>NC_052057.2:103129149-103850399 GCF_903992535.2 Arvicola amphibius
TGTACAGTTAAACACAGCAGCTGTGAGATCACAATCCCAGTAGTCACGTCATGCCTAGAAGACAGCATGTCACAACATTCCTCCCGATCCTCTGGCTATTACAGTCTTTCTGCTTTCTCTTCTGCTATGTTCCCTATGCCTTAGTGGTGGGGTTACTATAGGTTATCCATTTAGAGCTGAGCTCTCAGTGTTTTATTCTCTTCACTTAGAATCAGTATGCATTTGTTCATTGACTGCTGTACACTCCAAACACAAGTTTCTGACCAAGGCTGAGAGCAACCCATTTCTATGAATGGGTTCATAGTAATTTCAAAGTAATTATTTAAAAGCCACTTTGACCATTTAGAAAAATAAAAACAGAAGATTCTACCCTAGGGCCTATAATATCCCACCATAGGCTTTAGACAAAGCTTACAACTCCAGGCATGAAATGCCCTGCTGTGGAACAGCCCTCGCATCCAATCAAAATTGAGTTAGTAGCCTCTGGACAGTCAGGTCATGATTTTATCAGTAACATTGTAGGCTGCTAGGTCAGTAAGTATCACAACATGTACTACCCTGTACTGTATAAGACTGCTGATGTCTTTTCTCACGCAACAGCCTGAGAAAAGCCTTCCAGTTCTATGACATCTAACCAGCAGGGAAGAAGTTTGCGGTCAGTTTGAGATTCATTCTTCCATATACTGTGGCACACACATAGGGTGTCTTCAGCTAAAGGGTCTCTCTATGTAGTTGCTGTGGGTAAACAAGGGCAATAGCAACGGCCCGTGCTGTTTCAAGGACTGTTGTGGTCACCCTGACTAATGACTTGTAGGACAGTATCCTACATCTTGTGCTACAGTTTTCATTTAATAACCTGTGTATTCTGGGAGCAACGTTGTCCACCAGTGCAGGGTAATCCAATTTGCTGTGTTTTTTGTGGTATTTTGAGATGTGCTTTCTAACTAAGGTGCTTAGATAAGGTTTTTCACAGACCCTTTGTTTTGGTTAGAACGGCTACTCTTCTCTCTTCCCCCATAACCTTCCCCCTGCATCTATACTTAGTCCATTAACTCTCCACATTTTTCCATCTTCCTTCTTTTCATTTAGGCTCAGTTTTCTTTCCACTTATATTTTTAAAGTTTTACAGGAAGATATATTAAGTTTCCACATAACTTTTCATGTCTACTTCCTTCAGATTGGCCAGCATCCTCTTTCCTAATTTCTCCCATACGCCTATATCCTCCCTGTTTAAGCCTTCCCACCCTAGTATTCCAGCTCACTGCTTTCTTTTTACCTACAATCTATTATCCCTCATCTTAAACTTGCTTCTCCTAAAAGCCCCTTTGTACTTTCCTGGCTACCACTTGTGCTCCAAGTTAAATACTCAAAACAAAAGACTGGGGATAGGGTCTTCACATGATCAAGCACATATGTTTTTTGTCCTTCTGGTCCTAAGTTTTCAGTCAATAGAATTTCTCCAGTTCTATTCATTTTCTGCAGATTTAATTATCTCAATTTTGATTATAGCTGAGTAATGTTCTGTTGAGTATATGTGCCACATTTTTTTATCCATTCATCTGTTGTTGGATATTAAGGTCTATTTCCTAGATATTATCAAATAAAACAGCAATGCATATGGGTGTGTGTCTAAATTATGATATAAAGTATATTAGATAGATGTCCAGGAGCGGTGCAGCTGGGCAATGACTGACTTATTTCCAGTTTCTTTGGTCACATCCTATTTTGGAAGACTCTAAATAGAACTGTGCTAGTCTATACTCATACGAACAATGTACTAGAACTTCTTTTCTGCCACATCGACACCAGAGTTTGTTGTCGTTTGTATTCCTGTTGATGGTTATACTGATTGGGCAAAGGGTGAAGTGTTTTTATTTGTCTTTCCTTATTGACTAAGGATGTTGGGCGCTGCTTTAAGTGTTCCCTAGACATTTTTGTTTCTTCTTTTAAAATTTTTGTGTTCATTTCCATAATCTCTTTTTATTGAGTTATTTTCTCATTGTTTAGTTTTTTTAAGTTCTTTGTATATTATATACACTAATCTACTGTTAGATGAATGGCTGGCAAAAATTTCCCCCATTCTGTGATCTGCCTATTCACTAACTTCTTAGTTCCCTTTGTTGAACAGGAGGATTTTTCATTTCATCAGATACCATTAGTAGATGGTTGGTCTTATTTCTTATGCTACTGGAGTCTTATTCAGGATGGCCTTAGATGTGCTTCTAAGTTGCAGCATGTGTCTCCTTTTTCCGCTAGATTTTAAGGATGTCAAGTCTTACATTGCAGTTCTTAATCCATTTACTTGAATACGTTCATGGTTAGAGGGAAGAATCTAGCTTCATTTTCCTATATGTTTTCTATTATGTTGAAGTCCAGTGGGTTTTTTTTTTCTGGTGCATACTTTTGCAATAATTGTCAAAAGTCGAGTAACTCTAATTGTGTCAACTAATATCTAGTTACTCAATTCCATTTCATTGATCAATGTGTCTGTTTTTAACTATAGTTCTGGAGTACTGTGAACTCGGGTATGGATTCCTTTCCACGGGATGCTTTTTATTCAGTATTCTTTTGTCTGTCCTTGGTCTTTTTGCCTCTGTATAAATTTGTAATCGCTTGGGTTTTTTATAATGTCTTTGAAGTATAGCTTTGGAATTTGATAGAGATTACAGAGAATCCTCAAATAGTTTTGCTAGGATATTAATTTTCTTAATATTAATTCTTCCAATCTATTTCATGGGATCCCTATTCATATTCTAGTGTCTTCTTCTGAAGCATGATTCGTAAAATATCAGAGAAAGAAACTAAGGTTGAATCTGAAGGTCAGAAAAGCAAAACAACCAGCCACTGGCTCTTACCTCTACCTCAGTCTGAAAGGACCATCCTGCCTCCAGGAATCTCAAAATGAGACTGTGATTGAGAGCTTTCTCCTCCCATTTTATATTCCTCTCTAGGACTGGGATTAAAGGTGTTCACCACTATTGCCTGGTTTCTATAGCAAGCTAGTGAGGCTACTGGGATTAAAGGTGTGTGTCACCACTGGCTGTTGGGACCAATTGGAGTCCTGGCCTTCAGCTGCTCTTCCCTGATAGAGCCTTCTAATTGAAGTTACTAAAAGCTGTGCCTTGCCTAGAGGATCAGAGGATGGGATTTTCACCTGTTGGCCATTGACTACTGGGTATTTTAGCCTCCATGGTGCTATTAAATGAGGGCTTTTGTTCCAGTGATTGGAGGTCCATGTGTCTGTCTGTCTGTCTGTCTGTGTGTGTGTTTCCTCAACCTTCAACTCCTTGCCCGAAACTCGCGAACTGCATTCTAGAGCATAGAGCGCAGATGGGCGGCGTGGTGCGCGGCAACTGCCTGGCCTGTAAGGCTGACTAGGGTGGTTGTTTTACTCTCTGATCTTCAGGCAAGCTTTAGTTATTAAAATACAAATGAAATATCATTACATGACTCACTTTCCTTCTTCACTATCATAAAGTTTTCAGTATTGATGCACAAAGTTTCATACATTGAAAACTTTAAGCATCAGTATTTTACTTTAATATTTCACTGTTGTTGAACATATAGATGGTTACAAAATCAATTTCGCTACTCAACAATGATGAAATTAATCATCTTGATAATACATACACATATACACTAACACATGAAATATATAACACTTGAAAGAAGGGTTTCAGGATACAGAGGGGTTGAGAACACCATGAGAACACAGTCCACAGAAACAATAATGAGAGCTCATAGGGCATCTTGGGACATAAGTGACAATCGCAGACCCTGTACAGGTCTGAACTAGGTTTTCTACATGTGCATTAGGGCTGTGTAGCTGGGTGTTCTTGTGGGAAACCTAACAGTGGAAGTGGGGGTTGTATCTGACTCATTTGCCTATTCTTGGGACTCTTTTCCTCCTAGTGGGTTGCCTCGTCCAGCCTTGATATGAGGGATTGTGCCTAGTTTTAGTGTAACTTGTTATGCCATGTTTTGTTGCTATCCCTAGGAGGCCTATTCTTGCTTTTTTTTTTTTTTTTGAAACAGTAAATGAGTGCATCGAAGGAAAAAGGGAGGTGGGAGAGAGGACTGGGAAGAGTAGAGGGAGGAAAAACTGCAGTTGGATTGCAATGTGCGAGAGAAGAATAAAAATAAAAATAAAAATATCCCAATTCTCAGTAAGAATATGTACATAGTATATCTATACTCACAAATTTCTCCCTACTTTTTCAGCTAGGTTTTTTTTTTTTGAAATATGCATGATCTTGTTCTTGGAAGCAAACTCTTCTTTTCCCTTTTTAAAATTTTTACTTTCATTTCTATTACCCTGATAATTGTGTTATTCATTCGATATATATACATATATATCCATAATAAGTTTATATCTATATATAAACTTCATATCTCTTACAATTTTGATATGTTTTGATATGTGTTTATATTTCTTCATATGCATAAGTGTGTAATTCAGTGCTATAAAACACATTGAGGAAGGAGAGAGGACAAATTCTTGATATAACCATTTCAGAATGGAGCAGCATAACTTGACCAGATTAAATAATAAGAGATAAGTCTCTATTTCCTTGATTGTTTTCTGTTTTGTTTTTATTTTTGTTTTCCTTTTGGTTTTTTGTTTTGCAAGAAAGGGTTTTTCAGTAACTATGTATAGAGCCAATCCTGTAGCCCACTCTGTAGACCAGGCTGGCCTCGAACACACATAGCTGCCTCTGCTTCCCAAGTGCTGGAATTAAAGGCATATGCCACCATATCTAGTTCTTTATTTCCATTTTCAGTATAGTCTTATTTTTACTAGTATTGAGATTAAAATATCAAAAATTAGTTTCACTAGGATGCCTTTGAGTTAATTCTTTAATTAAGATCCTGTATTGTTTAGGTTTCACATAAATGACTATTGTGCAAAGAGATTTACATCTTCAATTCTTGGATATTTTATTATCTGTTTCTTCTGCTCCAACCTCTACGTTTATTTTGCTGTCTTTTTGCCATTTCTTGAGAGGCTATTAGAACTGTTGGAACCTTCTCATGGTCCGTCAACTTTTACTTTGTTTTGTCTTTAGAACTCAGTTCAGAAAGAGTACCTTTAGCTCAGTGTTGCAGCCCACCAGCCTAATTTCTGTATTTCACATCAATGTCTCTCTGCTTATTTAGTTCTTTCTTTCTACAAATGATTATAATGTTAAAATACAGTGAAACACTTACTTTCGCTCAGATATATGTTTTTCTCTTGTCTGTACATTTGTTCTCCATTGATGCTAATTATACTCATTATAAAGTTTCCTTCTGTTCACCCTTAGGCTTCGTTCTGTTTATTATTTTTGTTTTCCTCAAACATTTGGTGACTCCTGATATTCAATTTTGGTTTATAGATGTGAACAAAAGTTCATCAGCATAAATGTATGACATATCCTCTATCAATAGGATAATTTTTCTTACAATGCCCTTGGCAAAACTCTTCTTTGGAAATGAAAGTCTGTCTTAGTAGATTCTCCTTAGGCTGTGTCAATGGATTATTTTCCAGGTATATGAGTTCTGAATTTCAGCCGTTCTGTATATATAACATCCTCATAGGCATTTTTTTGGAGCCTGTGCTTGTGTCTGACAAACAACTTCATCTGCTATTTGATTTCAGGGCTGGATGCTTGAAAATTGCTATTGATTGAGGATAACACACTTTCCAGACTCATTCCAAATGCACACACAATCATGTACATATCTTTAAAATGATAACCAAAATAGCAGAATTATTTTTCCCATCTCTACAGATGACCATGTATATGAATGCATATTTTTGCATATATGTCTGGAAATGTAATAGATGTTACATATAGTAAGTAAGGAACTTATGCATAGTCCTCAATTCTCTTCTGAATTCAATTCGTTGGAGTATTTACCATTTTATAGACTTTATATTTATGAGAATTGAATAACCTGCTGGAACATCAATATAAATAAAATATGTCCAAATACTCAATTTCCTTTCATTCAATGCCACAGCATTGTTTTCCAGCTTCATTTTTTCCATTTTTTCTCTCCTATTTAAGTATTTCTTCTCATTCCTCTTTTTTTCCTGTCTTTCTCCCATCAAAAAGAAAAGGGTAAGGGAGACAAACTGTGTATTTTAAATTCAAATGAAAAAGAAGAAAATAATTGTAAACTGTACTGGCCACAGAAGTTTTACGGCTATTTTGTGAAGAACTTTAAGGAATTTGCCTAAACTCATTTGGGATTTGTTTCCATAATAAATGTTATAATAAAACAGTCTTTCAGCCATGGATTGTGAGGATATAAGATTCTGTTACTTCCTGAGAACACAGTATTAAACCCATGCTTTATATTATAACATGAATTCTTTCATTAAAAAACTGTTTAAATATTTTATGTTACATGTCTTCTACCTTTCCATTTTTAAGTAGTATGTCTCCGTTCCAAGTATTTAGCCTCCAGTGTAATTACAGAGGGTTTTCCACATTTTCCTCCTCATTCGCTTCAGGTCTGATTGACCAGTGGAACTGAAGTCTACATCAGAAGAGCCTGAGCAGACAGCCAGTGGACTGCCTCTAATTTGTTCAGCAGAGAACTTTGAAAACCAAGCACTCGGAGACTAGAGTCTAGAAGTTCCTAGCTCCTAAAGGTAATATTTCTCTATAGCATACTGAGCATGTACATCTGCCAATCTGAATATTTTAATGAGCTAATGCCTATCATATGCCAAAAGCAATATACACTTACACTACTCTGGTGTCTGTGACCTTAACTATTTAGCAGGCATTACCGTCCATAGTTGAAACACCAAAGTACAATTTTCTGTTCAGCTCCTTCTTCTCAAAACTGTCACTTAAAAATGGAGAGTGACTTCTCTCGCATCAGTTCTGGCAACGTACAAAGCATATTAAAATTGCCTGAACATGTTTTATTATCCTGCATTACCTGCCTGCTTTGCCAAATGATTCCAATGAATACCCTCCACAAACACTTGACATTTCTCCTTGACATTCCTCAAATCCATTCTTGACCTCCACTACTAATACCTCATTTCAGGCAACTATCAAGTGTCCCCTGTTAATCTTCAAGGGCATCCTACTTCTTCCTCTTCTACTATGTCTCCTTTAGTTTATATTTCACACTGTAATTAAAACATTCTTTATAATTCAAACAGCAAGATTATCACTCTTTGATCCAATACTTCAGTGCTTCTCTGGCATCTTCCACTATCTGTGTAGAGAATTCTGAATTTATTCCCATCTGAGTTTCTAGGACCTAAGGCATTTTCATTGCATCTTCATCATTCATTGCTCTCCACTTATTCTCTTCAAGCTTTCAATGTGTTTTTCTTCCCAAACCAGTCTTCTGCTTCTGCATCTCCATCTTCCCACATAGACCTAGACTCTCATAACAGTCAGTTGGTCCTTTTCTCTCTGATGGCTAGCTCCTCTACTTCCCTGATCTTTCAGCATTCACCCTTTACAAAAAGAAAAAACTGAATGTGTGAAGGAAATAGTATTATTTAGTATTTTTCTGATAGACAATAATAATCAAGAAATTGTATCGTAACTACAGCTTTAATGAAATTCTATCAGTTTTGCAGTAAGAGAATATTAATATGTGATGTGAATTGCTATATAAAATCATAGTTGAGGAAGTTTACTGACTTCCAAATTTCCATAACACTTGCTAAAATCCATGGTTACCAAATAAATGAGTATTTTGTTGGAAATACTTCATAAGGCTGTATATATAATAAATACTTAAAATTTGTCCTTTCAAATGAAATATTTACATGAGTTTATCAACACACAATGCAATTATATGCATGTCTGAATTGTGCAGCTTATGGACAATCTTCTCCAAACATCCAACCTTAGATTGAAGCATTTGTCTTATAATTTGCTAGACTTATTTTTTTGCATTGCTTCTTTAATACTGTTGAAAATGTATGAATGTAGACAAACATATACATGGAGAAAATACTTCTAAGTATGTGAGGATAACTGACAGGTTTCATATATGGGAACTGATTAAAATTTCAAGCACAATTTAGAGATAAATAATACAAAAATTAGCTTGTAACCGTGTTAAATTTCTCATTGTCTGGTTTACAAAGCAAGTTCTAGGGCAGCCAGAGCTATAGCACAGAGAAGTTCTGTCTCAAAAACAAAACAAAACCAAATTCCAGTTGATCAGATTTTAATGTATGCATTAACCCTTTCCTAAATATGGGGTGCTTCTTACTGGAAACTAAGAATATATATATATATATATATATATATATACACACACACACACACACACACACACACACACACACACACACACACACACACACACAGCAATAGGACTTCCCCATACAGTAAAAGTGAGGAAAATCGAGGTGTTGACCAAATGAGTCCTTGTCCTGCGCACAAGCTCATGAAACGAGGACCTCCGAGCTACTTCCACCTTTTGTTTCTCTGCCTGCTGCTTGCTAGCAATCCGTCGCTTTCAGTTTCCAGCATGAAAACATGTTGTTTTTGCACTGCAGTTCTCTCCTCACAGCTTGGATACCTCGGAAGACATTTAAAAGATCAAGATCAATTGGTCTCTAAGGCTGTTAGAAGATTGCATTAACCCCTGGTGCACATTGGTATCAGAGCTGGGGACCACGAACCTCTTAATCCTACAATATAAAAGTTAGCTTTTCTTTTCAATAACATGTGACTCAAGTCAACCTCATATCCACAAAGCAGCCTTTTCCACGTAATCATCGACCTCAAGCTGTAAGTGATAAAGAGATTGCACAGATGCAGAATCCACCACGAGTGCAATGCTGAGGTAACCATCCTTTATTATGCTTTAGTAGCCATGAAATTGCATATTTTCCTGCAAGGGTATCTTCAACATCTCCACCTGGCAGTCAGCTACCTTTCTTCATTGCATGTTGATCATAGCAGCAAATTCTAGGTCAATTCAATGAGACGGTCAAATGGCAAATTAAAACTTAAAAACAAAATCCCAGCCAGACATAATCAGGTTCCATGGACACACTTTATATAACTTAAGCCACATCTAGTTACATATACCATCTAGAAAATTGAAATTGAGTTTACGAAAATCCATACAATTTAAGTACAAAATTCTGCAAGGGGAAAAACCTCGTGAAGGATAGATTTAGGCTAGCTAGTAATAAATAAACGGCAATAGGAAATAAATTGAAAATGTTCTGGAATTCTCTTTATCCCTAGAATATATTTCAAAGTAGCAGGGTTTTTACTAACAGTCCATTTGAAAAAGTCCATTAAATGCTTTACATTGTAGTCAATACAATAATAAAAATAAATTCAGTTTATTTTTATGTATAGGTGTTTTGCCTCATATATGTATTGTGTACCATGTGCATGCTTGGTGCCTGGGGAGATCAGAAGAAGGTATCATATCCCATAAAGTAGCATTACAAATGTTTGTGAACCACAATATGGGTGTTGGGAAACAAACCTATGTTCTCTGCCAGAGCAACAAGTGCTGTTGACTTCTGGGTCATCTCTCCAGCTCCTAAAGTGAGTTTTCTTTTGCAAAAGGAACTATGAAGGGGAAAGTTAAAAAACAAGAAGCTCCTCCCTCTGTGGAAATGCGGTTTCTGTCTTCCTTTTGTGTACAGGAAGAAAGTGCTTATGAGACCCACACGGTCTTGAGCATAGACGACATAAACACATAAGCTGTTGTTGTACAAGAGGCAGAAAATACCATAATGCCAAATTCCTATCCCTAAAGATAATTCTAATAATGTCAGCATGTGTGAGAAAGACAGTTGTCACACCACTTAGAAATTTCTATTAAATTTAGGATTTGCTAGGACATGAAATTTATAGGAAGTGGATTTTTCTTCAGAAATTCAGTTGTCATTTGGTTCTTTAATATTTTTCTTTAATAAAATTCTTGAACTCTTTTAGCTGTCCACAATATAAGTAAAAACATTGGGAAAGAAACCTTCCCAAGAGGTAAGGCAACATAAAGATGTGGGTTCGTGGGCTGGAGAGTTGGCTGAGCTGTCAACAGCACTTGCTGTTCTTACAGAGAACACTGGCTGGATTTCTAGCAACCAAATCATGCAATTCACAACCTCTGTTATCAACAGTTATAGGAATCTTATGCCCTTTTCTGGCCTCCCCAGAAACTGACAAATATTTGGTACACATGCATATGTGTAGGTACTCACACATGCACATAAAATGAAAATAAATAAATTGGGTCTTTAAGAAAAAATAAATAGAAAATAAGAAAAAATTTTGAAAGATTTCCATTTAAGAATGAAGAAAGTAAATCTGAGCTAGGCGGTGCTAGTACACACCTTTAATCCCAGCACCTGGGAAGCAGAGGCAGGCAGACCTCTGTGAGTTCGAGGTCAGCCTGGTCTAATAGAGCTAGTTCCAGGACAGACTCAAAGCTACAGAGAAACTCTGTCTCAAAAAAAAACAAAAAAAAGAAAAAAGAAAAAAAAGAAAAAGAAAAAGAAAAAGAAAAAAATGCAAAAGAAATAAAGAAAGTCTGTACAAGGGTATCCTTGTGTCTACATCAGGCTGGGACCCAGTTCAGTGGACTTTATTATCCTTTCTGCCTTATATTTCAATCTTTTGAAGCAGATACCCTTAATCCTCCTGCCTGTTGCCTACTGGCACTCTCCTCTTTTCCTACCCCCACCTCCATTTACTAAGGACTCTGCTCTGTACCCCTCAAGCTTTTCCTGCTACCCTTCTCAGCCCTTCCTTCTACCTCATTTTTATTCCTTTCTGTCACCAACCAGCTAGCAGAACACTCTACAAGGAACCCCACAACCACCACACACTCTGCTAAGATTCAGAGACGGCAACAGCAACCAAAGAACAGAATATCCACTCGTAACAAAGATCAAACTACATGTCTATGCGAAGAAAAACTTCAGATATCATAACTGTGGATGCCAGAGCCTAGCACAAAAACATGAAAAGCCAAGACATACATTCCCAAAAGCTGGCAAACCCTATCGTAACTGGCTGTGAGAAATACAGTATGCTAAAACAACAAGGACTTCAAAGTAACACTTATTATGTTCAAGGACCTAAAAAAGGATGTGGATAAAGGCCTTAATGAAGACTGTGAAAATACAAATAATTGAAATGCCAAAAATACTTAAAGAAATGAAAATAGAATATAACAAAGAAATAGATTCACTAGCAAAAATCCAAAGTGAAATAAAACTGGATTTGAAAAACTCAAGATGTCGAAGAAAAACATCAGTGATCAATGTCTTGCTCAGCCCCCATCAGGGAATCTTCTTGCAGTCAATGGGAATTAGCAAAGAGATTCACAACTATTGTGTGAAGCACATAGAGTTTTGGAAATCTCCAAAGGGCCAATTCATCCTTTACAGAAACTCTGTGGATTTTTTTTATTAAGAATCCTTTCAAATACTGAATTTCTAGATCTTTTGACTCATTACTGATTTAAATATCCAGAACAAGCACTTCTATGCTTGAATTCTTCTTGAGAATTCTGTCCACATATAACCATGGGGGGAATTTAATAGATATGTGAGGAAAAAAATCATAAAAGTAATGGTCACTATTTCCATCCCTCTGAAGATGTTGGTATTAATCCTTCCAACTTTTGTTATTTTTAATGCAGACATCCTACTAATGTATACTTGGGACTTCATGTACTGTTCATTAAATGCAAATATTATAAGCTGTACTATCTCTATTCCATAATAACTATATCTTTCTTATAACTTAAGCTCAAACAAACATTTATTATGACACTTTGGCATGTAAGAATGCAACTGGATGATGACAATACAGAAATTGTTTAAAGAAAAAAAAGAGCTATGATTATATATTTTATTTATATTTATATTTATATAAATAGTATACATGTAAATGGAGAATATCTGATCGGGTTGTTTATAATGATATGATTAGTATTCTGGGAATCAAAAACTTGTAACTCCTATGGCAAAGATTTAAATTGCAATATTAAAAGTGATTTAAAAAGCTGCATGTTGTAATTACTTAATGACATAAACACTTAAGAAAATAACAGAAGACAGAAAATATTTGAATAAATCATAGGCTGAAAATGACTATATATGTGTTATATATGATATGTACATATACATATACATATATAGTCTTAAACTGGACAAGTACATATGTATTACTCTTTAAAACTCCAGAAGGCATCAATTTCCACAAATCCCTAAATCCCTAATGGGGAAATAAGGAGCTAAAATTGTCAAGAAGGTCCATGGTCTGCTTAAAAACAGCGTGAGAGAAGCAACCATAACAAATCTTGTTTGTATTATTTCTACATGAGAGAATCCTGAGGATTGGTGGAGGGGGGTTATAATATTCATGCTATCTTCATGAACAGTTCTTCAGTCCAGAGGAGATGAGCTTGCTATAAAAACTTCTTGTTAATTGTGGTGTCACTGAAATAAGAAGGATGACTTCAAGATGTCAAAACTCTAGCTAATTATTTTGAGATCACTGCTTCAGAAAAATTTACGAAATATTCCATAATTCTCTAGGATTTTCAACATGTTGACAGGGAAGAGAAATATATTAACTTTTTAAATTATTATGTCTCTAGTTGTAAGAATAATTATAACATGCCTAAATGATTGGATATAATGATTTTAACAGGAAAATTCTATCAAATAATTGTTCACTAATAGTGAACAATAGTCATTCTATTGAAATCTTACATTTGGAATATTAATTCCATAAGCAAAATTATATCGTGAAATCAGAATATGGTCAAGTCATTCAAGAACTATAAGAAATATTTATGTAACGTGTAAGCATATGTTATGTAACATATTTAATCAATAATGATTTTCACTTGACAAAAATAGTTTTTAATTTAAAATAAAATAATTCATGGATAAATTTATCAATACACTCTGGATTAAACATGCAGAAGCTTTAGGTTGAGGCCACATTTACAGTATTTAGACTTTCAATTTGTCTTCAGAGATAGCAGAGAAAGTAGAAGTTTCTCTTGTTGTAACAGTAGCCAGAACATCACAGTGGATCTAGCTAAGCTTGGATCAAGAACCACTTGTCCATAACCTAAGGGCATTTAATCACAATAAAGCATTCTATCATGAGACTCAGCTACAATGATACAACCAGAGTTTCTTTGATTGCCTCATATCTAACCACTTGTCTTGCCAGTGTCAGAAACATCCACCCAGCTTTGGAGCTGTACTTGAAATCCATTCAGATTTCCTAACCACTAGGCATATGCTCTCGGGAATCACAAGAGAAATACTTCAAAGTATGCTGGCATCTCTGAGTGATGATGTGGCATAACAGAAACTTAAGGGAATAAATATGAATCTGACTCCAAAACACTTGAGAAATTCTTTATTTCGGGCTTCAAACATCCTTGATGAAGCAATAGAAATCAATCATTTCCTCAGCATGAAGCTTGACCTTCAGAAAAGAGGTTGAAATGATTTGCTGCAGTTTTGCACAGAAGTGCAAAGAGACCTTCATTAATAATCTACTCAGCTTGTATCGTGTTTTTTACCAAAGCGATCTTGAAAAAACCTTTAGGGCAGAGATCAGAATATGATTAAAATAACAACTGATTAGCCATCTTCGACTCATCCTTTCTAGGATCCTCATGAAAGTACAAATGGAGACACACTAAGAAATTTCATCAAAATCCTAATGAATAATACTTAGAACTCATTAACTTGATCCTTTAAGGATGTGCCAGTAAAATGCATGGCCAATAGCATTGAATATGGGACTACAACTCAGAAAATTCACAATTTAATGACCTTCCTCAAAAGAAGGTAGAAAGCCCAACTCCCCTTTTACCACATTAATCTTTACTTCAAAGGCTAGCCACACGGAATTACCATCAGATGAAAAGCATACTACCACCCATATCTCAAAATACAGACCTAGAATGTTTGAATAAAATATGTGAAGGCAAATCTTGAAAATGAGCATTTTCACCTAGCATACTGAGTGATTCTTCAACAAATTTTGAAGACTACAATACTATCAAGAACAGTCATTTTCTGCTTAAAAACTAAGAACTTGGAAAAAACAGTATGCAGATAGCACAAATCTAAATGCAAGGTCATCAACATGTGGACAATATCTGCTGAATCTTCTCCATGTGCCAATTTAGATTTTAGATTATATGTTCAGATTTCATGAGGCTGTTCTTTATTATTGGTATTGCCTTGAGAATTCTTTAAGAAATCATGTTATGTCTTTAGCACTCGATGTTCTATTGCTATGAAGAATCACTGTGACCATGATAACTATTATATGAGAAAATATTTCTTTGGAGGCTTGCTTATCGTTTCAGAGGCTTACTTCACGATCGTGGAAGGAAGCACAGTAGCATTCAGGAAGACTCTGGAGCAACAGATGAGAACTATATCCTGATTTATAGGCAAAGAAAAAAAGAGAGACAGTAGGCCTGATGTGCCCTTTTGAAACCTCAAAGTCCATTATTCCCAATGACATACTTCATTCAACAAGATCACACCTCTTAATCCTTTCATTCCTATCAAATATTGCCACTCCCTGATGACGAAGCATTCAAACATTATGGAGGTCATTTGTGTTCAAACCACCATATTCTACTTCCTGACCCCTATAGACTTGTACCCATATTATCAAAAAGCATTCAGTCCAACTTCAGTAGTACCCATAGTCTCTCAGAGTCTCAAGACGACTTAAAGTCCAAAAAGTCTCTTCTGAGACTCACAGCAATCTCTTAACTGTAACTCTGTGTAAAGTTAAAAAAAATCAAAAGGCAGATCACACACTTCCCACATACAATAGGACATCATCATTACAAAAAGGAAAGAAATGGAGCATAGTGGGGAAATACTGGACCAAAGAAAGACTTAAAACTTCCAAGTTCTGCGTCTCTGTCTTTGATGTCAAAGTGTTCTTCAGATCTCCAACTCCTTCAGCTGTGTTGACTGCAATACACTTCCCTCTGTTTGGCTTGTTCCATACTCAGTCTGCAGTTTTCCTTGTCAGATGTTCCATGACTCTGGCATCTCCAACATCTTGGGTTGTCTATTGAAATCTAGGCTTCATCTTCATAGCTTTATGCAATAGCTTACCTGGGCCCCGATGCAGGAACACCCATGACATATGCCTGGAGTTGTAGACTTTCCTTTGCCTCAGAGGGAGATTCATAACCCATTTCTTGTATATTCGATTGTAAAGTCAGAATCATGTGTCCAAAGCTGCCAAGTTTTGCTGCTTTATGGAGCTAGAACTTGGCCCCCTCTTTTAATTACATCTGCATTAGCTTTCTATTTTTGATGGTTTCCTTCACTGGTTAAGCTATTCTTTACTTGTCTTCACAATATGGAAGCTTAGCTGGATGAAATCTTGCTCCGAGGTCACCCTCCCTTTATTCCATTTAGCATCAGACTTTTCTTTAAATTTCTAATCTCATTAAACACTGGAATTAGCTCCACCACATTTCCCAGCATTCCTTCTCTCCTCAAACTCTACATTCTGTATGTCTGCTTGCTTAGGTTAATCCTTTTTGTTGTGGTTCTGTGTAAGAGTGACCGCTAATAACCACATGACAGAGTGAATACTAAGTTGTGTTAGAATCTCCTCTCCTAGCACCACTAATCCCAAACGCTCCAATTTAGCTTCAGACAGGTTTTTTTTTTCGACAAGGGCAAAAAGTAACCACATTATTTGCCAAACAATCACAAGAATGATCTTGGCCACTTACTAATATTCCTGTCTGCTGAAATCTCTTGAGGTGGGTCATCGTAGTTCAAATCAGCCTTAGCACCGCCTTTCAGGCTCTTACTGGAATAACCCAGTAAGTTCTTCTTGGAGTGTTCAAACACTTTTCTAGTCCAAAGTCCCCAAATCTTCCATATTCCTCTAACAAGCAGCTTCATCAAGCCCATCAAAGCAATATCTGACTCCAGTTTCTCTCTTAGTCACTGTTCTATTGCTGTAAACAAACATTGCTCTAGGAAATCCTACAGCTAGTAGCCTTTAAGTTACCTGCTCAATCTTGGGCATGGCCTCTTATACTATAAATGCCGATGTAAAGCGTGTGTTCCCTCTCCCCGCTGCTGGATTCTGTTGTGGTTCCCCATTTGTGCAGAGGACTGTGATCTGTGAGTCTATCCCTAAATAAATAAGCCTTTATTATACTCTATTCTGAGCAAGTGTGGGATTTCTCTTTAGCGTCCATCTTCAAAACACCATAACAATGGCAACTATTATGAGAGAATGTATTTAATTGGATGCTTGTTTGTAGTCTAAGAGGCTGTCCATTAACGGGAAGTTTGGCAACATGCAGGCAGACCCTGGAGCAGTATCTGAGAACTGTATTCTGATCTAAAGGCAAAGAGAGACTTCAGACCCGCAAGGGGTATTGGAATCTCACCTCCAGTACACATTCCCTCCAACAAGACCACACCTCCTAATCCTTTTCATCTTTTCAAATAGTGCCACTCCCTGGTGAAAATTCAAACCACCACACTTGATTTGGTTGCTGTTATTTTCAGATAACACCTGGTATTAACTACCTCAGAAAAAATAAATTCATATCTGTCTTAATAAAATAAATAAAGATCAAAAGATTTTCAGAAAAGATTTGACTTGATAGGAGAGACGAACTTGTTAGAGATCAAGGTAAAGCCCTAAGTACCATTCTTGTGTTATGTATGATGGGAACTACTGTGATTTAGTCCTACTCAGATTAATGAATCTCTCACTTTCAAAATATACGACTGTCCATTTCATTCATGAAGCAAACTGTGAATACCTATGATCAAATAGGTTTAAAACTGTCTTAAAACATATTGTGAAGACTCATTAATAGAATAAGACTTTGAGAAAGTTTTCTTTGAGTTTTAACTCCACACTTTCCACTATGGAATTGTCTTTTGGCAGTTCAGTGTAATTATGCATCAGAAATAAATGTATCAAATGTCAGATTTCCTTTAAGTCTAAGTATTAACCAAACAGGACAGAATGTGTGCATAGTCCACCTGAAATCTATCTGTATATTTCTGATTACAACACATGAAGCCAGTTCTCTCTCTCTCTCTTTCTCTCTCTCTCTCTCTCTCTCTCTCTCTCTCTCTCTCTCTCTCTCTCTCTCTCTCTCTCTCTCTCTCACACACACACACACACACTAGGGATATCTAGAAGCATTTTGGATTTAAAAAATGTTCACCAAAACAATATTTAAGGATGAACCAGTGATAGCAATGGTTATGAACTCTGTCTGAAGAAAACTTTATCAGTCAATACTATGGAGGTGTTGGAGTATACTAGGGAAAGCATTAACTTTGGAGCAGAAACTTCTGTCAAGATTGTTGGGTCACAGGCTGTGCCACCCTAGCTGTGGACATCTCTCTCTATCTAATGCTAATGTCAGGAGAATCAATGGGAGGTGTAGAAGTTATCCATCCATTACACACATGGAAAATAAAAGGAAACTTCTCCCCAAACAAAAGCCCTATATCTGGTAACATCACTCAAAAAGTGAATTTATTTAATGGTGTTTACTGATATGAATATGCCACTGAGTGTTTCCTATAGTATCTTTGGATCAATCAAATGAAGCACTTGGGAATCAGAAGTATTCGGTTTTTAAGCTGATTCACATCCATGGGTAAGATGATTTGCATTCATGAACGACATGCAACTTAGATGAATTATATGTGTTCTCAGACTGGCTCCAGCCTTGTCTGAATTTAAAACAGGCTTAAAATTGGAGTCTCTTAAATGTAAGTTGGGTTCTCTTTACTATACAAAGCCCCCATAAATCCAGGTATGTGTGAGATTAGTAACTGGGAGTGCTTAAGAAGTACCTCAAGGAATAAAGAAGAAATATAATCTGCAGGGACTTGGCAAAAAGGGCAGGGATTCTCATGAGGAATTAGGACAATGAATGTTTAAAACAGTACAACCTTTGCACACTCTTTTAACTTCTGCTGCAGCCTACAGAGTAGCAGTGAAAAAAATGGGTTTAAAAGGAGAATCATGCTATAATTTTAAAAAAGTATTTGTCATTCTATATACCTTGAGCTCTCAAATATATTTTGATGGATTTTGAGTTCCAAGGCCCAAAATTTGTGTGGTGTATCTGTGTGCATATGTGTGCATGTGTGCTTGTGTGTGTATGTGTGTGTCTGTCTATATGTGTGTGTGTTAATACAGGTATTGTGCTGGGCACTGGGGAAAGGCTCAAACCCAATTCTTGTAATACTAGGAACTCACTTTACTAGTGAGCTAAATATGATCTCTACGATGTACATAATTTAAAGGTGAATGTGCACATGAAAAATATTTACGAGGCAATAACGAAACCTAATCAGGGAGGTCCAGTAAACTTTTTGGAGAAAGCACAATTCAAAGTTTTCCTAAAATCAAGGTAGGCAGTGGGAAGTACTTGCAAATCTTCCTGAACTAGAACCAGCACACAGTCAGGGATAAGGGAAGAGCAGATTCCGTGAAAGCAATTCTGAACAGGAACAAATATACAACCAGGCTAAGAAATCATTTCAACTTCTGTTCGGGACTGAATTCAGTGAGGTATAGATAGCAAAGGTTTGGGGCCCCTGGAGATTTGAGTAACCTTCACAGATCACAACTAATATGCAATGGCCACCTGCAGAAGATAGCCAGTCAAGGAAAAATGGCTCAAGGAAACTTAACAACTATGTCACCCAAAAACATTGAATTGAAGAATGCTGCAGGATATTGCACTGAACTGCTAACCACTTAGGAAAGACATTGTACTTTTATCTTTCATGTGAATGAATACTTCAAAAGAACCACTGTAAGGGAATGGTGCTGTATTTTTGCTTAACGCATAACAGGGGCTATAGTTCATGACAGGTGTCAAGGCATGGTAGTAGTATAGGGTGACTCATCACATTGTGTTCACAACCAGGAAGCAGATGACAGATAGGTAGTGGGGCTGTGCTGTCAAACCGCTACCTCCAAAAGATTCGATAACCTTTTCAAACATCACCAGCATCTAAGAGACGTGCTGAAACACATGGGTCTATGGGAGACATTTCATGTTCAAACCACCATGATCATATTATGTTATATCAGTCTCCAGGTTTACTCAGCCTTTATTAAAGGTTAAGCCATTTTATTAAAATTTTTCATACAAATATAGTGCACTGATCTTCCTCCCTCTCATACTCTCCTCTTCCCCAGCCTCATCTGCCTCCCATCCAATTAGTTCCCTTGGTTCCCCTTGATAGCGTTCCTTCTTTCTGGCCTTAAATAAATACATGGTTTTATGTTTCTATATAGAATCCAGGAACCACAAAGAACTTCCTTAGTAGACAATATTATCTTTCTGAAACTGGCTTAATTTGTTTACTATGACCATCTCCAGTAGAACCATTTTCCAGCATAGTCCATAACTTCATTCTTCTTTATGACTGCAAATGTCCCATTGTGTATCTATACCAAAATTTCTTTATTCTTTTTTTGTTGGAGACCTGTCTCTTACTGTGTGGTACAATAATCTTATCTTAAAATGTCCTTACATGTATTGTTATGGCAACATAAACTTAACTCAAATTTTCACATTTAACCTTTTTAAGGACACAGTTCAGTAATGTTAAGTGAACTTCTCTTACCTAGCAAACATCTTTGTTACTCATTTGGAGAATTGTTTTATCTGTTCAAAAATTCTGCACTCAGTTAGTCATAGCTCCCCATCCTCTCTTCCTTCAGGCTTCATAAACACGCATTTTATAAATATGTGAATTTTGTGCTCCATGTAGCTCTTGCATATGGAACCATGTGATTGTCTTTTTTTTGGTCAGTTATTTCAGTGGCTAAAATGTCCCAAAAGTTTCGCCTTATAGTGACACATGCAAAAAAATATCCATTCCTTTTTAAGATTAAATAATATTTCATTGTGTTGTCTGAGGTTTCTGTTGACAGAGGTTTCTGTTCCACCCAGTCCTACAGTCGTTCAGTCCCAAAGAAATACACAGAGGTTTACATTAATTATGAACTGGTTGGCCTAGTAGCTCCGGCTTCTTATTAACTAATTCCTATAACTTACATTAGCTCATAATTCTTGTCTGTGTTAGCCATGTGGCTTGCTACCTTTTTTGGCGAGGCACTCACATCTAGCTTGCTCTGCTTTCCTCTCTGTCTAGGTGACTACTGCAGACTGAAACTTCCCTCTTCCCAGAATTCTCATTGCCCTGTCTCTACTTCCTGCCTGGTTGCCCCACCTATACTTCCTGCCTGACTACTGGCCAATCAGCGTTTTATTAAAATACAATTGACAGGGTAGAGACCATTGTCCCACAGCACCATTGTGTGCAGGTCTCCTCTTTTGCTTTCTCATAATGGACATGCAAATTGTTGCAATTATTAGTGGACATGTAAATTACTTCCATCTTTTGCCTATTATGTTGCATTAATAGCAGTTCCTTCTATGTTTTCTTAATCTTGTTCCCATTTGCATCCACGAAATTGCCAAAGAATCATTTTGTTTTATAAAACACAGTCGTATTAAGCAATTGTCCATTTTAAAACTGGACAGTAGTTCAAACTCATTGATAAATATGACGTCTGTGTGTCTCTGGACTGCTATTTATCATTTCTATTCTATCACAAAATAACCTTTCTCTTAGAATGGACCATATTCTACGTCTTTAGGTCTTTTATAGAGTATTTCTTTCTCTAGATCTTGAAAGTTAATTTTCTCTTAGAATCGTTCTCATATTTTTGTGTGTAGTTTTTATGTTAGAAGATCAGCGCTTTATTGTCTGTTTTTATCCTGTGACAGCACACATGTCTACCAACTGCTAATATAATACATGTGACTTTATTAAACCATTGTGCACTGGAATTTTTCTTAATCCTTACTATGTGTTCATAAGGTTGTGTCTTGTCTATAGAGTGCAGTCTTTCATGTATGTGGGAATGACACAAGACAATCTTCTGCTATGTTAATTCAAGATAATTTCTTGTGCCAACCTCAGTTTTCTTATAGTTTTCACAATTAATAGCAACAGCATTCAGTCAACTCCTAAATGGCTAGTTGATTCACGTGAAAGAGTTGTCATATTTACAATGAAAAGTAGAAATTATCAGACTTGGGTGAATTTGACCTGTCACAAAGGATGTTCACTCCTTGAGCAAGTACAGTTTTGTAGCATGTGGCAGTAAAAGGTTGGAAAACAGTTTGAAGCTCCTGTGAATGAAATTTTTCATTTAAACCCAGGCCTCGTGGCTCCTGCACCATGATTTAATTAAATCAGATGCCTGTATAACCGGCATGCATGCTTAGCATTATCAATTTGCTTTCTGTTTGGCACAGGATGAAATGTGTCATATTGAAAATTGGCGTAATTCTAATTGACATTGACCCTTGTAAACTGTGGATTAGCAGTCCTGCTTCACTGACTGCATCGCTAGTGGGAAATGCCTAATTGCCCTAATTTTATTTTAAAATGGGTTGCAACCAAATTAACCCAGCTGAAGTGGCAAGCCATCCCTGGAAATGAGTCCTTAACTTACTTAACGCTATTCGTGCAGACAAGAAAACAATGCAGGGATATGTAAAAATCTAATGAGCTCAGAATCAGAATTCAGAGCCTATGACATTGTGTGCTCTCAACTTTCTTGACTTTGGCCGGAGTATTTTATAGGGCAAGGTCTTGATTTCTGCATCTTCCAAAAGCATTAGATTGAGTGATCTTTTAAGTTCTTTACAGACCTAATATATCTTGACCTTGAGTGACTGCTGAGATTACGTTACAATATTCAGCAATAGGCCAATAGCTATTCCATTCCTTGATTGATTTGTTATAAATGTTGCAGGGTTTTTTTTTTCAAAGAAATGTCACTTAGAACATATGTCTATGTAAATTTTTGTGTGACTATAGTGATTACTGTAACACAAATACGTACTCTGGGGGCAGAATTCTAATACTTTATCAAATAGTTTTCCTTTTTTTATTTGTCTGTTGGAATAAAATGACATTCAGCCAATTGAAATATTTCCAGCACCTCATACAAATAAACATCTGCTGAAGAATGTTTATACTGAAGCAGATTCGGAATTATAGCTATTGTTTTGCTTGTTTTAACAGTCGTTGTTGGCACCATAACAGAGGTACTTTGTTTTAGGGTGACATTGACACATGTCTGCTTAAACGAATTAGCATTCCAATCTACACTGACATTTAGTTGAAATAACAAGTTCATATGTCAGTGCGAGTAGACCTAAATCATTCCACTAAAATCTATGAGCAATATGGGCTGTATTGTCATGTGTGCCTGCCACTGACATAGAGGAGTATTGGCTGTGCATATTAAACACCCCAAGACCATGGAACAAAATCATAGGTAAACAGGAGGAAGGGAAGCTGGGTTTTATTATTCATGAAGATCTGCCGATAGGCACTTTTTATAACAGCTGTTTTCAGGGGAGATTCTGCAGGATGAATATAAATCCTTTTTCTAGTTTACAAGGCTGTTTATGTGCTATTCCTCTCCAACTCTTCAGTCTGGTCTTCTGGTCCCTCATTCTCCCTAACCAGTCTCATACAGTTTTCTGAGTTGATGTTTTGCTGCCTTTGGTCCAACTCGTTTGTTGCAAGCAAGTTTTCTCCTTGGTTTCTCCTGTTCACCTCCCAATCCAAGCTCCAATATTTGTTCAATGTTCTTCCTTCCAAGAAATAATTGTAAAGTACATTCATATGTACATGTGCTGTAGAAGCAAAGAATTATCCATGAACCATTTGATTAAGTCTATGTAGCCAAGCAGATACAAATAGTTTAACTTTTTCTTTGTTAAAAAGCTTTATTTTATCGTTTCTTTAGGTTTAACTGTGTATGTATATGCACACACAAATGTGTGGGTGCCAGTATAGACCAGAGAGGGTACCAGATACCCTGGAATGTGTGAGTCTTTGACACAGGTAACGAGAAATTAACTTGGGTCCTTTGAAAGAACAACAAGCAATCTTAATTGCTGAACCATCTATCTGGGCTATTGCTAACCATGACAGGGGGATGGGGGCTCCAGTCAGCACCTGGGTATGTGAAATTATCCATAAATGCAGCAAGGAATTAGGCAATATTTCTTCTCTATCTTTGGTCTAGACATTTCTATTTGAGGGGTAAATAAGGAAACACAGACACTTTCTGATGATAACATTAGAAATACAGACACTTTTTGATGGTAACTTTCTCTTTTACTTCATTTTAAAATGCTCTCTGAAAATCTCTCTTGCTTCTCTACATAGCCTGTCCCCAGCCTCCTAATTTAGCTCCATATCCCTCTTCATTGCTCTGCACAGAAGTTTCTCTCTAGTGAACTCTACACATGCATTCCTCTTAGGGTCTTCCTTGTTACCTAACTGTGGATTGTAGTCTGGTTTGAGTACATACTGTGTTTGTCATTCTGGGTTATCTTACTCAAGGATAATTTTTTCTAGCTCCATCCTTTACCTGCAGAGAGAGAGAGACAGAGACACACACACACACACACACACACACACAGAGAGAGAGAGAGAGAGAGAGAAAGAGAGAGAGAGAGAGAGAGAGAGAGAGAGAGAGAGAGAGAGAGAGAGAATTTGATATGTGTCCTTATGAATGCACGAAAGACCATTGGGAAATATCAGAATGTCCTCACCTACTATTCTCCTCCCTATTCTCTAGAGACAGGGGTCTCTTGTTGAACCTGGGTCTCAGCTTTGTGTCTATGCTAATGGACTGCCAAAGCCTGATAATTCTGCAGTCTCTATCCCAAACAGCACTGAGATTGCAGGCATTCATGCGGCCTTGCCCAGCTTTTCTATGGGTGCCTTCTACCTGAGCTCAGTTCCTAGCACTTGTTTAGCAAGCACACTTACCCACTGATCCATCTCTCAACTCTTCTATGTTGACCTTTGGAACAAGCAACATGGTGGGTTTAAATGAATTATTGTCTTCTTTCCATTCCAGACCAAAGATATACTAGATAAAATATGAGCACAAAAGTAAAAGCTACAAAGAAAGCCATAATTCTATTTCTTTTGCTTTAAAGAGGAATGTCTGTTTTTATGTTTTCTTTTTTGGAGTCTCTGTATATATTTGATATTGTTGCCTAAATGAAAGTGAAATAGAAAAATGCCGTAGCAACTCAGGAAATTCTGTTAGAAGAAAACTCCCCAACTGTCTGTAAACAGGAAGGGTTACCTCAGATCTACTGAAAGGACTGACAGTGTAAAATAATGAGTAACACAATACCATAACACTACAACGTCTGAAGAGCTGCCTGTTTGACAACAGGTGTGAATCCGCAATTCACCCCGAAACGATGGATGGGAGTAACATGAAAGTGTGCTTCTACCTTGAAATGGTTGGATTCTGGAAGAAAGTGCCAGCGAACTAAAACCAATTTTTTTCTTTTTCTTTTCTTTTTCTCCTTTTCTATTTTTTCTTTTTCTTTTCTTTTTTCTTTCACATAGTGAACAGAGAGAAATGACCTCTATAAAATGTCCTCTGACTCCTGTATGTGCCCCCATGGCACCAGGTATGTATCTACACATGTATGTATGTACAGACAAAATAAATAAATGATCATTTAAAAAAGAAAGAAGAAAAATTTAAATATTGGCTAAGAAATTAGGCAATATTTGGAGAACTTTGAACACCTTCAAGGTTTTTTGGGAGTTTTATTATTATTTTTATAACCATCAATGGTAAGAAAGTTGCTTCACATAAATATGTACTACAAAAAGGAAGAAGGATTTTGAGACTGTTTCGTAAGTTGCTGGAAATCCTACCCAGATCCCAAGTCAAAGTTCATCTAAGCTGTTACATTATGTTTTCTGCTTGTTCACCTTACTTTGAGATTATTATTTACTTTCGTAGTTATATAAAGAAAAATAATTAAACCAAGCAGAAAGTAATAAAAATCATAATTATTTTCTAAGTGAAGAGAAAGAGAGAGAAAGATATTCTTACTGTAGCAGACCCCAGATCCACATCCATAACCCCAATCCTTTAAAAAGTATCATTAGAAAACACTCAGGTCAAATAACTAAACTTTTATTCATTATTCTCTACTAAAATATTAATTATAAAAAATAAATCACCAGAAACTAATCTGATGACCAATTAATGAATACATTATTACTAATTAGGATTACTTTTATGAGACAATCAATTATTACATATTTATGAAAGAATATTTTTACTTTCCAAAGAATTTGCAGGGAAACCCAAGAGAATTAAGCATGATATTCATTGAAGTGAACTGAATGTTTCCACCAGGCACAGAGGAACTAAACTTATGATCTAGCCTGTCTCTAGCTCTGTCTGTACTTTCCTTTATGAATCCCACACCAACAAATTTAAACATGGCTTATATGGTCTCATACAAATAATCAGGAAACAAACCTATCATATAATTATATTTTCATCTTTAGTCATCTCCTTTATTTCTGAAATTCTCTATTATTTACTCAAATTAAAATGATAAATGTCTTCTGACTCTTTCAATATTCAAAGGTATAAAATTTTAAAGTAATAAATACCATCTGTAACTTCAATTGCAGCTTTTCCATAAGAATATCCTCATATATTCTTATAATTTGTCCTAACTATAGCCACTCACCTTCACTTATTAGATGCTAGTGAAAGATAAGCATGCTGTGACAAGGCTCTCTGTTCAATTCTTTTTAAATATATTATTATCTCTATATTTAAATTTATCTTGAAGATATGAACTATTAATTACTGTCTGTTGTATGAGGACACAGGCATTGGTATTTAGGGGAAATATTAGATGGAGAATCACAAAACTGGAGAAGAAGCTAAGCTTCCTAAACTTGGTTTAGAGTCTAGTATGTTATAGCAAAGCACAAACTTGTGGTTGACCTGTCTCTAAGTATGAGTATCAAACCACAAGCTGGGCTTCTCAGTTTCTTCATTGCTGTGGGACGATGGTCTGTACCTTGTCAATTGTATTTTAACAAAATGTTGATTGACCATTAGCTAGGCAGGAAGTATAGGTGGGGCAATGAGAACAGGGGAATTCTGGGAACAGGAAAGATTCAGTCTGCAGTCATCATCGAGACACAGAGGAATCAAGATGTGACTGCCTCGCTGAGAAAAGTACCAAGCCATGTGGCTAACACAGACAAGAATAATGGGCTAATATAAGATGTAAAAAAAGAAGCCTTAATAAGAAGCTTATTAATAAGCTTCTTAATAAGAAGCCTGAGCTAATAGGCCAATCAGTTCATGATTAATGTAGACCTCTTTGTGTTTATTTGGGACTAAATGGCTGTGGGACCTGGCAGGATGGAAACCTCTGTCAACACTTTATGTATGACTGAAAATTACATCAAACATCAAAGATTTGTTACTTGCCTTTCCTACAGTTTCCTAGCCCCATTCATGATACACTTTTGCACTACTTTTGTACCAACTTATTTTGCAGACAAGTCATCCTTAAAGATCATGAACTGTCATTTGTGCTATTGAACTTGGCCATTCTGACTCTTGTGAGATGAAATCTCCAAGTTGTTTTGATTCTCATTTCTTTGATAGCTAAGGATGTTGAAATTTTCTTCTAAATATTCTTTGGCTACTTGGGTTTCCTCTGTTGTATACATATATGCCCCCTTTTTAGTGGATTATTTGGTTTATGATATCCAGTTTTATTGGTCTTTATTTTAGATATTAGCCCTCTTACATATGAGTACTGGGTAAAAATACTTTCCCATTCTGTATCCTAGGACTTTGTGTTAATGTCAGTGTCCTGTGCCATACACAAGCTTTTCAGTTTCATGGGGTCTTATTTATAAATTGTGAACTTAGTGCCTGTTCTATTGGTGTTCTGTTGAGAAAATATTTTCCTGTGTCAATATGTTCAAATTAGAGTTTGTAAGAGCCTGTATTTTATTATTGATCTTTTAATTCTTATTGAAAATAGATTCTTCTTTAATACAATACATTCCAACCATAGTTTCTCCTCCCTCCATTCCTCCCAGCTTCTCCCCACCTCCCCTTTCCTTAAGATCCTCTCCCACTCTGTTTCCTCTTCAGAAAAGAAAAGATCTCAAAGAGATGACAGCCAAACAAAACAAAACAAGATACATTAATACAAGTCAAAAGCCTTCATATCAAGACTGGACAAGGCAACCCAATAGGAAGGAAAGTATCCTGACATCATTGTTAGGAGTTCCACAAATACATCACACTAATAGCCATAACATATATACATAGGACCTGGTGCAGACCCATGCAGGAACCCATTGTACGTAGGCTTGGGAGAGAGAAAAAAAGGAGTATAGAGAGTTAGAAAAGAAGTAAATCATTTAAAAAAATAAAACAAAGTCTTTAAAGAGACAGACAGTTATAAATTAAGGAAGTAAAGAAAATTAAATAAATATTAAATAGTAAAAACAAGCCACATAAAGATGTAATATACAGAGTCTGGATTATGTATATTATTGTGTTTTCTTTGAATTTTTTGACTGTGAAGGAACTAAGTAACCAACATGTGTACTTTAAATGTATCTTGACTTTAGAATTTGAGTCTGAGAATATGTTGCTTTGGAAAAGAGGTTCTTGTTTTGTTTCCACAGAAGATGAGAATATGTGGAATACGTCCAGACTAATGTGGTTTGAAGGACCAAGATCCCCTGAAAGGTCACCTTAAATACCCCTCAAAAGTTACTTTGCCCGGTTGCTGACTGAGATGAACCTAGCACACAGGATACACCATGAAAGATCTGATTCAAGCGCCCCCAATAAGCAGAAAGTAGTCTAGAGCACTACACCCAAATTCCCAAATATTGTTTATAAATGTTTCTTTACATTTAAAGGGAGATATGTAATAGAGACTTGCATTGGTATGGATCTTGTTTTACTGATACAAACTTAAGGTCAACTTTATTATATGGTGTATATGTATTTCTGATCTTGATTAAAATATTATGTTTGTCCAGTTCATTTAAAAATGTAATGTATAATTAAAAATATACGCCAATAGATAATTATTTATAATAGTCAAGCTTATAGTCACGTTAATCAGGCTTTTTTAGATATAAAAAGATATATTTCAGTTAGGTAGGTAGTCTTAAAATCTTTCAGAGACCTTCAGAATATCGCATTTAAAAGTTTAAGAACTTAGGACTTTTCGTTACATGAAACACATCTGTTCCTGGCAACACCAATTACTTCAAGAAGAAGCTGTAGCATCAGAGAGGCTCCTTTTGGATTTGGCTAGCCATTTGGACAAGAAACTGTTCTTGTCTGGACTGCTTGATGAACTAAACAAGCAGGACCTGCAGAGAAATGATTGCTGAACTTGGGTAAAGGTGAAACTATCCCCGGGGTTCCTGCTACATGAAAGGGTCAGTGAGACATTCTGCAGGATACAAAGAAAAGTTACTGACAAACTGCCAATATAGGCAGAATTGTCTTTGAAATTTTCTGCTTTATAAAAAAATCTGCTGAATATTATGAGTCTATAAGCTGAAGATGGATGCCTCAATGGTACAGAAAAACTTTGGGTGACTGTCTAGGCAATGACATGCCTCTGTCAATTCAACAGTTTTGGAAGTTGCTTACTTAGGTAATATTATATCCTTCTGGAGTTTGATGGAGTTGAAGAATTTATAGATAAAAAGATAAAGTAAATATAAATATTATAACTATAATATTGCTTGATACCTGTTGTGTTATATGTAATTTTACTATGTTAAAGTAAAAACCCTCCTTTTTTATTTAAAGAGGAAAAGGGAGTTAATATGGGATTCCCCTTGGTATGCTGTGAATACCATTGGTTAATAAAGAAACTGTCTTGAGCCTATAGCAGGGCAGGTTAGAACAGACCTAGGTGGGGAAAACTAAGCTGAATGCTGGGAGAAAGAAGGGTAGAGTCAGGAGAAGCCATGGAGCCGCCAGCAGTGACAGACACGCTGAAACTTTGCTGGTAGGCCATGACCTTGTGGGCGGGTAACTTAAAGGCTCTGTGTAGGGATTCCTACAGCATTGCTGCTTCAGTCTCTTTGAACCCATGTGAGCTGTTTAGTTGATTCAGTGACACTTGTTCTTTTATGTCCTCCATCCCCTCTGACCACTACAATCTTTCATCCCCTTCTTCTGCAGGCTTCCCAGATCTCCAAGAGGAGGGACCCCGTGGAGATCTCCAATTTATACTCTGTCTATATAATATCTGTCTGTGGATCTCTGCATCTGTTCCCTGCGGAAGGAAGCCTCTCTGATGATGCCTGGACAAGGCAGATAATCAGCACAGTAGAATGTCATTAGGCATCATTTCATTGACTTTTTTCCAGTCATCATGTTTGGTTCTTCCTTTGGTCTCTGGGCTATCCAGTCTTTCATTCCCTCTATTTTTTGCAAACTGTTTTATTTTCATACAGTCTTTTACCTGTTAATGAAGGTCACTTATTAAAACCATTGCTAAGCATGAGTTTTAAAGCAATTATATTAAACTCAGCATGATTTTAAAAATTATCTGATTCTTAGGCTTTCCTCTGTCAGATCATTAGTAAAAATTTTAGCCCAGGACACGTGGTCTTTATAACTAGTACCTGCAGACAGCACTGAGCCTGCTTGAAGAGAAAAACAAAACATGAGCTTTGTGACTTCATGCTGGCTTTGTCCATCTTGTTTCTCTACGTCTATTATCATATTAGTGGTGGACTTATGCAAGTCAGAATATTCACAGCGATAAAAAGGGAAATATCAAACACTAATGAGTAACTGGTTATTCAAAAAACAGAGATAATTTCTTCTAAATTCTGTGGCATCCTTCAAATGTGGAAAACTTAACAGAATGATGGGGATAATATTGGTGAGAGAAACGGAAACTAATTGCTAATCTGTACTGGATACAAAGTTTCCTGTTCTCCCTACAGATCACTCTAATTTTAATGAAAATAGAATTTGTTTATAATCATTGTAGAATTGAGGACTTTAGCAAAGAAAGCAACTGTAATAATTATGTAGTATATGTAAGATTCATGATAAAAATATATGTAGGTAAATATAAGTGGAAAATATTTTATTATAGAGATATATCCAAATATTACAGTTCTCATCACACAGAGAAAAAAAGTTTCCTGCTTGTGAAAGCAATAGACAGAGACACACATAGTCTTTGGTGATAAGCACTATGTGACAATGGTAATGTTGCCTAATATCTCCATGTCTCATTTTTCTCAATATGCAAGATGGAAACAACATAGTAATTTTCCATACATCAGATCATTTTCAATATGCAAGCTGTGTAAAGCAATGCTAGCCACACAGAACCCTTCAAATAAACATCAAGTGCTATTTGTGATGTTAGCACCATAGTTGTTACCAGCATATTCAGAAGCTGCCCAACATTCCCAAACCAGTGCCAACATGGTTAGATTTGGAACATCTAGGAGGCAGACCTCTGGGCATGTCTTCATGGCTATTTTCAAACTGGGTTTAACTGAGAAGCAAAGACAGGCACTGTTTGTGGCTTGCGCCATATGTGTAATGGGTTCTCTAACTGAATCAAAACAGAATAAGGAGAAATCCAACTGAGCACATTCATCGTTTCTTGCCGCGCACCGCGGCCCCCATTTGTGCTCTATGCGCTAGACCCCAGTTCGCGAGCTTCGGGCAAGGGGCTGGAGGTTGAGAATACACACGCAGAAACAGACCGACACGCAGACCTTTAAACACTGATACCAAAAGCCCTTTTTATTAGCACCATGTAGGCTTAAAGTCACGGCAGTCAATGGCCAACAGGTGAAAATCCCATCCTCTGATCCTCTATGCTAGGCACAGCTTCTAGTAACTTCAGTTAGAGGGCTCTAGACAGGGAAGAGCAGCTGAAGGCCAGGACTCATTGGTCCCAACAGTTTCTGTTTCTTCACTCTATGCAATATGACCAAGTGCCTCACACTCATGCTGGCAGACATTCCTCACCGTAATGTTTGTACCTTCAACTATACTCTCCTTAGCTGCTTGACAAAAGTAGCTCATACAGTAAGAAATCTCCCAAGTAGGTGTGCATAATCAAACAAATAAGATAAATTACCTGACTAATACTACTTACAATCCTTCAAGTTAGAGTTGACACCTAGGAACAAGAAACAGCAAGTCTTTGGGGGAGGCTAATATGTTTAATATTTAGCCTTTAATTGCAGCATTTCCTCCTCTCTTTCCTCCTCCAAGCCCTCCCACATACTCCATCTTGCTCTTTCAGATTCATGACCTCTTTTTTTCATTAACTGCTATTACAGACATATATGTGTGTTATAATTTATGTGATTCTCTGACAAGATCCCAATGATTAAGTCCTGGAGCAGTTGCTGTAATATGTTTCCTGTGCGATCTAAAAGAATTGTTTATGGAAAACAGTTAAACATTAGTTAACCAACCCAGTAGCCATAAGCAGATAATAATAGGGTCATCTACCAAATATGTTTGTGTTTTGTTGCTTGGATACAGAACAGTCTGTGTGTTATTACAGCACACTCACCTTGTGGCAGGCAGTCCACAAACCTTGATGAGTGGCAATGACCCAGTGTGTTAAGAAAACCAGAATGACATACGGGCAAGTACAAGGCACAGTGAAAAACATCTAGATTATTAGAAACAAAAAGATAGTTGAAAAGATGTATTCTTATACTTATTTATACATTCCTTAGACAAACTTCCGTGGGTCTATAAAACATTTTGATATATTTTGAAATGTGGTTTATTTATTCTGTTTCCATTCACTCTAATAACCAACAAACATCTCTAGTTTAGTGATGAGATCTCTTCTTTTCCATCCTTTTTCCTCAGGTTTGCATTATCATCATAAAACTACTGGGAGGTTTTCTGCATTTCTTCATCATTCCAAAGGGAAATGACATTATGGAAAATACTCTATCAGAAAAGAAAGTTTAAAGGAATACATTACCTAAGACAACTGTTCAGAGCTTAGCCCAATATTTCCCTGCTGTGCTTCTCTATATTTGTGCTCTATATTTCTTTGAGTCAATTAAGAATAGAATTGTACAAAAAAAAAAAACAATTACTTTACCACATATGTTAATCAGAGTTTTCAAAGATAAATAACCAACAAGACATATGTTAGGATGGGTATGTTAAGGTATTGAATTTAAGATATTGGTGTACATAATGTCAAAAGAAAGACTGATATTTATGGATCAGCTCTGTAGGGTGGAAACTCAGGCATGATTTTGTTGTTACAGTCTCCAATCAGAATTGATTTCTCTCTCAAAAACCTTCGTTGCTCTTAAAACTTTCAATTGACTGCATAAGACTCACCCTCATTTGTAGAAGTTAACTTGCTTCAGGAAATAATTAGGATAGCTAAAAGATAAACAATTATATTTTATTTATTATAAAGGGAAAATTCACAAAACTAAAACGAGAAGTTCAAGCTCAGCTGTGTAATGAGGGGACGAGAGAGAGAGAGGGAGAGAGAGAGAGAGAGAGAGAGAGAGAGAGAGAGAGAGAGAGAGAGATGAGAGGTGAGGGATGGAGGTGAGGGATGGATGGGTGCGAGGGAGAGAGAGAGAGAGAGAGAGAGAGAGAGAGAGAGAGAGAGAGAGCACCTGGGCTGTGCACTTTTTTTTCTGGGTCCCAGAAAGCCACACCACAATATTCTGTGGCAGGAATAGAGGAATTTGGAATTTGGTATTCCAAATGTATAAATATCACCCAAAGGTTTATATATGCTTGAAATTTTGTTCCCAAGTTGGCGGTTGTTATTGGAAAGGTTTGAAATCATCAGGAGGTTGAGCCTTGAGAGAGGAAGTACATTCCTAGGGGCTGGTTTTGAAGTTTTGTAGGCTCACCTCACTACCTTCTCTCTCTCTGCTTCCTGGTTGTGATGGAGATGTAGTAGTTCAGCTTCCTCCTCCTGCTGCTTTGTCTTCTCCTCCATCTGAACATCTAGGCCTCTGGGGCTATAAAACAAAATAAATTATTCCTTAAGTTGTTTTGGGTCATGATGTTTATCACAGCAACAAGACACTAACTAACAGCACATGCATTGTATCCCAACCAAACAGAGTACAGCAACTTTACTTCGTCATGGCATAGCCAGTCCAAAATTGCATTGCATTACCATAAGAAGATGGAAGTAAATGATCTGAAGAATAAAATTTCTCTCATAAGGAAGATTTTTTCTTTATGTTTTGAAATGTTTCAAAAAGCTAATATAGTTTCAGTCTTCTATATAACTGTAGCTATCAAATATTCACAGTGCAAACAAGGAATGATGGAAAGTCATGTAACCTCAATGTGTTTTTTTTTTATTTTAATAGTATAAGCATGGCTAGCAGTTTCAAATGGACTTTTTTGCTTATTTTTATATGTTCTGATTAAATGATCTTAATATATACACATAAGGAAAATGCGCATTATTGAAAGCTGACAACAGCCTTAAATTCCCCACAAAACTGAATGATTTCTAAAATATATGATAGAGACTAAAGCAGGTTAGGATAAAACTTCATGTGAAAGTTGGTGTTTCACATACAAGAAAACAGCATGATTTCTTTATGATAGTTAAGATCTTTCACATCAAGCGTAACTCTGTAATTTTGAAAGTGTGAGAATATAGCAAGTAGGGGATAAAATAATTCTGAGGAATACTGTTGTAAGAGAGGTTTTACTTTAGATACACAGTTGGCAACAATAATGACTGATACAAGGCTGATTCTCACATACCTAGTGTGCATTGAGAGGTGCATCTATTTTAATCCTTAAGCAATAATAGAAAGTCACTAAGAAGAGAAAATAGAAATGAATTAAGTATTGTTCGTTGATTTCAAAAGACTATTATCTAGAAGATTTTAAAATATGATGGAGCTGGAGAAAATGCTAAGAAGTTAAGAGAATTCACTGCTCTTGCCGAGATGCTGCACCTGTTCCCAGCACCCACATGCAAGCTCACAACCTCATACGTTTAGTGCCAGCACAGCTGATGTTCTCCTATGGCCTCCTTGGGTACCAGACAGTGGTACACACACAGGCTACTTCTACCCTAATTGGAGTGCTATCTTGTTTCTGTCATTTACCCGAAGAGATAGAAAGAAATACCTAAGATCTCATTCAAAGAAATATTCAAAGAAATATTGTTTTCTACTCAGAGCCCAACTCGATCCTCAGACTAGTGAAGCTTCTTCTCCTACACGTCTTTTAAGAACACAGGTTTCCAGATCCTAGAGAAGCTAAATAAGAAGGTGAACCCAAAGGAAAACATATAGTTATCCTCCTGGATATTGTTAGTAGACTAGATTGCCAGGCAAAAATTGGGATCTTGGGGGTGGGGGTGGGGTGGCAGGAAGGGGTGATGGGGAGATGTGGATAGAAAAGTGAGGAGGGGAGGATGGGGAGACCCTGGGGGAATGGGATGGTTGGGATGGAGGAAGGGTGGATAGGGTTGCAGGGAAGAAGATATCTTAATTAAAGAAGCCATTTTAGGGTTAGCAAGAGACTTCACTCTAGAGAGTGTCCCAGGTATCCATGGAGATGTCCACAGCTAGTTCCTTGGGCAGCTGAGGAGAGGGAGCCTGAAATGGCCCTTTCCTATAGCCATACTGATGAATATCTTGCATATCACCATAGATGCTTCATCTGGCGATGGAGGGAGATAGAGACAGAGACCCACACTGGAGCGCAGGACTGAGCTCCCAAGGCCCAATTGAGGAGCTGAAGGAGGGAGAACCTGAGCAAGGAAGTCAGGACCACGAGGAGTACGCCCACCCACTAAGACTGCGGGGCTGGTCTAATGGGAGCTGAGCTCACCAAGGCCAGCACGACCTGGACTGAAAAAACATGGGATCAAACTGGATTCTCTGAAGGTGTCGGACAATGAAGGCTGACTGAGAAGCCAAGAACAATGGCACTGGGTTTTGATCCTACCGCATGTACTGGCTTTTGGGGAGCCTAGTCTGTTTAGATGCGCACCTTCCTGGACCCAGATGGAGTGGGTTGGACTTTGGACTTCCCCAGGGCAGGGAATCCTGACTGCTCCTTGGAGTGGCAAGAGAGGGGGAGGGAAATGGGAGGTGGAGAGGAGGTGGAAATTTTTAATAATAAAAAAAATTAAAAAAAAAAAAAGAACACAGGCCCAAAGACCTACCCTGGATTTTCCAGCTCCCTGAATCTCATGCATGCTGAGTCTATATTTACTCTTTTGTTAATTCCATTTCAGTTACTTGATGATTTACTTCCATGATTCCCAAAACAACTCGTGTGTGTGTGTGTGTGTGTGTGTGTGTGTGTGTGTGTGTGTTTGATTTAAATGAGAAATAACCATCATTTTGTTAGAAGAGAGGTCACATTTGGGGTCAGCCATGTTGACTAAAAAGTACCAACAGTCTATTAAATAGAGATATCACTAACAAACAAAAGAATTGTTGGGTATCATTTTTTATTCTCTATGTGGAAGCTGAGTGGTTTGAATCTGCTGTTGCTATTCTCAGGTGCCAACTTTAGTGTCTACTCTAACTTCTAAGATTCTCTTAGTTGATTTTATTTGTAAATCCTTTTCTCATCTTTTAGGTAGTATAGGGGTGTGTGTGTGTGTGTGTGTGTGTGTGTGTGTGTGTGTGTGTGTATCTTTGATAGGTCTTTTTAGCTCAAAAGATTCAAATGCTGCCTAAAGATTCCAGGGCCTCGAAAAAAGCCTAAAATTTACACTTTAACACACCTCACACATTTCTCAAAATAAACTGTAGTGCAGAATATACTTTAGAGGAGAGTAGAAAATGAAATATTCAAGCTTTCTAGCTCTGCAAAGAAATATGGCTATCAAAGATGACTGAAATATATTATTAAGTATTGTGATGAGCTACAGGCAATCCACTTCAATGTTTTCCCTCATATTTTTTGATTCGTGGAAACTGAATTTTCAAAATATATCTATCATCAAAATATTTGTTGGGTCAACGAGGTAATAATCAGACTGCAATAAATATTTTGTTTTCAGACATCATTTGTTTTGTAGTATACAAGGAGAGCACATCAAAATAGGAAATTTTTTAAAAAGTAGGAAATTTATTGTTCAAAAATGTAAAAGTCACATTAACTTTTCTATAAAGAAGATATTATGTGAATATATGGAGATTAATTTAAAAATAAGAGGCTGTATGTATTCAAGTGTGATTATATCATAAGTGTTGGCTAGAGAAGTCCTGGATGTTTTTCTCAAGTGTTCACTGGTTGCCATTCATGGCTCCAGAGGTAACAGTGAGGAGTTCACTCCCTCTACGTTCTTGTGGACTTATCATACATCAAAATATTCATGTCATTCCCTGGTTATGAATTTATTAAATTCCTTGACCACTTTTTCATTTTTAAAATACCAAATTTGAGCCTAGAACTCAAATTCAAATTTACTCTGGCAAAATCTAAACACCATGGGGGCTTATGAAGATTTCTTCAGCTGAAACAACCAGGAACTAGAACTACAAGAAAAATGCATTCCCCCCAAAGACTCTAAATTTGAACTTGTTTCTCTGTGTGTCTAAATTCCTTTTTATATCATATTCCTGATCCATTCCTTTATTCAAAACTTATCTAAAAACACTAAGGGAGCCATGATACCCAGCAGATAAGCTTCCTCTTAGCTTACTTACAACATTGACACTGTACAAGCTTCAACATGCTCCACCTTTTCTTTGTATTCTAACAAGTATTAAATGAGTGGTTAGTGTGTATGTCTTTGTTAACATCTTATAGTACAGTTATCTTGCTGGTAAGCCTTGACATCAATTACTGTAATTAAATAGGTACAATGAAGATTGAGACCATGAGCAGTTTATTGAATAAAATCATTGTGAAACTCTTAGATAAAAACATTCAACACAGAAACTCTGCTGTCCCAGGAGAATATCATAACAATCGTTCTCTCTTAACAACCAACATTCATTAGAAAGCGCCAGAAGTGATTTGCCCTAAGAAGTTAAATAAACTACATTTGAAAACACAAAATTAAATATATTGTTGAGAAATTACAGCCAAAACAGTAATATGCTAAAAAATCAGTCCCTGGAAAAAGGAATTTAGAATTTATGATTGTCAGTCAAACAAAAATGCCTGAAGAAACCAGGTCAAGTAAAATAAATGGGAATTTCTCTTGCTACTCTTCTGCTTCACTGACATTGCCAAAGATAAAATGAAGCTTCTGAGCTGGCTCAGGTTCATGCAGTATCTACATGATGCTGTCAACACTTCAGAGATATTTACAATAATGTTTATTTCTGCCAAACCTATTCTCCAGGCATCTTGAGATGCGTGAGTCTGATTCCCCATGTTCATGTTGATGTCTTTGCATATCAATGGCTATAACTATAACCCACAATACTCATATTCTAAACAGTTCTTTGCAAGGAATTTAGAAGTCCTGTGAAGAAAATAGCTCACTTGAACCCACTCCAGAGATAGCATCCCACCACTCAGGGTAAGGGAAGGAAGATCTCATGTCTGTGATGTATTTTGTTTGTTGTGTCAGTAGGAAGATGAATCACAAAAGGGAGCAGTTGTCAGAATCAGAAGGTATCCTGTTAAGGTCAATAGTAGTATATCAAGCCAAACCACATGATTGGCTTGAAAACAAAATCTAAATAGCACATGGTTTACATTAATGTGTACTGCGTATTCTTTTATATTGTCTTCTCTCCAAGATGATATATTCTACAGACCTTAAAAGAACAATCCTGAAGCAAGACAAATAAACAGTTATTGCTTGAGAGGATTTTGTTTGTTTCAATCTTTAATCTTGTGAAAAGCATTTTAATTCAAATATAATTGCATCATTTTTCTCCTTTCCTCCCTCCACCCCTTCCAAAACCCCTCCCTCCACTGTGACCTTCCAGACTCCCCACTTTCAAACTGATAGCTTCTTTATTATTAATTTATTATTATTTATTAGCATCATTATTATTGTTATGGATGGGTGTTCTCATGCGTGTGTGTGTGTGTGTGTGTGTGTGTGTGTGTGTGTGTACGCAAACACATGTGTGTGTGAGAGAGTCCTATATCTTAAGTTTTAAAAACCAAATCAGAAAATCAGTATGATTCTACTAGGAACAAATGATGAATAGGTTCACAGTTATGAATAATAATTCATTTGTATTAACAAAATAATTTGAAATATAATTTAATAGAAACAAACAACTTCTAAAATAATAATATAAGAATTTTATCTTTATGATGATTAGAATTGTTTGCCATAGAATTTTAAAAGCAAACATCTACACAACTGATGTAAATCAACATAGTTATAAGATATTAAGCCTCTAAGCTAAGGGGCCCACTTGCCAAAGAAGCATAGAGCAGTTTGAAAGTTATAGAACGACTAATCAGGAAGGCAGCTTTGAGAGTTCTCACTTTAACTGTGTAGAGAAGAGTAAAAAAAAAAGTAAGTGAAATGTCCACAACTCTGTGATCCTGTTGGCATATTTTCAACATGATCTCTCTTCATAGAAGACAAAAAAAGGAGGGTAGATACTTATTGAAAATGTGCTGTGTAGAAAGAAAATGCACAAGGAAAGCAATCTGGCATTATTAATAAGTGTAATTTGATTTAAATGACAGTCCCTGATTGTAGTTGCTTCCAAATCAAATCAATAAAAAGTATTCTGGTGCAATAACTCTACATAGAGATGTAAAATTAAACCTCTCCTTCCCCACATTTATGCAAAACACAAGTTGTGAGAATTTTCCTGTATTGGAATTTAATTATTTATTCCAATAAATATATATATCTTTTAAAATGAGGTTTCAGGCAGCATGAAATTTCTTCCCATGCAAACAGCAATTGCTCTTGGGGGAATGCACAGCTTGATTATTCTTTCTTTGTAATAAAAAGAAAATCTCAAAGAATAACTTCAAAATTTTTCAGCCAAAGATAACACATCAAGCACAAAAAAATATCTCTGTAGATATTATAGTTCATATTGCGGGTTTAACAAATTCTTGCTGCCGACAAACGAAATTATCTTATAAAAATTTTATTAAAATGAGGTTTTCTACATATTAAAGGAGTGATCAGAATTTTTCTCAGGGTCATTGTGAAGCTCAAATTACATACATTATTGCCTTTTTACGACTTTAGCTTTTTATGGCAAACACAAAATAAAATTAAACATTTTCCATTATATTAAACATTAAATAGCACATGATCTGATAATATAACTTCTGATTAGATGGAAATAACTTGCATAAACTGTGAAGTTATTGTTTAGAAAAAGATAGGTTAGGTTTTATAGAATAATGATAATTCAGTTTTAAAGCCTGCATCAGGGGATGTTAATTCAAAATGTTCTCAAAATGCAAACAGGTAAATAAATAAACTCTATAAATAGAAAACAACTGGGGTTCACTTACGCAGCTGCCCAGTTTTGGTAGCCCTAACACTATTTCTTTGTAGTCATCTAGAAACTCTGGTTCATACAATTTTCCCTCCCCTCCTCCTCAATGATTCCTGAGCCTTGAGATAATAGAGATGTACCATTTGGAGCTAAGCACTCCACAGTTTTTTATTCTCTGCATCCTGACCAGTTATGAGTCATGGTGTTAATTGGCATCAGTTTGAAGGAAGACGTTTCTGATGAGGGCTGGGAGATGGGCTAATCTATCAACACAGAATTACATCACTGAGCACTTGATTCTAACTATGTTCGGTTAGCAAAATAGTAACAATAGGCTGTACCCTAGGGTATATGACATATCTACCCAGGAATGGCTCCCATCTTATGGAACAGGCTTGTATACAATCAAAAACAGTTTGAGCAGCACAGAATGGACTGGATAGGCTTTAGAAAACTTAAAAGATAAGAAGCTGGGTGATTAGGGAAGTGGAGGTAGATGTGGGAGGAGTCGGGGGTGGCAGGACCAAAATACATTGTATAAAAATTTTCAAATAATAAATAATATATGAATTTTAAAATGCAGCACACATAAATAAATCAATAAGGGTAATATTATTGATTAATGGTTGAAGACACAAAGAAGTACAGGATTAAGAGCATCTTTAAATTACTATTTCCTGTATACTAATCCTGAAAGTGTGTGCACAGTCCAGATCAGAGGCGACACTACTATCTTAAGAGGGACTAGGCAGAGGACACTACCCTGGTCACCTTGAGGATCAAATCGTCAGCCCTCATAAAAACTGTTTTGAGCCAATATTATTTCTTTGAGATTGGGAGGGAAACACATCTAGCCAGAGAAAGATTAAAAATAAAAAAAAAAAAGCAAATGGACCATTAAAATATTTGGTGGGGAACACTGACCAGGCTGCATAAACTCTGGCCATGAGTAGAAAGAAAAAGACCCCCCAGAGGAAGATACACAAGGATCTAAGGGTTCAAAGAGCAGCTCTGCTGACATTCATCAGAAAATATGTTGCTGGAAACAGAAGTCACAACGAAGCAAACCTCATGTTGACTGACAAGAAAGAAAGCAGAAATCCCAGGTGCTTATAATCTAGTAATTGCATCAGAAGCAATCCGAAAACGCAAGTTCCCCAAACACCTAGAACTCTCTGAGTCAGTGGACTTAAGGGGGTGATGGTTCTTTTTCAGATGTAACATGCCGAAGGTGGAACTTTGAAATGGAAGTTATAGAGGAAAAAAGGATTTATTGAAGTCTTCACCCCTTTTACCTAAGACTGCCTCTATTCATTCTAGAGGCATTATGTAACTTTGTAAATAACTCAGGTATCACAGGTCAGTATTCATATGGGGAAGAAAGCCATAATTTAATATGTCTACTTAAACATAAATTATAAAAATAACAGTTATCATTCTCATGACCACTCAAAATCAAAAATAAAGTCTTCCACACCAGTATTCTCCTGTGGAATCAAGGACAAGAGATTATCTGAGTTTACTGTGTATTTAACTAACTATGTTCGTTTCTATAACAATGTGTGAAGCTCCCAATGAAAACAAATTCATATAAAATTAAGTGTTGATGCAACTATTTTTTTTTTTTTTTTGGTTTTTCGAGACAGGGTTTCTCTGCAGCTTTTTTAGAGCCTGTCCTGGAACTAGCTCTTGTAGACCAGGCTGGCCTCGAACTCACAGAGATCCGCCTGCCTCTGCCTCCCGAGTGCTGGGATTAAAGGCGTGTGCCACCATCGCCCGGCTTGATGCAACTATTATAAACTTATCTGAGAATACATAGCCTAAAAGACAAAAAAGATTATCCTGAAAACTTTTATTTTCACTATTGTTAATTGTATGTATATTCGTGGTGATAAATGTCTTCAAGAAAAAGTAAAATTAAATACATACAAACAAATTTGACTTTTGATCAATAATTTTTTGCAGATAATGAATCAAGTTGGTTGCATCCTCCACTTTAGATGTCTTCTAAAAGGTAGGTTAGTGGCTGATAAATAAAAAATTTATTTTATAAACACAATGAAAAACTGTATTAATAAATTGACTTTTTAAATAACTTCTATGTATTTATATATCCAATAATGTATATTCATGTATTGACAGAAATAAAATTTTAACCTATGAATTAACAATAAAAACTTATGGGGAAACTAGAAGATATTTCTATGCCAAAGCATTTTATTCTGTAGTATTGTATTCCATACAAAAACACTTAACATATAGAAGTCTTCAGTTCTAAGACAACCTTAAAATATTTAGTAAATATATTATTTCAGTTCTCTGACTACTCTCTGCTCAAAGGTAAAACAAACCTGAATATATTTAAACAGTTGTTACAATTTGGATCATAATGTCCCCTAAAGGTTCATGTGCTGAAAACTTGGACCAAAATGGAACTCTAGAGAAGTGGTCAGACCGTCCCAACTCTGCTGTCATGGACATAGTAATCCATTGTTCATGATTAGTTGTACAGCTGAGAGATGATGACAGTCTAGGAGAGAGGACTGGATTGAAAGAAAATCAACCATGGAAGCACGCTTTGTGGACAAATCCCACTCCAGGCTTGATCCCATGCCCTCTGTGGACAAATCCCAACACAGGTTTTATCCCATGCCCTCTGTGAACAAATCCTACCTCAGGTTCCATCCTATTTCCTTTGTGGACAAATCCCACCCCAGGCTTCATCCCATGCCCTCTCTGGACAAATTCCACCCCAGAATTCGTCCTATATCCCTTCATCATGTGGTTGTTCAGCCATGTGCCTGTCACCATTATGTTCTGCCTCAATACAAGTTCACAGGCCTGAGACCGAGCCGTCATAGACTGAAGTTGCTGAAATAGTGAGTCAAAACAAGCCAGTCGTCCATTAGGTTATATGATACATATAGTCACAGCGAATAAAAGATGGCCATGCCAATAAAAGACAGGTAAATATGAGTAAACTGCTTGATAAGTGTTCTGTACTTCTAAATTTTATCTAATTTGCAAAGTGTAAACTATTTATCAGAAGGCAGTTCTGTAAGAACTTCTCAACTATATACTTTTCAGTAGAAGTCCAAACTATTTCATGACTAAATTATTTCTCAATTTTGTAGAAAATCTAAACCAACATCTCATAGCATATTCCAGATTTTGATCAGTAAAATTCAGGAACTCCAGAATGAATATATGTATCATACATATTAATACATGGATATCTTAAGAATCAAAACCTGATCATTTTACCATGTGCTTCAATAATGTTTTTAAGATCAACTTTCATTGGGATACTTTGCATCACGGTTTCTCCTACAATCCAACCATTGCTGATATTACAGAATGCATAGGCTGGCCAAGTATTAGTCACGAGCCTCATCCACAAGACTTACACATAAAATAAGCCATAATTGATGATATAGTCTAAATATGGAACAAAAATAAATTCCTTCTGGAAAACTATGGCAATGTCCTCTAAAAGTAGGTAATGGAAGCTGGACAGACTATGTTATTGGTAACTGATCAAAGGAAACTCTCAGGACTTGGCATACCTGGATGGGGCAAAGAACAAAATTATGACAGGTGGCATCTCAATATTTGTATGCCTCTAACATTTATAAGTTAAAATATAATATTAGCATGATGGTATTAAATGCAAATGCTTTGGTGAGGTGGCTCAGCCAAGAAGACACATTTATATTATTTTATGGAATAAAGAAAAACATTACTAAAATAAAAAAAGAATTTTTACCTCTTTGGTACTCAGAAACCTGACTTTATTTATTAAATGATACTTTGGATAGTAGATGATGAAATAGAAAATATGTTAACACAAATTGCTGTCCTGACATTAATTAATCGTCTACATATTCTCTTGATAAATATGTAAAATTTTTAAAGAGAATTTTAAAAACTATGTGGACAACTCATAAAGAGAGAAACACTAGCAACTTTGAATATCAACCCAACTATAAATGGGCCAGAAGCTTGACTTTAATTTTTAAATAAAGTTTAGAGTTGGATTGATATTCAAATTTGCTGCTGTTTCTCTCTCTCTCTTTGAGTTGTCTCACACAAGTTTTAATGTTCTCTTTAAATTTTTACATATTTGTTCAAGAAAACATACCATCATAGAATCTCTATCCAGCAACCAATGGAACCAGATGCAGAGATCCACAACTAAGCACCAGAGGCTGAGCTCCAGTAATCCAATCAAAGGGAGGAATGAGGAAATATGTGCAAGGGAGGTCAAGATCATGATGGAGAAATCTAGAGACAGCAGAACCAAGCTCGTGGAAGCTCAGGAACTCTACACCAACAATGGTGGCCTCCATGAGACAGAACTAGGCCCTCTATATGAGGGAGACAGTTGGGAAGCTTGGTCTATCTGTGAGGCACCTGGCAGTAGGACCAGGATCTATCCCTACCTAGGGCATGAGCTAGCTTGTTGGAACCCATGTCCTAAGGTGGGATGCCATGCTCAACCTTAATGCAGGGGAAAGGGGCTTGGCTTTGCCCCCAACTTAATGTGACAAACTTTGTTGACTCCCCATGGGAACTCTTACCAGTTGGGAAGAGTGGATGGGAGACAGGCTGGGGGTCAGATGTTGGGGAGGAAGGGAAGGAGAACTGTGGATGAAATGTAATATGAAATTTTAAAAAATTTAAAAGAAAAAAATATGATAAAATAATCTGGTAAAAATAGATTGAAATTTTTTTTTAAAGTTTCTAGAATCTGTCAAAAAAGAGCATAAGAAGGCAAAGAATATAAACATAAAACCCAAAATTAAATTATACTCAGCAATAGTTGAAACTGCTGAAGATTGAATGCTTGACAAGGAGTGTATTTGAAAGAAAATGGTTCAGTACACATATGAAAAAAGAATAAATAAATGAAAGCTGTCATAGACTGTTTTAGACATAACTTACACCAATAATTGGGGTAACTGGAGAAAAACAAATGGATTTAAAAACTAATTAAAAATTGACATAAGAGTACAATTTTGAAAGAAAATGAATGTCAATATATAAAACTCTTTGTGACAGGCACTCATAGTAAAAACCAATTAAAAAGATATCTGCTTTGGAAAGTTACATTTTGAAGACACAGAATCATAGGAACATCTCAGCAAATGGAATATGTCAACTGTGACACAAAAATCAAATATTTTTATGTACCCTTTTCCATATCTTCTACAATACTACAGAGAGCATAATGTAGATGATTTTTACCAGGGGATGAGGGTAAGAGCTTCTGCTTATTCACATAAGAATTAATGTGATGGTAACAGAAATGAATTCTCAAGTTCACTATGATGTAGTCTTGTGGTATATCATCCCATGCTTCTATTTTCCTTTTAAAGGGAAAGAAAGAAACCTGAACATAGTAATAACACAACTAATAATTACAGAACACACAGGACTGCATTCCAGTTTATAAAATGTTATTGTGTTTGCTAACATATTTTTTTAAAAAAACTGAAAAGGATAGAAGATAGAAGGCACAATATCTCATAAATGTAAAAACAGACAATTCCTATTTTTAAAAGATTATCAGGCTTGGAGAGAGGACTTAGTAGTTAAGAGGACTTGCTACTCTTATAGAGGGCCTGAGTTTAGCTCCCAGTACTCACATGGTAGTCCACAACCATCTAGTGCAAGGGGGTCTGCTTTTGGCCTCCATGGGCACCTGTCATGCATGTGGCACACATACATAGGTGTGAGATAACACTCCTAAACATTAGTTTTTTTTAATTTAAAAAGAATAATATTATATCTGACATCAAGAAGAAACACAATAATATGTCTTATTTATTATAGACCTTTCTAAAACAAATTCTTGAGCAAAAATTGACATGATGACCTAAATATGCTCACCCAAAGCAAAGAAATCCACCTATCAATTCTAGCACACCAGAACCAGTGGAATAAAGTGAAAGCAATACTAACATGGAATGAAAGTAGTACCAATGTGTACATTCACACTTACAAATACCTACTGTAGAAAACCATACAGCAATCAAATAAATAGCTTAATAATATATACCTTATGACCTTTAAATAGCAAAGAAGCTAATTCATAAATCAGTAGATCAAAAAAGTAATCAATAACAGAGCAGAAATTAATGAAATAAAATGAAAGATACAAAGAATCAATGAAACAGTTGATTGTTTAAAAATAAACAAGAATGACAAATTCATCTATGCTAAAAGAAAAAAGAAAACAAGATCCAAACAGATGACAATGAAGTCAAGAAATCAATAGGATACATTTTAATTATATTACACTAAATATTATACTAAATGGAAAAATCTAAACAACAGGATTAATTTCTACCTTCATATAACCCACTAAAATTAAACTCCAGTGAGATAAATAAATTAAATTCTAACAAGCAATGAAACTCGGGTAGTAACAAAAAAAATAATACACCAGCTAAAAATAATCAAGGGTCAAAGTGAGTTGCTGCTGAACTCTAACAGATCTTTAGAGAAGGGCCAGTGGAAATCCTTTGCAAATAGTTTTATAAATCAGAAATGCAAAGTATATAAAATCCAGTATTACCCTTTCATTAAACTCACATAAAGACAAAACGAAACAAAGAAAATTATAGAACTATCTCCAATGGAAATCGATGCCAAAATATAAAATTAAATATCATGAAAGGATTTAAAAGCACATCAATAAACTATTTGCCATGATAAAGTTGGCTTTATTCCCAATATGTTGGGAATACACACAGAGATAAGCTAAGATAGTAAATACATCACAAAACGAAGCTCAAGAACAGAAACTACATGATCGTCTCAATGAATGCAGGCAAGGCATTTGACAAAATTCATAACCCTTCATGACAAAAAACCTTTTAAGAAACCGAGATAAAAGGTAAAAATCTCAACATTATAAGTGATATAGACCACAAATCTATGGCCACTATTATACTAAAATCAGGAATAAAATAAGGGTGTTCATTTTCTCAATTCTTATCACAGTACCTGAAATATTACTTAGAACAATAAAATAAGAGAAGAAAATAAAATAAATACAAAATGAAAAGGAAGAAGTCAAAGTATTTCTATTTGTATGTATGTTTCATAAGAAAGAGACCTTAAAGAATCCATTAGGAAACCCTTAGTGATGATAAACACTTCCAAAATGTAGCAGGCTCCAAAATCCAAATCAATAGCCTATGTATATACTATTAACAAATACAGTGTGAAATAATTCAGGGTAAAACTCTCATTCATAATAACCCCCAAAACATAAAATAAAATACAATGATAAGGTTTTTCATGGGGAGACAACAAAGTCAAGCATATCACTTCAATGTAGGACCAAGGCCCTCTCCCTCATATCTAGGCTGAGCAAAGCATCTCTCCAAAGAGAATAAGCCCCAAAAAGCCAGTTCAAGCAATAATGATAAGTTCCACTGCCAGGGGTGGGGTGAGGGAAAAGTGGGGAGATCAGGAGAAGTAGGGATGGAAATTGAGATTGGTATGTAAAATGAGAAAAGATTTTTAAAAAAACAAATTGCAAGTTAAAAACATCAGATAATTATGTACACAACTCAAAATTGTTTCTTGTATTTTCTGTTATTCAAAATAAATGGTAAAGAGATAAAATAAAATAAAATGGAATAAACTTAACCAAGGAAGTGAAAGACCTTTATAATTTAAACTTTAAATCACTGAATAAAGAATTAAAAACATATTTTGAAAAGATTTTCCAGCTTCATGAATTAGAAGATTTAATATCATAAAATGATTATATCCTGAAAAGTCTACTAGCTGATTTGAATGCAATCTCCATAAAAGATTAAATGTCATTACCCACAGAAATAGAACAAACAATGTCAAAACACATGTGGTTGCACAAAGAACCCCAGAGAGCCAAATCAATCCTGAGCAAAAGGAAGAATTCTGCAAGTATCAGCATAACTGATTATAAGTTATCCTTCAGAGACAGCATAGCAGAAATCATCATGGTTCTGCCAACAAAACTGACATGAAGAGCAATAGAGCAGAATCAGGGTCTCAGGTACAAGCGACACAGTGATGGCAAAGGTGACAAAAATATATTTTGGAAAAATGACAGCATCTCAAGAAACAGTGTTAAACATGGAAAACAAAGGTTGGCTTATCAAACAAGATCTGTGTCTCTCAAATTTTATGGAAATAAACTGCAAGTAAGTCAAAGACCTTAATGTAAAACCTTAAACACTGTAGGTGGTAAAGAAAAATGTAAGCGAAACCTTTCAAGTCATCAGCATTGGCAAATGTTCTCAAGAAAGGACTCTGGTGACATAGAAAGTACTGCCAATAATCAAAAAATAGATTTATCAAAATTATAAAACTTCTCCACAAAAAGAAAAACCAATCAAATGAAGAGACTGCTGGTAGAATGGGAAAAAAATCTTTGCTAACTATACATTTAACAAAGAATTTATACTTATAATGTATTAAAACAAAAAATACATCAAAAGGTAAAACTCAAGAAACTCAATTAATATAGATAAAAATAGAACAGATGGCTCTCCAAAGATCAAACACAAATAGCTAAAAGCATTGCTCCACTTTACTAACATACAAGGCAATGAAAATTAGGGAAATAAAAATTCACCTCAACACAGTCAGAATTAATTAATATCAACAGAATGACAGACAAATGCTGTCCAGAATATGGGGGATGATAAACCCTTATCTACTATTGGTAAGATTGTAAACTGGTGTAGCAACTCGAATTACTGTGGAGAATACTCAATAAAAACTAAAAATAAATCTACTATGTGACTCAACTATCCCATTCCTTGCCATATGCCCCAAAGACTCAACACCCTACTTCTCAGACACTTGATTAGCCATGTTTATTGTTGCTCTCCTCATAATAGCCAAAAACAGAAACAGTTTAAATATCCTTCAACCAATGAATGGATAATGAAAATGGTGCATACAGACTTTAGAAAACTCTTCAGCTGCAAAGCAAAAACAAATTCATGAATTTTGCCAGTAAATAGATGGAGCTAAAAATTCTATAGAAAGAGGTGACCCGGACCCAGAAAGACAAACAGTGCATGTTCTTTCTCATCTATGGTTCTGAGCTCTAAGTCTTCAAATTCAAGTACATAACCTGAAATAACAGTAAAAGTAAAAAGGATCCAAGGCAGGGATGAGGGCATAAGGAGCCCTAGAAAGGATTAGCAAGATACAGATGCTATAAAGGGGAAATGGGGAAATGGGTGAGGGGAACTTTAATTGGAGATGATGGAGGAAAATTAATAAGGAAGAGAAAGAGGAATGTGTTCTGCAAGCTATCAAGGAAGAGAAGCAACCTCAACAAGGTAAATCAAGACTGGTACTGGAAACCTGGCCAACTACCTGGGGCTAGTACGTTCATAATTCTTAGAAGAGAGCCTACCACGATCACTTTTAGCAGGGCATTTCCTAACTGTATTCTAAGTACTTAGCATTATACCCACAGAAAAATAGATTCCTAACCCCTTATCAAAGGACTTCTCTTTGCAACAGATACAGAGCATTACATGAAACCTCAGCTAGCCAAAATGCTAAGAAAAACTAATCAGTGCCCAAGCTTAGTATATGCTTATAATACAACTTTGCACCTAAGCCTCAAGTGATATCTAGAAAGATAGGGCACAGAGATTTAAAGAGGCAGAGGACCATGGAGTCTGCTGTGCGATTGTGCTTCTTAGGGAAGCTACACTCATGATACTTCAACAATATGGCTGCCTAAACAAAACCAAAAGAATGTCACACTAATAGACATGCTAATGTGGGAGGGGAAATTTCACAGGACCCTGTCCTACACAAAGAACTTAAGCAACTAATGACTGGTTGGTAAGGAAGAATTAGTATTTACCAAAGATAAATCCTCTAACTTGTTATCTAATCACAAGTTATGGTCTCTGAAATTACATACATACAAACAGCACTGAATAGACTCAGCAGGTTTCATTTGTACATTTATGCATTCGGAAGTGATATGGGAAATCCTTCTGTATATGTGTTGCTTTCATTGGTTAATGAAGAAGCTGCTTTGGCCTGTGAAAGGGAAGAATAGAGTTAGGTGGGAAAACTAAACTGAAGGCTGGGAGAAAGTAGGTGAGACGTCATGTAGCTACCAGAGGAGAGAGATGCCAGGAATTTTGTCTGGTAAGCCACAGCAACGTAGCAATACACAGATTAATAGAAATGATTTAATTTAAGATATAAGAGATAGCTAGCAATAAGCTTAAGTGGTTGGCCAAGTAGTGTTTTAATTAATATAGGTTCTGAGTGATTATTTCAGGTCTGGGCAGCTGGGAAACAACTAAACAGTCTCCAACTACAAATTGGCACCACAATGTGGGCAACTACATTCATGTAAACCTGAGAGAGCTTGAAAGGAAAGACACAAAGGAACAGAGTTTAGTGCAGCTTCTTGGTAGCTGCACTTTTTTTATATAGGCTCTGTTTGCTGGTGGCAAGCAGAGACATGGCTTCTTTAAGAGATGTCCTAACTTACCTTTAGTGGCAAGAATGGCATGGTTTCTTAAGGGAAGGGCTCCTGGTTCATACTAGTTATAGGAATAGCTCTGACTCTTTCAGGAGACCCAGCTGCGGAACACTTGAATGGGGTTTGTAGGCCAGGGTGCTTGTATGCCCACTCTGTGTTAGGAGGATAGTAGCTGAGGCTATGCCTTAGGCTCAGCACTCCCTGCCTAGAAAAGTGGTGGGATCCGGTCTGCTAGGAGTGCACAAGCAGGAGAGCATGGTGGATTTCTGCTGCCATACCCAGAAATATTTCCAGGCTGAGCAGTGTACTGCATGAAAGATTAGCTTTTACTCAGATAAAAGGGTTTATATGCTGCATGGAGCTACCCAGAAATGAGGTGGTGAGGACAGCTCCTAAATGGGTCATGGTGTTTGATAAATGCATGTAGACTTGGAAAAGAAAAAAATAGTTGCATAAAAAAGAGTAAATGGTTTTTTAAAAAGTAAAGTCTTTAAAGAGACAGAGTACAGACAGTCATGGATTAAAGGAGAAAAGAAAATAAGATGGAAAATACAGAGTCTGATTATATATATATATATATATATATATATATATATATATAAAATTGTTTTTTCTTTGAATTTTTGACTATAAATGAGCTAAGTACAGAGAGATATTTCACTGTACAGGCTACTAAACTAAACCAACATTTATACTTAAAACGTATCTTGACTTCAAAATTTGGGTCTAAGGATATGTTGCTTTGAAAAAAAAAAGGCTCTGCTTTTGTTTTCACAGAGAATGAAACACTGTGGGTTCCTTCCAGACTAACATGGTTTGATGGACCAAGACTACCCAAAAGGTCTCCATGAATGCCCAAAAAGAAAATATTTCACCCAACAAAAAGCAGGGAGCAATTTGGAGAGAAATAAACTCAAATTCCCTAAATGATTATTTATAAATGTTTGTTTATGTTTGTTATTTATAAATGTTATGTTATGTTTAAAGGGTGATATGCTATAGATATGAATACTTTTTGCATTGGTATGGATCTTGGTTTATTGATACAAATTTAAGATAAATTTTTAATATATATGTATGTATATATGTATAATATATATACACACATGTTGCTTTTGATTAAGTATTGTGCTTGTGTTGCTCATTTTGTGTAATGTGTAATTAATAAATATAGATTAATAGATAATCATCTATAATAGTCAAGCTTGTAGTCATATTAGTTAGGTTTTCTGATATACAGAGATATATTTCAGATCAATAGGTATTCTTCAAACCTTTCAATGACTAAGAGAATATGCCATTTTAAATGTTTTAAAAACTTAGGACTTTTCATTACAATGAGACATGTCTGTTCCTGGCAGCACCAATTACTTCAAAAGGAAGATGGTCATCAAAGAGGCTCTTTGTGGCGTTTGTTAGCCATTTGGGCAAGAACTGCTCTTGCCTGGACTGCTTGATATTGTACTGTATGAACTGGACATGCAAGACCCACAGAAAAAACATTACTGCTGAACTTGTATAAAGGTGAGACAATCCTTTGGGATTCCCGCTTCATGAAAGAGTCTGCCAGACATTCTGCAGGACACAGAAGAAAGTTACTGACAAACTGCCAATATAGGCGGAACTCTTTAAAATTTCCTGCTTCATGGAAAAGTCTGGCAGATACCATGGGACTGTAGGCTGAAGAACTTTGGGTGACTGTTCAGACAGCAAGATGTCTCTGTCAATTCTAGAGTTTTAGAAGTTGCTTACAATGCACTTACTTTTTACTTAGGTAATATTATATATGTCTGGGGTCTTTGATGGAATTGAAGAATAGATAGTTATAATTAAAGCTTTTCTTAGTTATGATAAAAGATAGATTAGGTATAAAACTTTAGACTCACAAAAAGAAGATAGATGATAGACTATTTTCCTTAATTTGCCAGATGTAAATGAACTAAATATTATAATTCTTGCTTGATAACAGTTTTATTATATGCAATCTTGCTATGTTAAAGTTAAAATCTTTTTCATTTAGATAGAAAAAGGAAGATGATATGGAAAGTCCTTCTGTGTATGTGTTGCTTTATTATTGGTTAATGAATAAAGAAGTTGCTTTGGCCTGTGACAGAGGAGAATAGAGTAGGAGGAAACTAAACTGAATGCTCGGAGAAAAAATGATGGAGGCACTGAGACACCATATAGCCGCCAGAGGAGACTGAGGCTGGAACTTTGCCCGGTAAGCCACAGCCACATGGCTACACACAGATTAATAGAAATGAGTTATTTTAAGCTAGAAGAGCTAGCTAGCAATATGCTTAAGTGATTGGCCAAGTAGTGACTTAATTAATATAGTTTGTAAATGATTATTTTGAGTCTGGGCAGCCAGGAAAAAACAAGCAGCCTCTGAATACACATTTGCAACAATAGTAATTTAAAAAAAGATACTATGGACTTGAGAGGAAGGCAGAAGACAGACATGGGTATACAAGCCACACTTAAGGAAGGCATCATGCCCTTAATATGACCAACACAAGCAAACTAATTGCTAATTTTGGAGATATTTTGTATTATTATGCTGTGTTTGAACATTTTTATATTATTTTTCTCTTGTTTATTGATTATGATTTCTGATTTTGTACTTTTAGTGTGTTTGTGTGTGTTTGTGCATGCATGGGTATTTCTCAAGTTTTATCTTGTTTTTTTTCTGTTTGTCTGTTTTATTTGGGTTGTTTTTCATTTAACCTATTTGTTTTCTAAAGAGAGAAAGAGAAAAAGAGAAAGAAGACACGAAATTTAATGTGTGAAGTGGTGGAGAGACTATGGAAGGAGATGAGGAAGGAAAAACTATTAGCATATAACATATTGGAAAAATATATTTTCAATAAAGAAATAAAATGGCTTCTTTTGGGATAATCAGATTAAGAGAATTAAAATCTCAAAAAGAGAAATATGCATTGCTCTATAATTTTTAGGTTTTACATTTTTATAGATGCATAAAATCGTGTATTTATAGATACATGTAAGTAAAAGTGAAATCTCGAAACAAAGGAGACACATGGGATGAAGGGAATGAAAGAGAATTGCTGAAGGGTAGACAAGGGAATTTGCTCCAAGCTCATTAACTACTTGTATGAAAATGCCCTTATGGAACCCAGTATAATAAAATTTTAAAACTAGAGGGGAAAAAGTGTTTAGTGAGTCTCTGTTGCATTGGCCTCAGTGCTAATATCACTTCTACTGGTGCTCAACTTCCACAATGACTCCTTATGGAACATAGCCTTCTCCCCAAATTTTTGGGGAGTCTAACCCTCCTCTCTTCCTCAGGGATATATCACTCTTTTATTGAAAAATCTCTCATTCTCACATCATTATTATGGATCAATGTCAAAGATAGGAATAACCACACATCTGTGCCATATTTGTTTATACCTCAAACATTTGCTTGAGGTATTCCCTTAGTTTCACGAAACACAAATTGCTCAGGATGGAAAATGGCTTCATCTTCAAAGATTTTCTTCTGTTTGTTTTGGCCATCAAAGCCATTTTAGTGCTCTTCCATAATTTTATAATGAGTAAAGATTTCTTATTTTAAATTCTTCTGTCTTTACGATTATGTTTACATTTGTTTTCTGTCATTCACTACTCCATAATCATTCACAGAAATTCCTCTTGCACACTCTTTATTCTAAAGATTTATATATCCTAGTAGAACAACTGTGGGTAAACAGGAGGCCTACTGGGGAGAGACAGACAGACTGCCTTCGCACCAACATCTGCACAGGCAGTCAGCCAGGGAGAGCTCACAGAAGTCATAGAAAGCAACTGATGACAACATCCCAGAGCTGAGGGTGCAGTGACTTCTTCAGCCTGCACCTATGGCAGTTTATCTGTAATCCTGGGCTTCCAGTGTCCTGCTGACTAGGGGGCAGAATATGCTTCCCACCCTGAAACAGAGACAGCTTTCTCATTGCACACAGAAGTAGCAAGAGACACCTCCCTGCTCAGGAAAAATGAGAGCTTGGAGAAATAAAGTGTAGTCAAATGATGTAGTTATAAAACTGCAGGCTCAACCTGGAGCAGTAAACAGTTGTCCAACCTGCTAGAATAACCTTTGCAGGAATCTGTGTGGTGATGAATGCACAGAGCCAGCTAAGGCAGCCAATCCCAGGGTAAGTCAAGATTGATTCCAGAATTTTTCAAGTAAGTGCATCCCTTACTTGAATGAAAACAGCTCACTCCATACTTGAAAATAATGGACATTCAAGAAATAAGGAAGCTGTGAAAGTCATAAATAGAGCAAAGTGTTAACATTACTTTTTAAGATGATATTTAAAAGACAAAAGCATATTTAATCTTTATATTTACTTTATATTTTAAAGGAATCTGGCACCATTTTATCGCTACAAAGGGCAGGCATAAAATTCCAAAATGAAACAACTACAATCATAGTTTTGCTAAGAGTCAATTTTTTTAGGCAGCTTTGCAGAAAATTCCACCACATGGATTCAGGCTACTGAATGTTTTTTCCATGCAATTAGCATTTGCAATAGACCTTCCTGTGGAGGTAGGTGGAGTTCAGAATGATCACAGTTTTCCCCAGCAAAGTAAACTGTAAAATTGAGTCATGAACCTTTCTAGTTTATTCAGTTGAAACTAGCACATAATTTTTAATTTATTCATTGAAGTTGATAAATATTTATTAGGTATATACTTACTCTAAGAACTCTCTTAGGAGTTTGGGATATAGAATGGAATAAAAAAAAAACTGTCACCACAGATGGAAACAAGAGACAGGAGCCAATAATTACAAGAAAATGGAGTGATAGTTGCCTCCGGCTATCAAGAGAAGCTTTGCAGATGCGACACATGGCCTTATACAATGAATTCTTATAGTTTTATGTTGCTTTAGCATCCAACCATTTTTAATTTGAATTTCATCCCAGAAGCAGGGATAAGTCACTTTGAATAGCTGGCAGTTCTACATCTCTTCTCCGACCTCAGTGTTTTCGGTTCTTGTGTTGGCCTTCTGTACTTGGTCTTGGTGAGCATCTCATGAATGATGGAGAGATACTTGAGGGGCTTTGAGAGCTCCTCACTCTCACTACTATGGGAGCCCACGTGTGACTCAGTTTCCATCTGGAGTCTTTACTGACTTAAAGACGTCATTTGAGTTCAAGATTGCCTGCTCTGCCTGCTCCAAATATCCTTGAGGGTTGTGAGAAAATTCTGATTAAGTCCTTAAGAAAGAACACGTTTGCCCAGATGAAAAAACACATTATCTATTAAAATCTGGATGGTATACGCCAGTCGGAGGCACTCCTGCTTAGCGATTAGAAAGCTGTTTAGCTGAATGAGACAATGTACCTGCTTGCGCTTCCTCCCAAGGACGGTGCAGGGAGGTAGTCAGCTGACTGTACTGATCTTTGTTCTGCCTTTTGAATGTAATTAATATATATACTGGCTGAGAAAAAAATCTCCTGGGCTGCTTGGTATTCACCTTCAGTCCTGGTTCATCCTATGTTTCTATGTTCCTGTCTTCATTTCTCTTAATCTACTATTTCCTATCGCCTCATGCCCCCTCCCAGGTACCCCATGCTGATTCCTGTCGGAGTGGGCTCTGACACACTACAATGCACAAGGAACCATATGCCTACCTCTCAGTCACTATCATCTGCTGGAATTTTTGCTTCATCACTCTACAGCTACCCATTAATGTCTCCATTATGAATATCTTTGGAAAGTGCCTTGGACTTTCAAAAAAGTATCCTTTTTCCTAGTTTTGAATGTCAAAAATTAAATATCCTTAAGCAAAATAGTGTCACATAGATTTCATTTTTATAGTGTATGGGAATGAAAGAAAAAGGACTAAGTTTAAATTTAGGAAGAAAATCATCCAATTTCAATCTCTAAACACATAATAAAACTTTTTAATCAATAGAGCCATATGCACTTTAATATTCTCATTTGGTTGTATAAAGTCAAAAATGGCTCTTCTTTACATGTAATTGAATAATATTCATAAATTTGTTACTCTCTACCCATAGACAAATATAAAACACATTCTAATGATGAATATATTTACCTTGTCAGCTTTAGACAATACTGATTTGGATTCCTCTGAAAATATTTTAGGATCTCTATTTATAATAAAATGCTTTGCTCATTCAGTAATTGTTGAAGAAAACATGATTTAACCTTGAAAAAATGCAAAGAGCTTCCTGCTTTTGAATTACTTGATCAAAATTTGAAAGCATATTAACGGTCCCACAGATAAAAGTGATGTCAGTAGACAGATGCTCTGGAAACACACTCTTATAATAGCCCATTGGAAGACTGGCTACTTCCCTGTTAAAAATTCCCCCACTAACTCTATTTGACTTTCATTTTTCCCAAAATAGCTTTTCAATTTACAGGAAGCAATGCATAATAATCAGAGTGATGCAATTCAGTTGAACTAAATAGAAAACAATGATCTCATCCTACCTGCGTTTAACTCTACTACTAAGATAATCAATACTTGACCCCCGCTTTTGACATTTTTCCCATTTCCTCTAAAATATTTGTTCAGGTCCCTAAGATAAACATGGTAGCTGGTACAGACCGGTAGTTCTTTCTTAGGAAGGAGGAGGCAAATGAAAATTGCATAACTGGCCTGAGCTGCTTGGTCTGATATTTACCTTGTAGAAACAGTGCTTATTACAAGATAATGCCATGACATGCCTTCCCTCCTCCCCTTGGAAAGGGCTGAGAATGGCTTCTTCCCTGTGTCTGTAGTAAAATGGAAAAGATTCCAAGAAAGATTGGGAATTCTGGCAAGAAAGGAAGCTGAGCCCAGTTTTCCCACAGATGAACATTTTAATTCTCCTCTGTTACATAGGGAGAACCCAGGGATGATGGCGGAAGTTACAAAACAATCCCACACTAGTTCAGAATTATATATAATAAAGGGTTATTTATTTAGGGGATATTTACAGATCACCGTCCTAGATCACAATCCTCTGCATAAACGGGGGACAGGAAAAGAGTCCAGCAGCAGGAAGTGATAGCCAGAAGCAAGATAGCTAGTGAAGGCTTTATAGCTGCATTTATAGTATAAGAGACCACACCCATGTGAACTTGTATCTTAAAGGCTATTGACTGAAGGAGCAGAAGGAACTCCACAGCACAGGGAAGTTCTTCAAATGAGTAAGATGTCTCTGGATTTGAACATCAAGAAGTTGCCCTTGTCCTTCTAGAGATGTTTCAGACAAATCTTAGTTGAATTGACTACATGTTGTATGTATGGGACTAGGGCCAGAGTAAAAGCAACTGTTCTCTAATATTTGAGAGATTTCAATGACCCAGTGACATCTATGAAAGATGGTCTATTTTGTCATTCAGCCTTAGATATTGTTGCTGATAGTAGAATCTCAGAAATGTGAATCAAGTAGGGGTACTACTTCAAGGGCTCTATTACTACTAAGGACAGACACTGATGCAGGAGCTCCAAGAAGCTCACCAAGAATCCGTCAGAAATGGCTTCACAGGTTTCAGAGCTCTGTGTTGTGCTGAGGAAACTGCAGAATTTAAGTGAGGTTTGGAGTAGGGTGTGTTTCTGTCCTCGGTGAAAAACTGCAGGCAAGTCTCAGGATGAATTCCAAAAGCCAAATTCAGAAAATTATAAACACCCAAGACCTTTTTATAAAGTTTGAAATTGAAGCAAAACTAAGCAATATATTGATTTACAATACATGGGTGACATCTCTTGAGAGAGAGAGAGAGAGAGGAGAGAGAGAGAGAGAGAGAGAGAGAGAGAGAGAGAGAGAGAGAGAGAGAGGCTGAAAAGATGGCTCTGAGGTTAAAAGAACTAGCTGCTTCTCCAGGGGAACTAGGTTCAACTTCCAGCATCCACTGGGTGGCTCAAACTGTCTATGACTCCAGTCCCAGAGGATTTGATGCCCTCTTCTGGCTTCTGTAGACACCAATCATACCTGTGGTGCAGAGATATACATGCAGACAAAACAGCCATGTAATAGAATAACAAAATGCTCTTTTAAATTAAAGTGCAAATAAAATAAAATATAATTTAAAATAAAAACAAAAATATATAAGGAGCAAAATCATGTAGAGCATAAAATTTTATATAACAATCTATTTTGAGAGATAGGCAAGGGGAAAAAATGAGGACTACCACATGGCTAGAGGTCGTTAATATGATTAAGAATTTTACTTAGAATTGAGTCAGAGATACCCATTATCATACTAAAGGTTCCAACATGAATGATCAAATAACTAGAGACGCTTGCACAGGGTCTGATTGTGACACGATACCATAAAGAAGGGATTACAACTGACTTGTTCTCTTCTTAAAAACCACCATATTTAGGAAGGGTAAAGAAGACCCTCAGTGAGGTATCCATGTTCTCTGCTGTAGAAGTTTTAACTAATGACAGATGTCAATCTATTGCTGGGACAATGGTAGATGCATGACTCATGACCATGCCAAGTATAAGACTGAACAATGGAATAGTTGCCCATAAGCTTCCACAAACAGCCTTTCCCCTCAGCTCCTCTCGTTCCATACCTAGGGGTATAAGTGGAAGATTCCCCTTTTGCTTGGCAGTGTTCTATTAATTTTTCCATTTGGAGAATGATCTGAGATAACGGATTCTCCCTGTAAACTAACCTTACCTAAGAGAACAAACAGCCCCTTGAGCCTCTGCATTAAACTCTAGGCCAAAAGACATTTTCACAATTCTTCAGTTGCATATTGACATTTTAGAAGCTAGAGCAAACTGAAACTGCAGGCCCACACCACCCTACTTGCAGCAGAAATCACCTCATCTCAGAAAGGGTTAATTTAGTAAATCCAAAGTCTAATCAATTACTGAATTCCCATTGAGTGAAAATGAATGTGCCATTTCTTTTTTTTTCTCTCAGTGAATATATTGTAAAGAAGCTTTAAAAATAAAGTTCCTGTCTCCTCTTCTAATGATATTCTTGAAACTCTGGAGATAGTCAGAGCCAGCATTCTTCCAGTTTCTTTCAGCCTTCACATCCAAACATGCAGACCAGCACCTGGTTTATAAAGAACACACAGCAAACCACAGTAGGATGAACACAGGGTGGAATAAACACAGTGGGATGAGCACACAGTAAAATAAACACAATGGAATGAACCCACAGTGGAATAAACACAGTGGAATGAACCCACAGTGGAATAAACACAGTGGAATGAACCCACAGTGGAATAAACACTGTGATGTGGAATGTGTTTGTGACACCTTCACACCTTTCATGGGAGTGTTTTATATTGAACCTTCATTTCAAAAGAACTTTAGAGCAGGAGAGTTACATATTCTTTATATTATCTTTGAAAAATTAGTTAGCATCAGGTTTATAGTATTTCATCTTTCATAGGACTCTTTACTCTGTTTATGTTGTGTGCGTGTGCGTGTGCATGAGTGCTTGCACTCACACACACTTGCATGTGTGTTTAAACTTAAATATTTATGAAAAATGTACTATTTGTCGGAACAACAAATTCCACAAGCTCTCTACTTTTTATGTTATGCATTCTCGATAGAAGATTTTTCATTGCTGTCTTACTAAAATGTCTCATGTTTTTAACACTTCTAAAGTAAACTTAACCACATGCTTGATAAGCATCTTATCTTCCCATTGGAAACAGATAGGCCAACCCAATTCAACTCACACCTGAAATGGGAATTCATCTTGTTATCATGGAAGCAGAGAACAACATAGAAATTGGATGATGGTTTTAATTGACTGGCTACAAATTACATTAATCTGACTCACCCAACTTTCCTGAAGACAGATACACGAATAAATATGGGTTGGAAGTTCCATATAGGCAGGATCACATGAACACACTGTGTGTCTTTGAACACTGTTTTATGAATGCCTTACAAACCTCCTTCCTGTTATCATGACTATTTAATTAAGACGGCATTCAAGTCACGTGCTTTAGCTTGTGCAGGCAAAGGACTTTATTAAAGTTCTGATATGTTCTAAGTCCTTGAGAACAAAATTAGAGGCTGTACCTGTATTGCTTCATCTCCTCAACAAGGTGATCTCATCCATCGCATGGGCTTTCTCCCTCAATTCACTTTCAGAAAGTAATCTGATAGAAGGATATAATATTAACCTGACTCCTAATGACTTATTACCACACCCACAGACCAAGGCATCTCTCAACTCTCGCTACAGAGTTTCTCTTTGTAGTAAACTGTGATCAACACAGAGGCTCAGGGACAGAGAAGAAGAGAGCAGTGGAATTTCCTCCTTAAATGGGACATATATATCGCAGATACTCCTCCAATGGTCACTGCAGAAGTGGGACAGAAAGAGTAGGAGAGCCAGAGGTGGTAGATAATAAAAAAGAAGCAGTGTCATCTAGACCCACTAGGACAACTAGACGGAAACACCCACAACTCCTGGGACAGTGTGCCCAAGATCTATGCAAACCCAAACCAGAATAAACACCAATGTATAAATGGACGGTGAACATGAAATTCCACTCCTGCCTGAGGAGCTATTGGCAATTGTCAGCAGCGAGGAGAGGAAAGGTTGTTTCTCTAAAACTATATCAGGTGACCACACTCTAGTAGAAAACCACACATCCAAGAATGTTTGAGCAGCACAAATTGGCCTTGATTGGGAGAAAAGACACAACACTGGGCAGGAAGGGAAGTGGGGGTGAATCTGAGTAAAGCTGATCAAAACCCATTACACAAAATTCTAATAAAGAACTAATAAAAATTTATTTTAGAAAAGAGGAAAGCCTGTTGCTATGAATTTCTGTTTTAGTGATATTTGTATATAATAAACTGAATAGATCTAGTGTCCAATCATTTAATTGTGAATAAGCACTCCAAAAATCAGCACTTAAAAACAACAGGGCGTTGTAATTTTTAGTTATTTATACTACCTCCAAATTCTATTAAGACTTCACTATCTCTCATACAAGTTGACAAATATTTGTGGAATCCTAGGTCATTTTATCCACACAAATATCTATAAGAATGATTTCAGGAAGAATATATAGAGTGCAGAACAACTTGAGCAAGTTGTTTTAATTTAGAAGGCATTATCATCAAATAAGCTTTTATTTTACAGTAATCTATGTATCTGATATTGATCAAATATATTACTGGGCATATGAATTAGCATTGGATAATCTTAAACATTCTCTTTCCGACAAAAATAATAAATTTTAATTCACTCTTACTAAAAGAAAGTTTCAAAAATATTCTTTACATTTTAATAATTTTAGACCATTTATTACTTCTCATCTCTCTTATATTATCATTAAAATCTTCTCTAAACCATCAGAAGTTTTAGAACTTACAAATGAGAAAGGGTAAGTTTAATTTGTGGTGTGAGATCTAAAAATAACTGATCAGTGTACCAATTTACGAATCAACTTTTCACAAAAATAATGCATGCTTTTAAAAGCCTTCCGTGGCAAACTGAAGAACTTTTTCAGCAACTGAGATCCCCAAGGCGTTGAAAACTAAGGGCATTGAAAGTTTCCTCAATAGTTAAAAAGTAGCTTGATAAATCAAGACTCATTTATGAAGTTGAGTGGAAAGATCTTCATTCGTGCTGGGGGAAATGATGGAAAGATATGATTTCTCTCAAATTGTGAACGTATGAAAATGATCAAAGGTATTTAGCAAATTATTTTTGCAGGCTGGTGTGGACTTCAATAACACATTCTGAGATATAAAAATGGCTATGAGCAGTATTCTGTATACCTCAGTGAATAAGCCAACATCAAAGATGTCTTTAAGGTTTTGATCCCTGAGTAAAAGCAGTTAGCTGAGCTCTGTGCTATGCTATTGCTGCAGGTCCGAAAACTTGAACTTCTCCATTTCAGATACTCTGAAGTCATTAATAAAAATGTAGGAAGTTATTCCCATCATATTCTCTCTTTTCTGTTAAATCTCATGAGAAGTAATATGCAACAAATATAAATACTTCCTGCTAATAAAGAAAAATTATGAGTATGACTTTCCTATTACCACAATACATTAAAACTTGCTTCACATGTGGGACAATGCCCGTGAGGATACATCACACACAGCATCAGATGAAGAACCCCAGTGCTGAGAATGGTACAAGACCATTATTCCTAAAATGAGGACAATTTTTGGGGTAGCAACGTGCTCCCACAAAAAACCCAACAATTTAACTACTTTTATAGTCTTTCAGATCAGACATAACCTAAATATTTCATACCTATGTTCTCAAAATCATAAGTAATGTTACCCTTGAACAGTACAAACTTTAAAAATGCAATGTCAACTAGAGATTGCATGGCTGTAAACACATGGGACCAAATCGTGTATACATATGGCAAGGGACAACTTAAAATATGATTTCCTTGGTATATACATCTTTAGGGTCATGTAACTTATCCTTCTTTGTCTCTTTTGCTGATTTGCTTCTACATAATTCTAGCTTTAAGGTAAAGTGGAGAAATGAGTTTCTCTGTAGGTAAGGGTAAAATTCGGCTAAGGAATTCAAAATAAGACTTGTACGAGTCCATAAAATTTGGCAGGCTAACAATCTGGAGACTGGGGTGTTAAGTCCCACTTCTACAATAATTAGTTGAAGAACAGTTTACTGAAATGAGCTTCTTCTATCTCGACATATGTTAATTAGGATAAAGTGTGACAAAAAGGGCTCTTTTAAAATGCCATGAGAAGGAACCCATATCTGATTCTATTAATGAGGTCGAGAACCTCAGACTAGATAGGTGCTAGGCCCCAGAGGAAAGCCAACTGTTATTATTCTGCTCAATGAACATAGCAGTAAAACAATTCCGAATGACCTAGTGTTATACACATAGATCAGTGTATCATTCAATCTTCATCAGAGAAGTAGATGATAATTAACACAGAGACTCACAGAAGGAAAACACCGAAAGGGTGAGAGATTTTGAAATGCTGCGTGGATACCTTTATCATACCTCTACCGTCAAGGCCCAGGGTTTATGCAGAAGAGAATCGAAAGACTGTAAGAGTAGATGTGGCGGACATCACCAAGGAAAGCCTGTTTTCTAGGCACAGCAGGGCAGATGCACATATGAACTTAGAGACACTGTGATGCTTACACAAGACCTGCACAAGCTCAAGTCATGCAAAATCCCAGCCTGCACAAAGAGGAAGTAGGCATTCCCTCGTCAATTATTAATTAAGAAAATGGCCTACAGGCTTGCCTAAGTCAGCTCTTGTGGAGGCATTTCCCCAGTTGAGTCTCCCTCCTCTCTGATGACTCTAGCTTGTGTCAAGTTGACATGAAATTAGGCAGTACACCCTTTAATAAAAAGTGCATCATTATGTTGTCAAAAATGCATCCTTTAGCTACACTTTTCGGGTTGACTTTTCTCTAAGTAATACATTTAAAACATGTATATTTCCCAGTGTTTCTCAAGAGCTGCTGCCCAAAGATAGGCCCACGAGTCCCACTAGGTATTTTTCTTGTGACAGCATAGAGGCACTTGGCATAGATAACCGTAAACCCTCAGATGTCTGTGTTGCCTAGACAACACTAAAGGACCAAACGTACTATTATGACAGGCACTCTACTCTGAGCTTTGGTAACCCTGCTGGGATCATTGATTTTTCATCAGCCCTCCTGGGTTCTGTTGTAGACAACCCACACCTCACTTTCCTTTCCTTTCCATCAATTTTTAAAAAGCATTCATATTGGCTATGTCCACCATCCCTCTGTCAATTCAGCAAGTTTTGAAATTATGTATTCAGAGTAGAGAGTCTCTTTTGCTCATATGGAAGAGAGCGCTGAAATTTCATAGAATTGAAGCAATTACCTGTTCTTCTGCAGAACCATCATTTTAAAGGTAAATTATCCACAATAATGTGTAGCAGGCTTTTAAAGTAGTTATCATTGCATAATTGAAAAAAATGCATGGGTGTAGAGTTGGAAAATGTCTTTTGTGTCTCCAGCCTATTTCTTAGTATGACTACTTGATCTCTCTATCTCCATAGCTCTATCCTTAAGAAAGAGTGGCTATCTACCTATCAAAGAAGTCCTTTAGGGTGAAAAGAATTTCAGGAATAAAGTTAAAAAAAAATACACAAAGTTTAAGGAATTGTTTTTCAAATCTTAAGGTAATGTAAAATCCTAAATTTAAAGACTCAATGAAAAAGTGTCAATAAGCACAAAACAAAACTAACAGAACTGAAAAGTGAAAATGCACAATTACAAATAAAGATATCACCGCTTCCCTCCATCATCCATACAAGTAGAGATAAAAGGCCTTCAACATAAACAAGACCGGAAAACACTGACAACTGATTCGACCAAACTGATATTTACAGATTCTTCCCCAGAGCAAAAGGTACATTTTATCATCTTCATGTAAACATAAGAACACATCAAAATGTACCAAACACCAGGCCAGAAAGCAAACTCATGAAATTTAACATAATTTGAATCATAGAAAATATGTTCTCTGACAAAAGCAGAATTAAAATAAAAGCCAATGACAGAAAAATTAGAAATTCCTTCTATTTTTTTGAGTTGCATATTTTTTCATTTTATTTAAAACAATTTTTTTTCTCACATGCTATATCCTGGTTATGGTTTCCCATCTCTCTACTCCTCCCAGTTCCTCCCCATCCTCTGATTAGAATCCACTAATTTTTGCCTGTCATTAGAAAACAAACAGGCTTCTAAGGAATAAAATAAAATAAAATATATTAAGATAAAACAAAAACTAATACATCAGAATTGGACAAGACAGAAAGAAAGGCACTCTAGAGAAAACACAAGAATCAGAGACCCACTTGCTCACACTCTCAATAATCCCATCAAAACACTTAACTGACAGCCGTCATATATACTCAGAGAACCTGGTCTGGATCAGTGCAGGCCCTGTGCATTCAGCATCAATCTTTCTGATTCATCTGAGCCTTGATCGTGTTGATTTAGGAGGCTTTTGCTTTCTTGGTGACATCTATCCCCTCTGGCTCTTAAACTCCTTGTGCCTCCTCTCTTGTAGAGGTGCCTGAACCCGGAGGAAGGGGATTTGATGAAAATATCCTATTTAAGGCTGAGTGTTCCCAGGACTCTTACTCTCTGCATAATGTCTGAGTGTCTGTCTTTATTCCAACTTTCTGAAAGAGGAATCTTCTCTGATGATGGCTGTGCAAGGCACAGAGCAGAGCAAAGCAGAAATCAGTAGGAGTAATGTTTATTTGTTTTGTTGGTTTTGTTTTGTTCTTTTTTCTCATAGAAAAGTAGAATTTGGTTTTACCCTAGGTCCCTGGGCTATGTAATCTCAGGTTTTTGGCCACACAAGCACTGTCCAGTATGGGTCCATCTATGGAATAGGCCTTAAGTCAAATTAGACATTGGTTGATTACTCCCACAAGTTTTGTGCCACCATTGAACTAGCATTATCTTACAGCAGGAAACCATTGTAGATCAAAGGGTTTGTAGCTGGCTTTTCTCTTTGGGTCATCCGCAGAGTAGCTTGCTGTACCAAAGACACTACAATATACAGATGAAGGTTAGTAAAGGCAAAAGGTCCATTTCTCCATGTTCTATGAATTCTGTAGGTGCTGTGTTCAGCAATGGAACCTTGCTCTCACTTTGTTAAAGCAATCGATAGTTTTGGCAATAACCTGGTTGACTGGGAATTCCCAGAGTCCCCATTAGGCAACAACACAATTAAATATAACTGAATCCCAGTACTGGGAGCTTCATTTGGTAACAAGAGATGAACAGTTAGTAAACTTTTTACCCCATTATTTGGCATTTGGCAATTTAATTTAGTTCAACTTCATATTTAAGCATATTTTAGGAAGCTTCTAATGTGCTTCTAATGTATCACCTTCCCAAATTACCCCTTAAATGGCTCTTAATTTTAGATGTCTCTCCCTGTATTTCCTCCATTCTCTCTCTCTCTCTCTCTCTCTCTCTCTCTCTCTCTCTCTCTCTCTCTCTCTCTCTCTCTCTCTCTCTCTCTCTTTCTCTGTTTGTGTCTGTCTGTCTCTCTGTCTCTCTGACTTTCTCTGTCTCTATAAAAGTGCTAATACTTCCTTGTGTATCCATTCTTCTGTTGAGTAAAGTCTAGGTTTTGCCAATTTCTGGCTATTATGATTAGAACAGATATGAATATGCTTAATCAAATGTCTCTGTGGTAGGACATAGCATCCTTCAGGTATATGCCTAATAGTGGTATAGCTAGATCTTGAAGTAGATCAATTCCCAATTTTCTCAGAAGCTGCTGGGCTGATTTCCAAAGTTACTATACGAGTTTCCACTTACTCTACACCCTAGCAAACATGAGCTTATGTTATTGATCTTAGCCATTTTGACAGGTTGAATATGGAATCTCATAGTTTTGACTTGCATTTCCCTGATGGCTAAGGGTATTGAACACACCTATATGTGTTTCTCAACCATTTGAGTACCATCTACTGAGAGTTACCTTTTTACATAGGTACCCCATTTTTTCCTTGTGTTATGATTACTTATGCTATTTTTTGATATATACTTTTTGAGTTCCTTATATATTTTGGATATTAGTCTTCTATCAGAAGTGTAGTTAGTAATTGTCTTTACCCATTCTGTTGACTGCCAGTTTGTCCAAACAATTGTGTCTTTTGCCTTACAGAAGCTTTTAATTTTCATGGGATCCCATGTATTAATTGTTGATCTTAATGCCCATGCTAACAGTGTTCAAAGAGTTCTGTACCAAAGAGTTCAAGATTAGCCTCCAGTTTCTCTTCTACCAGATTCACTTCAGCTGGTTTTATGCTGAGGACTGTGATTCATCTGGAGTTGTTTGTTCAAGGTGATAAGTATGGATCTATTGGGATCCTCTATATGCAGCTATCCTGTTTTACCAGAACCGTTGTTGAAGAGTCTATCTGTTTTACAGTGTTGTTTCTGGCTTCTTTAATAAAAGTCAGAGGTCCACAGGTACATGGATTTATTTTTGTAGAGAGTTCGTTCGAGGGTTTTTTCATTCTTCAGGAGTTTGTAGGCTTTCTGTTGTTATCTAGCATTAAACCATGGTGGTCTGATAGGATGCAAAGAGTTATCTCAATTTTCTTGCATGTGTTTAGGCTTTCTTTAGGTCTGAATATGTGTGTCAGTTTTGGAGAAAGTTCCATGAGGTGCTGAGAAGAAAGTATAGTCGTTAGTGTTTGGGTGAAATGTTCTATAAATATCTGTTAGGTCCATTTGGTTTAAAACATCATTAGCTCCAGCATTTCTCTGTTAAATTTTTGGCTGGATGACCTGTCTATTAGCAATAATGGGGTATTGAAGTTTCCAACTATCAATCTGTGAGAGTTAATATGTGACTTAAGGTAAAGTAGTGTTTCTTTGGAGAAGTTGGGTGCCTTTGTGTTTGGTGAATCAGTGTTAAGAACAGCAATGTCCTCTTTTGGAACTTTTTCTTTAATAGTGTCCTTCCCTATCTCTTTGGATTGGTTTTGGTCTATTTTGTCAGATATTAAAATACCTATAGCAGATTGCTTCTTATATTTATTTGCTTGAAATATCCTTTTCCATCTGTTTACCCTGAAGTGATGTCTATCCTTAATGTAAAGATGTGTTTCTTGGATATAGCAGAAAAGGATGGATCCTCTTTTCACAACCACTTTGTTAATCTCTGACATTTTATTAGGGGATTGAAATCATTGCTGTTGAGAGGTATCAATGAACAATGATAATTTATTCCTACTATTTTGTTGTGGTAGTGGTAGTGATTATTGTTGTGGTATATAGTTGTGGTTGGCAATGGTGGTGGTGGTGAAGGTGGTGGTGGTAGTGTGTGTGTGTGTGTGTGTGTGTGTGTGTGTTTATGCTCTTTTGATTTGCTGGTTTGGGATATTTTTAATTCCTCATGTTTATTATGTGTGGTTAATCCCTTCCCTTTTCAGGTTGGAGTTGTTTTGATTTTCATTTCCCTGATTATCAAGAATGATAAACAATTCCTTAAGTGTCTCTTAGTCACTTGAGCTTCCTCAGTTAAGAATTCACTGTTTAGATCTGTACCCCCATTTAAAATTGTATTATTTGGCATTTTGATGTCTAGTTTCTTGAGTTCTTTGTATATTTTGAAAATCAGATGTGGAGTTGGTGAAGATCTTTTCACATTCTGTAGGCTGCCATTTTGTCTTGTTGACTGTGTTCTTTGCCTTATAGAAGTTTCTCAGTTTCAGGAGGTCCCATTGATTAATTATCAATCTCAGTGTCTGTGCTACTGGTGTTATTTTCAGGAAGTGGTCTCCTGTGTTAATGCATACAAAGCTACTTTCCACTTCCTCTTCTATCAGGTTCAGTGTGGCTGACTTTATGTTGAAGTCTTTGATCCACTTGGACTTGAGTTTTCTGCATGGGGATAGATATGATCTATTTGCGTTCTTCTACATGTTGACATCCAGTTATGCTGGCACTGGTTGTTCAAGATGCCTTCTTTTTCAATTTTATAATTTTAGCTTCTTTGGCAAAAATCAGGTATGTACCCAAATGATGCTCAACTATGTTCACAGTAGCATTATTTGTAATACCCAGAAGCTGGTAATAACCCAAATGTCCCTCAACCAAAGAATGGATTAAGAAAATGTGGTACATGTACTCAATAGAATATCACTCAGTGAATAAAACAATGACACCATGAAATTTGCAGGCAAATAGATGAAACTAGGAAAAAATCATCCTGAGGGAGGTAACCCAAACCCAGAAGGACAATCATGGTATGTACTCACTCATAAGTACATATTAGATGTAACACAGAGGATAACCAGGCTACAATCCTCAGCCCAGAGAAAGAGGTAACAAGGAGGACCCCGAATGAACCTCTCTGGGAAGAAGAAATAGATTAGATGTTCTGGGTAAGCTGGGGGTGGGAGAGTAGAGGGGAAAGGATGAAAGATGGAAACACAAGGGATCAGGATTTTCTATTGGGGGCAGGATCGGGGTGGGGAGGAGAATAATGAATGAGATTATCTTCATAGAGCAGGTCATTATGGGGTTAGGAAAAAACCTAAAAACTCCCAGGAATCCACAAGGATGACCCCAGCTAAGACTCCTAGCAATAGTGGAGAGGGTGCTTGTACTGGTCTTCCCCTACAATCAGAGTGGTGACTACCCTAATTGTCATCACAGAGCCTTCATCCAGTAACTAATGGAAACAGGTCTAGAGATCCACAGCCAAGAACTGAGCCAAGCTCTGGAGGTCCAGTTTAAAAGAGGGAGGAGGAATTATATTGGCAAGGCAGGTCAAGGTCATGTTGTGGAAACACGCAGAGACAGCTGACCTTGAACTTGTGGACTGTGGACCAACAGCAAGGGAGCCAGCATGGGACCAACCTAGGCCCTCTGCATGTGGGTGACAGTTGTGTTGTTTGGTCTTTTGTGGGGCCTTTAGCAGTGGAGCAAGGTACTGTCCCTAACACATGAACTGGCTCTTTGAAACCAATTCACTATGGTGGGATGCCTTACCCATCCTTGATGCAAGGTGGAGGACCTTGGTCCTGCCTCAACTTGATATGCCATACTTTGTTGATTTCCTTGGGAGATCGTACCTTTTCTGAATGGAGATAGAAGAAGAAAGCATGGGGGGAGTAAGAGTGTTGGGGAGACAGAAGGAAAGGAAGGAGGAGAAACTGATTGGTATATAAAATAAATTTTTAAAAAATTTAAATAAATAAATAAAAATGAAAGAAAGAACCTTTAAAATACCACAACCAAATTTCTTCCATGTATAATATGACATTTTGTTTGTAGAAATAAAAACAATTTTGTGGAGCATAGTACGAGTTGGCTAATTTTATACTGCCATTTTTTTCAGAAATCCTATTTTTAATTACATTTGCCTTTTCTGTATTAAATAGAAATTGTTTTCTTGTTTTAGGAAATTCTGGCATACTTATAAGGCTTTGATAATACCATCTCTTTACTATGACTATGTAAACGCAGCTAATTAATTCAGAGCCTTAAATTGGTGAGGTCAGTAAATGGCATGAGAGATTACAAACATCTGGAATGAAAATCTAAACTCTTCAAATCAAAATGATTAGTTTCACTTGATGCAAATCTCAGTAAATAAGAACTGTAGGCTATTTGCTCAAGTGACATGTCTCAGAACAAATTGATGGCATATGTGTGATAAACTGCAAATGCATAAAAGTTCTTGATGTTTACTGGAATTAGGTATACCAGATGTCACATTAACATTTGGCAAGGAGCAGCCTATATGAGTGACCGAAAAAGCAAATAGTCTATAGGGTTTTAATAGAATGTGTGTATATACCAGAGACTTGTAAAACTATTAAATATTTAAATGTATATCCTGACATTTGTACCTGATGGATGTGTTTAAAGGAAGGTGCCAAAGAATAAATCAGTGATTCATAAAGGTGAGATTTTCTTCTTCTCCATAAATATTAGAAATATATGCTTCACTAAAAAGATATGGATCAGTGTCTTTTACAGATTTGCAGGAAATGTTAAAAGAATAGTAATAGGAATACTAGAAAAATGTATTGAATACTGCGTATAAGACATGCTGTGCACACAAACACCACATTCTCTCTATCAACAGAAATGCAAAACTCACTGAGTATCCTCTGCTAACGTAAGTCAATGCTAACATTTAGAAATTAGGTTGGCAACTTCAGATCAAACAACACTTGAAAATGGTGAGAAGTTAACACATCATGGGAGAGTGAGGAAGCAAATGTCCAAGTGAAAGAGCCTCAGATTTGCATCCCTCCACTGGGATTGCTTTTCCCTAAGACTTACCTGCCTACTCAACTGTAGGTCATGGTGTATGTATAAAGTCCCATAAAAACAACAGAGAATGTGAGATACTGAACAAGAGTTTTGACAAGTAAGTTGATAAAAAATGCACTTCAGGATTCAGATCAGAAGGAAATGTTTAAAAGATAAATCACTCTCAGGAGACTGTGAAATTGAAGGCCAGGAGAGAAAATGAGAGAGGATTCAAATGTAAGGCTTTAATTACCAAGCACTCTCCGAAAGTGATTAACTGCATGAAGCAATGATTTTTAAGAAGCATTGTGAAATAAAAGAGAAGGTTAAAAGCAGCCAGAATGGCTATGGAAGTCACAACTCATTGGAATGAAATCTTTAATGTTCTTAGAAAAAAATAACTGCCAACTTGCAACAAAGGCAAAATACATGTTATGCCAGCAAAGAGAAAGAGCTAAGTGCAAGCAGAAAAACAATAAATAAAATATATAAAATAAAATTTAAAGTCAAAGATCAATAGTCCCTGAGGGAAGTCTGCAAATGCAAGAATGTAAAGTAACAATAAAGTCAATATGTGGGGAGTGGAAATATAGAGGCATTCAGAAACAATAAAATATTTTCATATACACTTAAGACGATTGCATACTACATATACAGTGTACATTTATATGCCATCAATATACTTAAATCGAAGTGTGATCAGTAGAACTACATGAAACAAAAGTTAAAGAGCTCCACATTTGTTGTAAATAAAATTGGTATTACTAATTTACTCAGAAAAATTTTACCCGAAAAGTGTAGGCATTACAATATTAAAAGAAAGAGAGGCAAACACTATAACATTTACAACTGCATGTTGAACAAGCATATTATATATAATTAAGATTCATTTTTCCATTCAATAATTCATTTACTCAGCCTTAATGAGAATGGGAAGAAGATTTTATTTTGGTGTAATCGTCTTCTAGGTAGTGTTTTGCTAGCTCACATGAGGGCTGTAAACTGTGTGTGCTGCCAAGAAGCAAGGCAAATTCTAATTGTCTCACTTTTCTTGTTTTGCACAGAAGGTAAATATCATCATACTAGGAAAACTACAGAACGCCACTGTTTTAAGAGAATAGAAAAAAATTCTTTCAAATAATGCCATAGGGTGCTATGTATGTCTTTTGGTTTTGTGAGAGGAAAAAATAATGTATAATAATTATTGTTTTATGAAGAAATCTAGTCTAGTGGACTTCTGGCTCTTTATGAGGAGTTCTGGGGATGGGGATCTACATAGTTGGGTAGTTAATGTAATAACTGAAGGTAAAATTAAAGGTCAGTTATTGGATCTGAAATTATTATAATGTATATGTTTTTTCAAATTGAATAACTGAGGTTTTACTGCTTGAGACAGACTCACCATCTTTGATGCTGACAACTTGTTTTTTTTGACTTTCCAGAGAAATAAAATTCATGCTGTTGTCTTAAATTTGTGTTTTTGTACACTTCATCACATAAGTAATATGTTTTTCCTATTGATGACAGCAGTGTTGGAATCCATGGACAGGCAAGATGACTAAATATGGTGCTCTGGTTCTGCTGAACGTGAGTAGCAGATTTGGGGATAGCAGATATCGTTTATGTGTTTAAAGTGAAAAGGAAAAGAAGTAACTGATTCAGAGACAAAGGTTTGAGAATGTAAAGGGATAAAACACATCCATTTATAGTACTCGTGTATCTTAGCTAAGCTGCAAGTCCAACCTAGGGACCTGCTTGGCAAGAGCTCAAACTCACAGCTATATACCCAGCCTCTACAGACACTGAATTAATATTTCTCCTTTGGGTCGTATTAAGCCTAAATGGAAGTACTTAAGAGAATAGCTAAAGAGCTTTTCATATAATATTTTTCTAGGCATTCTCGTAGAAAGGGACGTAATGTCATAGCGCCATTTATTTTAGAAAATGAAAGATTTCCTCCAACCCAAACAATTAAAAGAGCATAGTCAAGTTGCAAACCCAGAAGAAATGATGCTCACAGTTATATGTGGTTCAATGTTAAGCCGTCCCTTCCCTTCTGCTTACCTTGGTAATGGAAAAAATCAAGGAGAAGGAGAAATAAACATGGAAAAGCAAGTAATCGCCTAGACCTTGGTACAACTAGAGGATAACCCACACAGTGTGATTGCACCAAACATCTTTTTTTCTAGAATAAGTATTAGGTATACTCTACAATAAAGCATTTTTTAACTCTATGCCCACATTGGTTTTAAAAGAAAGCTAATTGACAAAACAAATAAGAAGAGCAAAACAGAACAAGATAATGTTAATTGTTTTAGTAGTTTCATGTTCCTTGTTCTTAAAACTAGCTATTTAGAATCTCTTGGAAGGAGGATTTCAACTGAAAATGGTAGAAAGCACAGCCTAAGTAGACCAAGAACAAAATATCAATAAGGAAGCTAAGGACTACCTTTTTGATAAATTACAGAGGCCGTTCTGGGCCTTATATTCAGACTCACAAATTAAAGCCTCAGCTCATATTTCTCATTCTCACCTTTTCTATTTTTCCAGGAGGACTATCTGGCATTTTCTTTCATTTTTGTCTCATTAATAGTAATGAGTTGAAGTGAAAAGGATGGAATTTTGAGCCATCTATTTCTGTTAATGGTAACATTGGTGGAGGGCATCTCCCATGTCTAACGATGTCAGCTTTCTTATTTTTTGAAGACATGATTTTCAGGGCTCCTTTATGAAAAAGTATCTTTGACAAACAATTTTGTCAGGCTAATATGAAGATTTCTTCCACAGGAACCTATTGGATTTTCTAGGTTTCACAAAAGAAAATTAGTTGGCTTACATCCTAGAGCATTTTGACCATACTTTTCTCAGGGTACTTTTAGTTCTATATTACAGTTTCTTTCAAGAGCATGAATACATCCCCACATCGATAATAAACTGATTCCTCTCCACAGCAATATTGTAAAAATGTGAAGTAACTATCTTTGAATATATGTAAAGTAAACAAAGCACAAATTATGTAATGTATTCAAACTATTAAATAAAATTCAGTGATTTAGACAGTTTACTTTTAGCATCTAATATATGCACATACATATAGCGTCTAAGAATTAAGTACACTCTGGAATGAGAAAATATACTGACATGTATAGACACATAAAAGAGCCTTCTATCCTACTATATTACAGATCAGATCAGGATCTTTCTTATCACTAAGAAAATGTAAACCAAGCATTCCACAGAAAACAATGGAAATGTTAAATATCATTATTGGAGAAGAGCAAAGATGTTAAAAATAATGTAATAGTTGATAGGTTTAGAGTGGAAGTCTGTTTTCTTCCCTAACTGAAATACAAGGAACTAGCTGGGGGCGTCTTCCTGGACACCTGGGAACCCCTCTAGAGTCAAGTCTCTGCCAACCCTAGAATGGCTCCCTTAATTAAGATATATAATTCCTTATTCCCATATCCACCCTTCCTATATCCCAACCATCCTATTCCCCCAAGCTCTTCCCATCCTCCACTTCACACTTTTCTCTCCCCATCCCCCCATCCCACCCCACCCCCAAGTTCCCAATTTTTGTCCGGCAATCTTGTCTACTTCCAATATCCAGGAGGGTAACTATATGTTTTTCTTTGGATTCACCTTCTTATTTAGCTTCTCTAGGATTTTTTTTACAAGCAATGAGAACCCAGGGTCGAAAACTGTTAAGATTTTGAGCCCCCTGCCAGTGGGACTACAGACCATGAAAACCCTGTACTGAGATGTGGCACAAAATGCTGAGAATTCACTGGGAGAGACAATGTCTAACATACTTGGAAAACTGCAACAAGGAGAAAGAGATGCATGAAAAGCCATGATGCATATGCGTGAAAATTAATCTCAATTGACTCAGAATTATAAGAATCTTCAACATATCGCATAAAACAAAACCTATACTGTCCTCTGAATTTTATTTTGGAATTTTAATTAAGCTATAATTCCTTTAAACAAAAATATTGTAGTTGGGACTTCCTATGGGCTGCCAGATCACAAATAATGGCATGGAGACCTATTATTAATTACTAAAGATTGGCCTTAGCTTTGGCTTGTTCTTAACAAATTCTTATATCTTAAATTAACCAATACTTTTTAATCTAAGTTCTTTTATGTGGCTCGGTTGCCTTTACTCTGTACTACCTGCTTCCTCCACATCTGGCTGGTGTCTCCTCCTTTCAGCCTCTCTGAGTTCTCTCTGTCTCCCCAGAAGTCCTGCATAACCTCTTCCTACCTAGCTAAGGAACATTCAGCTTTTTATTAAACCAATCTCAATGACACATCTTAACTCAGAGAAAAGGGATATTCCACAACAAAATATAATTTACTTTGCTCCTTCCCTTCCTTCCCTTCTATCTCTCTCATATCCCCTCTCAAGTTAATATCATTATTGTAGATGGAAGTTTCTGTCCTACCAGGTCCCACACAAACACACCCATATTTTGACCTATTTCTCAGGCTTATTACTAACTAGCTCTTACAACTTAAATTATGTCATATTTCTTATCTATGTCTAGGCACATGACTTGGTACCTTTACTCAGTGAGGCGTTCTCACTTAATTTTTCTACATCTGGCTTGCAACTGCTACTCTGTCTTTCCTTTTCCCAGAATTCTCATAGTCTGGTTGCCCTGCCTATACTTTCATTCTGGCTACTGGCCAGTGTTAAACCAATATGAGTTACAAATCTTTACAATGTACAAGAGCATTTTCAGACAGCATTCCCCCTTTTTTTCTTTTCAAAACAGGAACCTTGAATCTAATCTCCTTTGTTTAGCTTTTTTCCTGACTGTTATCTATAACAACTTATAACCAATACTCTAAACAAAGACAAACATGTATAATAAATTTTGAGAAATATGGGCATAGTTTTCTCGACTATTTCCTGCTGATTGGGAGCACTGATAATCTTTGAGGGACTCTGAGAAAAATCAGGCTCATGGTCAAATCCTGACCAGAGTATTCTGTGAGGCTGGATCACATCAATCAGTCCTTGAAGCTGTTCTGGTTGTAGAACTCACGGGAAACTGTAAACAGAAGCAATCCAAGATGTTAGATCTTCAGGGGCATCTATTCCTATCAAAGATTTTTCAGAGGGGACTTCCTCAATTAAACCTGATTTTTCTTAATGCATAATGAATCCACAGCCTCTCATTTCCTGTGGAAATAAAAACAGAAGCTCTTTCCCAAAGTAAAATATCCTTTGACTTAAAGTTTTAAGTTAAGATATTTATAAAATATATTGGTTGGTTTAATCCAGCAGCATTTATAATCAAATGTTTTTTTAGCAGCTATTGCTCCTTCCTCATCAGTCAAACAATTTAAAGATACCACAATAGCATACAGTATCCAGACTCTCTGTGTATTTTCCATCTTTATATGGCTCTTTTTTTTACTCTGTTTTTAAGGACATTCTCTATTTTTTTCTTTTCTCTCTCAAGCCTATGTTGTATTTTTAAATACACTGCAAACGTTTAAAGGGTGTTTCCAGATGAATCTGTCTTTACTGTGTATCTCTATCCTTACCTTATCACGTGAGTCTTTAATCTTCTAAGCAGCATGGCTAGGATTAAAACTGCAGCTTTGACGGCTGGCTCTCTCCCATTCATTGGCTTCCTGAGAGTCTAGCTTCAGGGTAGAGGTACTGGCAGGAGCCATGTTTATTGCCACAACTCTACAGACTTTCTGGGTCCATGCCATCACCAAGAAGCATGCCACTGACTGCTCATGAACATCATTCAAATGTTCGATACCAGGGCCTCAAGAGCCGCAAGGTTTTTGCCACTAATGCTGAGTCGGGAATCCTCTCTCAAAGGAGTCACACCTGTGTTTGCCTCTAGCAAACAGAGACCACCTGAGAAAATGCTGCTACCAAGAAGTCATGCTTTACTCCGCTCTTTTGTGCCTAGAAGAAATCCTTCCCAAGCTCTCAGGTTTTATACAGATGTAGTTGCCAAACATTGGGTGCCATTTGTAGATTGAAACTTCAGTTCTCCCGGTCCCACACAAACACACACAGGCTTATATTATTATAAATTGTTTGGCCAATTGCTCAGGTTTATTAGCAAATATCTCTTGCAAGTTAAATTAAACCATAGTTCTTATCTATGTTTATCCATGTGGCTTGGTACCTTTTCTAAGTGAGATATTCTCATCTTGCTTCCTCGGAGTCTGGTTTGTGAGTGCATCTTTGCCTTTCCTCTTCCCAGAATTCTCCTAGTCTAGTTGCCCTGCCTATACTTTTTTCCTGGCTATTGACCAATCAGCATTTTGCTAAACCAGTACAAGTGACAAATCTTTACAGTGTACAAGAGAATTATCCCAGAGCACATCATCATCATTATTATATGTAGATAATACTTAAACCCAACTGTCTGAATCATCTTAACATTACTTGTGTGTATATAATTTCAGGATTGAATTTGTATGAGATAACCCAGTAGAGGGCTCATCCCTGAGGAAGACTAATTGCGCCCCAGCAGTAATTAGTTTCCTATAGTTCTTTGTCTAGGAGTGGTACTCTATGAGATTTCTCTCTTCCATATTAGCATGTCTATCAATATTATCATCATTTGGGTCTTGTTTGGGCAATCATATTCTTGATGTACAATTAGGTGTAGCATAAAGGGGTCTAGAAATGAAGCTAGTAGAACACAGGTGAAATGAAAGGAGAAATGGGAAAATGAGAAATGGATCTCTAATAGGAGAAAGAAAAGGAACTAAACCTAGAAAGATAAAAAGGAAAGGATAAATTATTCTAAGAATGTTTGATAAAGACTCAATGAATCATTATTTTATATTTACCTATGATTATATGTAATAAAAAGAAGAATATCTGTCTGCAATGGTAGCACACACCTTTAATCTCAGTACTCAGGAGACAGAGGCAGGCAGATTTCTATGAGTTCAAGGCCAGGTTGGTCTATAGAGTCGGTTCCAGGACAGTCAAGTTTACACAGAGAAACCCTGTGTAAAATAAAATAAAAAATGAAGAAGAAGAAGAAGAAGAAGAAGAAGAAGAAGACATAAAGAAGAAAAGAGGATGATTCGCTCTTGTCTTCTTCTTCTGCTTCTTCTTCTTTCTTCTTCTTCTTCGTCTTCTTCGTTCTTCTTCTTCCTCTTGTCTTCTTCTTAGTTCTTCCTGAGGAGGAGAAAAAAATATTTGAATATTTAAGCTATACTTAGCCCAGAAGTTTCCTTCATGTAGTCAGGTTTTCATATTACCAGATGGTGCTATACAAGCTGACAAGGGAAGGAAGCAACCAATAGTCCTGTCTTGCTGTGATGTCTATGGACCACAGGAATGACTAACATGGAAAGATAGTCCAAAGGCTGCAGTCATAAAACTCATATTTTAGTGCTGTTAACCAGCTGTGTAATGAACCTAGGTCCTGTTCAACAGAAGAGAAACCATGTCTGGTACTAGAAATCTAAACAACTACAGAGGGCTGGTAAGTTCACAGATCTATAAGGAGAACCTTCTATCCCATGTTAATAAATCAGAAAAATTCCTAACTGCACTTTAAAAATCTTATGTCCATAGATAGCTGTTGCTATCACCCCACATTGAAGAAACTCCTTTCAGTAACCACAGACTGTTACAGAAAACCAGAACTAGACACAATGCTGAAATCTACAGATTTGAGAGAGCCCAGTCCCATCTAACACAAGCCCTACACCAGAGGCTCAGGAAACCTCAAAGGAGGAGGCAAAAAGGTTGTAAGAGACAGGACCAGAAGGACTGGTGAGATCATATCTCCTAGGAATAACAGAAAAGCTACACCAATTTTAATTTTTACTGCCTTGTTAATATACGTGTGAGAAAAGGAAGAACATCACTGAAGGAATATTTGGAGGGTATATCTTGTTCATGTCACATTTCTCTATTATCTGCTTCTCCATCTCTATCTATCTATTTACCTTATATTTCTCTATCATCTATTTATTCATCTATTTATCTACTCACATCTATTTCCTCTTTCTTCTTGCCTCTTCTTTTTTCCCTCCTTGTTTTCCAGCCCCTCTTTCCTAACTTCCATGAAGTGACCTGCTTTCCTCTCCCATCATGATGTTTGTGCCTTTCTAAAGGTTTTATAACAATTGTGCTTGCCTACCATGCAATGAACATCTGAAATCATGGGCCAAATTAATTCCCTTTTCCTGGAAGTTGACTAGCTCTGATATTTTGTCACAGTGATAGAAACCTACTAATGCATTTGCTTTTAAAAATATATTCTATCATCTTGTAAAGGAAGCATAGAACTAGATCCAAAAAGAGAAAATGAATATATGCATATGTGTATATAAAATCTCTCATAAATTTACATGTAAACTCTGTATATTTGTTTCTCTGGGCCTGAAAAACTGTTCTACACCTCCTGCCAAAACATTCCCTATATCTTTGAAATATCTCAACTTGATAGCAAAACTGAGGAAAACTGAGCACTTGCCTGCCATAGAAGTTACAGTATTGCTTTATGAAAAAAATATTTTCCAAAACATTATCCCTTATGATTCCTTGATCTCGAAAATTAACAGAAACAGAGGCACTGCCTGATCCTGAGGCTGTTCACTCTGACAGTGGGTACTGGGTAGGCCAGGATCAAAAGTTCTCAATATGTATCCTTTGTCCAATGCCTTACCACTGTGGTGATATTTTGTTTGTGCTTAACAAATAAACTTGCCTGAAGATCAAAGTGCAGAGCTAGCCACTAGTTAGCCATAAAGGCCAGGTAGTAGTGGCACACACTTTTTATCCCAGCACTCGGGAGGCAGGGGCAGACAAATCTCTGTGAGTTCAAGGACACCCTAGGCTACACAAAATTGATCCAATCTAAAAAAAGAAAAAAAGCCCAAGTGGTGGTGGCTCACACTTTTAATCCCAGCACTTTGGAGTCATGTGCCTTTATTCTCTCCACTAGGAAGGTGGAAACAGGAATATGGCTGGGCAGAGAGAGGAATATAAGGCAGAAGACAGTAATTTAAGGCATTCTGTTTGCGAGAATTTGTAGAGGATGCGTCATTTGACCTGAGGATTTCATAGAGGTAAGAACTAGTGGCTGGCTGCCTCTGCTTCTCTGCTCTTTCAGACAAGCTTTATTTGTTAAGTCACAAACAAAATATCACCACATATCACACTGTCGAAATGACAAAATTGTATATCACCACACAACTAGCAGTCTCACCTAGAAAAGAATACTAGGAATAAAACAAAATATGCAAAATAAATATATAAGATTCCCTATGCATGTCCATCAGAACTTAAAAATAAGAGATCAAGTTTGTACCATAAATATTTCTAGACTAATAGTGATATCATATAATTGTATTAGATTCTATAAAGTACTCCTTGATTTGCTTATTTGTTTTAAGTTTCCATGGAACTTGTCCTTAATCCCAGCACTTGGGAGACAGAGGCAGGCTGCTCTCAGTGAATTCAGGACCAGCCTAGTCTACTAAATTGATTTTAACTACGATCAATGTACCCATTGTTAGTTACCTCGACAGCATTTTGCCTCTGGTGCCAAAGCCAGAACATCATCGTCTGTCTCCAGGTCCTCTCCACTATGAGCTATGCGACATGCGTACTTCTTAACAGTGTCTGCCAGGCACAGCTCACTCTCTTGTCTCTCTTGCCTCTCTTGGTCTTTCTTGTCTCTTGACTTTTCCCTGATCTTTCTGTCTGTCTTCCTGTCTCATCATCTTCCCACTCCAACGGCCTTTCACACTCCCCCTTCCCTCCCACAGTAAGCCTCTTGCACTAACTCTGTTGTGGCATGGTGTGTTTAGTTAGCTTAGTGGCATGCCTTAGCAGGGTCCAAAAGGTACCCACTTCACTTTTCCTTTCTGTCCTTTCACCCGGAGTTTCTATAGCCTGTACCTCATAACTCACACTTACTCTCTGAACTGAAGAACGGGTTATGCTGACCAAGTCCCAAAACAAGCTTCTGTGGAATTTTGCACCAAGGAAGCAGACATTCGTCTAACAGAATATCCTTCGCTGACATATATGGTTTCACAAGGAGGCTGGCTCTGAAGTCACCAATCTATACTTTGAACAAAATCTGAAAGCAGAAATGACCCAAAACGAAACCCCTTTCCAAAGTGATAATGTGAAAACCATCGAGTCAGGCTCCTTTTCTGGATTGTGGATGTGAAACAGAAATGGAAGAAGAGTAGTAGAAATTTAAGCTAAGAAAAATGTAGCAAGCCTGTGATACCTCAGACTCCAGAATGCAGGGAAGTTTTTGAAAAAACCCTTTCAACCTGTTTCTTCATGACTATAAGAGGAAAAAATGGATATGCTTCAAAAACAGAGTTAGCTTTATGATTCTGTTTTGCTACTAATCCTTACAATGAAACTTTTGGCAAAGGAAATCTGGAACATTATAAACAGTTGTCCAAGTAAATGCTGTTACTAACACAGATCGTAACATTTGTTTTACTGTCTGCTTCTACCCTAGGACATGGCTTCATGAGTGCAGGGGACAAGGACTTTCTTCTTTCAGTAATTGGTGAAAGAATTGACTTAGCAACAAGCACAGAGCTTAGCAGATGACAGATATTTTAGTAAATGTTATGAGATGAAATAAGCATTACCTTTCTCCAGTCACCATTGTTGTCGAATAGAATATTTTTAACAATGTAAAAATGTGTTGCATTTGCTTGTGTTACAGAATAATTGTGTAATTGTGTAAAGAGGTGTTGCTTTTGACCTTGCCTGCTTAAGACACCTAATAAAAACCTGAAGAGCCAATAGCTAGGCAGAGGATAAATAGGTGGGGATGGTGGGCAGAGAGAAAGGGGGAGCCAGCCAGTCAGCCAAGCAGCCAGACATGAAGGAGGCAGGAAGGCGGGATAGACAATACATAGATGAGGTAAATGAGCCTCAGGGAAGCACATAGGTTAATATAAATGGGTTATTTGAAGTTTAAGAAAGAGCTATATAGGAACAAGCCTAAGCGTAGGTCAGGCAGTCATAATTAATAATAAGTCTATATTGATGTGGGATTCCCCTCTGTATGTTGTGAATACCACTGGTTAACAAAGAAGCTCTTTGGGGCCTGTGTTAGAGTAGGAGCAGAACTAGGTGGGGAACGCTGGGCTGAGTGCTGGGAGAAAGAGGGCGGAGTCGAAGAGAAGGCATGGAGCTGCTGCTGGTAGGCCACGACCTCATGGTGATGTACAGATTAATGGTGATGGGTCAAATTAAGATGTAAGAGTTAGCAAATAAGAAGCTAGAGCTAATGGGCCAAACAGAGATTTAGATAACATGGTTTCTGTGTAATTATTTTGGGAGTCTGGGCAGCCGAGAAACGAACGAGCAGCCTCCTACAACACACTATGTCATGATCTGGGGCCTGGCAGTCCAAGAAAGCCTGATACCCACCATCTTCATTTTTCCTTTTTATCAAATTGTACTTAACCACCTCATGAAAACTCATGTGGTCAAGTAACAAACTTTTGTTCATTGTTAAACGCATAAGAACCAACTCCACTCGTATTTGTGTTATGTCCTGCAAATTACATGCATTTCAAGAAGCCCCAATATAGTCTCATGCCTGTATTGGAGCCATCTCTGTACCTGGTATACAGTATGGAGAGCAGACAGAGTTATGGGAGTATTGACCCTAATGAAAAGAGCATTCTCGACCTGTTGGTTGAGTTTAGGTAAGGATTTAATAATATCTTCATTTTATTATGGAAATGCCTTTGTTATCTTTATAAATGAGAAAATTAAGATCCAGACAAGACAAATAATCCACAGTGCAGAAGAGGCTAGCCTCGACAGAGCTGGGAGTTTGAGGGTGTAAGTTCCATGGTTATAATGGTCTCTCCTGTACATCACAACACGGAACAGTGTATCATGTATAGACAGTAGGGTGAACCAACACAACATATTTATGCTATTTTATCATAGGACAATGTGCAGCCGTGTGGCATTAGATTTAACTTTATTAGCGATAAGCATCTGTGAAATCCATCCTTGGGGAGAAAACGGTTGCAGCAATAATGGTGTTGACTTCATCATTGTCAACAAATGTACTAAATTATTAGCGGATATCACAGATGCCAGCTAGGATGAAGGACTAATGGCTTATGGTACTTTCATTTATTTGATTTACACATATTGTCAGAGACAACCTTTATGGAGGAACATAGAATAATTAAGCACTTGTCAGAATGGCTAAATGTCACTGTAAAATAAACTAGTAATCTAAATCCCTCAGGACAATTTTCATATGTCACTGACTCTCCTGGGAAGGGAGGTTTTTGAAGCACCATTTTGTACAGTGTAAGCAGTGTGACAGGTTCAAAGAATCAATAGATTTCACTTATGGATCTAAGAGTAATGGGCCAGGCAAAAATCCAAGTTGTAATGGGAAATAATAAAGAACTAAATTTTAGGAAAATATGAATAAGAGCAGGTTCTATGGGTGAGGGGTCAAGTACAGTTGACTAGATTTCTCCAAGGTTTCTACTTTATCTGTCCCTCCTAAGATTTGCTCCCCACCATTTTACTTTATTTTCTCCTTATTTGGCTCTGTGTAGCTTCCATAAGAACTATGGGCATGGGGCTGGAGAGATGGCTCTGGAGTTAAGAGCGTTTATTAATCACTCCATCCATGAGGACCAGCGTTGAGATTCTACTACTCTACTACTCACATCAAACACCTGTAACTTCAGCTCTAGGGGATCTGATACCTTCTTCCTGCTTTCACAGGCACCTATACACACACACACACTCACACACACACACACACACACACACACTAAAAATAACCAAAAGTTCTAAAAATTAATAGTCCTAAGCATTAATTAGTCATTAGTTATGATTTACATAACTGTCCCTTTCTTTTCTGCACAACACAACTGACCTAGATGATAATTTATTAGATAGTTCCTTTTTTCTTTTCATAGCTGATCATTAATATTCTATTTAAATTGATTATATCCAGTGAACTATTTATTTAGCTTCCTTTAATTCTAAGGCTATTTATGAAATTTCAGCCATTGTTTTTCATGTAACTATCAAGTAGGCAGTATAATACTAGCTATAATCCCCATGGTGTCGATCAGCCTCCCAGAATTTATTTACATGACCATGAAAGTTGTGCAACCTTTGATTAGCACTTCCCCCTTTCCTCACTCTCAGGCTTTGAAAACTAGTATTCCTATTTTCACAGGAGTTCAGCTTTTTTTAAGAATGTGCATTGATCTTAAGTGACATCACACAAACAAATTTGTAAAAATGCAAAATAATTTTAAATTCAAAATAATATTTAAAATAAGGTCAGAGGTGTTCTCTGACCTTACAGAAACAAACTAGAAATCAAGCAAGGAAGAGCAACAGCAAAATCACAAACAACCAAAAAGTGACATAGTTCAGCTAAGGCATCCATGAGTAAAGAAAAAAAATCACAGATAATTAATTTGTGTGTAGTAACATTCTGCCTGCATGACCTACAAGAAATTGCTCACACACACTGTTGAATATATCCTAGAAGCCTTAGGATCTGGGTTTCCTTCTTGGCTGCTTTGCATAATTACTACACTCCACCAGCTTCCTGCACTTTCTCCAGGCCACAAGGTGTTATAATTTAATTAACCAACATCTCTGCTGTGCTTGGTGCCTTCTGATTGGCAAAGCACTTGGCCAGAGAGCTGTAACTCTAGTTATCTATCATTTCTCCCCTGGCTTCAGTTGAAGAGGCCTTATTTCTCACTCTAGATATACCCCTCCAAGAATAACTTTGGCATGCAATGTCCCTCAAGGTTCAAATAAATCAGCATAAAGCACAGACGGAGGCCTTTCTCGTGCTACTACACAAACAACAGCCCCTGTGTGAAGTAGAAAGGATATCTTTGCTTTCTTGGCCATGGTGAACCTCTCCAAGACAGAGCAGAAACTAACACAGATCTCAACATATCTTTCATGGAGGGGAAGGAGGGGATAAAGGGATCTGTCCTGCTGAGAGTTCTCTCCTTCTGATAGCCCATCTGACACTCTGTGGTGATGGATGTGTCACACCAGGATGCTCTATTCTCTCTGAAAGTAGAAATTAAATTTCAAATGTGACATTATAAAATATTCATGTCCCAAAGCTGCCTTTCAAATTTAATGACTGAATGCAAAAGAAGTTTAATTTGCTTCAGAGTTTTCATTACAAAGTGACCAAATATACACTATTCTCCTCCCTAAGAACAGAACGTTTAGATTGTGCCTGAATTGAGTTTCTAGTTTGTGCTTGATTAAACCAGTTGCGTGGGTATTACTGCCCTTCATAAACTCTTATTTCCCCAGTGCTGTAGGAAACTCACTGAAAGGGTTTTGGTAGGGGCCCATAGGTAATCTTAAAATTTGTCTTCAGTTAATTTGAATAAAAATTTAGTTCTGAAACATTGTACCACGAAAAAGAAAAATAGAAAATAGTTTAAATGTGACTTGTTATATAACTTTAAGATTGTTCCTTTCAAAAGAGTGAAAAATATAAAACATTCTCAGTTTTAGCAGACTGCATGATTATTTTCGTTGAAATTTCTTAACGAATCTAAAATAAAAGTCTTCGGAAATAAGTTAAGTTTAAAGGGCCAAGAACTGCATCACAACATATGGAATTCAATGTATTTCTGTTTTAGAAACAATAAAACACCAGGGCTTTAAAAAATCCACATCAGGAAAAGTAGCATGTAACGCTGAGTGAGGGGACCACCCTAGCAAGGCATCTGACTACCAAAGCTAGAGACATCAAACAGTTAAATCAGAAATCACTCCAGGATAACATAAAAGGAATCATTCCCATTAAAACTTCAGCAAACTTTGACAACTAAACTCTAAAATATATATGGAAATTTATAAAATATTCCTTTCATCCCTTGTAACAGGTTGCACATATTTAGACAGTATAGAGCTGCCATTCTAATACATACTTTCAATGGGAAATAATATAAAATTAGACAATATATGATCATTTGATTTATATTTCCTTAAAATATACTATATAATTATATTTTATTAATTAAAATTTCTCCTGACAATTTCATACACACAATTACTCTCAGCGTTTGTTGTTAGCCTATTCTACGTAAATACCTAAACTCTCTTATTGATGAAGGAAAATAGAAACATTTAAAATTCAAACACCACTGCCACTATTTCATTGTGCAATTCTGACAGTTGTTTGTAATAACTGATCTCATGTAAAGCCAGTCACCATAAAGAATCCAGGTATTGAAGCTCTTATTGCATACTTATTACAGAATTGAAAGAATCAAAGGTATTTTGAGTTAGCTGTAGGAAATTCTCCTTATACAAATAACAACAGCTGTTCAAACACCTACCCAGGGGAAGTCATAGTTCACCAGTCTTTAAATTAACATTCTTTTGATTATTTTCAGCTTGCCTATAATTTCTCTCATTTGTAATGTCAGGTCCACAAAGATCCAGAATTAGGGAAGTGGGAAATATGTTGCAAAATGACAAATGGAAGCCTTTATTAAAATTAAAAACAGACCACTGTATAAGAGAGATAAAGAAACCAATCTTGACTCCGATTCTCACAATGTCTGTAGAAAGAACTGTGACTGGCAGGAGTAATTTTATTCCCATAGCAGATTTTGCAGAAATCCCCTGAGCCTCTTGGACAACCCAAGCCAGATAACCATCTTAACCTTAGTTAAGAAGACTTGGAGTACATGGGCGTGGTGGCACATTTACTATGTTATAATAATCCACTGTAGAAGAGGGACTCCTCTTCAGAATTAAACATTCACTCTGACAAACAGTGTCTTCACCTGAAGCTAGTCCATTGTCGAGTGATAACATGTACTTCCCTATGTGAGAAACAAATACTGAGAGAATGGTTTATTTGTCTAAATTTTAACATGTTTATGTGCTTCAGTATATATACGCACAAAACACGCATTCAGGAGGCCACAGGTCAGAGGAGACGTTCTGTCCCGCGGAACAAGAGTTACAGGAAGCTGTGAATGATCCAACACAATTTAATTTTTAATATTTAATACACTTACTAATTCATAGTATTGCTAATGTTAAAAACCTTGAATTTAAACTGATATAAATAAATAAATACATAGATTAGATAAATAATTGAACAAATAAATATAAACACATAGATAGCTTAACTCTGAAGATTTTCGTGGAGGTCGTTTATCAGTGTGCTATTCCTGATTTCACTTTGTTGTTCATCCAAAAGGACAAATCTGTAGCCTTCCCTAAAAAGGATTGGCAGTGTCTGTTTGGAGTTGTACCAAATTAACACCTTTAAAGTTCAAAGGGTAATAATCTTTCTAGTTACTATATCTTAAAATCAGTTTTTATTTTTGTGTTTTTTATTTGTGTTTAACTTATCATCTGCAGTAAAAGAGACCTGCACATTTTATATGATTGTATTATATTAAAATATTGCAGGCAATGTGCGTGACCCTCTCTGAGGAGTGGTTGGGGAGTGGAGCGGGGGTAAATTGGAGGGAATGAGAAGAGGAGAGGGAATGAAAACTGGGATTGGTATGTGACATGAAAACGTTTTTTTTTTCTTTTAAAAAATAAAATATATAAAAATATATAAAAATATATAAAATAAATAAAATATAAAATATATAAAGATATAGTAATCCTCCTGGATATTGGAAGTAGACACAATCGCCAGGCAAAATTGGGAACTTGAGGGTTGGGCAAGACTGGGCCAAGGGAAGATGGGGAGAGAAAAGTGTGAAGGGGAGAGCGGGGGGAGCTCGGAGGAATGGGGTGCTTGGGATATAGGAAGGGTGGATATGAGAGCAGGGAAGCATATATCTTAATTTAAGGAGCTACCTGAGGGTTGTCAAGAGACTTGACCCTAGAGGGGTTCCCAGGTTTCCAGGGAGACGCCCCCAGTTAGTTCCTTGGGCAGCTGAGGAGAGGGAGCCTGAAAAGGCCAGTTCCTATAGCCATACTGATGAATTTCTTGCATATCACCATAGAACCTCCACCTGACGATAGATGAAGAAAATGACAGAGCCCCACCTTGGAGCACCGGACTGAGCTCCCAAGGTCCTGATGAGGAGCAGAAGGAGAGAGAACATGAGAAAGAAAGTCAGGACCGTGAGGGAACCTCCAGCTGGCGACAGATGGGGAAGGTGACTGAGCCCCACATTGGAGCACTGGACTGAGCTCCCAAGGTCCCGATGAGGAGCAGAAGGAGCGAGAACATGAGGGAGAAAGTCAGGAACGAGAGGGGTGCGTTCACTCATGGAAACGGTGGGACAGAACTAATGGGAGATCACCAACTCCAGTTGGAATGGGACTGATGGATCATGCGACCAAACCCGTCTCTCTGAGTGTGGCCAACAGCGGGGGCTGACTGAGAAGCAAAGGACAATGGCTCTGGGCTCTGATTGTTCTTCATGGACGGGCTCTGTGGGAGCCTTCTCAGCTTGGTCGATCACCTTCCTGGACCTGGGGGGAGTTGGGAGGACCTTGGTCTTAGCATAGAGTGGGGAACCCCTGATGGCTCCTTGGCCTTGAGAGGGAGGGAGGGGAGGGATAGGTGGAGGGGAGGGGGGGGAAGGGGGGGGGAGAGAAGGGGGAAGGGGGGGGGGGAGGGGGGGAGGAGGAGGGAAAGAGATGGAAATTTTTAAATATAAAAAAAATAAACCATGAGAAAAAAAAAAGTCTTCACAGAGAAAAAAAAAAATAAAATAAAATATTGCTGGCATATAAACACCCAATATGTATTGTGACAGAAACAGCTAGCAATAATCTCAGAAGAAAAATATTACATGGGTAAAGGGAGATATAGGTATCCATCCTTTCTAGATACAGAGAGCACTGGTGCCACCAATGATTAGTGCACTTCATGTATACTATAATAAATGTTGTTGGTATGCAACAATCCACTTACCCTGTTTTAACAATTTATGTCTTATGTTTATCCATATGAGAAGATTCTTAACCAAGGAAGAAAATAATAATGAGAGACAGAGGAGAGAGAGGGGGGGGGAGGGAGAGGGAGAGAGAAAGAGAGGGAGATGGAGTGAGAGAGGGGGAGAGAGAGAGAGAGGGAGGGAGAGAGGGAGGCAGGGAGGGGGAGAGAGAGAGAGAGAGAGAGGGAGGGAGAGAGGCGGAGGGAGAGAGTGGGGAGTAGAGAGATGAGAGAGAGGCGAGGGAGAAGGAGAGGGAGAGGGAGAGAGAGAGAGAGAGAGAGAGAGAGAGAGAGAGAGAGAGAGAGAGAGAGAGAGAGAGAGAGAGACTATAAATTGGGATTTGGCACACATAAACTATAGAGGCTGAAAAGTCCTAAGATCCGCAGCAGAGAGACAGAGACACAGGAGTTGAAGGTATGAACTCTACTCCATGTATTGAAGCCTAGGCATTAAGAAACTCATTTCAAGGGCAGAGGAGAAATGGGGTTCCAAGTCAACTATCAGGCATCTGAAATTCTTTTTCTACTCAGAATTTCTACTCCGTTGGATCTTTAATAGATTACAGAAAGTCACACATATTAGGGAAAGGAATTGCCTCTAATCAATTAACTAATCTCTGTGTTAGTTTCTCTCTAAAATATCCTTACAGACACAGGTCAACATTTGATTAAATATTTGGGTGCCCTATAGCTCAATCAATCTGATGCATGAAATTAACCAGTTCTTTGCAACTTCAAGTTTCTGTACTGGGTTTCTACAGGAGTCCAGGGTGAGATTGAATTGTGTAAGAGGAATTTTCCTGAGTTGTCTCAGTTCTCTTTGATTCTGCGTTTTCTGGGTGTGTAAAACTGAGACTGACTCTCTGAGTCATGGTAGGGTCCAGAAGTCAATGGCTTCCTGTGGAGTGACAGAGGCAAGCTGGTGTTTTGTAATATCTTTGCGTAATAACGAAAGTCACAGTGCTCTGGGAAAGTTAACTAAGAAAGCCAATTGAACATAAGTGGATTATATCTAAATAATACTAAACTACTTTAGAATCTTTACATTCACTTTTAAAATGATAAAAGTTTTTTTTTTAAAGAAAAAAATCAATGCACAAAATGTAGGTAGTTTCTTGCTGCTACAATGTACACCATGATGAAAAGGAAGGAGGCGTGGCTTAAATGCTCTTCCCAGATGGACCCTTGTGAAAATTAAGCCAACTAACCTCAGATGGAATGCAGACATAAAAGAAAATACCGCCCCATTTTCAATAGCTCTCCATTCCCGTTACCCAGCACTGTCTGTTACCATTAATCTGCTCTCGTTCAGTGGCTTATATCCATAAACCATCATAGCTTTACACCCCGTGCATTAATCTCCATGTGGCAACAAGTCTGAACAATTGTCTCTTTGAACACATGCACAAGTTCTATCTGGACTTTATAGTCATACACAAGCATTGTTATAAATAATAACTAACACAAGTTACTATTGTTGCCTAAAAAAAAAAAAAACGACTGCAGGCTGTCTCACCACAGAAAGGTGAGTTGATAAATGTAAAACACCTAGAAAAATACAACAGCAAATCCTGACAGCTGATGGCTGTTATCTGGTCTTGCAGCCAATAGCTGTATTCTGTCCTTGATGGGCATAAACAAGTGTGCAGAATATCAGCATCAGGAAAGATTAATCTGTGACCCTGTTGGAACAAGACAAAAGGGAAGATTCCAAGAGGGCTGAGAAAAAGGAGCCCTAACTTCACATGTTTCTAAATAAAGTGAAATAAGGAATCATGTGTGTAACTGCATTTTGAGATTAGTAACTTTGAGAAATTTGGAACTAAGGAAAAGACTGGAGCCAGGCTAGGCACAGAGAACAGGACAACAGTATAGACAAGAAATTGTACCCCTGTGGCGCACCACGCCTATCCACGCTCTATGCGCTGCCATACAGTTCGTGAACTGGGCAAGGGGCTGGAGACTGAAACACACAAAGACACACAGACAGAGACACGAGTCATCCTTGAAACAGGAATGCCCCCCTATTGTGTACCAGAGCTGCTCACATAGAGATCCTAAACTGATAGCCACGCCCCAGCCAAACGCACCAGAAACCACTCCCTGCCATCAGGAACCCCTGAGGGTCTCGTACTCAGAGCAGCTGTAGGCTGTCTCGAAGAAGAGGAAAACAAGTTGTTAACAAGAAATTCAGGATCTGGGGGCTCACAGCTCCCAACATACCCCTAAATGTTGCAGCATGTTAATTTAAATATGCAAAGATGTATTGCTCTTCTGCCTTACCTGCCTAAGGCACCTGACTGGTTTAATTAAAAATGAATAGCCAATAGTGAGGGAGGAGGAATAAATGGGATTTCTAGTCAGGGAGAGGAAGTAGGAGGAGGAATTTGGGCTCAGGGTGGGGGAAAATAAGGAGAAACCAGGGAGGGAGAACCAGGGGCCAAACCAGACAGCCATGGAGGAAGCAGGAAAATAGGACATACAGAATGAAAGGTAAGAATACCCAAGGCAAAACATAGAAACATGACTAGAAACAAGTTAAATTAAGATAAAAGAGCTAGTGGTACAACCTAAGCTAAGGCCAAGCATTCATAATTAATCATAAGTCTCCATGTCTCTATTTGACAGCTGATTGGTGCCCCAAAGAAAATTCCAACTACATCTACAACTGTGTCCCCTGCTCCCCAGCCAGTATGAGAAGCCACCATTGTGAGGAAAATGATGGCAGGGAGAGTTCCCACTCACTCCGTTAGTGTTTGGCTCTTCCAAACACTGGGAAGCTTCAGTCTGCCTTCCAACCAGTTAGGGATTAACCTGGGGTCCGCTGCGTAGCCTTGTTTAGGAAAAGGACCTCGCAGTATCTAGCCATCAATCCTCAGAACTCAACCAGATATAGTTTGATGCCATCTTGAGAAGGTAGGGATTATCTAAAGTTATCCGAATAGCATTGAAAATCTGCCATATTCTCATCTATAGGATTTTGTGGCATTCTTCTACATAAACTGAGAAGACAGCACCATAGAAGCCATGTTGGTGTCTACTTCCAATATCCAGGAGGATTACTATATCTTTTTGGGGGAGGGTTCACCTTCTTATTATCTTCTCAAGGATCCCGAATTATAGGCTCGATGTCCTTTAATTATGGCTAGAAACCGATTATGAGTGAGTACATCCCATGTTCATCTTTTTGGGTCTGGGTTACCTCACTCAGAATAGTGTTTCCTATTTCCATCCATTTGCATGCAAAATTCAAGATGTCATATTTTTTTAACTGCTGAGTAGTATTCTAACATGTATATATTCCACAGTTTCTTCATCCATTCTTCCACCGAAGGGCATCTAGGTTGTTTCCAGGATCTGGCTATTACAAATAATGCTGCTATGAACATAGTTGAGCAAATGCTTTTGCAGAACTAACGGGAGATCACCAACTCCAGTTGGATTGGGACTGATGGAACATGAGACCAAACCAGATTCTCTGAATGTGGCTGACGGTGGAGGCTGACTGAGAAGCCAAGGACAAAGGTGCCGAGCTTTGACTCTTCTGCATGGACAGGCTCTGTGAGAGCCTTCTCAGCTTGGTTGATCACCTTCCTGGACCTGGGGAGAGTTGGAAGGACCTTGGTCTTAAAATAGAGTAGGGAACCCCGATGGCTCCTTGGCCTGAAGAGGGAGGGAGGGGGGATATGTGTGGAGGGGAGGAGAAGGAAGGGGGAGGAAGAGGGGAGGAGATGGAAATTTTTAAAAAAAAAAAAATAAAACAAAAAAAATAAAATATAAAAAAAAAGAAAAGAAAAAAAAAAGCCATGTTGGAACAGGGTACACTAGAGACCATCCATCCAGGTCCTCCTCTTAAAGGCAGGTCTTTTTAATTAATGCTTGCTTACCCTCTGAAACCTTCCATGTGATGGTTCTACCTTTTCTATTGTGCCAAGGCAAGTGTATGAATTCTATCCTTCATGATATTAATCTCCTTAACAATCACAACCACTTTGTCTACATCTTGCCTGCGACTTTCAATGCATCTAGTCTTCGACTTTCAATGCATCTAGTCTTCGTTCTTCCCCGCGCTGCTCATGTTTTATAGCTGTCTGCCCGGCGTTTTGCGCTGGGGTCTCAGAAGAAACGTAACTTTACCATAGCCTGGATATTAGAGTATGCTGGAATTTTCTCCATAAAACTAATTAGCTAATTACTTTGCATTTAACAATTTGTAAATTTTCAGGTTATAGGCAACACATAGCCAGATTCTTCACCAGAATGTAACACAAATGGTCTCTAGTCCAATTCCAATATGTTTCTCATTCCCTCCTAAGTCTTCTGAAGTCAGTCTGTACTGTTCACCCCTCAATTGACTCAGAATGGTCTTCTGAACTCCCAGAAGAATAGACCATTAAGTTCTGCATGCAATATGCCCCCAACGCCAGCTCCACTATCTGATGACCAAATGATCAAATATTTGAGCGTGTTTTGGCTATTTCAGACCCAAACCACAACAGGCGCCGCTTTAAAAAGTCTTGTATCAGTTCTACAATCCCTTTGATGAGAATGTGGAATTCTCTTGCTCTTCTCATGAATTATAAACTAGACTGACAAATCTCAACAAAAAGAAAAAAGAAAAAAGAACCAAGACACCATTCAATCACATTCCTCTCTCAGGTGTAATGAATTGCTAACCCTTACACGTGAAAGTCCTGCTTTATTAGTCCTATCTCCCGAATTTAAATGTAATTAATATACTTAATTACCAAATGGTCCCTGTTTCTGACAAAGCGACCAAGAAAAGACAGGCCAGTCTTTCAAGGTTACTCAGTCCCTAGGAGACATTCCTATTTAGTATCACTTTGTTATTTTCCACAGCGGATGTACTTTTTCCTCACTGCACTATGCTAATGAAATTAAAACACGAGTCTGTTCTTTGTGGTCTTTGGCACTGGCTTTTAATAAGACTGAAAAATATTATGAAAAATGTGTTGAGAGGTAAAAGATCTTGATGTTATTGGAGTCATATTTGATGCTGGCACTGTTTGTGATGGAACTATATTTGGGGGGGAAGAGATGTTAGTTGTATTCCATTTTTCTTCCTTGGCATCTACTAACCCTCATATGTTTCTTATTACCAATATTACACTGGAGTCTCCCATATTGATGCAGATTTTTTATAAAGTTATCAGCAGTACAGTTTTTGTCCGAGTCCATCTGTGCCATCTAAGTTCTGATCCCAGAAAAAAAAGTCCCACCAATAAGATGTGTATTAAATAAGGATTTTATTACCTACAGTCTGAAGGATATGGCCAAAGCATGACTGGCTTGCCAGTGCTCTCTGTTTCCATCATTCCAGCCTAGATTTTTTGGAAACTGCCAAAGGAAAGGTTTACCTGGCAGGTAACTACTGAGAATTTTTCTCTTACTCATACAAAATAAGAAATTAGATGTAGAGGCCAGATTCCCCGCACTTATGTGTGTTTTAATAGACTTTCCTAGTGTAATTCAGAAATATAGATCATGTCTTATAAACTGCGCAGTTAACTCAGCAGTGTAATAATGTACCCAGAAGAGGTCCTGAAGCGATGCCCCTATGTATACAAATGTGTGGTCCGCTTTAGTGGGTCTCCTAACACCTAGTGATTCACAAGCTTGTACTCATGCTTGATTGCGGTCATCCTCTCTGTCAGTGATATGTAGTTTCCTTTTCCTCTTCATTTGCTCACTTCTCCAGTATCAATGATTGATCCTTTGTGGGTATCATTTATACCATAACAATATAGATTTTTTTTGCCACCCAAATGCATGAAAATAAAAAGAGCAACGTGTTTAGTAAATAAATTCTAATATAACACTGTATTTTAGAAAATTTATTGAAAACCCATTCCCTCTAGTTATATCCAGCTACATCAGGGCTTTATAATGATATAAATGAGAACAGTAATAAACCCAAGTAAGAAAACATAAAACATCAAAATGCCCGGGTCTGAATATTAACTCCTCCCTCTATTAAACTTATAATAAAAGAGTCAAATATAATGTGTTTGTGATTATAGGCAATGTAATAAATTAAATTGAATGTTATTTAATATATTGAATATAGCATATAATTCATATAAATATACCATGTCCAGACTGCCTAATTTCAACCTTGGCTCTTAAACTGAGTAGGTTTGTAGTCACGAACAACAAATTAACATGCCTGGGCCTCAGTTTCCTAATCTGATAAATAAGAGTAGCAATGAGACACACTGTTGTCATGAAAAACAAAAAATTAATATATATAAAGCTTGCAACAGCATTGTAGATTTACTCTATTATTTCTCACTTCTGTACTTATATTTTAACTTAAACAGTTTTAAAAGTCCCAAATACTCCTTTGTTCCCACTGTTGAAGGACAGTCCCGTGGCCTCTGACTAGATGCTTTTATGCAAAGTCGATTGTTTTTTAGAACCTTTATGGTTAACCCTTTCTGCCCTCAACATTGCCATAAGCTTATTTGAGTTATAATTCATAACCAATAAATTTACTAGTTCTAAACACATAATTTGATGAGTTCCTAGAACTATAGCTTTGTAATTATCATCACAGTTATGACAGAACATTTCTGTCTCTTCCAATAATTCATTCATGCTCCATTTCAGCTAATATCATCAATCCTACACCGTGTCCTGACAACAACCAAATTATTTCTTTATAACTATAGTTATGCATTTTCTGGAATTTCATATAAATGGAAACATACATCATCTACTCTTTTCTCTCAGGCTACTTTCCCTTAGCAAAATACATTTGAGATTCATCCCTTTCCTTGTATGTCTCAATAGTTCGTTTCTTTTTATTATTAAGTAATATTTCATCGTACGGATGAACTAATCTTTTTCACTTCATGGGAAAAATGGGAGAATGATTCATTTTCTCAGGCACGTTGGAATAAAAGATGAAACTTCTCAAAAGTCTTGTTTGGCTATTTTAAGGTCAGAGATGATCAATGTCATCTCATAACTTTGGCCCCTTGGCAAAGACAGATTTCTTGCCCATAACATTTCCTTTTCTGCCTTTATTAAAAGAACTCAGCCCTGGAATATATGTGCATCTTCTATTTGCCTAAAGGAATGCACGTTGTGTCCTCCGTACAACCACAGGTGCTCCAGCCATCCCTTGTTTCTATAGAAACAATTTTATTTACCAATCGTTGTCAGTCTAACACATTCTTTCCTGCATATTATCCTTTACAGCTCAGCTGAGATTCCACTTTCCACAACATGTCTTTCCTGTCTCTTCAAGTAGAATTAATTGCTTCTTTCTTGATGTCCCCAAAGCACCAGGTATATAACTCGACTAAATTATTCACTTAATAATAATTCATGACCAAACCCAGGTATGCCCCTCTTATGAAAAAGACAGTGTTGTTTAACTTAGCTCCCCCAAAGAGTAAGTTCAGCTCTCAGCATCAAAGTAGATATTCAATGAGTGTTTGTTTAATAAAAGGAAGAAAATAAATAAATGCATGCATAAGAGTATCCTCCCATTAATGTACACCTGTCATGGATAACGCAGGAACGTGAGCACAACCCACTGCTCTAATTGCCTGGAAATCTACTTCTTTTCAGCCCATCGGTTTTCACTGGGACAGAGAAGTCTGCTAAGGCTCTGATAAATCGTTCTGAATTTTAAGGAAACAACTGCTCTCCACTGAAAAGAATATCTAATTATTCACAGTGCATCAGGATTCCTGTGACATGACTATCAACCAGCTTCTGGCCCTTCAGAAAGGAAGAATGCATCCGTAATTAAAATGTGACCCATGCTGTCTCCTGCTGCCAGATTCCCTTGAGTAGTCACTGGGGATGAAATTCTAATTATGACATTTGAAGAAATAAAATCCCCTAGGGGAAACAGCCTCCAAAGACATACTGGATGCCGACAGCTGCTGTGGAAATTACTTATTTTAACCTTTGCCATAAAAATTGTAAAACCAACCCAGCTCCTTCTCTGTAGCAGACATTTTGGGAGATGGATTTGTAGGTGTGTTTTAAGGATTAGCCTAAAGCCAAGACAGCATCATTTTTACAACAGAAGTTCCATTAAAGTTTCTTGAATTTCTGTGAACTTCTGTTCAGGAAGTCCTTTTAAATTTTGATGAGCTGACATTTGAATGTTTCTATAGCAGATGGCTATCAGCTAAAAGAAGTGCACAATATTTTATTCTTACTAGCTGAAACCAAATTTGAAAGTTATGATAGATTTTTCTAAATTAAAACTCTTAGAAGCTTGGGTCATACATTTAAGGCACTTATGTGGAAGAAAACACAAACTAATCTGGCTTTAAATGTATCTGTGACTTTTGAAAATCAGATGCAAGCTTCTGCAAGCTACCTACTCATTAGGCAGAATATATCTGAAGATCATTATATCTGACTAAATAATATTTATTAAAGTTCAATGTGCTGATGGCATGATCACCTATCTGAAAGTTGAATCATCTATCAGTTAACCTTACAAATATTTTAATCACAGAATTCTTTTTTAAGTAGAAAGCTAATCTTTGTTGAATTCTGTATTCAGTGGTAGAGTAAAAAGAATTGGCCAAGATGTATGACCAACAGAGAGCCCATTTGTCCTCTAGGTCAAAGCTGTCTTCATTTTGTGTCTTTAATTCATAAAGCAAACTCCTGTATTGCTCCAGTCCATTATTAATATGCAGATGGCGCCACCTCATAGCTCCCATCTGAGGACTGCCTTATGCTGATCCAATCCAGACAACTGAAGAATATCTAGAAAATGCTATAGTTTGGCTGTTAGACACCCCCCCACACACACAAAATCTCCATGTGAAAGCTTAAGTCTCCATGCAGGAACTACTGAGGAGGATTTAAACTTTTAGGGATAAGGGCCTGGTGAGAGGTCTTTAGAATGTCTCATGGCCTGGAAGGCAGTCATGACAACCTGAGTAGTTTCTTCATCCCATGCTCTCACGGTCATATGCTGCCTCACCGCAGGCCCAAAAACAATGAGTCTACTAGACAGGGACAGGAAAGTTCAAAATTATGAGAAAATAAACATATTCTGCTTATTGGTCGATTATCTCAAGTTATAACAGATGACAGAAAGATAACGAACACATTAGCACTGAGAGACACCTTGTCATATATCTGTATTTACAGATGATGACTGAGGATGGAGACTGTAATTTTTTATTCAAAGAATTAAATCTAATTAGAAGGACTTTCTCAGTATAGGTTTTCTTGGGTTCTTGCCAGTGGTAAAATGATTTATATGCTCTAATGACTCCATTTTCTGCTCTAACATCAAGTGATACAAAATTTGATTTTTTTAAAAAAATACACAACCAAAACCCTTTCAAATAAAGTTTAACATTTTAGTGCTGTTTTGCCAAATTAACAAGAGGCTAGGTTTGGATGCACCTAAGGATTTACCATACCCTCTTTCAAAATGATCTTTTCACCAAAACAGAAAGTCAAGACTTTTCATAAGCTCCTGCCTCACTCAACTGTGTCTTCATCAACCACTAGTAAATAACTCCAGACAAGTAAAGGGCTAGCTATTTCAGGGCTTGATGGATGGCTTTATGGGTCCCTTCTTCTAGCTGTCATTGTTCTGACAGTGTGATTGAATACACGGCTTGCACCATACCTATGGGAGATGGCCACGGAGGGCCCTATATATTTCTCCGTGCTGTGATCATGTGCTTCCAGAACAGCCCTGCAGTGCTCAAACCAGCAACCAGTTACTCCAAAAGGAAAGTAAAGTCTCATCTCTCAGAATTCCACTGGGTAAAAGTCATGGATCAAAACTCTTTTCTTCAAATAGGACACTCATATAGCCTTACCAAACTTGATATTATCTCAGCTCTGAAATTTAATCAAGTCAAGTGAATGCTGAGCAATGTTCTGATTCATTCCAGCTAAGTTCTGAAAACTGTAAGGAGAATACAGCATCAAATGTCAGATTCCTTTGAATTCAAAAGGTTATCTATCAGTCTCCTCTTCTTTTTCTCTGCATCTGTTACTCTTTTATAGATCGTTCAAATGGTGCTCATCTTGCCTAGAGACTCTCTTGCACTGAAGTTTTAGAGCTAATCCCAATAGATGCACAAGTGAATATTGATTGATTCCTCACACCTTCTGAAGCCTTGTGTGCCTTTGCTGTATCACCCTTGAAGAGACAGAATGTACCACGTGAGCCAAATTTCTTGTTTAATACATCATTATGAGGTAATTCTACTAACAAAGCAATTTATATTTAATGTCCTACCTTTGATATCATGTTTGTTTCCCAGTTTAAAGCTCTCTTTTTTCTATTTGTTCTCATTTAAAGCAAAATTCTGTGCATGGCTAGTCCATTAACACCCAGGTTATACAACCTAATGCTCTTCTCCCTTTTTGATGACTATCCTACATAGACATATTCTATTCAAGGGTACTGGCCATTCCTATGGTCATCTCCAGTAGTCATGGTGAGGTAAGAGTCTGGACATAAACATCTTAAAATTCAGTCACAGGTTCTACTGGACTTGCACATAAGAAATTTATATTTTAACCCAGAGAATCACATAAGTAACTCCTCAATTCTTTATTCCAATATTACTCTGCCTGAATGTTTTACATGAACTCAAAGCCTTCACAGCTGAATGAGAGTATTTTAAAAGTATGCAGAATGATGTCAAAAGTATATACAGCTCCATATCATAATCTCAGAATCATCTAGAACAAAAACATATCTTAAACTAAAAACTTAGACAAAATTCAATAAAACTTTCTACATTGTTTCATTTACTTTACTTGATATCTGACCTATTTTTTACAATAAATAAGTTATATTTTGTCACAGAAAAAAGTAAAAACTTGCAGATGGCAGGGGTTTTTTCCTGCTAAACCCAGAGGTTTTATCTGCATTATAGATTTCCTCTAATATTCTCCACTCCTGCTGCTTTTGCTATATCTTTATTTCATTTGCTGGAACAGAAAGTACAATATAGATCTGTCTGGAGCTCCAGAATAGATGGATGGACACATGAAAATAATCTGTCATTGTGTCTTTTTGTGAATGAACCGTTGATATAAAACAGGCCAACCCTGAAAAGAAATGTGTAAATTGAGTAAAATTACAAAAATGTACTGCAAGAGGTACATCCAATGCCTTTTCAGGAAAATAATCGAAAAATAAGAAAGAGAAATAGCAGGAACTTCACCTTCATGCTGAAAGATGACAATTACAGCCTTATCTCTAAAGATTTCTTCTTCATATTTAACATCTTATTTTCTGAATGTTCTCCCCAAAGGAAAGTCTTAGAAACATGATAGTAAAAAAAAAAAAGAAAAAAACCATATAGAATGAGGAGTGTGTCACTCCTGTTTATCAGAAGTGAGGAGAAGGATTGATAGCTCAGCAGTAACAAACACTGACTATTCTTTGAGAGGACCAAGTTAGATTCCCTGCATCTACATCACAACTAACAACTGTCTGTACTTACAGTTCCAGGGGGATCCACCACCCTCTTCTGACCTCAGTAGGCACCACTAGTGAGTTAAAATAATTTGTATAAAACAAAAATGCACATAAGACTAAAAAATAATAAATCTAAATAAAATAAGATTAAGGGTATATGAAGCCTGGGGGATGGCTCAGTTGGTTGCATGCCTGCTGAGCTCACATGCAGACCTGAGTTAGGATCACCAACACCCAAATAAAAGCCAAGTATTGTAGCACAAATTGATAAGCCTGGTGCTGGTATTAAGAGCAAAGACAGATGTATTCCTGTAACCCAGTGGGCAGCCAGTTTAGCCAGTCCACTACTTCAGGATTCAATGAGAGATACTGTCTCAAAAATTAAGACAGAAATCTATAGAAAGGGGCATGAAAAATCAACCTCTAGCCACCACACATATGTACATACATGCACACACACACACACACACACACACACACACACACCTGTGCATAAACATCAAAATGTATATACACAGAGTGTATGAAATCTAAATGAATTTAGACTTGTTTCCCAACTGTGTCTATGTAAATATTTGAAAATCTAGGAAGTGCTAAATCCAAAATTTCTTTATTCCAAAGCATTTCATATAGTATATAGTCAACAAGTACACATTAAGAGACAATGCTTTTATACCTTATCATCCAAAGTGCACTCTCAAGTCATAGTATAATCTCTTCACCAACTGGAGAAAGGGAATATTGTATATCTTTACTTCAAATATCAACACACGAGTATTTGAAATAAATAACTCTTCAGGAGACATGGTGAGGTGACTCATGGATTAAGAGAACATACTGATCTTTCAGAGGATCTGAGTTCAGTTCCCAGTACCCATGTCCGGTGTCTAACAACCACCTGTCACTCCAGCTCTAAGGGACATAAAAACACAAGGATTCTGAGGTTACTGTACTAATATCATACACATAGACACACACATAAGATAAGATATAACTCTTAGGCTCCTTTCTGGCTCTAGCTCTCTGTCATGATTTCACGGCATGGTATTTTACTAAACACGCACAGTGTGTCTTCCAAGGTTAATTCTGAAAAAAACTTCTACTACAAACCAACTTCAGGACGTAACAGCACATGTGGCTGGTATTTGATTATTGGGCCTGAGCTAGAAGCACTGCCTACAGTAGTGTATAAAACAGGCCTGCTCACAAGGATCTAAAAATCCAGCAGAGTCCTGTTCATGTTTGCTTGCCACAGTAATGGATACACAGTAGGATCCTAATAAGAAGCAACCAAAGAAATAAGGGTAGAGATGGAGTCCTCATTCCAGGCGGTGATTAGTGTGGATTTTCTCTGAGAGGAAGTGAGATGTGATTTAAAGCAGAATAGAATGATTAATGAACCGTGTAAGATCCTGGCTGACTTTTAATCTGGTGATTACTTTTGGCCAATTCTAGAAAAAAAATTGAATGTCTTGAATACACAATATTTTGGGGATTGGCAATAATTTCAGTAGCGAGTTAAATATTAGAACAGAGGGCCTACAAAGGAAGGTAGGTAGCATGAGAAATATTTTAGTCAATCTTTTTAAACAATTAGTGAAGTCATTTCAACAGTTACGTTCTCCTAAGAGATTAAGAAGAATTGATTAAATCTCCTTTTTAAAGGAGAGCAAAAGAGGACCATATAAAGTGTAAGCTACAGCTATATTATCTTGTAACAGTATAAATCATTTTTGGAAAGGTTTTATGTTCTGAAAAGCGACTGCAGTGAAAATGAATGAAGTCCTAAATGAGCTAAACTGATTTAAGAAACATTTAATGATCTCGTGTAGCTATGTATTTGAGAACAGTTGCAGATTTCCATTCTTGGTATTTCATTAACAGTATTCATTATTGCTGCCATCATATTAAATCCCTCTTGTGTCTCACACCCTCCAGCAGAATGAAGTTCATATTTAAAGACTGGAGTTGTGCCTTTGTCCTCGCTGTAGTGTTCATCAGACATTCTCGACCTTCTGTTACCTGCAATGTGATTTCAAGACATAGGAATTTATTTGCCAAAAGTTAATCAACCTTGAGCTTCAGTTCCAGTCTATTGAAAGGGCCCAAAACAAAGCCATTGTAAGGAACCTAGTACTAGGCTCACAGGGCGATATGAGTTGTACAAAGTTTACAGATGTAAGACATTCTAGCTACAGAGAGACATTTTATTATAAGTGTTATTTCTCCTACAAACTTCCTGCCAACAAAATAAACAGAATAACATTGAACTCTGGCTACAAGAAAGTTAAATTAGAAATATAAATATATGTGTGTTGAGATATATAGATATAGACAGATATATGAAATACAGACATGTAGGTGTGTTTTTAATACAGCCACAACCACATCCATTTATAGTTAAGCCATTAATAGTATAGAAAGTGCAGGAAAGAGCCAAAAATATTTCTAATTTCCACCATGCTAATTTGGATAACTTGTACTATAAAGATCCGGACTCGAGAATACTGCAATAAGAATATATCCTGTCACACCCATTAGCAGGGCTATATTTGAGTAGAAAGAAAATTAGATATGTGGAGTTAGAATTGACTCTATAAAAGGAAACTTTTTTCAAACAATATTTGTAGAAAATTATGAACAAAGGACCACATTGACACTTAGATGTGTCAAAGTTCAAGTCAAACACAAGTCTTCACTTGTCAGGTATAACTTGGCTAATTTGTCTGTAACATTTGCAAATGTATTTTGTGGGTTTTTTTTTATTCATCAGTGGAAATCAGGTGAACGTCAATAAGTTAAACTTTTCATGTTTATAAATACTTCTCTGTAGTAATGAAAGAGTGCTTAAAACCATTATCTGAAGCTCAATAAACGTTTTCCAAACTATGACAATAATCCTAAAGACTTTGCATTGCTAATGAGGTGTTTGAAGCTGAATCTTTTCAACACTTACTAACAATAGAATTTTTGAAACATTGTTATAGACATTATCTGTTTAGTTTCGTTTGAAAGGAATAATTTGTTGAAATTATTGAAATGTAAACTGATTTCAAAGTTAAGAAATTATATTATGAAAGTGTCAAGCAGTTAAACAACAAAAATATCTTGGTTCTTTTCATTTTGTGATGGCTATATTATTTGTCAGCCTATGAAAATTATCATAAAGACTTATTTTCTCACTCAAAATTAAAGCTAATTGCCCAACCTGATACGGCACCGTTTTATTTAAAGAGAGGCTTCAAGTTTTGGAACCTTCAAGACCAACAAAATCTTGATCTGCTCAGAAGATAGTGGAAGAAAGCAAAAATATTCTCTTTTTTTTGCCAAATTTCTGTCCATTTTCCACCCTCAGCCCAGGTCCCATAAAGACTTTCTGGTTTTGAAACTTAAAACCACTTTTAAACTTCTGTACCTACATTTTTAAAGTCCGTCCCTCAGAAACTTAATATCAGTGAGACTTAGACACCCAGTCTCACCTGGTATTCTTCCCGTGCTTTATCTCATCAAATGACCCCTCAGTCACGTAACTGGACCAGTCAAATTGTGTGTGTGTGTGTGTGTGTGTGTGTGTGTGTGTTTAAATATGTCAGTTTGAATTAATTATTTTGAGTTAGTGTTTTCTCTGCATGTATGTTTATGTGCCACAGAGGGTATTGGATCTCTGGAACTGTAGTATGATTGGTTCCAAGCAGCCATGTGGTTTGTGAGAATCGATCCCAGGTCCTCTGGAAGAGCAGCAGTGCTCTTAACCACTGAGCCATCTCTCTGATTCCCTATATGTAAAATGATTCTATAGCAGAGATTAGGAAAAACCAGGAGAAGATCTCTAAGACCTTTACTCAAGAATGAATATGCAGAGACTGTATGCTGACCAGTTTCCCAGTACTTCATAAAAGAAGGAAATAAACATCTGGGTTGATTTGGTTCCTTTCCTCCTAATATTTTGTCCCCTAAGACAATGAGTCTATTCTTTGCTCACTTGAAGTGTAGAAATTATGGAAAATGTGGAGGAAAATGCAAATATGAATTGTAAAAAAGCTTCGTAAGTAATTTCACCTGGCTCTTAACCTAGTTTAAGCCTCATCTAACAAGGCAGACTTCCTTACAAGACCTGAATGTAAATTCAGCACTGTAATAGTGAGTGTTCTGTTATTGGGCATAAATAGATTTAGGATTACTGTTTCCTCATACTAAATCCATCTCTTCGCTAATACCTGGGGATCTTCCTTGTTTCTTTGTGTGTATTTATGTTCATACGTCTGTAGGTCTGTATGTACTTATGTTAAATGTGTGAGCGTAGGCTAGAAAATCAACCCTGAGTGCTGTTTTTCAGAAACCATCTATTTTTTTCTCAACACAGGCTCTGTCACTGGCCTAGAATTTGCTAAGTAGGCTAGCTGAAGCCGGTGATGCTTCCCAGAACTAGAATGACAAACAACTCATGACCATGACCAGCTTTCTTATAGGTTCTAGAAATTGAACCCAGGTCCTCATTCTGAGAAGTCAATCATGTACTGACTGTTTCCTGAGCCATTCTTTATCTTTTTTCACTATCTTTAAAGTCTATTTTACCTCATGTAAGTTGGGTATTCCTGCTTTCTTATGGATTCAATTTATATAAAATATTTCATTATATTCCTTTAAATTCAGCCTATATGTGTCTTAGGAGATAAAGTACTTTTGGAAGCTACATGTAATTGAAATTTTTCAATCTATTCAGATTCTAAATGTAACTAAATTGGAGAATTTATCCATTCATATTCCAATTATTGATACTTCAGATCTTATTATATGTGGTGCATGCCTTACTTTTAACTTTTATTGTATTTTTTCTTGCTTCAGTTTCTCTTTTTGTTTAAATGGTTTACTCTCATAACATTTTGTGATATTTTGTTTTAGATTCTAGATGTCTGTCATAGATTTCACTTTGCAGCTACTTGAAATAAACTTTTTGATTATAATAAGTTGTTTTGAAATAATAGTAACTTGATGTGATTTCAAAATAAGAAGTGCCTAACAGAAACCACAAGAAAAGAAAAATGCATGTCTAAACAGCATGATTTTTTTTTTTTTTAGCTCTGTGCGTACTTACTGTAGATAAATCAGCCCCGCTGGTCTTTTGACACACCTGTAGATACTAATGCTTCTGAAATGGGTCAAAGCTTGAGGGCACAACCTGCCAACCAGAGAAAAACACCAAGCCCTCACAGCTCTGGAACCCCTACTGCTGATGAGGATTATAGCCAGTGACTGACCATTCAACCATCCACTAAGGTAATGCTAACTGGAATGGAAATCACATAGACTGAAGCTATCTATCTTCCTCTGGCACTAGAGCTATTCTACAGACTGAACCCACAGGCAAACAAGGAGAAGGGAGCCCTTGGGATGTAGCAAGAATTAGGTTTCACCATTCTAGCATTGAGGTCTAGAACAAAGTTTTATGTTTGTTATCTTGTCCCACCCCCCAAAGAAATACCCCCTGCCTTGGACTTTTTTTTTTTTTTTTGGTTTTTCGAGACAGGGTTTCCCTGTGGTTTCTAGAGCCTGTCCTGGAACTAGCTCTTGTAGACCAGGCTGGCCTCGAACTCAGAGATCCGCCTGCCTCTGCCTCCCGAGTGCTGGGATTAAAGGCGTGCGCCACCACCGCCCGGCCCCTGCCTTGGACTTTTAAGCGCAACAACTGATCTGGCACTGAAAGCCAAGACAGAGATTAAATGTCCTTCTTCCCCAAGGGAATGTTTGATGTCTTTTCTGAAGCCCAAAGCTGGAGAAGGGATGTTGGGTGTAATCACTCTCCTGCCCTAATGGAAGCTCAGAGACTCATAGGAACAGGGGATTTTCTGGCTTTGCTCAGTACTTGGGTGAACTGTGTTTGTTCTAGTATTGGGTTTGAAGTAGAAGATCTGGATTTCTTTCCTTTTATCCACTGAAAAGAAGGCATATTTTTCCATATTTGGCTACTAAGAGTTGGAAGCTGTATAAAACCAACACTTCCTTCTTACCTTTCTGTAAACTCAGGTTTTATAGACTGTCACCTGCCCTCCTTAGTTTCGGTGAAGGTAGTCTGGAGTGAGAAGAGCTGAAGGACCTATAGTGTTCAAATGTCAGGACCACCAGATTTCATTTCAAGAACATCATGCTCCAAACACAGAAAAGGAATAAAAATTTTAAGTGAAATTACTTGGTCAAGTTTTGAATATTCTCTATTTAAAACACAGAGTCTTAAACTTTTGTGTTTCAACTTATAGTTTCTCAACTCTGCAACGGTACAGAAGTGAGTTGCATCCAGTAGAGATCTTAATTTAAGGTTGAATTTTGACTGTTTCTCAGGGTAGGATATGTGGTCGACTAGTGTCTAATAATCCCTGGTCTTGACCTCACACTAGACTTCCAATCATAAGAATAAACAGCCATTAAGATATGTTGTCCAGTAAGTCAGCTCTATGAAATGTATTCTTAACCTATGGTTTCTGGAGATGTAGTCCCCTTTTCAATCAGAGTGTATGGTAACATTTAATATGCTGTTAGTATATATCAAGCTCTTCTATTTGCAAAATAACAATTTTAGCACTGGCAAAGGATAACTGTGACCATCAGCATCTTCTATCACACAATGAGTATAGAATTACCAAAACACCAATTTGGTAGATGTTTTATATTCCATTCTTGGAATTTATTGCATTTGGGTAGTTAAATGTTCATTTTCCCAATATTTTACCTAAGTAATTTCATTTTTGAATTGGTAGTTTATGTTGCTTTCCTATTGTTTCTTTTAAATATTCTGTAGGATTTTAAAAGATGGATTAAAACATTTCTAACATACTTATACCATATAGTACCAGCATAAAGACAGATGGGTTGATCAAGAATCAGATTGAAAACTCAGACATAAGTCTACACACTGATGAAATGTGATTTCTGGTAAAGAAACCAGAAATTCACACTAGGAAAAAAAACATCTTCAACAAAGAGTGCTGATCTAACAGGATATCAGTATGTAGAAGAATAAAAATAGATACATATTTACCACATTGCACAAAACTCAAGACCAAGTAGATAGAATAAGACCTCAACATAAAATCAGACCCACTGAACCTGAGAGAAGAGAAAGTGGGGAATAGCCTTGAATGCATTGGCTTCTTTCTGAACTTCCTAAACAGATCACCAATAGTAAAGGCACTGACAATTAATAAATGTGACCTCATGAAACTGAAAACTTCAATAAGGCAAGGAACCCTGTCAATAGGACAAAATAGCAGCCTACATAATGGGAAAAGATCTTTACCAACTCTACATCTAACAGAGGGCTAATATCCAAAATATATAATGAATTTAAGAAACTAGACATCAGTAAACCAAATAATCCACTTTTGAAGTGGGATACAGATCTAAACAGAATTCTCAGTGGAGGAATTGCTAAGAAACACTTGAGTTCAGCATCATTTGCCATAGGGAAATGCAAGTCAAACCTACTTTGAGATTCCATAACATAAGTGACAGCTCATGCTGGAGAGGATGTTGAACAAGGAGAACACTCTTCCATTGCTGGTGAGAGTGCAAACTTGCACAACCACTATGGAAATCAATATGGCAGCTCCTTGGAAAACTGGAAATTACTCTATCTCAAGACCCAGCTATACTATTCTTGGGCACATACCCAAAGAATTCCCAATCATACCACAAGTACATTTGCTCAATTGTGTTCATTTCAGCTTTACTTATAGTAGCCAGAAACTGGCAATAACATAGATGTTCCTCAATTGAAGAATGGATAAAGAAAATGTGGTACATCTACATAATGAGTATTACTCAAATATTTTTTTAAAGAAATAACATCATGAAATTTGCAGGCAAATAAATGGAACTAGAAAAATAATCATCCTGAATGAGGTAATCCAGACCTAGAAAGACAAATATGATATGTACTTACCTATAAGTGGGTATTACCTATTAACCAAATGATAATCAAGCTACACAGAGCCAGAGAGGTTAGATAAAGAGGAGGGCTCTAGGTGGGAATTATGGATCTCCCTAAAAGGAGAAATAGAATAGAATTTGTGGGTGGACTGGGAATAGTTAGGAATGAGAACTGGTCGTGGGGGCAGATTTGGAGGAGAGAGTGCAGAGAGAGATGGCTGGAATTTGGGGGTGGGCAGGGTTGAAACCTAGTGGAGCAGAAACTCCCTGGAATCTATGAGTGACTCTAGTGAGAACTCCTAGCAATGAAGAGAGAGTCTGGACTGGCCATCTTTTATAACCAGGCAAAGCTTCCAGTAGTTAGTAGGGGTTGCATTCAGTCATAGACTGAGTGGGTCCCATGGAGATCCACAAACAAGCCAGGCTGATGCTAGACAGAGGGTCACTCACCAAAAGCTGACAAAGGGGCACATTGCTGAGGACAACATCCACTCAGCTCACTGAATGTAGAGGGGTCAAGCTGGGGCCTGCAGGGAATTTTCACATCTAGGTTTTAGTCTCTTTGGGGTAAGCAGGTACTTACTATCCAGGCTACAGAAAGAAAATCCTGGACCCAGACCCAGTCACAAAATATTCTACCTATAATCTGTCCTGCCTGCAAGAAATGTTGGGGTAATGGTGACACAGAACTCATGGGAGTGGCCAACCAATGTGTGGTTTAGCTTGAAACACACAAAAAGAGGAAGCCCATATCCTACACTACCTGGGTGGCCAGAAACCTGAAACAAGATAGCCCAGAGACATGGGGTAGAATCAAACATTATGAGTTTAAAACAAGTCAAGAAATGATTCCCAATGGCACTCCGCTATATTTGGAGATCAGTATCTTGTCGTTTTATCATCAGAGAGGCTTTCTCCAGCAGCAAATGGGAGAGGGTACAGAGAACCACAGCCAGGCATTATTCAGAGAGAGAATCTAAATTTGAGGTCTTCCTCAGGTCCCTTTCCTCGGAGAACAGGGAAACCTTCAGAAGAAGGGGAGAAAAGATAGGAGTCAGAGGTGATGGGGGATACCAAGAGAACAAAGGCCACTGGGTCAACTAAGCAGGGCTCTTCTGGCCCCACAGAAACCAAAGTGACAAAATGGGGCCTGTATGTATCTGCACCAGGTCCTCTGCATACTATGGCTGTCAGCTTAGTGTTTTTATGGGACTCCTAAGAGGGGAAGCAGATGTTTCTCTTACTCCCTTGCCTGCTCTCGGTATTCTTTTCCTCCTAGTGGGTTGCCTTCTTCGGCCTTGAAATGATGGCTTTTGCCTTGCCTTGTTTTAGCTTGTTTTGCTGGGTTTGGTTGTCATCTCTTGGAGGCCTGCTTCTTTTTGAACTGAAATGGAGGAGGAATGTACTTGGTGAGAGGAGAGATGTGGGAAAGACAGGAGGCGTGGAGGGAGGAGAAGCTGTGGTTGGGATTATTGTATAAGAGAAGAATCTCTTTTCAATATAAGAAAAGTGTATTCTACCCAGCTTTATCAATGTTTGTGAAGCTTTTCATAATTGAGAGGAGAGCTTCAAGAACAAAACTCAGGTACTACTTAACTACTTAGAATCTCTACTTTTATTGTAGATTTTTTTTCCTCTGGACTCTTTTGATGAAATAACATTCATCTCATCTAATGGGAAAGGGCTTTTCTCTGACTCTGATACATCTGCATTGAATTTTCTTAAAGAGTCACAGGTGAAGTTTTCACAAGAAAACTTAAGGTGTAACTAGCCTTTACTGAACATTTCTAAAAATATTATCTTTGTCTTTTTCAATTAACCAAACATAAATAGACTCCCACTTAAGGGAAAAAAATCATTATTTGTTGTATCAACTACATTTAATTTTTGAACTGCAGCGGAATCTCCCTTACTTCACATCAATAGGAAGAATGCTCTTGAACATTTTGAAAGGTGTAATTCCCCTTAGACGGATACACACACATAAAGCAATTAAAATTTCAACATCAGTCCTGTGATTCTTTCACAGAAGGCTTTCATTACTGTTTATACCCTACTATTTATCTCAGAATAAATAAAGTTCCCGTAATTAGCATTGTAGCCTCTAATGGTGTTATCTGTCCAGCAAATGAGCATTCATTCTTAGAGACAGACGACTTCAGCACTATAGAAAGCACTTGTTTTCCAATAGGCCATTTTCACTTTGGAGAAAAAAAAAACTTCATAAGTCCCACACAGCACTCTACTGGTTTACTGCATGTATACCATGAATTACTGGAAGAAGGCTCTTCTTTCCCTTTTCTGCATAACATGAGTGTGGGGCCAAGTATTTTGCTTTTATGTGCATGTCCTGGCTAAATCTTGTCACTTTCTAATCAGTTTGTCACATCAATCTCACATCCAAATGATATACTTGAACAGTAAGCTATAGCAAGGAAAATGTATTTTTTATTGTTATGTGGTAATTCACAGGAGGCAGGATCTGCCTCAGGCAGGCTGAGTGTGGATAGTGGATTCATCAGCACAAGTATACACCAAAGGACAAGAGTCAGCACCAAATCGCTTGACCTCTTCATCCTGTTTGATTAAAGCAGCTTTTCAACAAATGTATTACATAAATAACCTTTTAACCAGAATGAGTTCCTCCCAAATTCACAAGTCTAGATATTTGTCTTAGAAGAGTCATTAAAGGATGCTCTTGAAGGAATGTCAAGTTTTGATCATCATATTTGTTGGCAGACTTTGGTGGAAAGTTGAGAGTTTCAGCAAAATACATTTCAATTTAGGAGGGAAAACATGAGCAAGGAAGTCTGGACTGCGAGGGGTGCTCCCATCCACTGAGATGGTGGGGCTGATCTATTTGGAGCTTACCAAACCCAGCTGGACTGGGACTGAAAAAGCATGAGATAAAACCAGACTCCCTGAACATGGCAGACAATGAGGGCTGCTGAGAAGCCAAGGACAATGACACGGGATTTGGACCCTACTACACATACTGGCTTTGTGGGGGCCTGGCCTGTTTGGATGCTTACCTTCCTAGACCTGGATCGAGGGGGGAGGAACTTGGACTTCCCACAGGGCAGGGAACCCTTACTGCTCTCTGGACAGAAGAGGTAGGGGGAATGGAGGAGGGAGGGGAGGTAAATGGGAGGCGGGGAGGAGGCGGAAATTTTTAATAAATAAATTAAAAAATACATTTCAATTTAAACTAAGGAATACCATAGGGCAAACACTAAACTAAGGATCTGACAACACAGAGAGGAACAGAACATTTGCTGGCACCAAATATGGGGCCTTGGGGATCTTTCAAATGCCTAGGAGTCTAAGACAGACAACATTCAGATTTAAGATTACCCCAGAGAAAGGGGGGAACCAAAACTGTAGATGGAGTTGAATTGGGGGAGTGCTTGACTAGTGTGCCCCATGGTCCATGCTCAGTGCCTGCAATCACAAGCACTAAACAATTTAAAATAAAAAACAGCAGTGATTTCTTCAAAACCTTCTCATAAACTGTGACACATGCTCTACAAATGAATGCCAACTCAAGAATGACAAAAAAAAGTATAAATTTTATTTTTCTTACTCACTACTTTTGCCCACACTGTTGGCTATGCAGCATGTTTTTCCAGACAGAACCTCCTGAAAAAGAAAAAAAAAAAACGTGGAACCTTACCAGTTAGCCTATAAATTTAAAATTAATAGAAAAATGAATTATTCATCTATATTTATAGTCTACATATAAGTATCTGGCCTTTGCCATCACAGTTGTTTGTCCTACGTGAATTAATAATTCATAAGGAACTAGTTGCTTTCAAATACAGAAAATCCTTTGCTCCTTTTTCCTTGACACCATTTTTTTAAAATATTACAATTCTGGTGTAGCCTACATCATTTCTAAGAACTTGAGGCTAGAGGACCTGAAAACACTTCATCTTTAACACCATTAGGCCTCAATGCTATTAAGGGATAAAAAGATGATAACAATTTTCTTTGGTGCAGAGTCCTCCAGACCAAAAGTGCTTCTTAGATGCAAGATTTCTAAAAAACATACACAGGTGCTTTAGATGTTTTCCTTAAAACTGAAAGTAAATGTTTTGTTGCTTTTTGTAGTGCCTTATAATTAAGAGCTTTGCACCCTAAGATAGCTCATCACCATCAACACTGTATTTCTTGAAGGTAAAGTCAAAATTATTTAAAAATAATAAAATGCTTGTAAAATTCTGCATTTGGTTAATTGCACCTGCTTCTTCACCTACTTTCTTTATTGTACCTGTGCAATAAAAGAGCTATCCTTTAAATGTACCTAGATTTATTTAATCTTGTATGTACTGTTTTCACCAATTATGAACAAGGGTAGATGGCAATGGGTACTCTAGTAGAATTTCTGCAAATCAAACATAATATAGAAATTAAACGTTGTTGTCTGAGGTTTTTTGCCCTTCCCAGTTCCCACAGTTGTTAAGTCCCAAAGAAATCACACAGAGGTCTACATTAGTTATAAACTGATTCGCCCATTAGCTCAGACTTCTTATTAACTCTTATAACATATATTTGCCCATTATTCTATCTATGTTAGCCACATGGCTCGGTACCTTTTTCAGTAGGAAAGTCACATCTTGCTTCTTGTGTGGCGGGCTCACAACTGCTGAGGAATGGGCTTCCTTCTTCCCAGAATTCTATTGTTCTCCTTGACCTGCCTCTACTCCTGTCTGGTTGTCCCACCTATATTTCCTGCCTGGTTACTGACCAATCAACCTTTATTTAAAATACAATTGACAGAATACAATTGTCCCACATCAAAATACGATCATTATTAAACCTCAGATTAGGTCCTTTCTTTTCTTCTAGCCATTTCTACCTCTGCCAGGCTGAAATGCTAATATGTTCTCAACAGTTGCAAAACAGTGCATTCTTTATATAAATTTCTGTCTTGTTTTGTTTGAGACAGGGTCTTAAATAGTTCCTGCTGGCATAGAATTCAGATTGGCCTTAAACTCCTTCTTGATTTTTCTGCTTCTACCTTCCAAGGTAGAGGGCTTATAGGTGTGTGCTATGACACAATGCTTTGAAATAGTTTAAAATATAGCTATTTATCTATGTTGAAGGAACTTCATAAAGTAGTCTACACTTTCTACTGCAACATGTATTCACCAGGTGTTATTATAACATTCTCATCGGATTTTGCAATACGTCTTTCCTGAATATTTATAACAGAATTTTTGTGTAATGTCTCTTCCAAAAATGATTCATTCCAAAAAAAAAAAAAAAACGCTGAAAATGACTTTAGCTTATTGATACTATGCTATGAAGTATTAATAGCAGTTCAATGCATGCAAATATCTAGGGTCAAAATCATGTCCGTCTTTTTGCAAATATCTATAAATTCTGCTGTGTGCCTTGGGTACTAACTTCACCTTCAAGTCTTTACATTTCCAAGTCTCAGATCTCAGCTATTGAGCACCAATCTGTGCACCAATGATGTCATGAAAGGCAAAGCTCATCTGTGTTATACTGCAGGGACACTGACAGTTCACAACCTGGGTGTTATGTCATATGGCAGATAAATTGATATCCTGGGGATTGAGGCTTTGAAGTCGTCGCCATCAGTAACACACTGTGCTTACTCTGGTTGCTAACTTCGACACATCCCCAAACAAAATGGTCTCTTCACTAATATTCATAAGTCAAAAGAGGAGATTTTACTAAATATCTAAATTCCATATCACAAAATAACTACAGCTCATTTTTAAGCATACAGAATGTGTGCATAAGAGACAGAAGAATGACAGAGAACCAGACAGAAAATGAGAATTTAAAGTACAAACTCCGTTCAGTGCTTCCATGGGATTAAAGCACCAAAGTGATCCAATAGTGACTTGAAAAGGAAAAATGTATAAAAAGTATAGAACTGTTTATGATAAAACTTAATAGAGAGATACATAATGAATGCTCTAAACAGTTTTCATCTAGCATTTTAGTAATTGATATTCTGTGATCCAACTGTATAGTCAAAGACTAAATAAATAAAAAGCTTTCTCCTGAAAGAGTTGTCATGTAAGAGATACAGCTTCTAACCTGCAGCACCTCATGATACAGGTGAATTTATGGGATTAGAATCATGAAATTACATAAAAACCCATTTTAATCCTAAATCAACATTTTAACTTTTAATTCTAAGCCTGCTGTTTGCTGTGTGTATATGTTAGTAAAGTAAAAATATTAATTGGGGCAAAGAATTCTGTTAGGCTATTAGTTTAGCTTAATAAGGCTTTATATTCATAATTATTAATTATCCATGCAAAGGGCTAATTTCTGTGAAAACAGGGTCAGCAGCCTCAAATATTTATTCATCCTCACAAGTATGTACTGAAGATATCAGGAAACCTGAGGAAAGAAAGCTAAAGGTCAGTCCTGCCACTAGTCTCAGAGTCAAACAGAAACAGAAAATTAATGCTAGTTAGGCCAAAAATCTTTCTGGAATAACAATTTTTTTCCTGTTCCCTCAAGATAATCCACAACTTATTTATAGACAATGAAAATAATTCCTGCATAAGTGTATTATAAAATCCATAACAATAAAAAAAATCCATGTACTTTCAGAAGGGTGTGACTCATACTAAGTTTTATGAGTGTTTGTTTGCAGGGTGCATTTAGAAACCACACTCAGATCAATGGAAAGACCAACAGAACACGATCAGTGCAATATTATTGAGCAAAGTGGAGAGACCACTGCAGATCCAACCACCCTCTAAACAGTGCTGCCCATGCTGATACTGGTGAACGCCCCAAGGAATCAGGTAGGTAAGAAAGTTGATGAGGTGTTCATTCTCTCCTGGTTCCCAAAGTAATCGGATTTGCTATTTCAGTGTAGAAGAAAACCTCTGGGCCTTTTGGTATTTGCCTGAACTTTAAATACTAAATCTATCCTGCACTGCTGAGCCAGTCAGCTCAATCTGTATTCTCAGAGTCATGTCTTTAATGGAGCAATGGAAACATAACATCCGTGATTAAGAAAGCCTGAATGCATGCTACCGTCTGCCTTCATCACACACGATAATGTTAAATTCACAATTCTGAAACGATGATTTACCACAGTGAATTGAGATTGTACTAAAGTTTGAAATGTTATGAACGATTCTGCTAAACAGATCAATTATTTTAGCAGACTTGCCAAGGCAATTTTAGATGACTTTAAAAATAAAACTACTTTCAGACTTTCAAACCTGCAAATGTTTACATGCAAGGTGCTAAAATATCAATCATTAATGAACTGATCTCAAATAATTCTCAGGCTCACATATAGATAAATGCACAATAATTACTAGGAAATAATGGAATGTTGGCTTTTCTATGTAAGCATTATGACTGAAGCCAAAATTTCCATAAAAAGATTAAGTAAACTCAAAACATTTCTATAACAAATAATAATTTCTCATTAGAAGTAAAATCATCCAACAAAAAAATAATAGATATGTAAAAATCATTGATTTTCATTTAAGTACAAATTAATAAGACACTTCTAAAAGGACTGGAGAACCTCATGACAAAAACAAGCTTTTCCATGCCCTTGTGATAGGTGATTTTGGGGAATTTTCCCTAAGATAACACTTCCTCAAAAGCAAGAAAGCACAGCCCCAGAAAGAAATCAGTGCCATCTTTTCAACAACAAAAGACATGCTCAGTGCGGGGCAAGGCTTGCAAAATCATGATGCATTAATGTACGGATGTTGCGCAGCTATGAAGAGTGATCATTATGAAGATAAATTGTAGACAACCAACTATAATACCATCACAAGTGGCAAAACAGAAACTGAAGATTGTATGTGACAAAGATGAAGTTCATCTTTCCCATGCACTGTAAAGGGGCCGTTTGCAAATAACTGCATGGAAATGATAAACAGAAACTAAAACACCCACTACTTCAGTGTTAAGTATCTTCTGTTCATATTTTAGTGGTAGGAAATATAGAAGGCATAACAATAAAAACTAAAAACACCATGATTATACACAAAGTGAAAAGCCACACCGTGGTCAGAGAAGCTGAAACAAATTTTACTTCTGGAATGGTTTTGCTCTCAGAGTTCACAGCAAAGGTGAGCAGAAAGTGTGGAGTGCTCACCCGTGCCTGTCCACACTGACAGACCCACCACCCTCTGACGTCACTATCACCAGGGCAGCAGCTTCTCTAACTGATGGACTTGCAGGGACACATCACCATCACCCAGAGGACATAGTTCACTTAGGAATCCCTCTCAGTTTTGTACATTGTATGAATACAAGTAAAGACAAGCGGACAATGTCATGTTTCTACTGATGGTGTACGGGACAGTTTCATGGTCCTCCAAATCCTCTTTCCACTATCTAGTCATCTTTCCCATTCCCAACCCTCAAGATACTGGTTCACTAAAACCTTCACTGCATACAACTCAGAAGGACCCAAATGGGAAAAATGTATAGAATATTTTTTTACCTAAAAAACAATCACAATAATACTGGTCTTCTTACTATGTGGCTGGTTGGTTGGGTTTGTTTCTGTTTACTCCTTACAGAACCTAAGGAGTTCTTTTCCTAGTTCGAATAATTATTCTTTCCTTTAAACTTGTTTGAGACAGGATTATGTGCCTTTGCTAAAACAGTGTTCTGTGAACTAACAATTCACAACACACTATTCATATGATTCCTATAAACTGTTGTGTGCCGGGACCAGACACTTATGTTCTCTGTAGGTTGAAGGTCCTATTCCTCTCCTCAGACAAAAAAAAATCTCAAACATCCAAAGCTCTGCTCCTTCCTGACAGCAACTTTGAGCTCTGCATGTCAGTGGCCATGGACTCAGCTCTAGGCTTGAGTTCCTGCAGCCCAGACCTGGCAACAAGTATTAATAGTATCTCAGTCACCCTCCGCGGCTGCTCTGCTTGTGGCAGTGCTCAGAGGCTATCTCATGACTCTCTCCACTTCTTCCCCTCGATACACAACTCCTCCCCTTCCACAGTCTAACAGCCCCTTGCTGGTCACAGCCTCAGGTCTCCGTTGTCCCTTTCCTGTGGCTCCCTGCCACAGGTCTATGAGGACTTCCAACTACTCAGTCTCAATTTTCCAGGTCTCTGCTCACACCTGTTCTCTGAACCTCCTCAGGCCTCTTCCACCTGCTGTGTTTGCCAAGGATCAACAGAACCACAAGTTCCTGTTCATGTTGTACTAGCTCGCCTGCTTTATTGTAATAAATGTCACAAGTAAATGATTTAAAAAAAAAAAAAAAGACACCGTAAGACGACCTTACTAGACCATAAAGTGTAACATGAACGTGTAGTGGTAAAAAAAAATAGAGATCTCCCACATTATTCCAAGGACAGTAAGGGAGGGGGCCACTTTATGGAGACAGCCACACTGGCACAAGCCTTTCGCTGATGATGGAACTCCAGTCTATAACGGCATGTCTCTTCCTCGTAATCTTCCCTACCTAGCTGAAGACATTTGAGTAGCTAAGAACAAAGTCATAACGAGGGTCAAGGCCAGAGTGAGGCCTCCTGCACACAGACTCCAGAAGTAGAAGCAGGGGTTTCAGGGGCATCATAAAATCTCCTGGGGCAGCTGCAACTCGTGAGATGTATCCTCAAGCCAACAAGTCCTTTAAAGCAGCCAAACTTGTCAAGACAGTTCTTTCAGAGATGGCAAGAGAAGCAAGTGGCAGTGGATTGACAGCTCCACAGGCTTTGTAGGGGCTGCAGGTCTGAGGTTCTGGTTGGTATCTTCACAGATAAAGCCACAGTCATGTACTGATGGCCCTGCAGAATCTGGAGGACCACAGGGACAACAAAAATAGTGACTCATCCTGCCCAACCTGTGGGAATCACACAGTTTTTCATAGGAGTTGGGACTGTATACCAGAGAGGACCAACGGGTCGCAATTAAAAGAAAAAATATTAAAACATAATAGCATAAAGATGTAAGGTGAAGCTAACATTCCTCTGTAGTGAACTTCATCTAAAAATGCTGGTGTCCTAGAAAAAAAAATATTCTTAGTAAAGTTCAGGTCCTCTTACTCTGTTCAGAAGTTGATTACCAAACCCAACCCAACTTAGCTGATGAATTTTCATCAGTCTCTTAATTTCTGAATTACTAATCTCATACAAGAGTTTAATAATAGCTAAGTACTATGACTCATGGATTTCATGCAAGTTATGGTCTTCTGAGAACATTATAAAATATTTCGTTGTTAGCTAATAACACAGCTATCTAAATAAATCTTTCTTTGATTTGGACATAGCATGCTAAGATAGTACCATGGTTTTCGTCAACACTGAAATTTCAAGGGGACTTAGAAACTCTTATATCAAAACTCATCACACCACTAAAAACAAAATCCTGAAATCCAAGCACAACTATTCCCTATAGCTGATTTGATATCATTTTTCCTATCAAATATTTTAAACAAAAAATTCTAAAAAAATCTACTAAAAATATGTTGCTACTTCTACAGGCTATACAAACAGAAATAAATAATGACAAATACTAAATAATCATAACTTAGGCAAACCAGTTTTATAATTTTGTAATAAGGGTCAATAGGAGGGCAAACCAATCACTAATTGATTATTGTGTGGGGCTAAGAAGGATTGAGAAAACTTAGCATGGCAGAATCTAATAAGCTATAAAATGTTATTATTTATAAATAAGAGGTTTGGGTGAGATTACCCTGTGTAATAATACTAAATCAAAACTTGGAAACAATAATTAATCTTAAGAAACTTAACTGTGGAAACTACTGTGCTTTAGTACTAGTGGCAACAGAAAATGCTGTTAAACTGTATAGTGTGGGAACTTCCACCACAACACAAGAGAAACTAGAAAAGGTAATTTAGAAGAACACACATCAAAAATAATCTCTGGACTGCCTGTATGAGTCAAAAGGGCTAAAATCAAATGAACAAACATAGTTTCTATGGTTGAGCTTTACAGCAAGTGCCTCACTTGAGGTTTGGATGGCCGTGATGAAACACCATGACCAAAAGCAACACAGGGAGGAAAGGGATTACAGATAATTTTCAAAAATAAGATGAATCTCAAAACAGCAAAATGTAACCCAACCCAAAGTGGGTAAGAAAGGAGAAAATTAACACCAGAGAGACAGAAGAAACTCAGCTTTTTCCATCAGTTTAGTGACTACACCTGAATCTACTGATAGCTTAACTAACATCTGAGGCCCTGTGGCCTTGTGGGACTTCTGTTCCTGCTGTCACTGGCTCTGCCCCTGCTGCCAAAAGTAGTTTTTAATTAACTCTCCATCATTCTATTTACCAATAAAGACTCAGGAGGAGATATTGGGGTGAAAACCTGTGAGGTCAGAGACTACGAGAAGCAACCAGCTAGCTTTCCTGTTTGGCTAGAGACCCAGCAAGAGAGTCCATCTCCAGCTATCCAAAGCCAAAAAGACCATGAAACCCCAAGTTCTTCCCTACTCCTTCCTGTGTATTTCTCTGTCCTTCTTCATGGCTCCTCGGTACTCTCTATGGCTACTACCTGCCAATTAGTTGCTAACTCCACTCACTAATCCAAGGTTGGTTTTATTAACACCGCCTTGGGTTTCACTGTATGATCAAATATCCTACAACAGTAAATGGATAGACAACAGATAAAAGCCAAGTGTTTATTCTTCTGTTGTAATTCTGGGCTACAGCATATTTAGAAATTATCTACACATAAGAATGACTTCAAGGAAGTCATTTTGCATGTGAATGAATATATATATATATACATATATATATTATATATACTTGTATGTACCTATAATGATGGAAAATAGCAAAGAAACGGAAAATCTTTTCTTTCTTTATATTAAAATAAAACTTAAGCAATGCTCTGCAATCACATACATGATGTCTAATGAAGTACTCTTATATACCAAAAGTATGCACTTTGCAATTAGTTTTTTAAATTATATTTGTGTGTGTGTGTGTGTGTGTGTGTGTGCACATGGTAAATGTAAACATCCATGTCCCCATAAATGTATGCAGAAGTGTGTGCAGGAACACCCAGATATAAAGATGTACATATATGCAGGGGAACATGTATGTGGAGACTTACTTGTGTGTACAATAATGCATGCACATACATATGGAGACCATAGGTCATTGTCAAGTATATCCTTCAGTCACTTTACACCTTATTTTTTGAGAAAGAAGCTTTCAGTGAACTGGAGCTCACGAACTCAGTTGAACTGCCTGGCCAGTGAGCCATAGAGTCCCCTTGTCTATGCCTTCTTGCAACTGGAGCTCCAGAGGAACACTTCCATGTCCAGCTTTACACTCGCGTGCTAGTGATCACCACAGGACTTTACTTTTGACTAAGTTGTTTCCCCAGGCCCAATTAGTTAGTCTTACACTTAAATCTTGCCTTCCAAGAAAGACAAGCATAAATCTGCCCTAGTCGGTTTATCTGAATCTTAGATTCTGAGTTTGGAAGTGATGCTTACAGGAATAAGAACTGTTACCCACCAAGTGCAGTGTAGCCTTTGTAGTCAGTGCTAGACGTTAGTATGACTCAATCATTGGGAAAATACTCTACTACACAAACAGCTTTTACTGTTTCCAATTCTGCAGAGAAGTAAATATCCTTAAAAAGACATTGGTAAGTCTATAAAATGTCAAAATAGCTTTATATTTCTAATATAACCATTGATATCATTTCAGAGGCTTCTATAAAATATGCCTATTGTCAAATATATTCTCATTTGTTTTTAATGTTAACTAAGATTTCTCTAAACATTACTTTTAAATTATTTATTTCCCTTAATGTTCATATTTAAAGAGTTATAAGAACTATACTTTTAGAAATAATTTTGAAATGAAAAAAAAATGCTTTGTTTTTTACTATATTTTACAATGTATTTTTTAAAGACTTAATTTATACTGGTTAATGTGTTGCCTCAAATTCATTATAAGATATATACTCATAGATTCAAAAAATATATTATATATGTATGTATATAATTTTAAGGAATTCGTAGCAGTTATTTTATTATGAGATTTAAAGACACTAGACAGTCTGATTTATATAAATGATAAGAAGTTCAAATGATAGAGAAGGATCATCTGTCTATGTGTTACTTTCATTGGTTAATAAAGAAACTGCCTTGGCCCTTTAATAAGACAGAAAATTAGGTAGGCAGAGTAGACAGAACAGAATTGTGGGAGTTAGAAAGCAGAGTCAGGCAGAAGCTTCAGGCAGTCGCCATAGCTCTCCGAGATGGATGCAGGTTAAGATCTTCCTGGTAAGCTACCACCTCATGGTGCTACACAGATTACTAAATATGGGTTAAAGCAAGATATGAAAATTAGCCAATAAGAGGCTACAGATAACGGGCCAGGCAGTGTTTAAAAGAATACAGTTTCCGTGTAAATATTTCAGGTGTAAAGCTAGCCGGGTGGCAGGACACAGCCCCGCCACTCCTTCTACATTCAAATGAGTTACTGCAATCACTGCACTATGAAAAGTTAGCTATTGAAGGGGAACCTCAGCCAATCACATTCAGTTTGGGGCATGTTCCCCTTGGGCCAAAAGAAACATATAAAACATCCGTGTGCGCTGGGCGGTGGTGGCGCACGCCTTTAATCCCAGCACTCGGGAGGCAGAGGCAGGCGGATCTCTGTGAGTTCGAGGCCAGCCTGGTCTACAAGAGCTAGTTCCAGGACAGGCTCTAAAAAAGCCGCAGAGAAACCCTGTCTCGAAAAACCAAAAAAAAAGAAAAAAAGAAAAAAAAAACATCCGTGTGCGTTTGTTTTTCCTCTTTGTTTTTCTACGCTCTGCTGGACCCCTGACTTTGTAAGCTCCCCTTCTTTCCCTTATTAAAGCTGAATATTTTATATTAAAGCTAGTTTGGTTAATTCTATCAACTGCTTGCCAACAAGCTATTTTTTGGTTAAAAAAGATAAGAGCAAAAAGACATTGATGTAAACAGTATCTGTTCATATAAAGGCTAAGAAACTAAACTGATCCTGAAGAACCAAAAGGTAACAAAGCTAATAGAAGAGAAATATGCTAGATGAGAAGGTGGGAGTGTTCAGTTGATCCTACTAGGGTTTAGGGAAAATGCCTAGGTAACAAGGTTATTTTATTGGGACTATTAGGATGAACTTGCAAATGACCCATTGTCTATTGTACAGTAAGAAACAGAGGCATAGCTTGACTAATAGTTAAAATAAGTATTACAGAGAGGATCAAATTTGCAATGGAAAATAACTTTCGAAAGGTCACAATTTGGAAGGTATCCTTAACAAAAATAAAAGCACAAAAGAACAGTTAATCAATAAACTGAAATGTCAGAAGAGAAGGAAGGTGTGGCACCATGTATTATTTTCCTTTTTATTGTTGTGATAAACATTGACCAAAGCCGGCTTGGGGGGAAATGTTCTATTTGGTATACATGTCCCAGGTTACTCTGCATTACAGAGGGAAGCTGGGGCAAGAATTCAAGCAGAGCAGGAACCTGAAAGCAGGAACTGAAGTCGAGGCCATGGAGAAATGTTGCTTACTGGCTTGCTTTCCATAGCTCCTTCAGTTTTCTTCTTTTATACAGCCAGGTCCTCCTTTTCAGGGGTGGCATCACTGCCAGTGGGATGAGGCCCTCTATGCCAATCATTTATCAAGAAAATGCCTTACAAAACCCATGTGATGAAATCATTTTCTCAACTGGTTTCTTCTTCATAGAAAACACTATCTTGTGTCAATGTGACAAACGGAAAACTGTTAAGACACAATCCAAATGCCACACATCATCTCCATTAAGTGCACTAATTATTGAGTACCTAATAGCCACAGGGCACTGACTTACCCTGGAGAAATAAAGAAAAACATTAGACACGCCCCTTTACCATGGGAGTTGAACATGTACTTGGAGGCATTCCCAATACTATGCCATGCTTCTTTAGTAACTACAGAAAGGAATGTATTCAAAGATATAATCATAGCTAAATCACAAATTAGCAAAGTTGGCCAATTGACTCCAGTTTTACATAAATCGCTGGTATGGTGAGAGTTGGTGATACTGTAAATTGATACTGCTTTTTTAAGAAGAAATTTGTGACAAGAGGTGTCTCGTACTGATTTTAACATGCTTGCAAGCTAAGCAACTAATGTATAGCATATTTGTGAAGATTACTATAAGGTGGGGAATGCCTATAGCCACATTTTCTTTGCATTTTGGGGATAGCTTGTCAAACCATAATTTCCAGAATGAAAGAGTCACATGATACATGCATATGTGAAGTTAAACTAAAAGAAATACTCTTACCCTAAATTTTAAGGTAGACGGTGAATCTTCTTGTCCATTGTTCTGAGGTTCTACGTAGTCCCAATCCTTTGAGGTTATTTGCTGTACCACCTGTGAAAATTATTTGAAACAAACTTACTATGAGAAACGATTACAAAATGTCCATTAAACAGGAATCATGGAGGATTGTCTCCAAAAAGACCTTAAGTATCAAAAATTTAAAAATAAATCTGATACTACACACCAAAAAATGAAACTGTTATGCCAGACTCAAGTAAATCAAAGATCTTACTTGATGCAGAAATAACAAATTCAATTGCGGAGGAGGCAAACTCAGTTCTCTGGGTCCTATTTTGTTTTTAAAATAATGTATAGGCAGATTACTTACAAAAATTCCAATTTCTCACTTATATATTTGCATAGCATAGCTGACACAGTCAAGGGAATCTATAACATCTGTGTTTTCCCAAAAGAAATTTCATACAAATTAGGGATAAGCAACTGAAATCAATTCTGTAATAACGACTCCCCTGTAGGCAAGTGCCACCAGTGGATTTTCCACTAGGTTTGTTACTGGCATATCTACTTGAAGATAAGTGAGTCAGATGTTTATACAGCTCTTAACATATTTAACTTCTTGATATCTTGTTTATCTTATTTATGTTGCCTATCTATTTTGAAGGCTAAATGAGATAGTAAATGCTAATATAGGGCACATATAGAACAACACCCTAAATGTTGTAAAGCCTATCTTACTAGATTCTTACACTAAATCAACAACAAGAAATGTTTATAAACCAATAAGGCCTTATAAAAAAAAACTATGATATCATCTTTTTATGCATTGGGAATTATTGACTATTATAGAAAGTATTTATAGTATGTGGTTAAATAAAAATAATTAAGCCTAAACCATAGTTCCATATTATATAAACTTCTTAAAATATACCCACATGTATACCCCCCAAAAAGGTAAGAGAAAAATTTTTCTTAGTAGTCATTGACATAAACAATGAATTATTTTCTTTACTATAATATTTCTTTTACTTTCTGTAAGAAAATATTGCACTATGACATATTTATAACAAAAAAAAAACTTCAATTAAAATGAGATTTAGTATGTGGCCCTTGTGAACTCAGGCTGATTCAACTTCTAATCAAAATCTTTTATTCTAACACTTTTAGAAATTACAAAATAACCTGTTAAGGTCGAAAATATCTGCAATATATGACAGTGCTTCCATTTTTTTCAAATGTGTTTAATCTCCCAAACCAACTCCTTATTTAGCCCTTTAATTTATAGTGCTCCAGTATATAACAATCCCAGATCTGTTTTCTGCATACCATGGGGAGCTTTTTATTCGCTCCAAAGAGGGAGAGGTTTATGTGTAGATTCTCTTTATCACCAAGAGAACTTCGAGGGACATGCTGGATAACAGCTTAAGGGTGACAACATGTGGAAAGCTGGAGGCTCCTTATTAATTACAGTATTGATGGTATGAAAAGAAACTTGATTACAAAGCCTGCCCATTGAATTCACAGACTACAACAGTTGACTCTCTTTCTATTTCCCTAACAAAAGACAGTTAGTGGTTGGTCTGCTTTGAACTCAAAAATGTTTTAGAAATGATGTAACAAACACAAAATTTAGATCAATCCAGGCATCAGGCAATTAAATTCAGCTGGCATGACCCAGCAGCACGTGCATTCACTGCGGTAAGATGAATTTCCTTTGTGAACCAAACTTCGAGAGTTGTGGAAGGCTCTCACAGAGCGCCACTCTTTCATGACTTTGGTAAAGAATACTAAAGATATCAATTCTTTTTCTGTGTCTTCGGAACAGAAGGGATGGTTGCTGCAGATCGTATTATTAATTAAGATACAGCAGCAATAGTTGCACTAAAGTCATTAAAGCCCATGAGGCCTTAACCCTAAACAAAAAACTATAGGAAACTAAGGACTTCTGAGAGTGGGAGAAGTAGTCTCCAGCTCGTTATCTAATGCCAAATGGCCATCCCTGAAAACATACGTACAAGTAACAATCTACAGATGGAGTAGGCTGCATTTAAGAATATATTTATGTGTGTGTACAACAATTAATGAAAAAAAGAGGTCATAAATTTGAAAAAAAGCAAGAAGAGATTTTTTTAGAGGGACTGGAGGGGGGAAGGGGAAGGTGTAAATTGTTACATTATTACTATCTCAATAATAGATAATTTTTTAAAAACAGAATGGATCAATGACCGAGGCTTCTACACACACACTGCAATCTTACTGTTATTAAACCAATCTAATTCTTTTTAAGCCACTACCTTTCAAAAGAGCTATTTTAACAGATACTCACATAGGACTTTTCTTTTGGGAAAGTTGTCTTGAATAGTGTGGAGTGATATAAATAACATAAAAGAGTAGACTCCATTGTGTGAATGGAATTCTAAAGCAGGAATCCATATGTAAGTGAGTCAAGGTGTGTGACCAAGGACAGGAGATACTGAAGCACCAAAGCAAATAGACTGGGAGCTCATCTGTGGCACATCGTATACTGAGTCTCCTAGGAGAAAATAAGGTCTAGGTCTTGCTGAATGAATTTTTTAAAAAAGACAGACATGGTTACCTTCACCAAAAGACACTGGGCTACAGTGAAGTCAAGTAATGCCTATGCTTGGGCATATGAAAAAAGCAGGAAAAACAGAAAGCAACCATGCTATCAATGAGAAAAATAAAAAGAAATGACAAAATACAGCCTCAGTAAAGATGTTTCATAGATTTCATAGATTATGTTAAAGAGTAATATGCAAATACACTTGCATATTTCATCTGCAGGTCAAGAAAACTGAGCAGGAAGACCTCTTCGGTAGATTTGGATGGGATATTCACTGGGTCTCAATAACAAAGGGTAAAAAAATGACATTGCCTGTAGGTTTTCTTTATTCGGGGAGAAAAAAAAAATCTGAAAATGAAGCCAGCCGCCAGATGGAAGATGTGTTTTCAGAGCTCAGAAAACCAAAGCAGAGCTAACGCTGCTGACCAACTGCAGCTGGGACCCGCCTGAGCACTCGTTTACCATTTGTATTCATTCATAAAATCTCCATGTGTAGACATGAAACAGAGCACAGAAGAGATACTGCTACGGGCTGCTGAACGGTCGTGCCAGATGAAGGCCTGTTGCTGTTGTGAAAAACACAAGAGCAAACACTACTCTAGTGATTTAAGGAAACGCAACTGTGGCTGCTCGCTCATCTAAGAAGACAGAGCTAATGCATAAACATAACAATCACTTCACATAAATTACTTAAGATCAGTATGAATCCACTGTATCGTGTAGAGATGTATGCGATCTTTGGGTAGGGGTGTAGTGGTCGCCGAATCAAGCTTTTTGGGGTGTGTCAATTTATGACAAGGCAAAATCCTTGTTTAAGCTTGCTTAATTACCTAATTCCCATTAAATGACTCGGTATTTTCAACTCTTTCTGAAGACAATTTAGGTAGAAGTAGACAGGTGTTTTAAAATAAGATCAATGTACAAGAAGAGAATAGAACTTGGATTGAAACCAAGGAAAAAGTTTCAACACCTGTGTATCTTTGCTTTATCTATGAAAACTGATAGTAACTATTCAAGTCATCTTGAAAATAATGTATTTCTCATTAGGTTATTAGTGTAAATATGTTCTACGTGCTTTCTAACAAGATAAGAGATTTTTTTATTGTGGCGGATGGGTTTCTTTAAGTCTGGAACCTATAAAAAATAAGGAAAGACTTTTTAAAACAATCTGGAAGGAAACTATTCATTCCTTAATCTCTGTGTCCTAGATTCTAAGTCCTCAACCCTTTTTACTGTTAGTTATGACTTATTTCAACCAACATAACAAGCTAAAAGCCTAACTCGTATGAGAATTAGATGCCCCCCCCCCCAAAAGGTACTAATAGTAATAATTCTCTTGCTGGCAAGTTGTATTTGGATATAGCTCAAGCCTGTCATGACTGACGATTGAGTTTCTAAAGGTGTTCAAAACTCCAGATATTCATAAGAGTCCTGCTGAAACGTTTTGGCATATGCTTATTCTGTACAGCATCTCTGCTAGGATGGCTACAGAGTAACCTTCCTGAGATTGGTCTGGGAATAGTGAATTTGTGGCCTTCACTTGAGGTCATTAGTCAAACTCATCACTAATGTCCCCTCCGTTGCTCTCAGTTTGATAGTAGTACACAAAATGCCTACCCCACTTATAGCTAACATGTTTGGAAATAGATACCTTCCTAATATTAATCTGAACCTGTCCCATGTTCCTAGTACTTACAATATAGATGTACACCACCATACCTTCCTTCCTTCCTATCATGGGCCTCATACCCTGGTTGAATAAACCCAAATTTGAGTAAACTTAAACCCACATGAATTAGTTCCATGTCACTTTTATCTAATTTGTCTTTCCATTTTTTGGAAAAGCTCCTAGCATCAATAACATATATGAGTCATATAGCTAATGACGTACTTAGTTGCTTTATAAAGGCTCGTTTAGCATAAAACTCCTACAAGGAGAAGTTAATCTGCGAATTCTGATTTTATGACTATGTTAGACAGAGTTTGCCTATGTTAACAAGCTGACTTTCTAGTGAGTTTACTTCCTATTCATCAATATATGACCCATATATAAATTTTAAATTAAATTAAAAAATGACAATTTATGCCAAAGACAATATCAAAATTTTCCCTGAATTCTGTAAAAGAGAACACTGCAGTCTACAATAAAATATCCAGGGGAAAGTAGGGGAATTAATTTTAAATAAGTAGAAAAAAAATCTGGCTGTCCTGTTTTTGAGGGATAGAAAGAGAAAGAAAGAAAGAAAGAAAGAAAGAAAGAAAGAAAGAAAGAAAGAAAGAAGGAAAGAAAGAAAGAAGGAAGGAAGGAAGGAATGAAGCTGAATGAGTAAGTACGGAATCGAAAGAAAGCATTCCTTAAGGAAACGTAAATGAATACACCTCTCACCTACTGCATTCGCTCTGTCTTGGTCCTTCGCTCTTCTAGAGAATAGACAATAAAGTAGAGAGACCGAGGAAGAAGAGAGACAGAGCATTGCTGATCTTGCAAAGGACTCAGGTTTGGTTTCCAGCACCTATATCTAAATCTCACAACTGCTTGTAATTGTAGTTACAAAGGACCTCAATGGTACATATAAGCCACACATACATATATGCAGGCACTCACATATAACCATATAAAATAAAAAATAAATAAATAAACAAATCTTTTTTTAAAAGTGTAAAGGATCCAAATACTACCATATAGAACATATGTAAAAGGCTGAACTGATGTGGAAGGGTCCTTCTCTATATGTGTTGCTTTTATTAGTTGACAAATAAAGATGATTTGGTGAATGGCAGGATTGAATAGAGCCAGGCAGAAAATTCAAACAACGATATGGAGGAGAAGATGGAGTCAGGAGATGCCATGTGGCATCCCAAGAAGCAAGGTTTGATGTTAAAAAAAAAAAAAACCATAAGCCTTGTGGTAAAATATAAAATAGAAAAGGGTTAATTTAGGATGTAAGAGCTAGCTAGGAGTATGCCAGAGCCATTAGCCAAACAATGTTGTTATTAATGTAGTTTTGAGTGATTATTTGGGTCTGGTTGGCTGGGAAACAAATGTGAAGTTTCCTTTATAAATGGTATCCAACGTGGGGCAAGAATATCCATATAAAGCCTAAGAAAGCTTTTTTAAAAGGGACTTCTAGATCCAAACTGGCTTACCTCTTTCTGCCTGAACAAAAGAGGAGGACCTAGATAGGTCCTGCCTTAACTGGATGCTCCGGGCTTTGTACAAGCCCGTGGTAGTCCTGCCCCTTTCTGAACAGAGATGGCGAAGGAGTAGATGGGGGGAGGGTAGATGGAAAAAAGGAGGGAATGGGAGAGGAGGAGGAAGGGGAAACTGGTTGGTATATAAAATACATGAAAAAAATGTTATTTAAATTTAAAAATGTTAAAGTCCTGAAGAATTACAATTAATTATTGAATGCATTAGTCTTGGGAAGGAGGGATCATCTCTGCAGAAAAGCTGGTCGCTGTTGACGAAGGCGTGAGGTGATTCGTTGCATCCTTCAGTCCATCCCCTAGCTCTGGTTATTTTAATGTCTTTCTTCTCCTTGTCTGTCAAAAGAATTGTGTTGACTTAAACCAACGAGTCAAAACCTGTCCCATGACAAACAGAGCCCTCTGTGTGTTTCCTCCCAGTCCTTCAGGGGTTGCGTTTTCCCTACTGTTTTCCTCTTCTTACCTCTTTTTGTCTTTTGTTTCCTCCTCTGTCTTCTCTGTTTCCTTGAGCCTTTAATAATACGCAAAAATGCTGACTTGGAATGATACCATCTTACATTTCTAGATAGATTAGAAGCTGTATATATTCTCTTCATCAGTGTTGTTGAGATTGTTACAGAAACGTTCCTTAAACAGATTGGGAGTAATAGTCCTTACCAGGCAAATATATCTGGGGCTATGATTTAGTTAAAGAGATGCTCAGACTGGTATGCTGGCTCCAGTCACTCAGCCTCATCTCTGCTCAACTCTGCTTTTCTGTGGCATGCATCTTTCCATCTTCTTTTGTTGCTGGGGACAAGCATTGGTGGTCACCTGAGAACCTTTCTTTCCACTATGAGAAAAGAACAAATGTCTCTCTAATCTTTGTCAATTCCTCTTTTTTTCTGTTTTCAATTTGATTTTTCTCTTCTGCCTGAATAACTACAAAAGCAATTGTAAAGCTTTTATTAGTAAGTAGAATGAGCCTCCGTACAGAGACTATGAAAGAAACTATTAATCCACCAGATCTAGACTCATAAACTAACTGAAGCAGAGAGCGCAACCCTGATAGTCTCATGGTGTCTCAAACGGAGAAAGTTAAGGGAGGTTTAGTACAAGAAGGTTGAAAGCAGATGTTTTACTGTGATAATTAAGTAAGAATTAATTAATATTTGGAAAAATTTTATGACATGTAATTTGGGATTGTTTTATCACCAAGATGAGAACCTGGATAAACGATTACCCAAAGAAGCAAGCTGTATATCCATATAAGTAAACATTTCAAATTATTCACAAAGATAAATTAGACCACTGAGTGTTCTAGAAGCAAAAATGGATAATTTACTCCTTACTTAGTTATCTTACTGTTTAAAAATATTCCCTGAACAAAAAGTTGAATTACTGACCCAGGTGCTTTCAGTTTTCAATTGATATGGCTAAATTATGTTAAAGAAATTGCCTTGGTTCTTAAACAGGCAGTGACTGTAGTTTAATACAGAGAAACTTTTTCACCAAAGTATTGATTAGATCTTCTCCTGATGTATTCTAGAGAGATGGGAAATTTTAGGCTGCATCAGTTCCTGCCAGGAAATGTTCTCTTGAACTCAGAGGACACTATCAGGATCCTGAATAACACGAGACAGTCTCCAACAATGAGAAATCACCCCAACTAAAGCGCCAATAGGGTCTTGACTAAGAAAACAGTGGCTATATGAAAGAATTCTAGGGTGAAAACTAGTTGTCCGAGAGCTCAGCTGAAGTATATAGATTAGAAGCTTTGCATATGGTATTCAATTCCACAGAAGTCTGTATTTCATTTTGACCACTCAAGAATAGAAGAAGGAATAGCATGGAAAAATGAAGAATGCTGAAAGAGATAGGTAGACAATAAGGAGAAATTGGGATTGATCTTTTCTCAAAGAAAAATTGAAATGGGAAACTTAACAAGGATGAGCCATAGAGTTTAATGTATGCCGACCAAAATTGAACTGAATTGACTTCTAGAACCAAACTTACCTGTAGTTTAGACAAGGACTATTTAGGTTGGTTTGCAAGTCAGCATTTCCTATAATCTAAAGATTATAAAAACTAGATTAAATTATTAGAGCAAGAATTGAATACAAATTTTAATATATGTAAAAGATTGCATGCATTGTAGTCCATGAAAAAAATGACAAGTTAAGATGCATTCAGAAGAAAATAAGATGACAAAGGTTGTGGCAAGATTGCATGTTCATGCTGTTTAAAAAATTACTAAAGTAATCAGGGATATTCAGCTTGAAGAGATACATAGCTAGAAGCCAATGAAAGATTACTCTAATCCGTGATCCCTTGAGAATCCTCTGAAAGTGAGTTATGCCATTATTTAAGAGTCTTCCTATCCAAACTATGGTTCATATACAAGCAACATTAGCATGACCTGGGAACCCACAAGAATGCAAAATAACAGATCCCACTCACACACATTCAATTGCTTTGTTTTTTAATGTGCTCATTAGTTGAATCACCTGAAGTGCTTGTAGAAGTGTTTCCAATCAAAGAAGCAGTAACCACCAGCTCCATAGCCAAGATGCAGATTCTCAGAATCATGCTCAGACTTGCTGGTTTTGAATTCCAGGGGCTATAAATCAGATAAGCTTGAGAAACTTCAACCCAGATAGACTATTAAATCACCTAGATTTTGACTGCAGCTTCTGAAATTTTATGCAATGACTGAATATGCTGGTCTGGGAGATAATGGAACCTAATCATGGGGCTATTCTAAGGAGATGCTGACCATCTGTCAGAAATGACAAAGCAAGGAAGTTTGTTCTCTGTGGGAGGCAGAATCCATTGATTCTGCTTCCATCTGAATATAAAACGTAGATTCTCCTAAATCCAGCTGTGATATCTCGAGCCAATTTGCAAGGATGCATTTACTAGTGAAAGCTAGAAGTAAATCCACATAGAAAAAAGAATGACCCCATTTTGGGCCCATTCCTACAAATAATGCCTTGCAAGAGCATTTGCTCAAATAAACTGTGATCCCAATGACACAAAGAACTGAAAACAGGACCACGGGTTCTGGAGGTAATTAAGGATTTTTCTACTGAGCTCAGCTTGAGTTAACTTCAAGGAGTCTTGCAGCTGCCTAGATTTTCACACCAAGTCATGTCATAATGGATAATTTGACGATGTAAGTTATTCACTGTTAATTCTTATTAAATGAAACCCAGTGGCAGTTTTACCATAATAAGGAAAGAAAGTACTGCTAGTTTTATTGCTAGAAGAAAAATTGTTCACTGAGGTGAAAAATCGAGACTCATCTATGATCTGTTAATACACAGGTAATTGTTATGTCGAGTTCTCAAATTGAGTGGCTACAAGGGTTCTCAAATTGAACTGCTATGAAATTCCACTCATTTCTTTTTTATCACTCTGGTTGTTTGAAGATGAAATTCAATTATCGTTTCACCCTTCTATTCCAAACTCAAGTACCAAGTTGCACAGTACAATCAGAATGGTTCAGTAGATAGTGTAACAACTTCAGGCAGCCATCAGTTCATCTAGCATAGCTAGCTCTCTTTCTCACATTAATGATGTCGTGAAGGAGAAAAGTATGGCTCTGATTAGTGAGGCAAAGGGGAAATAATCTGTCAGAAGGTAAAATTGTCTTTGCTGGTCTAAGATGTGGACTTTTAATCCACAACCCATTTCTTAATGCAAGCGTCTACCATTTGTGTAGCTTCCCTTCCATTCATAGTAGAAAGCTCCACTTAGTGCTCAGCTTCCTTCCTGAATCCCAGCTCCTAATTTTTCATTAAGTTCTTCCTATTGTACGTTTTAAAATATCCCTTTCTGTGCATACCTTATAAATTGATACAATAATAATTTGTTTTTTTTTCACATAACACATTTCAGAACAATATTTACATTGGATACGCTCATAGCCTTAATAAATGAACCAAAATCTCTACTGACCACATAGTTCCCAAATTATAGAACAAGCATCCACTTCTTCTCCCTCATTCAAATATTTTTTCCTGTTCTCAGCTAATTAATTTCTACCATGATGACTTACGGAGTAGATCATACTCTATAACAGAGTTTAAATTTTCCCCCGTGAGCTAAAACTAATAACAGTCCCCTATGTGAGTAATAATGAAAGCCACCTGAATTCTTTGGATAAAGACTAGAAAAAAAGGGTAGATAGGTGAAAGAGAAAGAAGCATGGGAGAAAGGAAGAGAGAGGAGAGAGGGAAGAGGGAGAAAAGGAGCTAGGCAGGATGGCTTTCAAATTACTACCAAGCAAGAAAAGAGGGAAAAGACAAGGGAGGGAAAATGAAGAAAGGAAGAAAGAGTGTTCTCTCATGCCTTTCCTTTCTCTTGTAGATTTGAAACCAGGTCAAGAAAGCTGACTTTAGATTAGACAAGTTCAAACAACACCAAGCTAGAGAATACAGAAGAGCATAGCCCCAAAATGAATTTTTGTGGCATTCCATGATCCAACACATGTTTGCACTTCATCATAGTATCTAGGGTGTACAACCCTCTGATTTAGTCACGTACCATCCTGTCTACACACCAAAACTAACTGTGAAGCTCTGTGAATAACTAGCATACGCTGACTACATTCTTGGATCCCTGCAGTACTTGAATCTGGAAACCAGAGTGCATCCTCTGAGCAGACTTTTAGGTGACCCGGGCAGACACACATCTGCAGATGCAGTTTTTTTTGCCACAATCATGTTACATTAGACAGCAAACCTTTTCTCCAGTCGACCCTTCTCCTTTCTATCACACTGCTGATACCTTTCTTTGAACTACAATGCTTTTCTCCCTTTTCTAACTCAAGAAAATATTTTCAAAATATTTTCTGTCCATGATGACGTCTATTCATTTCACTTTGGCTCAAAGGTGTAAGTTTCCATCTCTTCGGTTCCTATAATAAGCTGCCTGTGTTCCTAACCTCTGAATGTGCTGTCTTGCACTGGCATGATAAAGGTCTGCTCCTCTGTCGGATTGAAAGAGCCTTATTTTCAGGGATGATGCCACATTCTTCACATAGCTTTTATAATTCCACAGCTTTTGGGAAAGCGCTGAAAAATAAAATGGAAGAAATAGAGTCATTGGGCTGTAAGAGTATTTAGGATGCCGGTAACATTTTCCATGACCTACATAGCAGTTACACAGATGTATTCATGGCTACTCATTAAATTGTTCATTTATAATATTTGTGCATTTATTCTTGTATTGGAACCTCAACAAAAACTTTTAAAGAGACCATAAAGTTATCAATCTGAGGAGATACAATCATAGTACAGACTTAAAATAGGTCTCTAGTAGGTTCTTGTTTACAGGCAGATGTACCTAAGCTTCTCTGTCTCGTTAAATGGTCCTTCTCTTAAGTGGAATAATAGGCCCGCTTAAATAGTTATTGATGGGTTACTACATCTTTTAAAATGGGGAGAGAGATTACTGTTAAGTAGATGGTAAGAATTTATTGTGATCTGGTTCAGAATTCTGATTCCTAATCTGGTTTATATCCCACAACAATTTAGTATATAGAAACTCAAAAATTGATAATTCTGAGTTTTTGAGACCCAGGATTCTATAAAACAAAGTAGATATTTAATTCATTGACTCTATAATATGCTAAACAAAAATAAACTCCAGAAATCAGACAAGCTTATCATTGCCCCTCAGATAACCACGAACTGGGTGGGGAGACGGACATGACAATGAAGTGTGTGAAGAGCCACAAGGCTCATGCAGAGAGCAAGTGTGTATCAAGAGATTACACTCCTGACTCTCAGCCTCACACCAGAGTCCTATTGTAAAGCTCTCAGGAACTATATGTCATGTGATCCCACCTGGGTGACTGGGAGGAGATGGAGAACTTACAATGTGGAAAACAGATTGCAAGAATTAAAGCAAGGTATGGGCAAGATATGATATCACCCTCATAAATGTTGACTCTTGGTTGAAGTTTAACTGGAGGTTTGCCACTGTAATAAACATACATTTTATCCCAATCATATGCAAAACACTACATTAAAGACAGGAATGGTGGGCAGAAAAGACAAAATGGAAGGGGGCACTACATTTTATAATTTCAGTATATATGTATGTTAAACACACACCCACACATAAAATTCATGTGATATGGCAAGTGTAGTAACAGAGAAGTTAACATTGTCCTTAGACATTTCTGTTTGAAGGAAAGAAAGAGAACAAACTGACTTGAGCTTGGTAAACTGGGAAGTTAGGAGGAAATATCCAAGAAACTGAGAAACAAGAAAGGGATCTAGTAGAGGCTAGCAAAAAAAAAAAAAAAAAAAAAAAAAAAGCAAGAGAAAGAGAATACAAGAAGTTTGGTGTCTGAGAAAACTGCGGAACGAAATGAGGAAATCAATGGTGATAACCAATCGAGTACTAGCGTGTGGCAGACTGTATTGTAGAGTTTTGTTTACAGTGGGAGGAGCAGAAGATTCAGAAGACTTTAGAGTACAGAGGCATAAGAGTTGTATGAAAGGGAAAAAACAAGAGTCACTTTGATTATAATTTGAAAAACTCATTGCAAGGAGAACCAGATGGAGCAGGGAAGTAAGCGAGACTTCCCAGCAGGGTACTCCCCCATCAAGGAATCTTCAGCCAGCGCAGAAGGGAAGACATACACTATGCATGTGGTAATTTTGGGAGATGAACATTTTAGAGATTCTGGAATGAAAACAAATTTCGTATTCTTAGAAGGTTCTACCATACACCTGTGCAAACGAAGCCAGCAGCCAGTCTCCCGATTTCATCAGGAGAGCTCAGAAGGCAGAACCATTTTATCTGTAGCAGATTAGAAGTTCTGGCACTTTCGTCTAGCTATGCCTAGGGCTCTGCACAACTAACTGGAAAGCAAAGACTGTAGCTCTGCTCACTCACAATTAGCGACAGTACTAACCATCAGCTTTGAGTATAAAAGGCACGATGTGGATTTAGATGTTTATTTAAAGTCTGGCTTTATTATTGGGGAGATGCAAATTCTTCTACGTTTCAGTATCTGTTTTGTGGAGGAAGATAAATGAACAATTACTCCTTGAAACTCCCACTTTAAACCACATCTGAAAGCTATTTGTGCAAATTTTGAGGAAAATCATCAGAAGTCTTAAAACTAAAAGAGAAATGTCTTGACAAAGGGGCAAAACAATAAGAAGAACAATCAAACAAGCAAATGAAAAAATGTTTGATACTGCCTTCCAGATCAGCTTCAAACTCATCATTCTGAAAGAGAATTTTATATTTAGAAGTGCATTTAGGAAAAAACTACAGAAGGCCAAATCTTTTCAAATAAAAAAGGAGCAGGAGAAAGAGGTTGCCTCAGAGATTTCACTACTGATACATTTCAATACAGTCTGAACATAGGATTGATGTAATAAGAGACTGAGGTAAACTCAATTACTTTGTGTAGTTATTTAAAAACATATATCATAATAACTTGACTATATTATAGTCCTTGGAAGAGTAAGTACATTAAATAAGATTCTGCTGAGAAAAACAGAATAGTCTATAATATATATGTGTATACACATATAAACAGAATATATGTATATATACACAGAAACAATGTACTATGTATGTGTTTCTATATTGTGTTTAATGTATGCACATATATACCTATGTAGAGAAATTATATTTATTCTGAACGCATATGTGTATGTATATACATATGTGTATGTATACAGAAACCTGTAAGGATAGAAGGTTTGTTATAAAGAATTAACTTACAGTTATGGAGCCTAGCAAGTCCCCATATCTGCAGGATGAATCATCAAGTCAAAGAGCCTCAGAATGAAAAGACTTAGGAGTATAGTTCAAAGGCTGAAAGCCAGAAAGTTTGGTGCAAACCCAGAAAGAACTAATGTTTCAGCTCAAGTTCAAAGGCAGCATAAAGTTAATATTAATGCTAGAAGGACAATGTCTCTGTACTCTCCGGTGGCAGACTTTCTATAGAGTCCATGCTTTTGGCGGGTCAAATGAGACCCGTCTGCATTATGTGTGATTATGCTCTGCTCAGTGGACTGATCTCGATGGCAATCTTACCTATAAGCAGCCTGACATAAGCACCAGAATACTGACTGTTAAACTCCAGTTACAAACAAGAAGCACCGTGCACTACTGCACAATAAAGTGAGTGGAAGCAAACTGTGCTATACACTTTCAATTGTGAATGGTTTTGCCATAAAGAAAGTTTTGAGGGGGAGAGATGTGTCAGTGGCTAGTACTACTTGGATGTTCTTGCAGAGTGCTTAGGTTCAGTTCCCAACATGGTGGCTCAAACAGGAGTCTGTAAGTCCAGTTTCAAGGGCATCTGTTGCTCTCTTCTGGCCTCCAGTGACACCAGACACATATGTGGTGCACACACATACATGCAGGCTAACACTCATACAGATAAAAATTGTATTAAAGAAAATTTTAAATGGTTTTGCCATAAAGAAACAATACGTGTGAGAGATCACACAAGGTATACACATCAAGTGGTCAAATGCATCAAAATATTTAGTGTTCCCATTACTAATATGATTATGTTTTACCTATCAGTAAATAACAAATTTTAAAAGAGTCTTGACTACAGGGCAAGTCAAGATCAGCCCCCGTCTCTTCTGCTGCTTAGGGTCTTAGCCAGGGTCATCCTTGTGGCTTCCTGGGAATTTCTCTAGAACTAAGTTCTGCTAATCTTATAATGGCTCCCTCAATCAAGATATCTTTTTCCTTGCTCTCATCTCTGTCCTTCCTCCATCTTGACTATCCCATTCCCTCAAGTTCTCCTCAACCCTCCCATTCTCCCCTTCTCTTCTCCTTCTAATTATTACCATAGACCCTTCATCCAGCAACTGATAGGAACAAAGACAGACACCCACATAGGATCACTGGACTGAGCTCCCAAAGTCCAGTTGAAGAGTGAAAGGAATGAAAATATGAGCAAAGAGGTTAAGATCATGATGAAACAGTTTACCTGAGCTAATGGGAGCTCACCAACTCCAGACAGACTGGGAAGAAACAAGCATAAGACCAAACTAGTCCCTCTGAATGTGGCTGACAGTTGAATTGCTGGGGCAGACTGAGGGGCCATTGGCAGTGGCAACAGGATTTATCCCTACTGCATATACTGGCTTTTTGGGATCCTGTTCTCTTTGGATGTATACCTTGCTCAACCTAGATATAGTAGGGAGGGTCTTGGACCTCCACAAAGCAATGTGACTTACCCTCTCTGAGGAGTAGATGGGGGTGGGCTGGAAGGGTGTGTGGAGGGAATGGGAACAGAGGAGGAAGTGGGAACTTGGATTTGTATTTTTAAAAAAATTAATAAATTTTAGAAAAAGAATTGAAGTCAACAAAAAATAAAAGTGCCTTGAACATTAAATTCATAACACAAACATGTAACTGTTTATAAACCCAATTATTTCGAAATATTTAAACAGAAACCCCAGAGTTTATGTTTCTTTGCACTCATACAATGCCCCTAAAATCCACTTCAAAACAAATGCTACAATAAAGCAAGTAAAGCAAAGACTTGATAAAAGGCAGCCACAGCCAAGTGGGCACTGTCTTAGAATAGGAAGGCAATTCTGGAAGTTATAATTAGGAAGAGTGTAGCAGTGACCTTTAGGTGTACATAAAAAGACATTAATGGTTTGGAGCCCTACAGGGTTTTATGGCTCAGACGTGAATGTCTTTAACAGGCCTATGAGCTTAAACAATTGGTACTCAGCCGGTGGAAATGTTTTGTAAGCTTGGAGAACCTTTAGGAGGTTGAACCTTATTGGAGGAAGTGGGTCAGTGGACTTTAGGTTTTATAGCCATGGTCCACTTGTATTCTACACTGGTTAATAAGTGTGGGTGTGACAATGTGGCCAGCCATCCACCTTGAGCTTCTGTCCTCCAATTTTTCCTTTCCTGGATGAGCTGTGTCCCTTCCGACTGTAAGAAAAATTAACTTTTCTTCTCTAAAGCCGACTGTCTCCAAACACCTGGTCACAGAACAAGACAGGCAACAGTTACAAAGAGTGTCTGTTCTTTTCTTTTACCTGTAATACAGCGAGGTGTGTTGAATAGTCTAAACAAAGCTGAAGGATGTTGGTGTTGATGCGGACAAGAGACAATCTCCATGGAGTGGAAGGGAACATGAACAGGGAAAAGACAAAGTTATATTAATCTCCTCCAGTTTTGTTATCAAACTATTTTCCTCTCTTATGCTGGTGTGTCATGGGACTCTTGACAGTTAAACCTTGCAGACTTGGTGACAGTTTGACCATTTTCTACATGTCATTTTTTTTTTCACAACTGTGAAGACACACCAGAAAACTGGAACCAGAATGTGTTATGTCATGACTTGAACAATTTGATTTGTGATTAAGAAGGAAAAGGAAGAGAGAGCAAAGCAGCTGTTGCACAGTCCTGGGTCATGATGGGTTGACAACTATCGTGTAACAGCGCTACTAAAGACCAGCGGGGGCCTGACTCGTTTTACCTCCATGAGATAGATGTAATTAACTTACTCGCAGGTTATCTCTAAGTGGGAAAATATATCTATAAAAGTCTCCATTACTCATATATAATACCTGATCATGACACACTGGACATAGCTTATGATAAATTGATTTGACTAATGTTTAGTTCCAAATTAATCTTCTTCTTTCCTTACTGGCTTTTCCCTGATTGAATCGTTTGATTCATTTGCGGTAAAGAAAAGAGAAAATGTTATTGCCTGATTTGGGGTAAAACTCCCCCCAAATATTTAAGGTGAAATGATTGTCTAACGTTGGTAACTAGCTGACTTTAGGGACAGGAAAATAAGTCTATAAAAGTCATTATATATTAACTTATAAAACATACACACAGAATGATAGGTAGAGATAGATAGATAGATAGATAGATAGATAGATAGATAGATGATAGATAGATGATAGATAGATAGATAGATAGATAGATAGATAGATAGATGATAGATAGATAGATGATAGATAGATAGATAGATAGATAGATAGATAGATAGATAGATAGATGATAGATGATTGATAGATTTTATAACAAAAGCATAGCAAATATAAGAAAGAGCACATACATAAAATCTCCAGGCAAAAGATGTCACACAGAGCAGCACTACCATGAAACTTTAATGAATCAATAAATGAAAGAGGGGAATAATTAAGAGAAGTATCTCAAATTATTTTTGAGTAGATGATACTATATGAGCTTAGTTATTGTAAGACCTAGGAGCCCTACAAACTCAGTTTTGTCTAGTGGTTAATACAACTTTACCTTCTATCATATCATATGGAAAATAAATTTAGAGTACTGTGGAAATGTCTCAGTGGGCAAAGTTCTTGCCATGCAGGCAGGAGGAACAGTATTTGACTCCTGAGAATCCACATGAATGCTGGTTAGAAATGGCAGCATATAATCTCAACATGCTGTAAGCAAAGACAGGGAGCAGCCAGCATGAGCTGGCCAGGGCAACTACCAGAAATGGTAAGCTGTGTGTTCCACGAAGGACCTTGCCTCAATCTCTAAGGTGGGGTGCAATTGAGGAAGGCATCCAATGTAACTTCAAGGCTCCACTTAGACATATGTGCACATATACCATCACGTATTTGGATGCTTATGCATGTGCAAACAAGCATACATACACCACAAAGATGAAAAGGAAGAGTAATTGTGATCACTAGTTTACAGTGACTCACAAACATAGACACTGTAGGTACTACTAGCAGAGAGGGAGGAAATTATATCAAGAGTAAAGACAAAAGCTAAAGTATGGGTCCTTTTATCTCAGTTACATCCTAACTTGCACATAAAGGCATTTTGTTCTCCCTGTGATGACAGAGTTCTTAAAGAATTTTGTTCTGTTACTGAAAATCATTGTTTTCATACAACATTGTTTTCACAGAGTCTCCTTCCAAACCAACTCCTTCTAGAAATTCACCACCTCCGTATCCACCCAATGCCACATCCTTCTCAATTCTCAATCTCTCTCTCTCTCTCTCTCTCTCTCTCTCTCTCTCTCTCTCTCTCTCTCTCTCTCTCTCTCTCTCTCTCTCTCTCTCTCCTTGGAAAACAAGCAGGCAACAAATATTCCAGAATAACTTTTTAAAGAAGAAAGACACATACACACACACACACACACACACACACACACACACACACACCACATAGAAAACTAATAAAAAATGTAAAAATTAAAGAAATGAAAAATAATATAGTTCTAAAATATTAGCAGCATAAAAAAATGTCAGTCTAATGCACTTCTGTAGTATGATTAATATAAACCAAGGGACAGAAATTGAGATTCAACCTAAGGTCAGAAAAGCAAAAGAGCCAGCCACTGGCACTTACTTCTACCTCAGTCCAAAAGGGAGATACTACTTCCAGGAATCCTCAAAATTAGGCTGTCTCAGAGCTGTCTCCTCCTGACTTATATTCCTCTCTAGTGCTGGAATTAAAGTTGTGCATTACCATTGCCCGGTTTCTAGGGCCATCTAGTGTGGCTACTGGGATTAAAGGTGTGTGTCACCACTGCCTGATCTGTAAGGCTGACCAGAGTGGCTGTTTTATTCTCTGATCTTCAGGCAAGCTTTATTTAATATAATAAAGGAAATATCACACTTACCCTTTTGTCTAAAATAAAAGAAGGCTATAAATAATATAAGGAAAACTATATACAATAAGTACAATAATTATATACAATATATACAGGCAATAAATACAGCAACAATGTCTATTTCATTTGCACTTGACAAATTCAGAGAAAATACTCCATATCTATCCTATCTTGGTGAGTTCAAAGTCTTGCACCTAATTTACTTTCTACTATAACTTTCTTTCTGTGTCTGGTAAATAAGGAAAACTATGACTATCTAGTCTTCAACTCCCCCAGAGACACAAGAAGGAAGCAATATTAACTGATCAAGCAGGAAGTGCAAGCAAGCCACTTCCAAATATTGTGGGAAATGATAGAAACAATTGACTCTCAGAACAGTCACCCAAAGTTTCTCTGAAACATTAGAGCATCCATCTTCTGCCTACAGGCCTAGCATAACTGATAGACTTTTCTGTGAAGCAGGATATTCTGAAGTGCTGTCCTGCCTAGTCTTGACAATATTTGGCAATCACTCTCTATTGTGTCTTGTTTACCCGATTAGGACAGCATATGGCCAACAATCAAGGCAAGGGCATTTTCTTGCCCAGTGGCTTACTTTTGTCCCAGAAAAAGCAAACTGCATGTGAAATATCCTTGATGACCATTATGTTCTGTGAATAAGATTGGTGCTGCCAGGAACAGACATGTCTCACTGTCATAAAAGAGCCTAAGTTATTAAAACATTTTAAATGCCATATTCTGTAGATCTCTGAAGTGTTTGAAGATGACCTGTCTATCTAAACTATATCTTTGTTCAACCTTGAAAACATACCTAATATCACAACAAGTTTAATTATAATAGATGACTAATTATTAAGATATATTTTCTTATTATCCTAAACAGTTGGTAATAATAACTTTCAAGGACTAAAAATTCGTATCACATTATCTAATGATTTATATAGTGAAAATGTATATACAGTATGTTCTAAAAAAATAAATCTCAAATTTGTATTAATATATGAATTTATATATAATATACAAAAGTCCAATCAAATATAAAACGTTTAAAACTAGTAGTTGCTTTCTAAAAGTAGATTCAGCAATCTACCTTTTTATTTTATCTATATCTCCCTTTTTTCTTTTCAGCATAGTGCTGTAGGAATTCCTACCACTAGTAGCCTTTAAGTTACCCGCCCACTTGGGTGTGGCCTCTTATACTATATATGCCAATGTAAAGCATGTGTCCTGCCTCTCTTCCAGAGGCGTAATTTGGTTCCTGTTCCACATTTGTCCAGAGGCCTGTAATCTGTGAGTCTATACCTAAATAAATAACCCTCTATTATACTCAGTTCTGAGCCTGTGTGGGATATCTTTTAAGTGTCCATCTTCAGTGTAGATATAATAATCTAAACATTTATCCTATGTACATCCCGTCTTTTTTCTTTCCAACAGGAACCTTGAATCTAATTTCCTTTGTTTAGCTTTCTTTCTGACCATAACCAATAATATCTTGCAACCAAACCCACTAATCAATTTTAAATATCCATATTTCATTGAACAACATACCTACCCCACCTCTTAGGAATGTGGGCATTGTGTTCTTTAATTTACTTACTGTTGTCTGGTGGTTATGGTATCTTTAGGGGATCCTGAAAAGAAAGAGTTGGGTTAATTGTCAAGTCCTGGGAGAGGTAGTTGTATCATTTTTTTCCAGTCTATCCACAATGGTAAAGTGCAGGGCTTATCTCAAATCCAGGATAGAGTAGTCTGTGAGGCTGAATCATCTCAGCCAGCAGCCTTGAAGTTGTTATGGATGTAGAACACAGAAGAAACTGCAATGAGTACTCTGAAATGTTGGATCATCTATGTCATCTGTTCTCATTGGAGATTTTTCAGAGGTTCTTCCTTGATCAAACCTTATGTTTCTTAACCCACAATGAATTCACAGCCTCTTTTTCCTGTGGAAACAAAAGCGAAACCCCTTCTCCAGGGTAAAATATCTTTTGACTTAAATTTTGTAGTCAAGGAATTTTCAAAATATATAGCTTGGATTAATCCAACAGCATTTATATATATATATATATATATAATATATAAATAAATAATATATATAAATAATATATATATAAATGGGTTTTTTCTTTTAGCAACTGTTGCTCCTTCTTCAGCAGCCAAACAATTCTAAGACAACACAATAGCATACAGTAACCAGATTCTCTTTGTATTTTCCATCTTTATGTGATTTTTATTCTTTTTTAATTTTTATTTTTAATTTTTGGTTTTATGAGACAGGATTTCTCTGCCTATCTTTGGCTCTCTTGAATATCACTCTGTAGACCAGGCTGACTTCAAACTCACAGAGATCTACCTGCTTCTACCTCACAAGTGCTGGGATGAAAGGCATGTACTACCACTGCCTGATTTCTGTGGCAAATCAGAGTGGTTACTAGGATTAAAGGTGTGTGGTGTGTCACCACTGCCTGGTCTGTAAGGCTAACCAGAGTGGTTGTCTTACTCTCTTATCTTCAGTCAAGCTTTATTTATCAAAATACAAATGAAATATCACTACACACTCGGAGTACTTTGGAGTGCACAAGTTACAACTTAGTGTTAGCCAGACAGGAAATTCGTCCCAAACTGTCTGACTGCCTAATGTGCTATATTATATGTCATAATTGACCTTCACACAGGATCATACTGGATTATGTAGGCAGGACAAGTCCAATATAGCCTTGAGAAGCAGAGTGATTTCACCAGCCAATGGCAGAGTGATCTCACAGTCAATACATAAAAAAGACAGTAACCACTAATGACTTGGAGCTGGAGGGTTTCTCATGACAAGGAGCGTGAAAACCTGTGGAAAAGTAAAGGGAACCTCTGCCAGTGCCAGGAAAGAATGTGAACCTCAGCTCCACAGACGAAGGGCTTGGGAAGAATTATTGATCGAGTCTCCAAATTAAAAGCTTATCCCAGGCCACACAGTCTCCAATTCTTGTCTGTAAATACTGTTTTAAGCAGAAAGAGAAAGAAAGAAAGAAAGAAAGAAAGAAAGAAAGAAAGAAAGAAAGAAAGGGAAAAGAAAGGAGGAGGGTGGGAGGAAAACCAGAGTGTATAAAAGGGAGGGAGAAAGGGAGGGAAAGAGGGACTGAGGACTCTGGGAGAAAGAGGAGAAAGGAAGTGGAGGTGGGAGGGAGTGAAACTAGACACTATCAGAGGAAGGAGGGAGGGAGAGCAGAAGGAAGGGACGGAGAGAGGAAGAGGGAGGGAGGGAAACTAGACTCTATGGTCACTGTTTAGAAAATACTTTTGCTTCTCATGGGCTTACACTTTAACCATCTCATTTCTTCTGCTATTCAAACTTCATCAAGGTAGAAGAAATTTGGTATTTTGTTGTTTTGTTTTCAACCAATGGTGATGGTTTTCTGAATCAGGGTCTTATGTAACCAGGCTGACCTTGAACACTATATAATTAAGAATAACCTTGAACTCCTGATCATCCTGCCTGAACTCTCAGCTGTTAGAATTTCGGGCACAAGCCATCTTACCCAATCAGTGAAAGAAATTTGAATATTTACAGGATAAATTTAAAATAGGCCAGATTTCTGCAATGTGAAATCATAAATGAGGAGGGAAAACTTATCTAAAATTATGAATACAAATTTTTAAAATATATGTGATGCATATATAATAACTCAACATATATACCTATATATACATATGTGTTGTTTCTATATCATATGTATCAATAGCATGACTCCTAGAAAAATCATTTCAGTTTCATAAAACCCTTTGAAGAAGCTAATAAAAAATATTAGTGTGATGGTTTGAATGAAAATGTTCCCTAAAGGGAGTGGCACTATTATGAGGTGTGTTCTTATTGTAGTAGGTGTGGTCTTATTGGAAGAAGTGTGTCACTGGGGTGGCAGGCTTTGAGTTCTCCTATGTTCTCAAGCCACGCCCATTGAGACAATCTACTTCCTGTTGCCTGCAGATCAACGTGTAGCAGCTCCTTCTCCAGCACCATGCCTGCCACCATCCGGCCATACTCCCCACCATGATGATAACAGACTAAACCTCTGAACTGTAAGCCAGCTCAATTTAATGTTTTTCTTTTACAAGAGTTGCTGTGGTTATGGTGTCTCTTCACAGCAATAGAAACCCCTAGTAAGACAAATAGTCATGCAGGGTTGGGGAGAACATAGTCAGGAAGCATTTGCCTCTCAAATGCAAAGACCAATCTCTGTGAGTACTATTTCTAGAATCCAAGGGCTTACACATGAATACCCACACTAGAATGTAGGCAGAAACAGGTATATGACTTGCACTTACCTAACCAACTTGCTGAGCTTCAGGTATACTGGGACCCTGACTTTAAAAAATTTGAGACAGACAGAACTTGGCAAATAATATACAAAGTTGTCCTCTGTCCTCCATATGCACACACATACACATGTGTCCACACAAACACACATAAACACATATATGACCCTACACACAAAAACATTATTCATGTATTTGATGTCAGAAAATGAGGATAAAAGCATTAAATTAATTGCTCCCTCACCTGAAGTCAAGAGTTAAGAATCAGTCCTGTCTCTGGTCATACACGAATCAGCTTGCTGATCTATCAATTTCCAGAGAACTAACGAATCCTAGCTGAGACTTTCTTTCTTTCTTTTTCTTTCTTTCTTTTGTATTTTTTAAATTTTTTGTTGTTGTTGTTTTCAATACATCCTAACCACAGTTTCCCCTTCCTTTCCTCCTCCCAGCACCGCCCCATTTTCCTTCTCCTGGAGATGAACTCCTCCTCCGTCACCCTTCACAAAAGAACAGGCCTCCCAGAGATACCCACTGAACACAGCATAACAAGATACAATAAGAGTAGGCACAGACCCTATACCAAGGCTGGACCAGGCAGCCCAGTAAGAGAAAAGGGGTCTCAAGAATGGACGAAGGAGCCAGAGACACCTCCACTGCCTAGGTGGGACGTTCTTCCTTCCTCGCTTTGTTTATTTTTCCATGGTTTCCCAAGCATAGTCATGACTAAGACTTCAGTTCCCTCGTTTAGACCAAGCCCATTTCTCTGCCTTTGCTGTACCTCCTCCGCTCACAGCTCCAGTCCTTCACTGGGGTAGCAATCATCTTGACGACAGCTGGGAGACGGGATCAGAAATTGTCCTGTTATGCTGACATCCAGAATAGCTTCAGGACAAAGTATGCCTCGGTCATTTTCATCTTAGGGATTAGGCTACACAGTGCTCCTGGCGCTGAACCAGGTGGGTGGCTCCCTCAGCCTAAGCGGCTGTAGAGAAAACAAGGAACCCAGTGTTCAAACCAACCTCTTCTCCTCAGCTTCACTCTGCAGAAATATGCCCATAGATGTCACGGTATTGGACGAGGACCTGTCAAGAAAACAAGCAGTGGAGGAGCTGCTCTCTTCCAGTCTGAAAACCAGGGTGTTGCTTTAAATGAGAGTAGCCCTCATAGGCTCATATGTTGCGGCACCTTGTTCCCTAGTTGGTGCAAATGTTTAGGAAGAATTTGTAGGTGTGGCCTTGTCAGAGGAGGTGTGTCTCTGAGGAAAAAAAGCCCATGCCGAGCCCAGTCTCTCGCACCACCTTCTTCTGGATCAGATGTGCGCTCTCAGATACCGCTCCAGTGCCTTGCCTGCCTATCTGCTGCTATGCTTCCTCCGTGATGGTCATGGTTGTGCCCTCTGAAACTGTAAACAAGCCCCAACAGGAGTCATTCTTTTCTAAGCTGTCATAATCATGATGTTCTCCACAGCAATAGAACAGCAACTAAGACAACCGGGATGGGCCCTCGTTAACTGCTTGGTTTCTCAGTTCCAACAACAAACACCATAAACTCAAGGAGTCAGAAAGTATGCCCAAGGTGGGGACACGGGGTGGAACCACTGTGTAATGCCACCAGTAGGTTTACTAAGTTATTTGCCCCTACTGCGTTACTAGTGCCTTGAACTGCATGACCCTCGGGACACTGAATGTCAGCCCAGAGGGAGCCTTTCAGCCATCCTGCTAGAGACAGAGCATGACAGTCCCAGCAGCATGGGAGATTACTGTTAAATTAATTGTCTCACTTCCTCCTCAAAGAACCTAGAGTGAATTTCCAGAAGAGAAATTATAATTCTCAAGATTTCAGAGGCGAGGAAGGTGAACTTCGGAGAAATTACGAGGGATGCATATGTAATGAAAACTAGTCGATATTAGACCCCGAGGGTAACCGTAGACAGTCGGATCCTAGGGCTTTATAAAGTACTAGATGCAGGCAAAGGACACTCTGCTTGCATGTGCCATGTGGCTGAGACCCACTGGTCTAGACAGGGCCTCAGGCTGACTAGGCCTCCTTTGCCCCATGGGGAAGATTTGAGTAGGCAAGAATAATAGCAAAAAAAAAAAAAAAAAAAAAAAAAAAAAAAAAAAAAAAAAAAAAAAAAACCAAGGCAACATTTGGGAGATTTGTTTCGGTCCTGGTGACGTGTTATAGACCCACACAGACAGCAACCATGCCTCACAACTCCATGAGTATGCTGAAGAAATTTGGGCTTTCCCTTCAGCAGCTATCTTTCTTAGAAAACTCATGACCGTTTCTGACGGGAGTTTTGCAGAAGCAGAGTGAGGTCCGTGTTTCCCAATTACCCAAAGGCCTTGCTCCCCACTGTGACCTCCTAGGCCTGTGCTCACCTCTCTTCCCTCAACTGTCACCTCGGTCCCTTCCACCACATGCTTCCGTAATGAGCCGTCTGCAGTTCCACAAAAAGGCCAAGCTCCTTTCTTGTAGTTAGCCCTCCCTAAAATTCTCATTTCTCTTATTCCACTCCCCTCTCCCCCCATTTTACCATTTTCCTCATACAAAGCTTAGCCATAATTACATCTGGAAAATCTTCCAGAATACCCCTCGTCAAGAACGTGCTTCACTTATCCAGGTAGTAATGGCACTCTTTGTGTAAAAACATCACTCACTCAAAGGCAGTAAGTTCCTGAAAGGGGCAAATATTTCCCCACTGCTGGAAATACATCTGGAACACAGGAATAGCTGAGAAATATTTGTCAATATTGAGAACCACTTTCCCATGAACAGGGACTGTGACTTGAAAGCGACGGAGGCATGCCAGGCTCCCTGTCCCTTTGACGTCCATTTGGTTCTGACAGTGACTGGAGGAGACTGTGAGAGAAACAGGAACCTGAATCATTGGTTGCCTTGACTTCTACTTTCAGAACTCAGTGAAAGCGTCCTACCACAGATGCCCTGCAGGGGGCGCTCCATGAGCTGCCGCTCTCTCTTACCGGTGCTCACCTATCATGTGCTCATTTCTCTTTGTCCTCCTCCCATTCACCTTTGTGCATAGGCTGTCTTGAGGGTTTTTGTCCCTGCGTAGGATCCTAATCCGTACTGTCTTACATTTTTTGTGAGCTTCAGAGTTAATTCTTTTGAAAATGGGAAGCAAAAGCTTTTTGAATATCTATAAATCCATTCAAATCAATATACCACTAGCAAACAATCTATTATACCAAAAGTTCCTGAGGATTCTTGCCTTAACTCGTGCCATCATCGGTTCCTAGAAGGCACAGAAGGTAAAATATGCATAGTCTAAAAATATGTACTTTTGTTGTTCTCTCTCACTCTGTGTGTATGTGTGCATGTGTCTCTATGTGTGTGTGTGCAGAAGCATGTTTTGTGGCATGCACTTTGTACATGCAATGACATGCATATAGAGATAGGAGACAGGGTGTTAGTTCTTACCTTTCATCCTGTTGGAGACAGACTTTCTTGTTTTCCTCTTTATACATCAGACTAGCTGGCCCGTGAGCTTCTGGAGAGTCCCCCACTTCCATTTCCCATCTTCCCATAGTAGCACTGGGACTACATACTGCCTATGATTATACTACTACATCCATCTATGAGTGGATTCTGGGGATTGATATCTTCATGTTTATGCAACAATCACCTTTTGCCTACCGAGTTATCTCCTCAGCCCTTACACATTCACTAAAGAATAAATGTTTTTAAAAATAATCTGTAAAAGGAAACTTCTCTTTCCTGCAGCCGTTTCTAAATAATCACACAGAGGCTTGATATTAATTAAAAAACACTAGGCCAAAAAGCTCAGGCTTATTACTAACTAGCTTTAACTTTTAAATTAACCCAATTTTATTCATCTTTGTTTTGCCACGTGTCTCGTGGCTTTACCTGTGTTCTAATATATCTTATTCCTTCAGTGACTGGCTGGCATCTCTCCTGACTCTGCCCCTTTTGGTTTGAGTCCTCAATTTGATTGTTCTGCCTCACTTTATCCTTCTTTGCCGAGGCTTATTAATAGCTAACTCTTACATTTAAAGTAACCCATATTTCTATCTCAGTTTTGCTATGTTACTCAAGGCTTGTTACCTCATTTTCTACATATCCTGTCTGTTTGGCAGCTGGCTGGCATCTCTCTCAGCTCTGGCCCTCCTCATGTGAGTTCTCAGTTTGATTGTACCACCCAAACCTTATCCTGCTTTGCCTTGGACCAAACAGCTTTTATTATTAACTAATTGGAGCAGCACATATTCACAGCGTACAAAAAGCTCATCCCACAGCAATAATCACTTACTGTATAACCCGGAGCCTAAGGAACATGCCCGCCATGCAAGCATAAGGACCTAAATTCAGTCTCCAACAACTACATAAAAACCTGAGCATGGTAAACATGTACTTTTAATCCCAGCACTTGAGTGGCAGGGACAGTTGGATTCCAGGGACTTTCTGGCCAACAAGCCTAGCCAAATATGGAGCCCAAGTTCTCACTAAGAGACCCTATTACAGCAGATAAAAAACAAGGAGAAAAACACACGGGCAGCAGCGCCACCAGAAGCTGACCCCTGTGCTTCATTTGTAAATGCATACATGTACACTTGCACATAAATGAACATACACACACACACACACGCACACACACACGCGCACACACACACGCACGCACGCAAAGACTGAATAACTTCAAGGTGAACTTAAAGCAATCTCAATCAAAAAGAGGTGTCTTCTGGAAGAATCCCTGGCTATGAGTTTGGAGTGATGAAAAGCATAACAGAATGGGAGGATTCCAAGGGAATCCTCTAAGGTTAGATCATGTCATATAGATAAGTAATTCCCCGAGAAAGCAAGACCACGTGAAACTCTTCATTTGAGAGCTGCTGTGCTGACTCTGGGGCCCAGACAGCTTCCTGTAGCCACTAATCAGTCCCTCTCGGTGATTAGTACATTCTGGCACTGCAGGGGTGAGCAGCTAGTGCGTTAAAATCCTCAAGGGTAGACCTGAGATCCAGGACTGTTATAGTAGCAGAGCTCAGCTTCCCTCACCCTGAGACATCAGTCTGATACTAAAGGTGATTAACTTCAATAAAATATCCATGTAGAGGGCCTGTGTGGATATTTTTAGAATCAGGAAGCCTGCAAGACAGGTTTGAGATTCTGAATAACACTGCTGCGGAAGTGAGGGGGGGAACTAAGGAGAAATTAGACAAGGAACCCACTGCTGTTTCTTGAGAAAGTTCCTCTACTTCCCCCTTGTGGCCACATTCCCATAGAATTAGCACTTTCCCCACCCACGTACATGGAAGAGTATTTATTATGGTTTGATCACTCTACAGATAGAAGACTTCTCCATTGCAGAATTATGAAGAACATGCTTGATAGGATAGGCAGTGTGTAAGTTCTAAAAACAGGTCTTGTAAGAGAGTTAATTGTTTTGAGAAAGGTTATTAGAAAAAGCCAAGACACCAAATAGTCCTGAGTAGGGAACTCCTCATGCTTTCATTCAAAAGCCTCAACTATAAGGGAAGTAAACTCTGAAAACTAAGAGTTCACCTAAGATCCTGATGAAGCATAGTGGTGAACTCTACCCACATCCATCCAAGAACCTCAGCTATATAAAGTAGTGAAATCTACCTGCATCCATCCAAGAACCTCAGCTATATAGAATGGGGAACTCTACCTGCATCTATCTGTCGAGGACTAGTCATAACAAAAATACCTCTCGTCAGGGTAAAGGTAAGGGGATTTAGAAATATAGTAAAGAATATGAATACATGAATGAAAATAATAAAACAGAGAAACATATAGGATAGTATTGGGAGGGAATTCCAGTAAGTACTGAAAATTCATCCGTGTTTAATTTCCAACTGCCTAAAACACCCTTGACTCCAAAAGGCAGGAGTAAGACAAAAGACTGCATTAACATGATACAAGGAAATGAACAGATTAATCGAAAGTCAAGACCTACAATCATAGTTTAACAGTCTATTGCTTGAACAAAGCATGTCACATTCACACCCTAGTCCAAAACATCCGGTAGGCAAACCACTCCCTGGGTGTCCCAAGTTATCTCCATAAAGGAAACTGGAACTTAGTTGGATCCTTAGTCCTTTGTTTGAGGTAGGAGCAGGTTTCTCTGTTCCTGGAGTACCAGGAGTGACAATTAGCTGCACCTGTTGACAATAACCTTGAGAGAGCAGAATTCTCTGGTCAACAACTAGGTGGGACCTTTGTTTTAAGGCAGAAGCACAACAGCTTTGGAGGAACTAGACGAAGTTCCAACTCTCTGATCTTTGGTCAACGTGGAAATAGGCTCACATTTTCGGGCCTCCACATCTACCTAAGAACCTCATCTATATAGACTGATGAACTCTACCCACATCCATCCAAGAACCTCAGTTACATGGCGTGGAGAACTCTACCTTCATTCATCCTGAATGGCTCACAGAGGTGAACTCTACCTCTATCCAAATACTTCTGCTTCTCATGATTGTCCTGTAAAGTAAATGCCACTACCTCGTGTGAGTAAAAACTACACTTCAAATAAAGCAGATTCGAAAGCTCTTGCCCATTTAGAGCTTCCCACTTCCTAAACTTGTACAGCATCTGTACAACCTTAAAATATGGGATTGGGCTGGGGATTTTTTTGAGATTAAAATATAATTGCAAAATTTCTCCCTTCCCTTCCTCCCTCCAAGACCTCCTATATACTTCTTCCATTCACCTCCAAATTTATGATCTCCTTTTTCACTAATTGTTATTTCACGCATATATGTATATACACATGCATTCCTAAGTCTAACCTGTTTCATCTGTATGATGTTACCTCCATGTATGTTTCAGAGCTGACCTTTTGGCACCAGACAATCATCTGGTATACTCTTCTCTTGGGATGACCACTTCTCCCACTCCCAGTTTTCCTTGGTTGCTTGTAGTTCTTTGTGTAGGGATCAGGCTGCCTGGCTTTCCCCCATCCAGTTTGGCAGGTTTATGGGTCTCATTATTATTCAGCTAACATTTGGGGAGTTTTGTTGCTGAGACTTTATGGACGAAGTTTCTGATGTTGCTCAGAGATACAATGTTAGAGCAAAGTCCCTGATCCTCTAGTTCTTTCAATCATTCTGCTCCCTCTTTGGCCATGACACCTGAGCCTTGGGTACTGGAGTGACTTGTTGATGTATCCTTTGGGAATGGTCTCCTCTGGGCTTGTCTAACTTACCAGACAAGCATAACCGCTAACAACAATATTTAAACGTTTATCCTTATATTTACAGATAAGGGAATCTTTACCCCGATCAAGGAAGCTTCTCACTGTAGCAGATGAAGGCTATCACAGAAACCTACAGCCAATCAAACTGCAGAGTTGTGGGATTAGGTTTTATCAACCTAAAGCCAATTTCTATTCAACTTCCTAAGGTTATAAAGTTACTCAAAATTTTCTTGATTTCTTTCTGTTATCTGCTCTTCAAATTTTCCACAAGTCATTTCTCTTTTTGATGATGAGAATGTTTTTAACTACTAGCCTTGAATCTTAACAGTTTAGTACATGTATATAATATATTATGATCATATTCAACTCCTCATTACCCTTCCCACTCTTGCTGACCTCCTCCTCCTCCTTCTTCTAATCCTCTTCTCACTTTTATCGTGTTTTAAATGCAATTGACCAGAGATGATGTGTGTTCATTACTGCAAAAGCTGCATCATATCAAGAAGACATCATTATCTATAATGGTATATTATTTGTATTTTAGTAAATAAATAAATATTGCCTGAAGACCAGAGACAAAGCTAAAGCCACTAATAGTGACAAACACCTTAAATCCCAGGCAGACTAATCTCTGTGAGTTCATGGCCACCCTGGGCTACACAAGATCAATACAGAAACAAATCCATGTGAAGGTGCCTCCACTTTAGTCCCAGTACTAGAGGAAATATAAAATGTGAGGAGAGAGAGGCTTAGTCTAGTTAGTTTGCAGTTGCTCAGCCTTGGTAGAGGTAAGATTTCTCTAGTAGATTAGCTGCTTTTTTTTTCCAGTTTCTGGGTTGAACCCCAATTTCTGTCTCTGGGTTTTTATTATTCATGCTACAATTATCTCTGTCCTTTGCCTATGACAACCTTTCTTCTATATACCTTGGGCCATAGAGAGGATGACATCACTTCCTCATTTAGGGCTTCCCATTCAGTACTCACTTGTTCTCAGAATTTTGATGCCTTATGAATGTTTTGATAGTAATCACCCACTGCAAGAAAGACATCTCTCTGAGCCAGGTGAGGCTGGGGCCAGCCTTTGGATGTTAGCATATATATTTAGAAGGCAACTTAACTTTATATCTGTTTAACAAAGCATTCATCAGGATATTCCCCACTGGGAATATGGCTGGCCTGACCTCCCCAGTCATAGGTTTTGGCCAGGTTTATTGTACCAGGAACACATTCCCTTACAGCGGGATATGTCGCACATTCAATCAGAAAGCAGCTGATTACCCCCAGAACAGTCTTAACACCATAGCACCAGGGGGCCTATCATGCCCGGTATGTCGATAATGCTGCACTAAAGGTGCACAGCTGGGAACAGCCAGCTCATTCTTGAAGTTGATCTTCTAACAAAGGAAGATACTCAATAGACACAGAACAAGACTATTTTCTTATGAATTACAGAAGCCACATCTGGATAGGTGCTTATTTGGGGAAAATGATCTGCAAAATCCTATGGAGCTGTCTGTAGCATGATATGAGAGGAAAGATATAGGGAAATATTAACGGTGGGTTTTAGTTGTTTTATTTACACCAGGGATTCTTGATTCTTTTTTCCCTGTGATACTGGGTATATTTAATTCTTCCCAACTGTCTCATAGTATTTAGATGATGACAACAAAATATATTGATTACCCAATTTAATATACATTGTGTAAGGCATCAGGAGGGCTATTAGGGGCAAGGTAGATGGTAGTAGAAAGTCGTGGAACCTAAAAGACATGGGAGAAATCACATACTAAATGCCTATATTTTTAATCTCTGAAATGCAAAGGGCCATCTAGTAAACAAATGAGTCCATTCCCTGCTTTGGTTTAATTCTTGGCTTTACAATTTGCAAGAATCAGACCCTCATCAAGCAAGCTAGGTGTCATTCCCATGTCAGTGAAGACAACAAAAATCCTTTCAAGGGTCAAAGGAGTAATGTCTTTAAGCACTTAGCTTGAGGAATTGTTCAGATGATGTTTGCTCTTTGTATGTGAGACTGGAAATTATTCGAACTTTGCCTTCGAGAGGGAGTCTAACTACAAGCTCTCAGTGCTTATTCTGTGACCCATGACAAGAGGTGGAATGCGCGGAATGGCATTTCTTCAATGATTTTCCAATAATGAGATCCCTTTTCATACTTTTCAGCATTACTAAATACATCTCGTGTTTATACCACAATGACATGTGCTTCAAAAGCAATTGTTTATATTTTATTATTTAGTGTGATGAGCAAATGCTTCAGTTCTGGTAACAGGGCCACCCTGACTACAGCCCTCTTAAGTTCTGACTGAATGTTTCTAGAAGAGACCTACAGGGCAGGTCCTACTTTTCCCCAATGCAAAAATTTAGAGAAACTCCAAAAGCACACATGGTGGTCTCTGCCCTTGACCCAAACAAGTATGTATTGTTTTTTGGGGTTTTTTTGTTTTTGTTTTTTTTGTTTGTTTGTTTTTGTTTTTGTTTCTCGAGACAGGGTTTCTCTGCAGCTTTTTTAGAGCCTGTCCTGGAACTAGCTCTTGTAGACCAGGCTGGCCTCGAACTCACAGAGATCTGCCTGCCTCTGCCTCCCGAGTGCTGGGATTAAAGGCGTGCGCCACCACCGCCCGGCTCAAACAAGTATGTAAAATATTGCAAGGCTATGCACTAACCCATGGGATGTTGTTAGTTGTTTCCCACTAACGTTCAAATGTTCACATATCTGATAATATTCAATTGCACATTTTTCAGTTATAAAATCAAAACTTTAGAGAGAGATAAGAAAGACAAAATATTTTTTCATTGAGAGTGCAGTCAAGCATTATTCACACTTTAATGCATTATTTAATGCAACATTTTTCTAAGAATATGCTTTGATTGCATTCAGTAATGGAAGCCCAAAACACATTAAATTTCAGCAAATGAATAAGTAAAAATATATGCACCTAACTCCAAAGTCTTCCCAAACAGTAAAGTGTGTGTGTGCATGCATGTGCATTCTTGCATGCATTATTGTGCAAGAAGCATGTACATGTATGATACAGAGGCCAGAGAAGCCTTAGGTGTCATTCTCAGTGTCTCTCTACTTCATTTTGGTGAGATAGGGTTTCTTATTGAAACTGGAATTTGATATTTCTAAAAGCCAGGGCAGCAAACCCCAGAGATTTGCTTTTTTCTGCCTTCCCAGTGCTGGGGATAGAAGCACAGTACCATATAAGCTCTTGACATGAGTTCTGAGGGTAAGACTCACAGCATTATGCTTGCACCATAAGCACTTTGCACACCGAACCATCTCCCCTGGGATTATCCAAAGCTGAAAACACCAAAGGAAATGAATCTTGGACGTGGAGATATTGCTGAAAACCCTCTTACAGACCCTGTCAACACAGGGAGAAACAAATCCACAGTAATATGAGTGATGGTGTCCTCCACGGTGTCCCCGTAACCTGTTAGTCACATATTCTGAACCATAACAATACCGCCTCCTGATAGTTGTTCTGTGGTCTTTCTGAGGACTAGGTCTCAATCATGGAGATTCCAGTGGAGTAGCTAAGAATTCAACTCAGGAAAACAATTGCTCAGACTGCTGATGTTTGGAGAACTCTGTCAACTTGTTGAAAAACACAGGAGACCAAAGAGTTGTTCATTTCAGGTCGCATGATGCATGTAGGAAAATGTTTATGCATAGTAAATATCAGTTCTTATTGTCTTTGTAGATCCAGATCCTAAAATAAATATGTCATTGAGCCAATTTTTTTTTGTTTTTCAAGATAAACCATATCTACACTGTTGAAATCCAAAAGATCAGCTATAAGCATGTCACTGATAACTTGTGGACTTCTACAAAAGTACTTGGCTCCTGGATTTTTACTTTCTCAGCTGTAATATGGGCATGAATGAGCATTTGTATCCTCAAATTCTAATGACGGCTACAAAAAGACTCCAGATTCAAACACCCTGACTTAATTTTCATTGGATGTACTGTCCAAAAGCAGCGCTGGTGAATAAAAGACGGAGTGACAACTCAGTTTTGCTAGAACACTTGTCCCTCTTTCCCAGAAGAGATATGCCAAATTTCAGTTTCAATAAAAGAATTATTGCTTTACTCTCATCAACGTGAGGATAGCTGTTTTTAAGTGACTTTTGACTGTTTACTGTTCTGTTTAGTGCTAATTGCTTATAGCATTGTGTTTCGATGGTGTGGCCACTGCCTGGGCTCAGCTTTGCCAGGCTTACCTGTGTAATATCAATTTGGACATTACCTCTGTTTCTTTATTTCTTCTTCCTTTCCTTGCTCATTTTTTCATTGATTCATTTGTCAATCATTTAATGGTGCACTACATTTAAACTAGTGGTTCTCAACTTGCAGGTTAGGGCCCCTTTGACAACATCTAACTCCAAAAATATTTACATTACAATTCATAACTGTAGCAAAATTACAGTTATGAAGTAGCAATAGAAATAATTTTATGGTTGAGGATGACTATAACCATAAAGAGCTGTATTATAAAGGGTTACGGGATTAGAAAGGCTATGAATTACTGATATAAATCATATTAATATATTAGACTTTCTCATCATTTCTCTGCTCAAGAAACTGACTTTAGAATAATTACACAATAGCACAGAAAAACTAACCAACTGTAAACTCTTAACAAACATTAGCTTTGCTGCTACTTTTCAAAATAATCTCTAAAATATTAAATGGAGACCAAACTTAGACTCATAAATTTATTTCTGAGACATATCTTATAGAGTCGTGAGCTTCTATTTATGAATGTTATCTCATTAGAAAAATGCAAACCTTCCCAGTCGCTCATGGAGAACTGTGAAGAAGAGCTTTAAAATCGTCACGTCGTCACATAACTTCAGGGTAGCCTGCTTCTGCAGCTAGAAGCTTGAGTGAGTTCTCACTGATTAAAGTTCAGACCCTCTTAAAAAACGTAATGAACCGAAGCAGTTTTTCTAATATTAAGTACCGTCTCAGTAAATCTAGAAGTTAGGTATTAAATCGAATGACTTTTTCACTAAATTAAAAACACCAGCCACTTTACTAAATATTAAAAGGTCTTGAAACATTTTGGTAAAGTAGGATTAGTTTTCTTTTCCTCATCGATACAAAAAAAAAAAACTTTTAAAAAACAACCAAGACTTAACTTATAACATATTTTAAAGATACCCTATCCAACTTGTGTGGTTCATATGTGCATTGGAGCATTGCCAAACTCCAGGGGCCAGTCCCTTGTACTTTTCTTTGGGGGAGAGGAGGGGCAAGAGTGGGAGAGTAGACCTGGAAGGAATGGGTCAATAGTAACCAAAGATGCATTGTATGAAAGTCCCAATAATTAATAAAAATATTATGTTGGGGAAAAGTACTCCAAAAAAAAAGATTTTAAAAAGACACCCACTTACTAATTCGCCAACCACTCATAAAAGACTTCTTTTGATAATGCATTCTATTGTAGCTTTGGGGGTAGTACTACTCTGAGAGTTGCCTTTGTTTCTCTCTCACCAGAACACCTGAGCTTGTTTGCTACTAACCCCATAGAGTACTTCTGAGCTGAAAAGAAATAGCATCTTTTCATCTTCAAAGCCATCGTTGTGCTTAGTTAACGAAGAATTTAATGAACTGAGTAATGGCTTAGATATGAGATCAATGGCATGAACACTTCTTTCTTATTTGGGGCAAAAAATGGAAATTTCAAAAAACTCCTAGACATTTTTTTCTCAAGTTGGGCATTACTAAAGGAGACATTTATAGGTCTTCAGATATTCACAGTCAGGGAGAAGAAGATATCAAGAAACATCGCTCCCTCCAGGAAACAGATAAAGCTCTGGTGCACCTAGAAAGCTTCTGAAGAGATTGTAGGAGCTTAATGGGTAAGGCAAATTCACACATCCTCTTTCAGTTTCCAAAATATGCAAAACAAGGTACTTGGATATTTTAAAATTGCAACTTTTGGAAAAGAAACAGAGTTGTAAGCTCAGAGTCATTCGAGAGATATGCAGGCTATGAAACAAAGCATAGCCTTCCACATCCAGGCATTGCACATCTGTATATTGAGTAAACTCAGATCAAAACTGTGGGTTAAAATCCTGTGTGTCAAACATGAGCAGACTGTTCCGTGTAATTTTTTCATACAATACTATTTGCATTGCAATCATGTGTGGTAGATGGCGTAATAATCTAAAGGTTAAAGCATTACAGAGGATGTGAGGCTGAACAGATGTTGAACTCAAATATGATGCCATCAACTCTGGAACCCATTGTGTGATCTAGAACCAATCCTCTTGAATATCAAGGGACAAAGATAATAATCATTTACATGGAAAATTTTTTTAAATATTCTAAAAGAGAAAAAATGATTTCTGTATTATGGCTCGCTACATCACTTCAATACACACCAAAGTAGACTAGACTCTAGGAGAGAGCAGAAAATATGTTCAGAAACTGCATTTTTTTTCTCAACATCTAGGAAGATATTTCATACTTCAAGGGTATTTAGTACAAGTGAAATGAATAAATAAGGGATATAGAATCCTCCAAGAACAGATTAGTGTCTCTCACTTCTATGAGCTCTACTGGACCTGAAGCAACGCTTCTGACAACAACATGAGGCTTCTCAGTAGAAACCAGTAGGGATGAGCTCAAAAACCAGAAGCAAGTGTTCCAATCCCTTGGGACAGCATAGGAGCCACACATCATGCTGTAACACCAGAGTGCTTGACCCCAAACAGTAAACCAAAACATATTTCCCAATGGCAAGGCTGGATGGGAATTTAAATATCTTGTCATTTAAACCAAAAGGAAGCCATAGTTTTCTTACGCAACTGAATATTCATATGAAAATTGTAGCTATAATGTTTGTATATGAGTATTTATGTATGTTCTTCATTATCCTAGGAGTAGATCCATTTACTGTTATGTTAAGACTTTGAGTATGCAATACATGGAATTAGAATCTCAAGTTTTTAATAACAGACAGACCTAATTTGAAATTCTGTCCATGTGATTTGTTGGTGCACACTCTTAGAGGAGATATATAACAGCTATAAACTCAGTTTCCTCATCTACAAAGTATAAATATTGTTAGTATCTGCATTGTAAGCTTGTTGCTATGAATAGAAGGTAGCACACAGTAAATTTAAAAATCCTGTATATTAACTAAGGGTGTATTCGTGTGTGTGTGTGTGTGTGTGGTGATTGTGTGTTAATAAGAAATAATTTACTAGCAGTGTAGAAATAATAAACAGAGAAAGGGATAAGATTTGTTTTCTTTTGGCCCATTTATACTTCTCACTCCAAAGTTATTAAAAATGATCCTATCTAGGTGGGGGAGAGCTGGCCCTGAGATCATAAGGGCAGGAGAGCTGCAACCTTGAGAGATCAGACCCTGCACCTCTCCTGGACAACACAATAGAGTCAACTCTACTGGCAAAGGTATGGTGAGCCAGCACTAAAGTTGTGAGCATTGGAAAGCTGTCTCCATTACTCATCTGTCACATGGGGACATGGGTAGGAGAGAGATGCCCTTCCCCGCCCTGCCCATCAATGCCTGAGGCAGGTGGGAGAGCTGGTTCTGATGTCATAGGCGTGTGAGAGTTGTCCCTGCCCCTCACTGGCTGTAGCACTCTGGAGAGTGACCCCTACACCATTCCTGGATACACAGTAGAGTTGACCCTGAAGGTGTAGGTGGGTGGATCCAACCCTGAGGACATGAAAACAGGAGAACTGGTTCTTCCCCTTGTTTATAGCTGCAAGGGGTGAACAATGCAGGTGAACAATGGTGGTGGTGGTGGTCATGGTGGTGGCGATGGTGCTGTTGGTGGTGGTGGTGCTGGTGGTGGTGGTGGTGGTGATCATGGAGATGCTTAATGTGAAAAACACGAAGAATAAATATAAAAAATGGAAAATTGAAAAAAAAGAAAAAAAATGATCCCATCTAAAAAGTTAAAGTATTTGAGTACTATCAGCATTTGTTTTTTTTTTTTATTTTTATTGGGTTATAAAATTACACAAATATCCAGATGAGACCACTGACTAAGCTTACATAGGAATAGTGTTTTCTTACATCCTCCATACCAGTGTGTGTACACTTTATTTTAGTTCTAATTGCTTGAGGAGATAAAATAAAATCACTGCAGATGGATTTTCTGGAAATCAAGGCGAGAGTAGAACTGATCAACAATGTTTTCATGGTCAATACACACTGTCATACTTCATTTTCCATGAAGTGATCATCACATTGGCTTCTGGCTCCTCTTAATGTCCCCAAATTGAGTTTCAACAAAACCTAAAATGATCTGTTGTGAAGGCTTTAGTTCATCGGGTAAGGTGCCCTGGCATTTCTTAGCAAGACTGGTACAAGTTTTGATGTGTCTTCATAAAAGAGGTGCCTTTGAGGTAATTACACCGTTAGAAATTCTCCCAAGCCCTTCTAGGGGTGCTAACAGCTTCTCTGGTGAAGCAGCTGGCTGAAAGAAGCAAAACTGTTTGCTAAGAGAATAATCAAATCCCCTACTCAGTTTAATAGCCAGCAATTGGTACATAGGCACCAAGCTCAAGAATTTTTTTTAGAGATCTCAAGAATTTAAAAGTTCCTTGCAAACTTGTATACTTATCCTAACCAGCTTGATGTCACTCTAATACATGAGAATTCGGACATCTGAGATCCTATCAGGCAACAAATAATTAGACGCTGCCCCCTAAATCTAACGTATTAATATTTAGATAAATAGAACCCAGACTCCTTGCTGTATTTCACATATAAATTTATAAAAGCCTACTTTAAGCCATAGTTAACTTTCCAAATGTTAACTAAGTGCTTCCTGCTTTTCTAGCAGTGGTAGTGGTGGTAGTCCTGGTGGTCATTTTGTTGTTAGTGGTGGTGCAGCTGCTGCTGGTGGGGGGGGGGGGGGGGTAGTGATGGTGTGGTGGTGATAGTGGTGGTCATGGTGGTGGTGCTGCTGCTGCTGTTGGTGGTCGTGGTGGTGGTGGCTGTGGTGGTCAGGGTGGCAGTGGTTGTGGTGGTCATAGTGGTGGGGGTTGTGGTGGTCAGAATGACAGTGGTTGGGGTGGTCATGGTGGTGGTGTGTGGTCATGGTGGTTATGGTGGTGGTGATGGTAGTCATGGTAGTCATGCTTGTGGTGCTCATGGTGGTGGTGGTGATGTCAGTGGTGGTAGGGGTGGTGAAGTGCTATTGCTGGTGGTTTTTCATAGTGGTTGTTTGTTTTGATTTTGCTTTTCTATTTTTGGCTTTTGTCTTTTTGCAGCCATGAAATCTAAAATTTCCAGGTCGTTCCTTTACACATTCTTTTGGTTTCATTTCATCTTAATAATAATTTTCTACAGGCATCTTGGTCTGATATTTTTTACTTCTGATCCTACTTTATCTAAAATTAAAATCCATGAACGAACAAGAAATTCGTAGTTATTTTAACTCACATTGAAGAATGTTGATATCTAGAGTTTACTACAAACAAGTGGGTAGACAGATGGCTCAGCAGTTAAGAGCATTGCCTGCTCTTCTAAAGGTCCTAGGTTCAGTTCCCAGCAACAACATGGTAGCTCACAGCCATCTGTAATGAGATCTGGTACCCTCTTCAAGAAGAGACCTGGTCAGTCGTCCTCATCAATTTAGACAATGAAACCCAATATGGACCAGTTTAACAGAACCACCATATAAGCGGCTGCCCATGCATACTTCAGCACTGTCAGGGCATAAATTTCATTCAAATATCATACATGAAGTGGGTAAACACTTATACACAGGTCTTCTGACTCCTCCAAATCCCCATCAGCTGATCTATCATTAACAGATAGTGTCATGCCTATGATGTGGGAGGTCCCTCTGTCTATGTGTTGCTTTTATTGGTTAATGAACAAATAAACTGGCTTGGCTTGATAGGTGCTATCAAAGTAGAGCTAGGTGGGGAAAACTAACCTGAATGCTGGGAGAAAGAAGGCAGAGTTAGTGAGAAGCCATGTAGCCCCGCCAGAGACAGATGCCAGAACTTTACCGAGTGAGCCACAGCCTCATGGCGATACAGAGATGAATGGATATTGGTTAATTTAAATATGAGTTGCCCAGAAATATGCTTAAATTATCAGTCAAACAGTATTGCAAATAATATGGTGTCTGTGTGATTATTTGGGGGCTGGGCAGCCAGGAACAAACAAGCAGCCACCTATAACATGCCTATTTGGAGACGGATGGTTTTCCAAATAAGTTGTTCTGCTAGAAAACAGAACCGCACTACTAAAAAGAAATACAACACATTTTCTGTGGTGAACAGGGAATGTCATCCGGTCACTTGCAGAATCACAATAAAAAGTATTTTTCACCAGGAATTTCAATAGTGGTGTTTTTTATATACCCGAAAGTATGAATGTAAAACTCAGACACCTCCGATAAAATATTCTCTCTGGATAAATGCAGGTCATGATATGCAGAGATTTCTTTTCAGGCAGCACAAAGGGTTAGGTTTTCTGCCCCCCGGTGGCAAGTTATTACAGTTTTATATGGGAGCAAAACTATTCAGCTTTTCATGTTATAAATAAGATCACTCTTCACTCTTAAAATAGACTAAGAAGGAGAGTGGAACAGATCCGGAGTTTATTCAAGAAATGGAAATGATAGATAATGGGAGGCGGAGGTCGAGGTCATTATTTCTTCCCCGTCAAGCACACTTCAGATTTTTGACTTGCCTGCTTATATGAACATCACACTCTCTAAAGATCAAAATAAAAATAGAACTACTGCAGGATGCAGTCTGTAGTCTACTACAGAGATATTCGCTCATCCATGTCCATTGCCGTGTGTTCTCTCTAATATGCAGGTCCTAGTTTTAATTATTACATATGGGTTTATGTGAAGTTTAGTGTGGACAGACGTCATGAAACTAGAAAGGGTCTCATGAGATGAGGGGAAAGAGGCTTTAAGGAAAGGAATGTGGAGGGTAATAGAACACACGTGTCAACAAAGTTGAAAGGGTGGGACTTGGAGGAAGAATGGTACAAGTAGAGCCTTGGGCAGAGATGGGGAAGAAGATTGAACTGTGGAGAGTGGTAAGCATTTTGAAAATGCTAAAAGAAAAACTCTTTGTATGCAAATTAATGGAATAATGTCTTTATAACTTAAAAAGTGAAATCTACATTTAAAAATCATTTTCTTTTTAAGTTAATATATCATATTTTATGTTATATGTGTGATTTTTATATCATACATCATTTTGGTAAAGTTATTTACTGGGATTCTTTTGTACCAAAGCAAAGATAGATAGATAGATAGATAGATAGATAGATAGATAGATAGATAGATAGATAGACAGACAGACAGATATAAAGATTTCTGGATTTGAACAGTGATGGCCATACCCTCAGATTGGGCATGGTGCTTTGTGAAGCCTTATGACAGGTAAATTCAATTGAACTCTTCATTGTCTCTACCTCTCTTCATTTTTAATTTGGAATGCAGCGTTAATATCCAATCAAAGCATGGAGACTACAGGCACTTCTTCATTTCATAACTACAGAAAGACTCCTTAATTTGTCTCTAATTAAGATTCCAAGTCTCTGTGAGATAAAAACCAGAATCACAAGCCCACCTGCAAGGACATAGTCTTTCTTTTCCCTGTGGCCATACATTCTTTGTGTAGCTAAACAGACAAAGTAATTAAACAGCTAGAAATATGATGTAGTATAAAAAACATGATTATATAGACACAAACAGATCTCAGCTTTTTCCTTGTGTTTCTGCAATCTCTTTCATTCCTTACCCTAATTCTTAACACCATCAGTGTTTTTACCAGCTACCAATTCATAGAGCACTTACAAATATTACTTTTAATAACATTTTACTAAAAACAATAATTATTTAATTAGGCTATTATAGTTTTTATTGTACTGTATATGTTCTATTTATACTGCCCTATACTTACATAGCAGTTTAAATTTGCCTTTTGGCTTATTTCACCTGTGTATTAATCTTATTCTGCTTCCAAAAAAAAGCACATCAGGAAGACATTTATTATAAGGTGATACAAAAGTTCTGTTTCTGTAGTATCATCTCATGAATCCTGGCACCTGACTAAGAGTTGATAAAGAAAGGACAGGCATACAGATATATACAGTGAAGCAAGAATCAAGTGAGAGTCCATCTTCTCTGCAACCCAGAGCCTCAGCGTATTTATTAGGTACAGAACAGAGGCAGGGGTTAGCTAGTCTTCGAGTTCTGTATAGGTGAGCCTCTCAGACTTTAAACATCATAGAAGAGCAAGTTGAAGTTGCCAGTCTTTACACATGCTGTTCAATCATCCACTACTTGGACTCCTACTTGGACTCCAGATGGAAACTTGGCCATTCTTTTTGAGCCTGGCCCCTATGGGTAATGGCTGTGTTAATTTCCCCTAAGTCCAAAGCCTTGAGTCCTTGAGATGCCTGTTCTCACGTCAAACAATGCACAATCACTCAGGACTTCACCCGACAAGGGCTTCCTTCACAGCCACAGTCATCCTCGCTCCTGTGTTATTTTCCCATCTATATATCTTTGGCTTTGTTTCCCGTGTTTGGCCTTGCTTATCTGAAACCAAGAGCAACCTGTTTCTGAGCTGTGCCCACATTTGTGTCATTGATCATGAGAGTGAACTGGGGTCCTTCCTGAAGAACAGAAAAGGGTGATTAAATTACTTTAAGCATCTAAGTCTCAGGAATAGCCATAATGTCATCTACAATTCTAGACCGTGGCAAGCCAGGATCTGTGAACAGACTCATTAAGAAAGACTGGCATAGTTGCCGCACCCTACAACAGTGGAAAGAATGGAATGAAGGGTTCTCCCCACTTGGTATTGAGTCAATCAACACTGGCACTAGAAGTCAACAAAAGAACATCAAATTACTGCTATTATTAACTAACAAACTGTGATTTGATAAGATGACTTACTTTCTGAGGCAGTCAGATTCTTTATGTTTAATTCTTGAATGAAAAAGACTAACCCACTGACTCATAAAGAACAGTAAATGGGGGAAACCTCATTCATGGGCAACTAACATCTAAAAGAAAAAAAAACTTAACAGATGTTCCCAGAAAATAGGCCACTCACAAAGGAAAGAAGAGAGAGAGTGCTTGAGCTGTGAATTACCAACTTATTCTCCAAAATTCAACAGAGAATAGGTCATTTCATTCTCCTTTCCTCTAACTACAGATGGGAAGAATAATGGAGACCAGATAGAAACCAGTGAAGATTGGAACACTCACTTGTAGTCTCTTTTTGTAGAGGGGACAATAGGACGTAGTAAATGACCTTTTTAAGAGTCCTGAAGCTTATGCTCAGACCATTCTCTTCCCTGCTCCTCCTGCCTTCTCTTTCTTGAGAAAATTATCTTCATACTTCAGAATATTATCTTCAATTGCATCAGGGTTACTAGCTGAATACATGAACATGGCATTGCTGTTTGCAAGTCCCAGAGGGATGGATGATGCTAAAGCGAGACAGAAAATCACAAACAAACAAACGCAATCCTTTCTCTTCAGACATAGTCAAGAAGAGAATTTTTAATATTCCATTACATTCTTTAAAATACATTGGGACCAGATATTAATATGTTTATCTAGTAAATGGTTTCACAAGAGGTTGTTTTAATTTTCCATTCAAATTTTTAGCCATTACAGATTCTTTGCTTAAACAAGCATTTTTTAATAAAATGTAACAAAAGAAAATTTTTATTAGCACCAGAAAACATTGTTCTGTTGTATAACCAATTTTAAACTTTTGACTCAAGTACTAAAAATTTTCCCAAGATTTATAGACTCCTCACCTTATTATGAAACTGTCTCACTGTATCCTTCCCAACATTCAGTGCCTTAGAAATAGGAATTGATATGAGTTTAAATTATATAGCCTGTGTTGAAACCACCCAGCAAAACCAACACTGTATTCCTGCCTCCTGAAAACTGAGAAACCATAAGTGTGAATTGTTCTATAATTCTATAATGTCTCAGGTTAACTTATTATATAGCAATAAATGCCCATTGTCCATGCTTTTTCATGGCTCTTGTTAGTATCACAGTAAATAATTCATTCATTTTTATTATTATATATATATCAAACATTTTTCAGGAGTCTGTTTTCAGATCATAAGCATGTAAAGATGAAATTCTCTGGTTTTCCTGTTTACACATCTTTACCGCCTACAGTAACCATAGATACCCAATAAATACTGACTATAAAATAAATAAATAAAATACATACTATACATAAGTATAATCCTGCAGACCTGAGTTTAATCCTTACAACCCACATGGTGAAAGGGGAGCAGTGTGACTCCTGCAGTTGTCCTCTGACCTCCACTGTGTGTGTGTGTGTGTGTGTGTGTGTGTACACAATACACACAAATAAACTAAAGAAAATGAAATGCAAAAATTAAAAGTTTGAGGGTAGATTTATTTGTTTGCAATAAATATAGAGACTGTGTATTTGCCTAAGGTAACACGTCAAAATGCATTTGGAGTTCTTTGTGAGTCTATTGTAGACTACCATTCCTGTGTCTCTATTAGACTATTCTTGGAATGGACACTTGATGTTAATTTCTTCTGAACATGTAACATTTGTGCTTTCCTTTGTGAAACAGAATTTAATTTTTTTCTTAGCTAATATAATGCAACCATACACATGGAAAAGTACCAAGGCAGAATGAACTTACTGCTTATGAGCAAATAAGAAATGATACACCCCAAGAAACATCAGTACCCAAGAGGGATACTTTGATGACAGTATCAGCTTCATTTTTTCATCTACCTTGAGACATTCTGTGACGTTTCCTTCATGACAGAATACGCCTGGGTAAACATCATAAATTGCATTTGGTGAGAAGAAAAGGCTAGTCACAAGTCATGATTACGTCATGCTGAAAATGTAGCCAAGCACAATGTTTCTCTAGGTAAACAGTGATCACAGCCATTAGTTGTTTAATTGAAGAATTCTCTTCTCAGAAACATTCTAAAGAAACAGCACGGTCCTGAGGATTTTAAATTATTTTGTCAAACAAAAGAAAGGCAAACCATTCTTTATCAGCTCAATAAAAATAAAAAACAAAACACTGTAAAATGTTGACATCAGTGAGACAGAATTTTGAACTAAAATACCACGATATTTCCCAACCTAGAATTTGCCCCTGAAAATACACCAGATTCACAGGCACAGTGATTTCCTACTGAGCAACGCGATGACTAAATGTTCGAAATACTTTTCTGCCGTGTTTGCAAATTTATATAAGAGTCGCTGCTCCCAGCTTTCCCGATTCAGTGCCCGAAGAACTCAGCCTGTATTTTCAAAGCATCTGCATATATGCAAAATATTATGTAAACTGGGAGAGTGAGAGTCTCGCCTTTACAATCAGATATAATGCTATTGTCGAATTGTATTTCTGGTCTAAATCACTGCAGTAAGATCCTTGCAGTAAGTCGTTTCCAGTCCTATTATCCTCAGATTTGCCAAACACAGTGCTGCAAAGTTCTGTCTTCAGAAACACAAGTGCACAGTATCTGCCTTAAAAACTTTTTTTTTTCCCCAAGAGTGCCCTTTGACTGCAGGACGAAACACAGGTTCCTGCCAGGGTACAAACCCTGCACGCGACACACTCAACCTTCAGTTTCTGCAGTATTTCTCATTACTGCCCATGTAGCTCTTTATGCTCCAACAATCCCAAACCACAAAGAATTTCCTTCCCACGAATCCCGTGCATTTGCTTATCCTGCTCCTATCCCAGAACTATTTGTGATTTTCCACTGTCAAGCTCTTCCTTATCCTTTAAGGCTCAGCTCAGGCATCGTTGCATTCTAGAGTCTTTCCTGACCCTTCTAGACCTGCTTGCAGCAAAACGGTTTGCACATCCTTATTGCCTGTCTTTGTGATGGCCTAGCTGTTTATTTAAACATTTATCACCCTTCGAGAAGGTGATTTCCAGGAGCACAGAAGCGATTGATTGTTTCCCTTCTTTCCTACTGTCGGAGTTTGGCACATGGTAGCAATGCTGAAAAACTGACACTTGTTCTCTCTTCAGGGAGTCTCTGCAAAAAGATAAATACAAAGAAAAAATAGCATTGAGAAGTAATGGGCTGGTTTTATTAATATCTATGTTACTTTGATTATACTGAATGTAGAATTTTCTTTTCTTAATAACTTATTAGATTTTTTAAAAATACCAATCCAAGTTTCTACTCTCTCCCCTCCTCCCATTCCCTTCACACACCCTCCCACCCCACCCCCACCCAATCCTCAGAGAGGGTAAGGCACATTGCCTTATGTATGGTCCTTGGCCCTCCCTACTATATACAGACTGAGCAAGGTATCCATCCAAGGAGTATATGTTCCCAAAAAACCAGTATAAGCAGTAGGGATAAATCCTGGTGCCATTGCCAGTGGCTCTGCAGTCTGTCCTAGCCATGCAACTTGCCAACCCCATTCAGAGATATTAGTTTGGTCCTATGCTTGTTCCTTCCCAGTCCAGCTAGAGTTGGTGAGCCCCCATTAGCAAAGGTAAGCTGTCTCAGTGGGTGAATCCATCATGATGTTGACCTCTTTGCTCATGTTCTCATTCCTCCCTCTCTTCAACTGGACTTTGGGAACTCAGTCCACTGCTCTAATGAAGGTCTCTGCCTCTGTTTCCATCAGTTGTTGGATGAAAGTGTATAGTGATATTTAAGATATTCATCAGTCAAGATCAACTCAAAAAAATCAGTAGCCTTCCCATACACAAATTGGTATTGGCATAAAAACAGAAAGGTTGACCAATGGAATCGAATTGAAAACCTGGATATTAATCCACACACCTATGAACACCTGATTTTTAACATAGAAGCTAAAATTATCCAGTGGAAAAAAAAGAACGTATCTTCAACAAATGGTGCTGGCATAACTGGATGTGAATATGTAGAAGAAGAAAATATATCCATATTTATCCCCATGCACAAAACTCAAGTCCAAATGGATTAAAGACCTCAGTATAAATCTGATCACACTGAACCTGATAGAAGAAAAAGTGGAAATTAGCTTTCAGTGCATGGGCACAGGAGATCACTTCCTAAATATAGCACCAGTAGCACAGACACTGAGAGCAACAATAAATAAATGGGACCTCCTGAAACTGAGAAGCTTCTGTAAAGCAAAGCACACCACCAATAAGACAAAAAGGCATCCTACTGAATGTGAAAATATCTTCACTAACCCCACATCAGACAAAGAACTGATCTCCAAAATATATAAAGAACTCAAGAAATTAGATATCAAAATTCTAAATAACCCAATTAAAACTGGGGTATAGAACTAAACAGAAAATTCTCAACAAAAGAATACCAAATGGCAAAAAACTACTTAAGGAAATGTTCAATATCCTTAGCCATAAGGGAAATACAAATCAAAAGAACTCTGAGATACCATCTTACACCTGTCAGGATGGCTAAGATAAAAACACCAATGATAGCTTATGCTGGAGAGGATGTGGAGTAAGAGGAATACTCATCCATTGCTGGTGGGAATGCAAACTTGTAAAACCACTTTGGAAATCAGTATGGTGGTTTCTCAGAAAATTTGGAATCAACTTACCTTAGAATCCAGCAATACCACTCATGGGCATATATCCAAAAGATGTTCAATCATACTACAAAGGTATTTGTAAAACTATGTTCAAAGCAGCATTATTTATAATAGGCAGAACCTGGAAATGACCTAGATGCCCCTCAACTAAAGAAAGGATAAAGAAAATGTGGCACATTTACACATTAGAGTTCTACTCAGCGGTAAAAACCAATGACATCTTGAATTTGCACGCAAATGGATGGAATTAGAAAACACTATCCTGAGTGAGGTAACCCAGACAAAAAAAGATGAATATGGTATGTACGCATCATAAGTGGATACTAGCTACAAACAAAGGACCTTGAGCCTACAGTTCACAATCCTAGAGAAGCTAAGTAATAAAGTGAACCCTAAATATATTGGTAACAGACAAGATCACCTGACAAAATTGGGAACATGGGTGGGGGAAGAGGGTGTAAGGGGAAGAGGAGAGGAGAAGGGGAGGGGTGAGGAGAACTTGAGGAAATGGGATAGTCCAGATGGAAGAAGGACAGAGATGAGAGCAAGGAAAGAGGTACCTAAATGTGGGATTTTCTGAGTCACACTTTCACTGTGAAAAGGTAGGCCTGGGAAAGCTTGGAGTCCACTCCTTAATCCATTCCTCTGACTCTGAATGGCTATCGCTGTAGATGAGGAAGGGACTCATTTACATGTTTAGCCACTGAAAGAACATGGAGCACAGCTGAGTGAGCTGGGGAAAGTCTGTCAGGAGCATTTTCCTAACAAATCTCCCATCTAGTACTCACCAGACCAAACTTTACTAAACCTCTGGTTTAAGACCAGACTGTATATACTTAGGGTGGTATGGCCATAGACACATGGAGGTAAATAGTGAGAGAGAAGTAGAATGCATGATCCTTTATTTTATATTCATTAACCCACATTCCTTTCAAATAGGAAGGACATATTCCTGTCAGTATAGATCTTGAATTCAGTCAGCAAATCAATTCCTTATTCTTTAGGAAGGTTCTAGAAAAAGTTGGAAGTGATGACATGTGAGCCCTACTGATTCCTCTTCTGTAAATTTTTCACCTTATAAAAATTTATAATATTCAAAGTCTCAGATACATTATATAATGTAATATTAAACAGCATGACGTTGTTATGCATCAATGTTTCTATTAACAGATTTAGAAACTGGCAAAAAAATAATAGTCATGGTCATAAAGTGAAAGACCATCAGACTCATAAAATCAATTTTTCAAAATGCAAAACAATGCTGTTTTCAGCTAAGCAATATGCCACAGAGTGTGCTTCAAACGCCCATTCAAGAGGGGCTACCACTATCACAGCAGGAGGCCTTAATATGGTAGAAATGTGCCCACAGTTCTCAGTGTCTTTGTCTGTCCCTGTGGCCAGACTCAAGCACCCCTGGATAGCCTGCCCCCACTGCTCTAGATACTTAGCTGTTACCTATTTTGACTACTTCATGCTGTATAGTATAGAGCATAGGAGAAGAAGGAAGTAAGCAAAAACAAACAGCTCTTGAGACACTATACTTAGATATGATTTTGATGTCCAGAACCCCATTGCAACCTAGTTACTTAAATTTGGACACAGACAAGGTCTTGTCCGTTCATGGGATTGGAAGGTTGTGTTTAAAATGGTTGATAAGAAAAACTGATATTTTCTTACAGAAATTGGAAGAAAGAAAAATGTCTAGTTCCCTAGGGTCTGAGCATGCCCTAGGGAACCTCATCCTCAGAAGGGAAACCTAAAACGTTTCAGGTTTGATGCAAAGGTTTAATAAAAATTTTTTGACCTCAGGATTTAACTCCTAATGTGGGAAGTTCTTCTGTCTGTGTGTTGCTTTTATTGGTTAATGAATAAAGAAACTGGCTTGGCTTGATAGGAGACAATAGAGGTAGGTGGGGAAAACTAAACTGAATGCTGAGAGAGAGAAGGCAGAGTCAGTGAGAAGCCATGTAGCCCTGTTATCCAATAGGCCACAGCCTCATGACAATGCACAGATTAATGGAGATGGGTTCATTTAAGATATGAGTTAGCCAGAAATACACTTAAGCTATTGGCCAAATGGTATTGCAAATAATATGGTTTTTGTGTGATTATTTTGGGGCTGAGTAGCTGGAAACAAACAAGTGGCCTCTTACTTACAGACTCCACAAGAGAAGGAAGCAGTAGCATTTCAAGGAGCTCTATATGTTGCTTATAGTAACCTGTAAAGGCTTAGAAGAAGTAGGAACTGAGAGCAGAGGTTATATTCATATACAACACATGTAACACACATATTATATTTATATAATTTGTATGAGTTTAATCTCCTCATTGTTTATAGGAGCTTAAGCATACTGAATATATCTCACCATATAAAAACTTTTCTACCATTGAAAACAGCCTCCAAGTCATCTTATAAAAATTTAGAAATTCAAGCATGAACAGTTTAGAAAATCAATAAAATACATAATTCTGTTTTGATCTATTTTCACCAGAAAGGAATAAAAATATTTTTAACTGACACTTGAAAGGAATCATTATATTTAATGGGAAATGCACTTCTGTAAAACACCTCTAGTCTACTGACATACGAGATCAATGGATAAAAGAATAAGGGGTAATTTTCCATAATACTCTCTACCTTGAGTATTTGATGCTAAGACATCCTTCTGACATCTAAGTATGCTATAGTACTTGAGAAGCACAGACTTGTTAAAGATAGTTGTGAACGACCTAATCTAATTATAAGACTTCCTTCTGGAAACCGGAGCTATCATTATATCTATAATAGCTCGCTTGCAAGGGTGAGTTGCTTATTTTTGCTCATTCTACTGAAAGAGATATTTGATAAGTTATTGCAAGGAAAGAAATAGTTTAAATTCCAAGTGATGCAAAAATGGAATTCTAAAGTTGAAGAGGAGATTCAGTGCTTAGGAACACTTCCTGTGCAAACATGAGGATGTTGAGTTTTATTCTTAGCACTTATACCTGGAACTCTCGCACTGTGGATGTAGGGAAGCAGGAGGATCTCTAATGTTTGCTGTCTGCCAGCAAAGTGATAGGAAGACACCCTGTCTGAAGCAATTAGATGAAGAATGCTAGATAGAGCAGAACAGCAGACATATTAATCTGGCTTTCACACACATATGCACCAGCGTGAACCCTTTATGACACACACACAAGGACATACACCACACACACTTACTTAAGTAAGAATCACATTTTGTATTAAATCCACAGTTAAACATAGAAAAGGAGACTGTGAAAGATTCTGATAAATAACCAGGGTCTTTTACTTGTGGGATAAAATGGCACTTTACTGTTGGGATGGAGGGAACGCCAGAGGGATAAAGCCAAGAGTAAAACCTACATCACCACATCAATGTCAAGAAGGGAAAAAGAGCCAGCAGGGATTTTCTGAAATTATAAACAAAGGTTTATGTTAAATTTTTCAGTTTGGAACTATGTAAATGTTTCTAGGACCTCAAGTTCATTGTTGCAATGAATAATAATGAGTCATATCCCATAATATTAATCTTATGTCAGATTATCTTTTCCTCAACCTTAAAAAGACATATTATGTACCATATTCTCTTCTCCAGACCACTCTAAAACAGAAGCAAAGTGTCAAATACAGGTAGACTTACTTGAAGGTAGAATTTTTATCCCTTCAGGAATCATTTAATGTTAAGTAGTATTAAAGAAAGTAGACAGGAATGAAAAGAGTAAGTTACACAGAAAAGATATTCATGAGCAGAACATTGAGAACAAGAAAAGAATGACAAAGAATCTTCTAGAATAGAGTTGCTCAAAGAGGGTTCTTTAGCAATCTAAAGGACTCTACAGAGTGCCATGAAAGGATTCTTAACATAGTCTCTAAAATACAAATGAAACACGATTTTGTGAATCTTTGTAGTTCATGGAAATGCAGAACAGAGTAAGTTATCAGTTTGTCCATGATTTCATTAGAAACCTTTTAGTCCTAAATAGAGTCCACAAAAAGATGGCCTTAGGTGGCTATTTATTAGTTTTGCAAATGATTGGAGGGGTCAACAACAGTTAGTGAGTATATTCTATCAGGAAGATGGCCAGCAGATGGCACCAGTGACTCTATGCCTACTGAGGTTTGAAAATAAAGTACCTATCAAGTGTATCATTGTTGGAAGTTTTGTCCCTATTTAGTGGAATTATTGAAAAGGAGTTGAATTATGAAGATGCTTGCTTTGTTAATGTGTTACTTCATTGATGAGTTAATAGTGAAGTTATGGCGAGGCAAGGCGTAGTTGGAGAGACGGGTCATTACAGATTTCTCTTTAAAAGTGCGTGTGTGGTTCCTGGTTTCTAGGTCTTTGCCTTTTTGCTTCTTCTCTGCTATGAGGTGAGAGTCCCTCTGTGCCTTTTGCTCCAGCGTGTGGTGTTCTACTTCACCATAATCCTGAGACAATGACCCAGCTGATCCTGGACCCGACTCTCTGAACCATGAGAATAAATAATTTTTCCTCTCTAAGCTGTTTTACTCAAGTATTCTGTCACATGGCAAAAAGACTGGATAAATGAAATTGCCATTGTTCTAATTTCTCCACCATGTGGGTCAGATGCAGTTAGAATGAGCTAGTGAGAGAAATTTGGGGAATGGAGACACTACTTAGAAAAAGTTTAGGCTATAATAAATATATCTTCAAGGATTATTTTGATGGGAATTCAGAAGACCAGAATGCTGCAGTAGTAGTAAAGACTGTGCTCATGAGACTTGGAAGTAAGGACACTATGGGGAATTGGACTAGATGTCACTCACATGATATTTAAATTAGTTATGCTCATCTCTGGAGACCTTGTGTGAAGTTAAGTTTATAGGTAACAGACTAATCAATCAAGTGGAGGAAATTTCAAGTCAGTAGAGCATTAGGCCATCAAAATTTGGTCACCAAGATAGCCTCCTAGGAAGTACCCCACTGACCCATGGCTGCCGCATCCCATACCTCGAACTGGACTTAATCCATTTTTCCTTAAGTAATTGAGCTGCAGATACTTTTGTTGGAAGTTAGCCCCCCACCTCACTCTCAACTAGAAAACTATTAGGACAAAACACTGCAGTTCATATCCCCACCCAGCAACCATTCTCCATAGCCATTCTCTGCTTTTCTCACTCGGGAGCTTCAATGACAAGGTTTCCTAAAGCCATCTTTTGGAAGTAACTCAACTAAGCCAGAATTGCTGAGTTTGTCCAACCACAGACACAGTTAGGCAGGAGCATTCTAGGAGGCACTCGTGCAGATCATCTGCCTTCTATAGGATTTTTCTATGACTCGACAATTTCGTTTTCGCACTCAGGGCCCATCCAGTGCCCTCTTCACCAGCCCTCCATGTTTACTTGCTATTGCTCACATGTTCGCAAGCACTCTTACTTAAATTAAGGCCACTCTCCTTCACACGGGTGACACAGGAGACCACTTGGCCCTTTCTTCATTGGGAATATTTTTCTCACAAACATAGTCAAGGTTCCCCTTGAATATGGCTGTATTGAAGCCATGGCCCGTTTGGGGTCTGACCCATAAATCAAGTTTGCCACATCTGCAAGTCAGCCCGAGCTTCCTATCCCCTTCTGCAAAGTGTAGCTGGAAACTAAGGGGACTGACTAGTTGACTGACATAAAGGTTTGAACTAACTCTTCACACTTAGATCCTTAAGTCTAATTCGGCCCCTGTGAGGTCAAATTGTTTGAGAGAATCTCTACTCCAGTGGTAGAGAGAACCGTTGCAGAGGTGTCCACACACTAACTATTCCACTACAAATACACCAATCCCAGATAGAAACTGAGGGACGGTGGGTGAACTCACAGAGCTTATATTTCTGCCATAAACCCAGCTTGGGCTAGGAATCCATGCTTTCCTTTGTTCCTATAGGCAGATACCCTAGACAATCATAGAAATGTGAGGTATCAAATTCAACTCAAAGTCTACACCTAATAACCTTCCAAATGGAGATTATTTGTTCCCTAAAACACAAGAGAGTAACCAAATGGCTGTAAATGCTTTTGAGTAAATAGTAGAGGAAAACCATTAAAAATGATAATATTGCCAGTTCTGTCCTCTTGGAAGCCTGACGGTCCCTACCAAGTTTTCTGGGTCTGCAAACTTTAAAGAAACTTTGAGTAAAGACTGTGACTTTGAATAAAGGTGACTTATCTAGTCCCTTGTGCATTAGCAACCTTGCTGCTCCTCTGTATTATCATTAGGACTATTGTATTCTATCAATCTTTGCCCAGCATCTTTGAATGATTTGTAAATGGGCTGAGCCATTGCAATCTTCTGCTGTGACTTTAGGACCCATGTCTATTACTGTTAACACAGCCAAATCACGTTCATCTCTCCAACCATCAGCACCGCTACCTGCAGGGGAGAGCTAGCGCTGTGTCTGTTAGAGAAGACATGCTCATCTTTCCAACACACTCTTGAAGGCCTGCTGAATGGCGTCTCCTGCTTCCACGTTTCTAGAGAGACATTTTTAATATGGAAAAAGAAACCTTTGGTGCTGTAACTTAGCTGACCTGCTAAGTTTTGATTTGAAGTTATAAATAATCTTTATTTATATTGAAAAAGTAATAGATTGCATAGGTTCAAATTACATTACATTATGAATGTAAGCCTTTTTCATTGTAATGTCCGCACTGTGTTATTTATATTTCCCTCCGTTTGTGTTTTATTTCTGTATGTATTTCACAAGTGAGTCTAGTGGTTCAAGTGCAATCTTTGAAGACAGGATGTACTGCAAGAGGAGAGTTTAGATTTAGGATTGTGATTAATTTGCATATGGTTAGTGATGAAGAACTGAAATCTTCCAGGATATTTTACTGTGATGGTACATCAGGAAAGGAGGGTAGGAACCTTATCTACAAGTAAATATTCTTACTCAGGGTTCTTCATGTTGACTCTGGTAGACAAGTGAAATGTTGCAATGTCTTCAGAAATCCTGAAAAGACACTTAATTACAAATCACATCCAATTGGCAAGGAAAAGTGATTTTTTTAAAACAGCTATTGGAATTCAAAACAGCCTGGAGATTTTTAAGAAAAGTCATACTCATGCAAAAGTTTCAAAACTGAGGTACTGAATAACAAAGCACACTGCCTTAAAGCAAAAGAAAGTTATACTGTCATCAGTAGTTAAAAAAAAGATAACACCCACTCATCTAGTGAATAAAATAAGATGCAGTAGGAGCAACTGTGAAGGTCCCAGTCTTACTAAGCTAATGTAGAGATGAGATAATGTCAATACTGAAGCAGGTACATGTGCTGATCTTAAAAGAAAGAGCCTGTTTCCTAGATTATTTAATGAACAGGTTTAAACAATAGATATTATGCTGTTACACACGTATCACCTACAAATGTTGGAGAAATTCAAGTATAACTTACAATCTGTTGATGAAAAGTAATAGTACCACTGGCTTCTTCTGAAGAAGAAAAAAAAACTTTGTAGTAGAAAGGGCCCTGGCACCTAGCCCACCCCTGCCCCACCAATGATTATAACCATGAAACAGATTCTTACGTTAATTATTTTAATCATCTTAATGCAGCCTCCACCCCCACCCCCTGCTCTCTCCAAAGGAAGAGTATAATGAAATGAATCACTACAGGCCTGATGCTACAAAAATATTTAGTTGTATAAATAGACAAAAGACAAGATTTCTTTAAAACGTTGGGGTGGGGAAGAGATTGTAAATGCCTGAGTATATAGCATAAAACCTTCCTCTCCATGCAGAAATCTGAGTTAAAGCATAAAACCTTCCTCTCCATGCAGAAATCTCAGTATAGAGCATAAAACTTTCCTCTTCCTGCGGAAATCTTTGGAGCGCAGAAAAGTTGTCAATACGGTTTTTTACTTTAAAAAGTACTTCAAAAAATTACTTTCAAAAGCTAATTTTCAAAAAATTGCCTTCAAAACAACTATTTCAAAAAATAGAAACGACATCATCTTGAATTCATCTTGAATGTTCTGTTTAAAAAAAAAAAATAAATGGTACCAAAAGTAGCTTACCGACGTATTTTCTTTCCATGAACACAACTAAAAGAATCTTGAACGTAAAGGAAGCTGAATTTCAAGACTTGAAAAGCATGTGTCTCACCTTCTTGAGTACAGTATGGGATGGAGAATAGAGGCCAAGAAAGAGAGGACAGGAAGAGAACTAAAGGGATAGGACAATCTCAGAGCCTCCCTTTGTAATCCTTTACTGCCCTGCAGAGTTCACGTGGGTGGGCCACGTGTACAGGAACAAACAGCATCGTGTCCTAACACTGTATTTTTTGGTAAGAAACCAGAGACCATACCAAGGAGCTGCATCTTCATGACTTAATCTCCTATGGAAGACACTAAGTCACGCTCCAGTGAATTATACGCATTTGTGTTACAACATCTAAGTAGTTGCTTGAGTCCAAAGAAGTCATTCACCAGAGGCCAGTTATTGTCTTAAACCATGGTTGTACAGTCTGCCCCATGTGAGACTAAAAGCAAGTTTCTATGGAAACGAGAGAATGGGGGGGGATAAATTTTGGAAGCAGAGCCCAGATTTTTAGTGATGCCAAGAAGGGAATGCATGTAATTTGTAAAGCACCCACAGGGCTCTAAAACATGATTAGTCAAACACACAGAAACATTTTCAAACCCTTTCTTAATTGTAACAGATGGCTGAGCAATAAATTTCTATTTCAAGCTAAAGGATGCGCTGTAAATATAACTGGCTGAAGCCCAGGCTTGCCAAGATAGTGTTTCATTGTTGGAAGAAGATTGAGTCTGTATCAGGGAACTGTTAGAATTGGCCCCATTAGCTGCCTGGGTGGAACTGTAATTATTGAAATTGAAACCTTTAATATAATACAATCACAGACCTAAAAGGAACAAGTCTTGTATTATAGTCATCTCATTTTCTAAAAAAAAAAAAAAAATAAATAAATTAAACAAAATTAAGTCTAGACAGGTCAAGTGATTTCCTTCTTATCACACAGCAGCTAATTAATTCTAAAACTAAAACCCAAACTTAAACACCTGGTTTTCCACTTACCATTAGCTCACCAGAGATAATAGCACTCAAAGTGAAAAGCAATGGCTCACCCAAAGTCACACAGAGAGCTGATGGCAACATTCTCTGTACACCTGTAACATCTCACTGGCGAGTCTGATTTCTGAACCACACACTTCAGGACAGGTTGGAAAAGAATCCTCAGCTTTTAGCTTGTAAAAGAATTTCCTTCCTGTTGAGGAATGTACAGAATGGAGGAACAAGTATTGTGTCTGGAATTAAAAGGACCCAAATTTTAACCTCAGTGCTGCTGCTGGTTAGCTGTGTTCTGCTTGGCAATATGCAGACTTCATTAAACCTCTGCATATTCATTAACAGTCCAGAAAATGAAGATAGTTCCTCCAACAGTTTCCAGCAGGAAAGTTTCCAGCAGGAAAGCGGTAAGCCAGGCGCACCAAACATTCTGCGCATTAGCTGGATCACTTTTGATGTGTGCGTCTAATGTTCAGATTCTTTAGGCTATAGATTGTCAGTATGCCATTAACCTTAACTAGAGTGGCAATACGAAGTTCTAGTCTCTAAAACTACAATAGCCACCTCCTTGTATCTTCAGGTCAGTGGATAGAAGCTGGACTAGAAAGAAGGTGAAAGTGGTACACTCAGAAATTTTTCACCCATCCACAACTTGAGACGTAAGAGGCTCTGCAAACTTGCTGTTGCTGTTTCTGTTTTTAGAGACATAGCCTCACACTGCAGTCCGGGTTGTTCTGGAACCCACTGTGTAGTCTAAGACACCCTCCAACTCATGGTAGTCCTCTTGTCTTCACTTCACTAGTACTTGGCTTAAAAGTGCAAGCTCTCCCATCTGATTTTAGGCTTCAAATTCTAATGCTTTCTATGTCAACCAGCTGTCATTATGATGGAGTCTCTCAAACACTGACTAAATCCAAGTTCTCCTTGCAGAAAATGCTTCCTTCCTACATTCTCTTCCCACTCACTTATATGAAAGAAATGTGGCTGTTCTCCATGAATTAGACATAAAACCATGAGCTATAGGGAGAGGAGATGATAAGAAGTCTTGTAGGCTGTCAGAGAGATTAGGTGACCTGTCCCCCTGGACCCTTCAGCTTGTTACTGGTATACATCAAGAAGACCAATATCAATCTACAATCCCTGAGTCAAGGAAGTTGGAATCATTATGAAATAATTCATTTTATGGTCAAGCAATTGACCTGACAGAGAGACTTGGATTGATCATGTTCACACAGATTGAGAGATGCAGGGGCATTGTAAGAGGAGAAGTCCAGAAGGGTCAGCAGAGAAATGGTTGTAGAGAAAGATATATAAACCAGAAGCAGAGATTAGCAAGTCAAACGTCTCAGAAATGTAAGGGGAATGCATTGCTAATGATAGGGATTTGACTTTCCATCAAGCTGATGGATCAGGGGAACAGACATGGTGAGCACCACCACCACTAGTGAAGAGTAAGCACAAAGAGTTCAGGAGGATATTTCATCGACCCACAGCGGCTGCTAAGGAGCCATCATTCCACCCAGTCCTCCTCACAAGAAACAGCTGAAGAAGGAAATGAAAAGGCTGACCACAGAGCTGCAGCTGAAGACCAGTCAAAAGAAATGAGCTGCGAGACGGCCTGATGCTCATCACTGAAGGAACCACGGACAATAGGCCCTAACGCAAGCCAAATCCTTTCTGTGAGAAACTGAAGTTGGAACATAAGCAGGTCATATTGGAAATAAAGAGCTTGGAAAATGAGATTCCTGAGGCCTTAGGGAAGTTCAATGAGCTGACTAAGGAGACAAGTCTTCTTTTGTGATCTGCAGTGTAAAGGCCCAAAAATGTGAGCCTTTTTCCACCTTGTCTGAAGGTCAGAGAATCTGAGTTTTCTCAAAATTGTTGACAAGTGTGGCTACACTTCCTGACCCAGGATGTGGCTACTAGGTTCTTTTGACATTAAGATGGCACATATAGGTAGATGCACTCCATCCTGACAAATGGTCAGGATATGCAAGCATCCTTCTGCTCCTTTTTTTAAAGCAGAAGGTTTAACCTAGGGAATGACTGCCTCTGGGATATTTGGTCTAGGGTGGGTTCACTGCCTAAACAACAGAATACTAATAAATGGATTAATGGTTTGATGGTTCAAGTTATTGAAGCAATTAGCAGTTTCAGTTGCCCTTTGTATCATGTTAAAGAAGTCTTTTGTTGACATCTTTCCCCTTTTGTTTTGGGGTATAAAGATATATGGAAAATTAAATGTGAACAGTTTCAGTATTCACTGGAATGCCCTCCCCATACTATCCTATGTTTTCTGTTTTATTACTTTTACTCACATCTTTGTTCTCTTTACTGTTTTTCTGATCCCATACACCAACCCATTCAAGAGGTATTTTTGTCAAGGCTGGTCCCCGACAGCACAATGGGCTCCCGATGGAACAGACTCAGCTGAACAAAAGGTGGACATGCTGAGGTAGGAGAACAAGAAATTACTGGAGGATTGGATACTGATGAAACCACTTGGAAGACTTGAAAGTGATCTGGAAGGACTAGAGGAAGAGATCTCAAAACCCATCAACAACAGGAGCACAGAAGATTGGAGCAAAGGCTTCAGTTCCTATTGGAGCAGAAGGAGCTGGTGAACCAGGAAAAGGATTTGGCAGGAAAGCTGCATCATCACTTTGAAGTCTCCCAGAGGAAGTCCAAACCTTCAGCCTGCGCTAGAACAGGCCACAGCCCAGGGTGAGAACCACTTGCAGAGAAAGCTCTATAGCAAGAGTCACTTGCTGAGCCCATCCCCAGCAGCTACTGAATTCCAGAGATGCCTTTTCTTCGTTAAATTTGGTTTTCTGTTGTGGAATAGACCTTGATTATGCCTAGCCAGTGACCCAACATGGTAGCTTCTGGGTCTTGATTCCCTTTCCTTCTTGACAACACCTTTTGTGAGAACCGAGGAAGCCAAAGGAAGGCACAGACAACTTGAAAACATGGCTTTCTTCACCCTAGGATGTAGGCCTCCTTAAAAAAAAAGACACCTCTCTGCAGCTCTGCATCCAAGGAGGAACATACCTCACTCACCCTTAGGGAGAACATGACATCTAAAGCCCCAAAAGGTACTGGCTGTACTCATCCTGACAAAGCTATTACACTCATTTAATGCTTTCTAAACTGTTGGGGGCTGTGGACCCAGACCCTGAATTTCCTGTAAACAACTTGTTATGCTTGCAGCTGCTCTGAGCAAAACAACTTGTTTTCCTGTCTTTGTAGTTACTCTGAGCATGAGACCCTCAGGAGTTCCTGATGGCAGGGGAGTGGTTTCTGGTAGGTTTGGCTGGGGCGTGGCTATCAGTTAAGGATCCCTATATAAGCGTCTCTGGTACACAATAAAGTTGGCATTCTTGTTTCAAGGATGACCCATGTCTCTGTCTCTGTGTCTTTGTGTGTTTAAATCTCCAGGCCCTTGCCCGGCTCACAAATGGTCCGCTGCAATACAGGTGCAGTACCCTAGTACAGGTAGTAGTACAGACGGTACACTAAGCCATGTCTCCAAGGCCAGTCACAGGCAGTAGGCCTGAACTATTCACTCTGCAGTGACAGAATGCTCCTTAATCTTAACCTTTTGTTTGTTTTCTGGTTTAGGATTTTGGTATTGGTTGTTTTGGTTTTGTTATTTTGTTCTTGTTCTTATTGTTTTCTTTACTAATGCTATTCACTGTTTATAATGACTGCCCTTTTAAAGCCCCTTCTGAGAAAAATGTATTTTTATGAATAAACAAAAGCAATTTCTAACTCTTCACAAAAATGTTGTCTGAGAAATAAATAAAACTTAATCCTATAAGTTTCTGCCACACACAAAAAAATTGACATTTTCTCAGTTCAAATGTGTAGACATGAGCGCACAGATTGTTCTACTGCAAAATCCTGTTTGTGGAAATAACACAAAGTTACTGCATTACATATAGCTCTGGAGGTTAGAAATTTCAAATAATTTTTTTAAAAAAGTATTACATTTTAGCTCATGTATGTGTGTGTATGTATATGTGTGGTGTGTATAGTATCTGTATGTGTATGTATGTGTGGTATGTGTGTGTGCAGTATATGTATATGTGTGTGTGTGGTGTGTGGGTATGTTGTATATGTGGTATCTCTGTGTGTATGTATGTATGGTATGTCTATATGCGCAGTATAGGTATACATGTGTGTACGGTGTGTATGTAATATCTGTGTGTATGTGGTATATGTGTGCATGGTGTGGTATATGTGTGTGTGGTATCTGTATGTATGTGTATATGTGTGTAGTGTATGTGTATGTATGTGTATGTATGTGTGTGTGGTATCTGTATGTATGTGTATGTGTGTGTAGTGTATGTTTATATGTGGTGTATGTGTATGTGTGGTGTGGTATGTGGTATGTGTGTGTGGTGAATATATGTGTTGTATCGTGTGTGTGTGGTTTCTATATGTATGTGAGTGTGGTGTGTATGCATGTGGTATATGTATGTTTGTATGTGTGTGGTGTGTGTGTGGGTTTATGTGTATATGTGGTATGTGTGGTATGTGTATGTGGTGTGTGTAGTGGGTGTATGTGGTATGTGTATGTGGTGTGTGCTGTTTGTGTGTGTGTATTGTTGTTGTGTGTTGTACATGTGCAGGTCACAAGATAGCTTGTGGGATCTGAGTCTTTCCTTCTGGAATGTGGGTCCCAGATCCACAGGCTTGACGGCATTTACCTACTGAGCCATCTCTATGGCCCTGAAGTGAACCTTGTTTACTAAAATCAAGATGTCTGAAACTCTAAGAGAAAAACCTCTATTTCCCTACATTATTATGGTTTGGATATAAGATGTTCTTTGACAGACTTGCATGTTTTAGCACTTGGTACCCTGCTGGTGGTGGTGTTGGGAAGGTCTCAATCGGAACCTTTAGGAGGTGAAGCCTCACTGGCAGACATGGATCACTGTGGGCTTGAGGTTTCATAGCTTAGTCCTGCTTCCTGTTCTCTGTTTTCCGAAGGTCAACGCAATGTGACCAGCAGTGTCCGGCCCCTGCTGCCTTGTTCTTCACCTCGGTAGTGGACTAAAGTATATCTTTGAATTGGAACCACGAAAAGCCTTCCCTTATGCTGATTCTTGTTGAGTGCTTTGTTGTAGCAATGAGAAAATGAAATCATACAACTACGTTCTGTAGTTTCGATGGCCTTGCGCTCTTGGCTCCTATCTTCAAAGCACAGCTCTATGGCATATTCTACCTACCTCTGGGTCTCTTGCCTTCCTTACACTGACTCTGATTATTACATTGAACCCAACTGAGCCATCCAGGATACGCACTCCATCACAGATTCCTTAGTCTCATCGTAACTGAAGTCCTCTTAGAGGTGTTTTTAAGGACATGTGGTTAGTAGTCAGGTGTTGTTAAATGTGGGGAAGGGTAATTCACTGAGTATGTGTTTTAACCACTCTTCCTGTAGATGAACAACACTCATATCAACAGGACATGCAACACTTTAAATGACAGCTGGAAGACCCTCCCCTTATGCCCAGATGCCCTGAACAGAGAGGGGTTGTCAAGAGGCTCTTTTCTCGTCTTCTCGAATCATCCACCATGACTTTGAGGAACCATTCAGGGGCAAACAGCACTGCACCTGTTTCTGTCTGCTGCTGGAAGGACTGCTGGATTCAGGAGACCTTGAACCACTCGGGACCATCCCAGGTGTGCTGCACTGACATAGGAAGGCTCCTCTTGGGGTAATACAAGGCTCTTTGGAGGACTCTACTCTAGGCAAGGCAACTTCAGGGAACTCTAGATAATGCTGCTCACCCTGCAGCTACTCTCACCGAGGCCTGAGAGAAAGCACCTCCCCGTAACTCAGGAAAAACAGTGACAGCTGTGCTTCATGCAATGTGAGGCGTGGGACTGATGGGCTAGAGGCCTCACACTGTAGCCCTATCTATGATGAATAGAGACTAATCTAAGCACATGCTTCTCAAACCCAATTCTAGCAGCCTCTTTCTCAGTTTTGATGAATCAGCCTGGTAGATTTCTCTCCTATGCATTACCCCCTGGTTTTGTAAGATATGACACCAATAAGGACTTCTCAAGAATATTTTAATCTATCTGTGGTCTTATTATGGGCAGAGTGGGCTAATCTAGTTGCTCAAAGAACATAGAACTCCTGGGACTTTTTACCCCAGACTCACCTAGAAGGAGGGGGGAATGTAGCTGAGGAGTTCCGGAGAGATGGGAACAGAATCTGCAGAGCTGGAGGACAGATGGTGAGAGACTATAAACAACCAAGGATGAGAGCTCCAGGCTCCAGGTGCTGGAAACCTTCCTGGGAGCTACCAAGGTTACAAGCGAAGAGTCCCAGTGCCCAATGATCGGAAGTTATAACACTAGCTACTGGGTGTTGGCTGCTGGCATTAAAAGTCCACAGCAAAAAGTCTCTGCCCTCGGTGCCAAAAGTTCTATAAGCCTCTGGCTGTTACAGCCTGGAGATACTTAAGCCTCTAGTTCTCACAACCTAGAGCAATAATCCTCTGGGTCTATAAATCCAACCCACATCCATCTGGCACCTCAATACCAGCACTGCCAATGCAAAGGAAGCTGTGCTTTGCCTATTCATGATCTCCATCCAAAAGGAGCCAAATGACCCTCAGCCAGCCATTTGTGACTCTTTTACCATGCGTATTAATATATTCACAGCTTCCAGCAATTAAGACATGGCTGTGTTTGAGAGGTCTCTCCACCAAACATCTAAAATTGTTTATCTGAAGTTGTAAAAATTAATGCACTTGTATCTATTCACCGTTGGGGTCTCTTTGACCTAATATCCTATACTGGAAATGATAAATTTGCAATGACGTCTCTCTCATTCTTTCTCCCACTCAAATTCCAAGATTCCTTAAAAATATTCCCTTCTTTATTCCATTTTCATCTTAAACTCAGACCCTTCCAATCTAATCCCTTGATTATTTCAAGGGCATGAAAACTTGTTTTAATTTTCTTCCTACTTCATTTCCAATATACTTCCAGAGTAACATCTTAACAACACCACATAAAGGAGCATATTTGAATAAAGGATAATTCATAAATCAGGAAGCAGCAAGCTGAAAGGAGAGTGTGGGCTGCATTCCAGGAGTGTGAATGACAAGCGTTTCCTGCTTTGCTGAATACAGCAGCAAGGAAAAGAGCCTCCTATTGGATGAAGCTAAACACCCAGTTGTGTGGGTGTGAGTCTATAAAAAGGATCTATAACCAATCAGTTTTTTGGCTGTGTGTGAGAAGCTGAGCCTCAGCTGGGTTTTCTTTCGTTTTGCCTTTGTTTGTTTGTTTATTTATTTTAAGACAGTCATAAGAAATGCCTTCAAGGTCACTTTCAGTTGTTTATTTATACGTTCTGGCTACAAAGCCTAAGCCAACAACCTCCTCATTTTTTAAAACATAATAATGCGTCAGATACTTGTTTAATGATCACTTATCATTTAACATGGCAAAAATCCAAGTACCTCAGTTTAGAAATTAAAATCTTTACACCTTCCTACCCCAATCTATTTTGGTCTCTAATCCTTTTTCCTACCCACAATGTCCTACCCACAGAGTGTACTCAGTGCCTCCTAACGATGCTTCTGAGAACCTACAAGGGTTTTGACTTTCCTCTTCATAGTTCTGGGCTTCCTGGTTTCCTCCTATACCTTGATATTCAAGCCATCCTTTTAGTAAGCCCACCCCAGACACCATCCAGATCTGTTTGTTCTTCTAAGCGTCTCTTTTGTGGGTGTTGGGCTCTAATGGAGACAGTCGTTGTCATGAACGTCATCAAAAACTCCCTAGTTCTCCTTACTGTTTAAATTCCACAACTCTTGTTACTACATGATACTTTGATGAGTGTACATAAATTTCCAAATAAGAGCTCATTAAAAGGCAGAGACTAATTCTTTGTTTTGTAAACGCTGACCCAGCATTTAATAAGGTTTTTGGTCATTCTAAGTGCTTTATATTTCCGATGTTCTTGTTCTGAATAAAATAGGGACTTGGGCTGGTACTTTACAGAATTGTGGATAAACAACAGTCTGGGAATCAATTGCGAAGTGCTGATAAGCATTTCGAGTTTTGCTTGGGATGGATAAAAGGAGAGAAATTTTTCTCTTAGCTTTTTCTCTTTTTTGTACAGTTATTTGGAGAAATAAATTAAGGAAGTGGAAGGCAAGATAGGAGCATTCTAACACAGTATTAGAACTGGACATAGCATACACACAGCAACACCTGGAAGAAGCCGAAAGGGTCAGCACATAAAAGAAACTCAGGAAACACAGTGAAAATTCAAAAAACAAAAAAACAAAATGCTAACAGCATTTCACCAATGTCCTTGCAAGGCAATCATCACCGGGCAAAGTTGCATTCTTAAAGACATCCTTACTCAGTGGTGATCTTTGAGCAACATACCTGTAGCAAAATAGCAGAGCACACAATATGAAGGAATAAATTGTGATGTCATATGAACTCCTCTGTGGACCCCGGGAATCATTGTTTATGCCAGAAGCACTAATCGGACTGTGATTACATCATGTATATTACCAAAAAGAGTCTTGAAAAACTACTTAATAAAATGCATGTAACCTCATTTTTGCCAAGGCTTGGTAAGTGTGACATCATTCATTTTGGATAAAATATTTAATAAATGAACAAATAAAAATGCATAAAGGGATAAAGGGTAATAGCTTCCTTTCCATCTTTCCCAGAATGTACTTTTATTTTCAATGCTGTTTTTCCTGACTAGAAAACTATAAACTCGCTTCTCTTGAGATCTAGTTCAGATAGAATTCATTAATTTAAAATCTTAGCTCAGTGACTGGCATATGTCCTTGTTGGATCCCTGAGCCTATTAAATTTCTCCTAAAACAAACCACACACACACACACACACACACACACACACACACACACATCTTTGTTTACAGAGTAGAATTTTAGTTTATCCATCACATAGCATGAATGACAGTCAGATATGTAAGGAAGATTTTACTAAGTCGTGAGAACATGATGATTAACTTAGCTTTGCTGCTAACCGAAGGGAAGAACAAATAAAACAGAAAACAGAATAAAAATAAATAAATAAGTAGGGCATTGATATAGTGTATCTTTTCTGTTGTGCAACTGCCTGTGAGATGTTAAGTTGAAATATTGTCTAACATTTTGCCAGTAGGGAAAAAATAACAACAGATGGACCAAGCAGAAGGCAGAGCCAAGTCATTTTGTATTCTCTTCATTGTGTTTTTTTTTTTCAGTTTCATTAAAGATATGACTGAGATAGACAATCCTAAATCAGAAAAGATGAATCAGACAGTCTTATAATTATGTAACATAAGTGTTTCTTTTAGGGTCATTTTTTATAAATAGGGCATTACCACTAAGGCCTTGTCTGGAAAAGATGGATCAGGTTAAGGGTGCTCTCTTTCGAAGTAGGATTCTGTAAGACTACAAGGAGAGTACACCCATGATGTCACTGCCCTGTACTTGATATCAACTGATTTTTCTCATGAAGATATCTATTAATTATCATGCCCTAACTTTGATCTTGGTCAATTTGTCCTCAGGAGCTAAGTGGTAGAAAAGCAAAGGCAACAGATGTTGGGAATGACAAGCCAAATTACTGAAAGCACTGCCAATAATTTCCCCTCAAAAGTAAATGGTCTGACTTTCTAATCCCCAGAATTCATAATTTCCTTCATAAACAGTTGATGGCTTTGTGTTGTCGAACTAGGATGCCGTCTGTTTCCTAGATGCACACAGCCTTATCACAGCTCCACCTGTTAGGACCATCCTCCCGTGTTCAGCTCCTGTTCTTTTACTCATGGATTCACTTCTTTTGGCTGTAAGATAGTCAGTCAGAATCACAGTTGAAAACTGACATCATTCCCACAGAAAATGTGTGTATTCTTTCAGGTATACCTCACACCTAAAGCTTTTGCATAGCACGTTGTCTGACATACTTTATGTAAATTTTACTCAGAATTATATAGAAGTATATTTATAACTTATCTTCTTAGAAATTATATATTGAGGTACACTAACTTGCTTAATAACTTGTTATTTGTATAAAATGTACTAATATATATGAATTTGAATAATCCTTGATAATCATTATTTCCGAAAGAATAAATCAATGTATTTGGAGTTTTGTTCATCTCTTCTTTTTAAGACAGGGTTTCACTATGCCTCCTAGTCTGGTTTTCAACTCAATGACTGCTTTAGAGTTTAGAGTGATGGGTTGACAGGCTAAGATACCATAATGGTTTTCACTTTATTGATTCAAGGCCAGAGACCACAGGTAGAACCAAACGCAGTTAGCAAAACAATGACAAATGAAATTATTCCTAATGATATTCTACTACACTCATAGATCTGAGCCTTGTCCCATCATCATCAGAGAGGCTTCCTTGGGTAGCAGATGGGATCAGGTGCAGAGACTCACAGCCAGACATTAAGTGGAAAGAGAGTCTAAATTGGAGGTCTCCACCAGGTCCCTGCCCCCACCCAGGGAATGGGGAACCCTGTGGAAGAGAAGGAAGAAAGAATGCAGGAGTTGTAGAGGCTGGAATGTACCAGGAGAACATGGTCCACTGAGTCAACAAACCAGGGTTCACAGAAACCGAAGCAACAAGCACGTGGCTCTGCGCCATGTCCTCTGAGTATATGTTATGGTTGTTAGTTTGGTGTTTCTGTGGAACCCCTAACAGTGGGAACGAGTGTATCTCTGACTCTTTTGCTTGCTAGTGAGACTCTTATGCTACTACTGAGTTGCCTTGCCCAACCTCAATGTGAGGGCTTTGTCTTAGTTTTATTCTACCTTATTCTGTCCTGTTTGGCTGTCATATCTTGAAGGTCTGTTCTTTCTGAAGAGGAAATGGAGTGGGAGTGGCTCTGGGGAAGAGAGGAAGTTGAGGGGAGCTAGGAGGATTGGAGTGAGGGGAAACTGTAGTATGTATTGTATCAGAAAAGAATCTATTTTCAATTTAAAAAAAAAGAAAAGAAAAGAAAATTTCCCAGGTTCTGTACAAGATTGGCATCAAGGATAAAGAAATGACAGAACACATGCGCCTTTTGCCCTCCTGAGGGTTACATCTAGTAGAAGAGATGAAATCTAAATGTGTTATAACCTATGACAAATGCTATGAAGAAACAAAGGTTGTGGTCAGAAGTCAGAACTACAATTCAGGTTACAATGGCGGAAAAGAAACCTTTTCTCCAAAGAAAGAGACTTCAAGTTAATTCCAAAGATGATTGTGAGAAACTTGGGCACGAAATTGATGGAAGAATAGGCTTGGCAGTCCTTTAGTGTCCCTTTGCATGGAACCGAGGGTAACTCTTGCCAAGAACGGATGGAAGACAAGCGAGCTGCCTGCTTACTTGATTGCTTGCTCCATTGAACTGCATTAAAAGGCAACCAAGGGAAGGCTAGAATGAAGAGAACGCAGACTGCAAAGTAGTAGTCGTTTACAGTCACATGGAAGATCTCCCAGACTCTCCCGTGTCACTCATAGAAAATACCTTGATGGGGCTAAGCCATCTACTGACTTCTGCTTCACTAGTTTTCCCACTCAACAACTTTGGGATCTTTTGTCTCTACTTTATATTGAAATTATGGCTTCAGAAGACATTTTTCAAAGTACCCAGTAGAATAGTGAGTTACCACTTCCAACTTCGGGCTGCAACAGTGTTTTTATTCTGGAGACTGTCTATATCCATTATATTAAAATATTAGTTATACTAAGGCTGACTGCCTGCCTCCAATGTCCCAAGCTTCAAGCTTCCAGCTGCTCCTGCCTATTATTTATATCTAACTTTAATCATCACTAAATTCTGACTTTCTAAATTAGGCTATTAATAGAAGTATGGAAATATAAGTGCCATTCCTAAAGACCCACAGAGGAAAATACTGGGGCCACAAATCGGAAAGGGTATCCGGATCCTATAACTCAAAGCAGTTCTTAGTGTTCCATATCATGGCATCTTTTCAGCAACCTGGAAAAACATGAAAGCACCCATAGTCAGTTGAATAATACTTCTCTACGGTGATTTTTTTCATTAAAAACACAAGGTACTTCTGACATGATATATGTGTGTTGGTTAAACGCACTGCTCCTTCAGTGACCATGCACAGAACACAGGGTCACCGACACTGCTTTTGCTTAGCTTAGGTTGGCAGAAAGCTAAGGTTACCTGGGTCATGGTACAAGGGAGCACAGCATAATGGCTGCCTGAATAATTAATAATAATTAATCATCCCAGTCAAATGCTTACTATATGGCTAATCATCCTCACGCATTGAATGACTGCTTAAACTTCGCTGTCACTTAGAAAAAAAAATCTGCGGCTATGCTGAAATAATTCAGTACTATATTAAATCAGTTTTGTAAAGTTGGCACATCTTTTTATGAAACGTAATATTTGGTAGTAATTCATTAAGAATTTCACACATGTATTATCATATTCATATATACAAATCATGAATAGCTTTAAAGGAATAATTATCATTTTAGGTCAGCAGCTTTACAAATCAAAATTTACTTAAAACTCATCAAATGATGTTCATACCAAAATATTGTCCTATAGTTTTCATGAGATGTATATAGGATATTTTTATACAAGATTTATTAAAATATCATTACTGATATTTATTACAAACAATAAATTTTGTCAATGTAGAGTACTTGCTCCATCAACTAAAATATAATCTACTAAAAACAGGATTTCAATACCTGACTTCATCATTCTTCCCTTCTCCAACACTCAGAGCCATATCTTATACATGTTGGCATACAAAAATGTTTGAATTAGTAAACTAGCTAAAACAAAAGCAGCCAAGCAGGGTCTTTTGTTTGCTGCTTGTTCTGTGCTGTGAGCTCATGATACTCTTGAATCCTGATTCTTTATGTCAGCTTTCATACACCCAGAATAGCAGCTTATCCTATCACTCCATCCGTTGTTCCTGAGAATTGTCTGCCAATCACAGAGATAGCCCTTAAAAGGTAAATACCTTACAAATAAAAGACTAGAGAAAAATGTAGAGCTCAATAAAAATCAATAAAGAAAAAAAAGACTAGAAAGGCATGCAGGCTTTCTGATAGAGTTTCCACTAGTTTCAAAGGTTATTCTATCTCACTGCTTTGTGTTGTAAGAACTTCGGAATAATCATATCATTTTAATTATGACTATCTGAGGTGAATCTATTTGTGGTTGGACTCATTCAGATGATTCCATTTTCTTGGTAACAGATTTGCAGTTCTATGGTATATGTTCTGTAGACAGAAGTTTCTGTCCTGCCCAGTCCCACAGCCATTCAGCCCGAAATAAACACAGAGATGTTTGTTTTAATTATAAATTGTTCAGCCTCTTGCTTGGGATTATTACTAACTAGTTCTTACAACTTAAATTAGCCCATAATTCTTATCTATGTTTAGCCACATAACTTGGTACCTTTTCTCAATAAGGCATTTTCATCTTGCTCCCTCTGAGTCTGATTGGTGACTGCATCTCTTACTTTCCCAGAATTCTCTTAGACTTGTTGCCCCATCTATACTTCCTGCATGACTACTGGCCAATCAGAATTTTATTAAACCAATATGAGTGACAAATTTTTACAATGTACAAGAGCATTATCCCACAATAGTGCTTTAGTATATTCTGGACATAATAATACAAATGTCAAAGTCACATTTTTAAGGATGTAAAACATGCAAAATTTTACTGTAAACAAAGATTAGTAAGGCCTGGCCTTTTCCACAGAGAAGCAGGTAAAAGTGAATGGAAACAAAATCGATCACCAATACTACTTAAGGCAGAGGCAGAGTATGTGCTTACAAACATAGGAACCATGATCCCGTTTTGCTCCATTTACTCAATTTTCATATATTTATTGCTGATGTTGATAATTCTTAAGTGGCAAAAACTGTATCTGTGTTGAATTTAAAGATACTTGAAGGGAAAAGTTTTTGAATTATGTTATATATAAATATACACATTGAACTCTGAATATCTTAACCAAGGTTTCAATTGCTATGATAAAACACAATGATCAAAAGCAACTAGGGGAGCAAAGGGTCTAGTCACTTAATTCTCTCAGGCCACACTCCATCAACAAGGGAACTTGGAGTAGGACCTCAAGGCAGGAACTGAAGCAGACGCCTTGGAGGAGTGCTGTTTACTATTTTGCTCCTTAGGGCGTAATCAGCCTGGTTTCTTGTGCTCCTCAGGACTATCTGTCCAGAGATAATACCACCCACAATGGGCTGGGCCCTCTCTCATTGATTAATAATTAAGAAAATACCCCCAAAAACTTGCCTACAGCCTGATCTTAGGGAGGCATTTTCTCAATTGTGGTTCCTTCTCAGGTAGCTCTAGCTATTGGCAAGTTGGCAAAACAAACAACAAAACCCCAAGATTTTGGAGTAGATGATGTGTAGATTTCCTCTTTACATATGGATTGTGATTTTCTTCTGTTTCATAAACTGTAGTGGGCTGACTAGAGTCTTTCCAATAAATGTGTATACCCAGAACCTGAGAAAGCAACATTGTTTGAAAACTAGATTCTTCACAGGCTTTGTCAATCTCAGGGTTGAAAGGAGTATATATTATGGATTCAGACGACCCTAATCTAGTGGTACTATGTTTGTTAGAGATAAGGGACTTATAGAAAATAAAATTCAAAGACCATTTTCTGGAAGCAGAGATTACAATGGCACGTGGGATGCTAGATCAGAAAAGTAGATATCTCCCCTGAAGCCCTGACGAGGGTGGTCCTGCAGTGGCAAGGGGCTGTGCTTATACAGGGAAAAGAGAATTTTCTTACATTTTGTTTGTTGCTTTGTTTTTTCCAAGTTTGGCCTCTCACTGGGTAAAATGTTGACCACTTGTAAGAAATGACAATGCATATAAGAAACAGTTATCAGAAAAAGTGGGGGCAGGGAGGCAGCTAACACACAGCAGGTTGGACTGAGGCACTGTGTAAATCCACCTCACAATTTATCCTTCCTTGTCTTCAGCAGTGTTTGAAATTATAATCCAAATAATAACAAAAATAGCACAAATATCTTCTCAAATTAAGTAGGATTCAAACCATACAATGCTGAGTCAGGAATAGTGGTCCTTACTAGCTCTCGGTTGGTGAGAGAAATGAAGAGGTTAGCTGAGGAAAGAGATCCGCTTGGTTGTGAACTTGACTCTATCTGGAATAAACTATAACCTAGAAAGGAGGGCACACTTGTGATCTGGACCTTGAGGCAAGAAAACAACATGCCTTTGATCCAAATCTTGAGGCTAAATGACATATGCCCTTAATCCAGACTTTGAGGCTGGGAAGCACAATTTAATCTGGGCCACACATTCTGCTGTAAAGACAACAAAAGAAGAAAGGGGATGTGTTTGTTCTTTGCCTGCTTGCCCTCACCTTGTCAGGACATCCCTTCCTTCACTGGCACTGGAGCCTACATCTTCGGGATTCCAGTTAAGACACCCTGTCTCGTGGGACCAAGCAACTCTAGATTTTTGGGCTTTCCATTCATAGCTAGCCATTGTTAGACTGCAGTATGTAAGTCATTCCAATAAATTTATACACACACACACACACACACACACATATGTGTGTGTGTATGTATATGACAGAGAGAGAGAGAGAGAGAGAGAGAGAGAGAGATTCACTCCTTAAGTCCTGTGACTTAGAGAAACCTGACTAAAATAAGATATCTCTCCAAAACGCCATAGACAACTAAGAGTAGGCATGATGTGTACAAGGACCCTCAGCAGATACTAGATGAAGATATTCACTCAGGACACTAACTCTCAGTGGACACTAGCTTGTGCACCCAATAACCTTCTCTTGGTATCCTGATGTTAGAAATCTACCTATTCTTAGCCCCAGAATTCCTTCAACACTGAGGCAAGTTATAGGAAGAGTTAAGGAAAAAAAGAAAAAGTATCAATTATTATGACAACTCTCAGTGGCTGAAAACAACTAAATCTATCGATTTTCCCTCTAGATTTTCCCTAATTAAGTATTTTAATATTTAAATGAAACTGTAGCTTAAAACAAAGGGCAACTTTCGTTGTAAACCTAACAGAAATTCTCTTTCGATATCCAAAACTTATGAACTCCCTAATCATTTACAAGATGCACACAGCGTGAAAGTAAATAAGTTTCAGAAAAAAAAATAGGGCTAGATTGACTATACAGGGGCTTGCTCGGCTCTGAAATTGTGTGGTGGGAAGAAATTAACTGAGTTGCTGTGAATTCCTTAACAACACCTGTTCTATCCGGTTTTCCTCTCCAGTGTGTAATGATAAGCCACAACCTTTTGTGAACACAGACTTACACCTGGTTTCTTTCCCTCGCTTTCAAAGGTGAGATAGTGGCAAACAGGACTTTAGAGAGCCGTACACAGTAGTTGTTTTGACCATGAAAATGCTCTAAACATTTCAGTGGAGAATAGCCACGTTAGATCATCTATTGTGAATTGTTATCAATTACTAAATAACAATTTTTTAAAAATCACTTATAAGGTGAAAAACAAAACCCAGGGTCCATCAATCTAGTGATGTTATAAAAATACACTATGTGCTGTAAAACCACGATCTGCTTCTCAGTTTGAGGATATTTATACCTTCATTGTCTAAGTCTAGGACATTTGTTCATCTCCCACATATAAAAGTCAGCTCTTCTCCGATGAGAAGGCTTCTCTGTTGGTCAATCAGAATGAATCAACATCATAGCTTTTATGCATCACCCCCTGCCTCTATACATGGATTTCATTGACCCTCAGGGCACCATCTAATTTCTTATGCCTGTGAGTCTTAGTTTTTCTATCACCAACTGGGATCATGGATTAGATTATTTTTACTGAATGCATAAGAAATGGAAAGAACCTTGATTGTAGACAGTACCTTCATAACAATTTTCTTGGCTAATTGAAGATCTTGCACCTTAAATAGGAACTGTCAAGACTGACAAACTCTATATAGAAAAAGAAAGAGACAAAGGGGAAAAAAATGGACACTGATTTGAACCATCATATACACACATTTACAGAACATTCATAAAAATGAAAGTTTTAGAAATATGTCATGGAAATTCAGATTATGTTGACCAGCAGCAATGTTTCTCTCTTGGACCCTAGCAAGAGGTCAATTGATCAATTAGAGACTTGTCACACCAGCAATTATCCTTAAGACAGACTGTTCTTATCAGCCGGTTTTTGATCAGCGTGAAAGACAATGTCCATATTTCACTTGAATCGCTTTTTCTTTTGTCAGTATTAGAAGAGAGGAAATTAACTGAAAGGGGTAGAGGCGTACAAAAACGAATTACCAAGCCAGTCATTTTCCTCAAAATGCCATTCATTCCTGGTGTTTGTCAGTTATATCAATTTGGTTGCTCATTAACATCTCACCTCAGAAGTCTAATAAGTGCATAGCCTCATTGCAATGAATGCCGCTAGCAGTCGGTTCTGATTCTATGTGTATCACCGTGGCTGCTTTGTCAAGTCCAGTTTTAGTTGTTATCTTAAATTCCGGCTGATAAGACTCCACGCTTGCCGAATCTGAATCAGGTCTTTCAGCATTTGTCATGAATCTCCCTGAAGACTTTTCTGATGCTCTTGTATTAGGCAGGTTCGAGGAGCCCTGTGGAAGCCATGGAGCTGGACGTCCCTTTCCTTTACAGCTCAATCACACAAAGGCATGCTGTGCACCATCGCATCTAACCGATGATCCAACCCAGTCACCAGATGACTTTAGAGGACTGAAGCAGAAAGAACAATAACCTGGGGCAATTCATCCCGCTCCCTTTACCCCTTCCATTTCTGTTGGTTCAGTTACACGATAAAATTACAAAGATGTGACTGGATATGTCTTTGAAGAAACACTGTGGTAATCTCACTAAACACAGCGTTATTAGCTTGTCTATGATTCTATTGCCTCTTAAGTTCCTGCTGCCTCCATGAACATTCCAAAATCATAAACTGAGACTTCAGCCATTATTTAACCCAACGTTTCTTAGCCAGAATATCAGGATCTCTTAAGAGTTAGGTGGGAGATAGACAAGAAATAGGTATTCATGAGATTACCAAGACCTTGAGCAGCCCTATAAAGAAGCAAAGAACCTCTCATTCAAACTTACTCCAGAAAAACATTGCAGAGTGTGGGGAGACCCCCACCATTTGGAACAGAGAGCCAGACTTAAAAGAAAATAAACAGAACAGATACCGTATGGAATGCCAGAAGACCCTATGGGTGGATCTTCCCATGGAATGAGCTCCTATGCCTATGTGAATGTATCTACCTTCACTTTAACAAATCTTATTAATTTATCATTCTTTGTATGCTGTTTATTATTCTTGATGAAGGCATAAGAATTAAGATGATTCTCCCCCACAACACAAAGAGCATTTTAGAAATTGTTGGGTACGCTTGTTTTTGTAAATAGATATTTTCCAAACACTATAATTTGATTATGGTTTTTCCTCCCCTATTTCTTCCCAGATAATCCCACCTCTCCTCCCACTCAAATCCACACTTTGTATTGCTCTCTCTTATTAAACAGCAAACAGGGATCCAAAAAAGAGAAAGAAGATATAAGATAAGATAAAAGGCAAATAAACAAAACAAACAGGAAAACAGAGAAAAAAGAAAAGGCACAACACACACAGAGACAGACACGGGGGGGGGGGGAGAGAGAGAGAGAGAGAGAGAGAGAGAGAGAGAGAGAGAGAGAGAGAGAGACCATAACAACACTAAACTGGAAACATAATAATAAGCAAAAGATCTATAAGGAAAAAATCCCAGACAAAGCTTTATAAGACAAAGAAACCTTCATAAACACCACTGGGTTTGTTTTTCTTGGCCATCTACCATTGGGCATGGGCCTACCTTTAAGTGTAAATTGTACACCCAGTAAGATTGCAATGGAGAAAGCTGATATTTCTTTTATGAGTGGTTATCAATTGGAGATCATGTCTGGGCTAGGAATGGGAACTTGTATCTCCTTCCCCTCTCAACACTGGGAACCCATCTGCTTAGACCTGTGTAGGTCCTGTGGCATACTGCCGCAGTCTCTGTGAGTTCATATGTGTGTCAGTCCTGTTGTGTCTAGTACTTTTGGTTGTTTTAATTATCAAGCATACCATGAGTATTTAGTGAATATGAAACAGATATGCAGTTCATGGAACAGCTGCCCAGAATGAAAATCTGTCTCCAATCCTGTGACTGACAAGGATACCTTAGAGGCAGTAGGTCCTAGTCTTTACCTTCGATCAGAAATGCACACTGCTGGTACTCATGCCCAGATTCTTACTCTCTGTGCATGACATAAGGGCAGGAGATGTGTGTCTAAGATGTTTTCAGTGATGCTGGCACTGCTGTCCCAGGGACCACGCACTGGGAGCTTAAATTCTATAGCACAGAGGTACAAAATCTGTTCGTAATTATCTGAATCCTAAATGAGTTCCATTCTGTGTGCATGTTTTAGTATAACTGAGTAATGTTTTAGTATTGTTGTATTGTAACTACCATATAGTTTAAGAGACTTCCATTTTCTTGTATTTAAATTCTAATGAGTTGTTTAATATTTCATAAAATCACATTACCAGTAAAAAGTCATCCCTAGTGACAATATAAGCACAAGCAACATACACTTCTATCTGCCTGTGTTTATGCAACCACATAGCAAAACTCCTTTTATGAACTTAAACATTAAATTAATAATGAATATGAAAATCAGAAATAATCTCTCTACACTTCATTAATGTTAGTTGTTTCAACAATATTAATATCAGTAGTGTCCTATTACAGCATAGGCCTAAAGTTCTGATTGAAACTATGGACTTGTATTGAGTACGCAGTTGGTGTTCAGTCTCATCTGATTATTCCCTAAGATCTACCACACAGCTTCTCCATGTCCTGTTTACTACTGAATATTGTTATATGAGAGGCCACAGTACTCCAGGACCAAGCTTCCCCTAGCCCCGGCCTCCAAAGGGCCTGCATCTCTGTTTAGTTTGTTTCACCTTCAGTCAGCCTAATTTCACTTTGGTTTCTGTCCGCTGATGAAAAAAAAAGGAAGAAGAGTTCCAGCCAATCAGGTTCGGGATCACCTAATCCCCAGCCAATTAGGTCCAGGATGGCCTTAAACCTGCCCTCCCACCCCATCCCGGTTGCCTATAAAAGGAGCCTGCTAGCCCTGGTCTGGGTCATAGACATTTTGTCGTCTGGCTGGCAGTCCCCAGCATGCTGGAAGAAACATCGCTCTTGCTGAGAGTATATGTGAGAGATGTCTTTGTTTGGTGGGATCAGCGTGAAAGACAATGTCCATATTTCACTTGAACCGCTTTCTCTTTTGTCAGTATTAGAAGAGAGGAAATTAACTGAAAGGGGTAGAGGTGTACAAAAACGAATTACCAAGCCAGTCATTTTCCTCAAAATGCCATTCATTCCTGGTGTTTGTCAGTTATATCAATGTCTATGACCCAGACCAGGGTCATCTGGTGACTGGGTTGGATCATCGGTTAGATACAATGGTGCACAGCATGCCTTTGTGTGATTGAGCTGTAAAGGAAAGGGACGTCCAGCTCCATGGCTTCCACAGGGCTCCTCGAACCTGCCTAATACAAGAGCATCAGAAAAGTCTTCAGGGAGATTCATGACAAATGCTGAAAGACCTGATTCAGATTCGGCAAGCATGGAGTCTTATCAGCCGGAATTTAAGATAACAACTAAAACTGGACTTGACAAAGCAGCCACGGTGATACACATAGAATCAGGGCCCTAACATCATATACCATTCCCTTTGTCAGTCCTGTCACAGAATATGCTTTATAGTTTTCTTTAGGTATGACTGTGCAGGCTAATTTTATGTCAACTTGACACAGGCTAGAGTCCTCTGACAGGAGGGAACCCCAATTGAGAAAATACCTCCCAAAGTTCGGGCTTTAATCAAGCCTGTAGAGCAATTTATTAATTACTGATTGATGTGGGAGGGCCCAGCCTATTGTGGATGAGGCCATCCCTGGGCTGGAGGTCCTTGGTTCTATCAGAAAGTGGGCTGAGCAAACCATAGTGATAGAGTCAGTGACCACCGCCCTCCATCAACCTCTGCATCAGCTCCCATCTACAGTTCCTACCCCACTTGAGTTGTCTTGACTTCCTTCCGTGGTGGAATATGGAAGCATAAGCCAAATAAACTCTACTCTCCTCAACTTGCTTTTGGTCATGGTGATTCATCTTAGCAATAGCAACCCAAACTCAGACAGAGATCCATAGAAGGATTTCAAGATAAAACATTGTTTCCGACTTTCACCCTTTCTTATATCATACTACATATTAACATGTTACTCACAGCCTTAATCTGAGAAGCAGCCATATCTAGTGAATAGCTGTGAATGAAAAGATTCAGGATGGACAGGTACTGAGAGTAAGTGATGGATGAATGCTCATCCCTAAACAAGGTGTTTATACCATCCCTGCTATGTCTCTGGGGAAAGCGCAGAAGGTGCAGAGGGTGGGGCAGGGGTGGTGGTGGGTGGGTGTCAAAACCAGAAGATAGAGGAGGGCTTCAAAATACTGCCTTCTGCACAAGGCACAGCCATGGTGAACTTAGCGCACAGTACCTGTGGATGCCTAAACTGGTCTGCATAGAAATGGGTCTTCAACACTCATACAAGACTGGAGGAGAACAAGAGGCCCAGAACCTCACTGCTGAACTACTTGCTTGATACATTCAAGGAAAGGAGCAGCGACTTCTGTCAGTTGTGTACCTATTAGTGGCCCGACTGGCCTCTAATGGCTAATCCCTATCCAGTGGTCACACAGATTAGAGTAAAACCAAATGGGTCCCAAAATAAAATCAAAAGCGGTTGAGTCAGGGAAGCAAACTGGGAGGAAAGAGTGCCAGGAGATGAGAGAGAGGGGTCCATAGGGATGGAAAAGGAAATATAGATATAGATAGAATCAGTATTCATTGTATACATGCTTAAAAATCTAAAGAAACTAATTTTAAAAAGGACCTCTACCTCTCCATCCTTTCTGTCTTTGCACGCTAACATGCTTTTAAACTTATTTATCTCATTTTCCCAATACAAATTTATCTATTTCTATTGACCCTAACACTTTTTCTTGTTTTGATTCATACTCATATCTCTGTTTTATTTTCATAGCTTTCTATAAACTAGCATCTGAACACCTGGTATGAATTAAATCCAGATATTCCTTGTAAGATAACATAATTATATTATCATTTCAGTACTTCAAGATGTCCTTTCATGGAGTAATAACTGAGCATCTGTCTGCCTAAACTAACATAATTTTTAATACATGTCTTCATTTTAGTTGATCTTGGTATATACCTCAGTCCTCAGGATTGCTCAGCAGTTAAGAACACTTGGCGTGCAATCAATCCTAAGGACAGGAGTTAGATACCAACACCCATATAACAAGTAACAAGTGGTATAGATATAGAAGGCTTGTCTGGCTGTGCTGGCTTCCAGCTTAACTGAGAAAATCTGAGTCCCAGGTTCAGGAAGAGACCTTGCCTCAGATGAACAAAAGTTAATATAGGGAAGACACTTGACACCTCTTGTGGCATCCACATGCACACGTATACACATTTATGTACACATGTACTCATACACAAACATATAAAGACACAAATAAAGAAATCTTTTAAAAAGAAAGAAAAGGAAATATTCATGATAAAGGAGATATTCTCCCTAATAATGATGAGATTAAATGATCCTGTCAAATCTCTTCTGCCAATTTTGAAATGTAGGGGTTTGTGGAAATAAGGGGGATGGAGAAACTCTTGGCTGGGGAGAAAATTTAGAGACACCGAGTCTTCTACCATCTGAGTTCAGCATTTTCCATTTCAGTGACCCTACATCTATAATAAAACTGTTAGAATTACTTTTTTTCCTATTTTGGTATGAAAGGTAAGAAGTCAAAAAAAGAGTTATGTAATTTCTGGCTGGATTATAATAGCAAGTGAATTTTCTTCATGGCTTCAAATATCATTTTTTTCTGTAGAAAATTTCATGTATTGGTTTTTCCCCTCTAAAATCTATAAATCCAGAGGTTCTTGTTTGGGCCAAAGAAATTGAGCTATAGATGATCTCTTTTCATGGTCGCATACCTTTACCCTGCCTCCACATGCTAAGAAATTGGTTCAGGCAGCATTTGAAAGAGATACATTTTCCAAGGAAAGGCACGGAAATGGAGGCAATCATCTCCAACTGACAGAAAAGAGTAGTGAGCTAGTGAGCACAGGAAAGTTGAGAGTGTAATCAATACTGAATCAGACTAGTACAATGAAGTAAGAGATTATTAGACCATGGCCTCTGAGTGTATGATACCTACAACCCGGGAAAGGCATGGGCACACTGAAAGCTTGATTCAGCATTTGCCAGTTCTCCCGTTGCACACATCACAAACTGATGGGAACTTATCAAAAGTTTTCGACCACAAGACACAGTAATTGAGTACGTCTTACTGTGTGACCTGGAAAAAGGAATCACTCCTACCAGCACCTATATTTTAAAGTTACTGCCATAACTGTCTACAGAATCAATGCTGCTACATTGGTTTTATTGCTGTTATTATTGTTGTTATTGTTTTATGATTATAGATTTTGTCGCTGGGTCTTTTATGTCACTCAGCAATAAGGTCATTGTAAGAAACAGCAGTAAGAAATTAATGCACTGAAAAAGCTTTAATTATTCTCTAGAATCTCAAGGGTTTTCATTTTGTTTCATTTTTTTCTCTCTAATCACAGAAAGTATATAACATACAAAGTCTCTGTTTCCATCTCTTTTTTTGTCAGAAATTTCTGTCACTTTGGAATCATGCTATAGAAAATATATGGGTATGTGAGGGCATTTGTTTGAAACAGAGTCTCACTATGTTGCTCTAACTATCCTGGATCTCACTACATAGTCAAGGCTGGCCTTGAACTCAGAGATGCACCTGTCTCTGCCTCCCAAGTCCTAGGATTAAAGGTGTGCACAGCCATACCTAGCTATGTACTCTTGGTATAAGAATATTATATTCCCCCTTTCTTTCCCATGCATGATCATTAGTCTCTATTATCATTCTGAGGAATCAGAATCATGTAGGGAATTGATGCTCTCCTTTATTGTCTGTAAAAGTTTTTCAGGGAGAAGAAATGACCTGCCATAAATTTGGGGAACACCAAACCAAGGAGCTAGGGGCTTTGATGAAGTAAATGAGGAAGGGGAGAAAAGAAATTGAGAACTGGTTTTCTCTCTCTCTCTCTCCATATATATATATATATATATATATATATATATATATATATATATATATATTCCTGATCTGTCCAGATGTGCCACGTCAATGTCCTACTATAATGGAGTTGATCCTTGCAAAACAGGAGACAAATGAAATACTCACTTAAGTTGCTGTTCTCAAAAGTTCCATCCAAACGAGAAGTATAACAAATACACCACTCTATAATTTCTTTTTATATATTTTTCTGTAATTTTTGCAGTAAGACACCTTTTAATCATGCATACAATGTAAACGATGGGAAAATAATTTTGAGTAAATTGGATTATGATGATAGAGCCATGCATAGTTGCTCACAGACATGTGAGGCTGTCATTGATTTTCAAAGTTTTCCAGTTGCCTTAACCTAAGAAACATAAGTCTGGAGAAGAGCGAATACCTGACCCACATATGCTGTTAAGGGATGTGTAAAGAAAACCCATTATACAACACAAGGGATGCTTACATATAGTGAAAGAACATTCCAGAATGAAATTACAAAAAATTCACCAGACGAATTCAGCACTTAGATTGACACAGGAGAAAGAAAATGGGAAATAAACTAGTTGAGGTTCCTACCTATACCCAGGCAGGAAAAATGACAAGTAAAGATGTGTGGATATGGTAGAATTGGTAAATTCAGAAGTAAACCAAAGAGACTCTTAAAATCCATGATGGAGACTCAGAAAATTTTGAGCCTTTTCAAAGAAACTAAAGTCTGTCAAAAAAAAAAAAAAGTAACAGAATAGTTGGCAGAAGTGTCTCTGAAGAAATATGTCGGCTGGTATTTAAAGAGTGAAGGGAGCTGGGCATAGTGGTGCATGCCCTTAATCCCAGCACTAAGGGGACAGAGGCAGGCAGATTCTGTGTTGAGGCAAGCCTGGTCTAGAGTTTTGCTCCCGGACAGCCAGAGCTACACAGAGAAACTCTGTGTCTCAGAAATTAAAAAAAAAAGAAAGAAAGAAAGAATAATGGGAGGTTGTGCTTAACACCTTTAATCCCAACAGTCTGGATACAGAGGCAAGTCGATCTCTACGATCAAGGCCAGTCTAATCTACAGAAAGAGTTCCTGGACAAATAATAATAGTAAAAGGAGAATATCTGTTGAGGAGAGAGGAATATAATAGGAAGAAAATCACCACAGTCATAGATGTGTCAAGGGAGGACAGAACGGCAGTGATTTGAATGACAGAACATACAGAGAGGGCAGAGGTACAATGAGAAAGACTAGAGAAGGAAATATGTTCATTCACTGTCTATCTGTGTGATGAAATAACTGATAAGAATAAGGGAGGAAAGATTAGTTTTGCTCAGTTTGGGGCTCTTAAACTGTACTTGGTTGACTCTGTTGCTTGCGTGCTGGTCTGAAGTAAGGTAAGAAGTGTGTGGAGAAGCAAAGTTGGTCACATGGCATCTGAGAAGCAGAGAGAAAGAAAAAGAGGAAGGATAAAGAGAAGGATGACGAGGGAGAACCAGACACACTATACACATCCAGAGCATGCCCTACCGTTTAATAGTGCATTTAGCAAGATTTCAACAGTGGGAAGCTTACTGATAAAGTTGGAGCCTCATACTCTAGTCATACATCAACACTCCATTTCTGAACACTGCTGCATGGAGGATTAAACCTTTAATATATGAGTCTTTGGAAGGACATTTCATATCCAAGCCAGAAGAGGTGAAAACTCAGGCAAAGGTGAGGTCTAAAAATATGTCCTAATCCAAGCCTGTATTTTTAAAATAAAATTTAGTTTCCATGTGTAAAATCAATTTTGTATAAGCTAAAACTATATTTTAATACATATCAGTATATATTTTGAGACAGAGCCTCACTGTGTAGCTCTGGTTGGCAGGAAACTCACTGTGTAGAACCGGATAGCCTGCCTCTGGCCCCTGAGTGCTGGGATTAAGGGTGTGTGCCACCATAGCTAGCATGGATTGTGTTATTTAATTTGCTAGGAAGACTGGAGAATGGTAGCCACAGGACAGAAAGAATTACGGGTTTTAGATTACCACTTTCGACATAAGACATATAAGACTTAAGCAGTTAATAGGATACATATTATTGAGCTTCATATCTGAAGCAAAAATATGCTAATACAGAGCTAATAACAAATAAGTATGCTTTAAAGTCATAGGCAAAAGAAAATCAAGAACACAGGCCCATACATCTCTGTGTCTAGTCATCTCTCTACATCTTCACTCCTAGGGTGGACCATTCTAAGGAAATGTGAGTCCCATTGGGATCTAAGTGGATGATGATTCCTCACCACACAGCTTTCAGTCACGCTAATTACGTTTGTTTAATAAGGAACCTGATTGACAGCTAGAGCCTACTCTAAAAATGTTCGCTCTCATAAGAGAGCTACATTTTTGTGTTGTATTGTGGTTTTGGTTTTGCATCCTATTTTCTGTTCATTTGAGCATTGAAAACACCAAAATCTTTCTGAATTTCCCTTGATGGTCACCATTGTACTTGATATAAATGCATGAAAACCATGAGGTCAAGAGTTAGATTAAATAAGCCCTAATTAGACAAAGGAAGCAAAAAAGAAATACATTTATATGGGACCTAAATATTTATTGAATATGTTCACATATGCCTTTTTCCACAGCAAATATTTGGGGGGAGGAAACCTAATCCAGTTCTAGATACAAGGTAACAAACTATATCCTTCATATAGACTGGGAATGGGGTAAGTCCCCAAGAGCTTACCCTATATTTTATATAGGGCACTGTATTTCATGAACTTTTAGAATAACTAGGCTTAATGACTAGATGATTCTTGGTGCATCACATGTGCAAGAGCACACACGGCAGAATTTGAAGCTATTTTATAGAATGAAATCTTATTTTTGTACAACTAAACAGATTTCTCAGTTATAACCAGAGTCGTTACAAACTAATATCCATAACCATTTTAGAATGAGCCCAGAAGGTTGAATCACAAAGTGTTTTTAATCTTTCCTAAAGATATCAGGAGCTTCATTTACATCTTCAAGAGATTTTAAATGAGAATTCACACCAAATTTATAATTGAAAAAATTCTTCTATTTAGACGGAGTATAAAACCTGTTTATGTAAAGAGGCTCCAGTATAATTAAGTTCAGTACATCACCTACCTAACTGTGTGGTTAAAGTCATCTTTTAATAAACAAGGAAAAATAGAAATATAGGCTGGTTTTAAAATAATGGCTAAGTGTTCAGTGGGAATGGATGTTAAGTACTCTGGTTTATTGCAATTTGAATATCTTAAAATGACAACTTAATATAGTTGAAATTATAAGGAGCATATTTTCTGCCTGTTATTTTTTAATGAAAGTTGGTGAGATATGACCAGAGATCAGAGGCTAAATCTTTATTGCATTTATGAAAACAAGAAGGAATTTCTAAAAATGAAAGGGTAATTCCCGGCTGTGAAACTTTCTATTTGTTTGTAATATATTTCCCCCATGCCATGACACACATTTCAAGATCCCCCCTCCAAAGTAGACCTAAAAGGCAGAAAATGTTAAATCTCAAACTTAACAAACAATTGATGTGTTGAAACTTCTACAGGCATAAATATACCCTTTATGTGACCTTAACCAGAATGGAGACACTGATCAATCATGGAAAGCAGATTCACTAGAGGGCAAAAAACACCATTAGAATATCAGAGCCAAGAAAAACATTCATAGGATGACGGATTTTTCTGTTTTCTCTTAAGAATAAGTGCAAATGATTATTTTCCTCTGGCTTTGAAAATAAAAGCAGAAACACAAAACCCGTAATTTTAAACTGTTATTCTGATAGCACAATTCAACAAAAACAAGCCCATAGTGCTATGATTCCTTTTTAAGGCAAAGAGGGATGGAGCAAAAGAGAGAGAAAGGAAGAGAGAGAGAATAAATTAAAGTTGAGAGGTGGAAAAGACAATAAAGACCAATCAAGAAGCTAGGAAGGGGGAAGAAGTGCATGCTTACCAATTAAAAACATTTTCATTGTGTAGAGATAAGCCTTCCCAAAGAGAACAGACCACGCCCAGAAAAATAGCATTAACTTGCACAGTATAAATGTTGCTTTCCTCTTGCACACAAAAGTTCAAACAATCAGATCACTTCCAGTATAACAGCCCCATCACTTTGGTGACAGTGGCTCATCTGCTATGTTGCCTTGCACATTAGCCCCAAGAGAGCAGCTCATGACCTCTCTTAAATCAAGACCATGATCAAATGAAAGGACTGCCTTCTTTTATTGGTGGAACTTGCCCCAAATTGCTGTAATATAGCTATTTCTTCCACACTGAGATATTCTCTTCTGGAGAGGGAGAAATACACAAAGTCTAAGGAAGTTCAAGAAATCTACGGGACCCAGGAAGCTCATGAAAGATACAAAACTCACAAGTCCCAACTCAACATTACACAGCAGTAAACAACTGTGGAAGAAGAGATTCTCCTATGGATGATGGCGAGCAAGCTGGACCTCCAATGAGGCATCTTCCATGATGCTGATAGCCATGTAGAACTGGGCTGAGCAGGGCTTATTGTTGATAAGTTTAAAATTGCCTTTCAGATACCCACACTCCTGTAAATAACTTCATTGAATTCATTGGTTCCCCAAGATAGAGTTGGGCAGAACCAATTCATTTGTCTGTCATCAGTGCTATCACGTGTGAGCAGAAGTTCATTCCTGTCTCCCAAGGGAAAGACGCACAACAGGTTCATTCCCCTTTTAGTTATCACATATCAAAACATAAATGTAAGGAAGGCCAAGGAATATAAATTTGACTCCAAGTTAACTTGGAATTTCTGTTAAGATCTTAAAAGAAAATGTGCATATCGTTATATGTGAGCAGTACTCATTTTCGAATTGACTGTGCCTCTTCGGATCCTTAGCAGTCTTTTCTTCCCACAATTCTCATCTAGAGTGGAAATCTATTAATGTGAGAAACTATGGCACCTGAATTTTACATACTACTTTTGTAAATACAAAGTGTTACATGTAATATTTAAAAACACCATATCAAATTATTTTAAAATAGTCTCTTCATTCATATGCTCTTATTAGACATTTAGAAAATGAGGTTGTCGTAAATTGATTTCTGTTGCAGTGATCAAACCTTGTGACCAAAAGCAACTTAGAGAAGAAAGAGTTTATTGGGTTTATACTTGCATGCCACAGTCCTTCCCTGAGAGGCGTTGGGATGGAAGTTCAAGACCAGATCCATCAGCAGAAATCACGAAGAATCAATACTTGCTGGCTCCCTTTCTGGCTTATTCACAACGCTTTCTCAGCTTTCTTCCACAGCCCTGGACAACCTGTCTAGGGACAGTGCTGACCACAGTGGGATGGAACCTCCTGTGCCAGTTAGTAATCAAGACAAACCGCCACAGTATTGCCCATAAACCAATCAATTGCCCACAATTCTAGCTTTCATCTTAGATGAATCTAGGCTGTGTCAATTTGACAATTAAAACAAACAAGAACAGAGGCTATTGAATCTATTGCAGAAAAAACTGTCATATTATTTCATTTATATAATATGAAATATATGACTAACTTGTGAAAATGACATGCTTTTTTTTTATAACAAAGCTAGTGTCCTGAGGGTTTTATGTCAACTTGATACAAGCTAAAGTCATCAAAGAGAAGGAAGCTTCCATTAAAAAATTCCTCCTCCCTTTCTTCTACAAGACTCTCAGAACTCAGCTCAGTGGATCTCTGCCTCTGCTTCCAGCAGTTACTGCATAGAGCACATCTGATAGCAATTAGGGCAGTTACCAGTCAGCTTCCAGTAGAAGGCCAGTTCAGGCACCCTCTCTGCTATTGCAAGGAGTCTTAGTGGAGTCACCTTATGGGTTCCTGGGGGTTTCCCTGGAACCAGTTTTTCTCTCTAACCCTCAATGCACCTCAAATTAAGACATCTCTTTTGTTACTCTCCCCCTCCATCCTGACTCTAACCCACCTCCCAGGACGGGAAACTAGTTGGTATGCAAAATATTTTTTTTTTAAAAAAAAAAAAAAAGAGTTAAATAACAAAGAAAATGCCTCCATGGCACCTGGCAGTCTAGGCTGGGTGAAAACACCCACAAGCACGCCTGGAACCTTGAGGCACCAGGTGGATTGGCACTATTAAGATGAGCAAACATAAACAGTAGAGAACTGGGAGAGAAAGAGAAGAGGAATAGTTCAGTGCTGTGGAGAGAGGCAGAACTGAAGACGCGAAGGTAGTGAGGACCAGGCTGATGTGAGTGGGCTGCACTGCCACCAGGGGCCATGGTGATGTCTGGACCCAGGTTGATGCCGAGGGCCATGTCTGTGTTCATGGCCCTGTTGCAGTTGGATTCTGTGTTGATGTCTGTGCCTCCATCAGATGCCCAGAGTCTGGGCTGCCACCAGCAGCCATATTGGTGCCCAAGGGCCATGTTGAAACTGCCCACACTTCACTGGCCCTGGGAAATCTGGTCCTGTACTTTGCTGGCCTTTGCAGCAGGAAAGTTGGCTTGTTCCATGCAAGAGCTGGCCCCAGTGACCCCGAGTCCTGGGAGATCTGACCCCTCTCCTCATGGGAGAGCTGACCCTGAACTCAGGAAAACTGGTCTCAGGCTTCATCTCAGGTATGGAAGTGCTGACCAACCGTGATGGCCTGGGCACAGGAGAGCTGGCTCCACCCCTTGCCTAAGGGGGGCAATCCCAGCAGAGACTGTGGTTGACCAACTCAGCTGCCACCCAGACCCACAGTCAGAGCTTTGAGTTGGACCACCCCAACATCTGCTCCATATACGATCTGCTGGCGCGCATGAAGAGACTGATCCTGTGGAACCACAGGCACAGGATCCCCGTGACTCGGGGCAGCAGAACATCCAAGAGGCGCTTCGTGGAGGTCCAGTATTGATGGTGCAGCAGAAGCCAGACGCCTTGAGCCAGACCAAGAACTCATTTCATTGAGCGTTTGCAAGTAAAGCTGTTTGGACAAAAAGCTGTACTGTGTGACACCCGCGGCTCCCAATGCCACTAAGACAAATGAAGAGGTGATGGAGTGGTGGGAAAGATGGAAGGAATGAGTGAGTTTTTTTGTTGTTGTTTTGTTTTTGCTTAGTTAACATTTTTATTTTCTTTTGGTGGGGATGCTGCAAGGGTGAAGGGCAGATATAGAGGGACTGGGAAATGAGTGGAATTGGGGAGAATGATGTGAAATTTCCGGAGAATCAAAACAAAGTATTACATTTAAAAAAGAAATAGAAAAAGAGATGGGCTGTGGGCAAGACTGTGAGATATGTTCTTAATTAGTCATTGATGGGGAGGGCTCAGCCCATTGTGGGTGGGGCCACCGCTGGTCTGGGTTCTACAAAAAAGAAGGCTGAGCAAGCCATGTGAACAGGCCAGTAAGCAACATCCCTCCATGACTTTTTCAGTTCCTACCTCCAAGTTCCTGACCTGCTTGAGTTCCTTTCCTGGATTCCTTCTCTAACGAACAACACTGTGGAAGTGTAAGCCAAATAAACCCTTTCTTCCCCAAGTTACCTTGGTTATGATGTTTGATCACAGCAATAGTAACCCTAACTAAGACAGCTAGGCTATTCGGGTGTCAGTCTTTCTACCTGATTTTCCCTTAATGCTGTGGCATGACTCTTTGTAGCCCTGCGTTGCTATTTAAGAAGTCCATCTAGCTACACCACATTCTCCAGTGGCCAGAAGAGAAGACTGGAGACAAAGTCAGATGTCCAATCATCCATAACAGTGACATATGACAAGATGAGGTGAGTTGAGATACCTTTATCTTTCCCAGAAACGTGTCATCCAAGAAGGGCTAGTATTCCAGTTTGGTCATGAGCGTTCCCCAGGTATGTGTGTTACAGGGTTGGTCTAGAGGGCATGTTATTGGGATATAAACTAGAAACAGTCAGTGCCAGTGGGAGGCCATTAGGAGGTGTGCCTTAAAAGATTATTGTAAGACCCACGATCCTTTCTCATTCTTTATATCCTCGCCATAGGATGAGTGGTTCTGTACCCCTGCTTGTTCACACCGTAGTAAGCTGCCTCGCTCAAGTTGTACGGCCAACCAGTCTTGGACTAGAACTTTTAATGTTGTGAGCCATCCCACACACACAAAATAAAATTATAAGTTCATTATTCCAAGCACTATTTATGTATGTTTGTTTCTGGGAGTTGGTTCTCTCCTTCCACCATATGTATCCAGGAGACCCAACTCAGGCCATTCTACCTGGTGGCAAGCACCCTTACCCACAGAGCCGTCTCACAGGCCCCAAGCTCAATTACTGGAGCTATCCATAACTGTCTTCAGTTTTCTGTTCTCAAGATATGGACTGCCCCCTGGTCGACGTAATCTAAATTTTGGACACTAAATACTTCCCCTGTACAAACTTTCAAATATGTATTTTTTTGCCTTGTTCCTCTTGGTAGTAATCCTTTTCCTTGTGCCCCTATTTATGTGGCTTTGTAGGTTTCTTTTTTATTAGAACTGTCTCATACATACTTACTATTGGCTTTTCCATTGACACTCTAATTTAGTATGTATAAAGAGAATGATTGATTCTTTGCCATAAATTTCCATACTTGATAGATGTTTCTTCTTCCCAGTAAATGATACCATCTTTTTTTTCAAGCCTCTGAAACAAGAATATCAGAAGCTGTGCTGTATTTCTATAGCATACCCATTCCATTCAGTCTGACTGTATTCATTACAGAACCCAAAACTACAGCTTCTGTGTAGTGACATCCCATAGTGATGTTATATGAATACTCAGACCTCATCTATTTGCCTTCTGTCTGCCATTTTCCCCATTACTTTTCTTCTCTATAGCTGGTAGTTTCCAGGGTGACTTGCTGACAAGAAAATCATTCTGCGAGTTCCAATATATTCTAGGATTAGGAAGCTGTACATGACTTGGACTTGGCTCCCCCTCCCCACCAGTCACCTACACCCTATTCTCTCACCTAACATGACTGTCATGTACACATTAGTTACCAGAGGCAGACTGCATAAGATTTGTTACACTGGTCCTTCTCAGGAAATGATATGCAAAGACTGGCATTTTCAATGAATGCTAAGTGAGACTAATTCATTAATCAGTATTTTCACAACTTAATCATCTGTTGTCATCTTCCATTTCAAAATAACATATGATTTTCTAGCCTCTTCAAACAAATAACAAAGGCCACGAGAGCATGGGTTGCATATTATACGTGTCTTTTCTCTATAGCCCTTTGTGTGGCTTTAGGAAATACACACACACAAATGTTGAATGAATTAGTAAAAATGTTATCTTTGAAACAAATCTCCATTTTAATGATGTACTAGTGATTATCAGTTTCTGATGACTTCAGTTTAAACATCTGAATTTTAGCATCAAAAACAAAACCCTGTGAGGAAATAAAGAAATGGCTCAGTGATTAAGCATGCTTATTGCTCTTCCCTAGGACTGCAGCTTGGTTCCAAGAACTCTTTTTGGGTGTCTCACAACTCCAGATCCAGCTCACCCAGATTCCTGCCTGGCCTCTTTGGGCACCTACACTCAAACACACCTACCTGCACATGCACACACACACACACACGCACACACACACACACACACAAACACACACTGTTTTTAAAAAAAGAATTTTAAATAAACAAATTAAAAGTCTTGGGAGATTCTTTGATTTGAACCACAAATAGCCATGGCAAAAAACAAAAAAAAAAACAAAAACAAAACAAAATTTAAAAAAACCTTCCTTTCTAAACACTGGAAAAACTAGGTATTTGAAGTCTATGTTCCGGTACTTTTTATATGGTATATCACATTGTGATTGCTGAGTATGGCAGTTAACTTACTCACAAACTGTTACTAAATACAGATAATCAACAAGACATGTAGGATGTGCTAGGGATTATAAGAGCTAACAAAAGCCAGGCAGTGGTGACATATGCCTTTAGTCCTAGCACTAAGGGGGCAGAAGCAGGCAGATCTCTGAGTTGTGAGTTCAAGGCTAGCCTGGTCTACAGAGTGAGTTCCAGGACAGTCAGGTGATGTAGGAGGTCCTTCTGTATTTGTGTTGCTTTCATTGGTTGAATAAAGAAACTGCCTTGGTATTTTGGTAGGGAAGAGCTTAGGTAAGCATGGAAAAGAAAACTGAATTCTGGGGGGAAGAAAGCAGAGTCAGAGAGAGCCGCCATGGAGCTGCCAGGTCAGACATGCTGAATCTTTCCCCGTAAGCCACGACCTCATGGTGACATACAGATTATTAGAAATGGGATGAATCAAGATGTGAGAGTTAGCCAATAAGAGGCTAGAACTAATGGGCCAGGCAGTAATTTAGTTAATACAATTTCTGTGTGATTATTTTGGATATAAGCTAGCTGGGCAGCGGGACGCAGCCTGCCGCTCCTCTTACAACAGTCAGGGCTACACAAAGAAACCCTGTCTTGAAAAGCCAAAACAAAAAAGTAACAAAAGCAGACACAGACCATGCTGTATGCAAATTTCATGAAGAAGTCAAATTTAATATTTAACTATACCATATAACCAAGTGTAAATATTTTAAGCCTCTTAATGGAACTGAACTAGGTTTAACAGAAACACATAAAAGTAAGACAAAGCGAGACACCTATTGAAAACAATGTAGTAAAAATAGGGTTTCTTCATTTTTATATGCAGAACTAGAGTGTGTCACATTCTGCATGGTATAAATTTGCATAAAGCCATTTCTGTAACAAGATTCCTGAAGAATTGGGACTAGCTAAGATCTAAATTTCAGGTAAAGATTCTTGTTTAAAATAGGGATGTAAAACAGAAAAAAAGGGGTTAAATATGTGTAAACACAGGACATTCCTGCCTCATGCTCTTGATGTCCTCAATAAAGTTGTATAGGATCCTTAGATGGCTCCAAATGACCAGAAGACAGCTGATATGAAACTGTAGAAAGCAGCTTTATTTTCAAGACAGAAAAACCAGCATGCTGGGGTTCTCTCAAAATGGCATTGATCCCGGGGGAGAGTAAGGCAGTCTGTTTTAAACCTGATTAGGGAAATTCCAGCTGGGGTTAAGTGTACTTTGAAGTGATTGGGTATAGAAACACTTCTGGTACAGGAATCGTTTTATGATTGGCTCATGACATCTGGTCAACAACTGGGGCTGTGGTGTCAGGGGTCTGTTTGCTGTGTCAGGGGTTTGCTTGACTGAAAATAACAAGAACAGTCCCTGCTTGTGGCTCAGTAGAACCCTGATTGTCTACAAGACTGAACGTACTTCCTGAGGGTCTGATTGAAGCCAGACATGAGACAACATAGGATGGTAGGGTAATATGGGACAGAGGTCTTAGGAAACTGGCCCCTGGAGAGAAACAACTGGCCCTGGTCCCTTCTGTTGAAGGCACCACAGAAAGGACTTGGCAGTAACTGAAACAGCAGGGGAAGAAATATGTTGATAGGGAAGAAACAAAAAGCTGTAAGGGACGTGGGGTGTTGGTAGATCTGACCCTGTCAATCATGGTAGACAGAACACATGAACCAAAGTGTGAGGTTTGAGTCTTGGGAGCTCTCTTGAGGCTGGATTTTAAATCCTTGCTTCCTCCTTGGAAAGACCAGAGTGTACTGTAGGAAGATGTTTTGTTCACCTAAGCTAGTGAGCCTTAGGATGACGGTTATTTAACTAATTGCATAGACTTATTTTATTGCTTTAACAATTGGTGCAGACCTGTTTGTACATAATGACTGAATATCAGCCTTTAGTGTTGGCCAAGTATAAAAGATTGAATTGGGCCTGCAGGTGAGGGTTATGATCTGTTTGATCTGCCTATGGGCAGAGGCACTTGTACAGTGGTGGGAAAGTTGGTATTTGTGTACTTTGTCTATGACAGCAAGCCAGTAACTATTTCACACACTCTCCCACACTACTCATTCTTCCAAAGTCCCTTCCTTCTTACTTTAAGCTGATGTGTTTATTTCTCACTACCTTGACTCAGTAAGTGTGGAAGTCATTTACTAGAGGCAAACAATACCCAAAGTTTTCTTGTAAATTTCCCCATTGGGGATGGCTGCACTCTCTCCTTCATGAGTCTGATATGAGCAGTTTGCTTCCAGCATTAAAATTCTTTCTTTTGTTTAGTAGGAACTATAGTCTGCCTTCACAGTCTATGTAATACCGCAAATGTCTCTATCTATCTTTTCCACTGCTTGATCATCAAGCCATGAGAGACATAGGGGAACTGATATTGAGTGATCCCACATTCTCTCAGAGGCATCAACACATTGGAGGGAATTGGAGGATAAATACTGGTAGTCTATAAATTCATATTTATACCGTTAGTTTCTCATTTTTGGATAATGAGAGCTCATAGATATGAAGTGCTAATACGTGTTATTGTACAGATGCATTATGTGAGCCTACTGGAAAATATGATGCAATTTTCTACATATTAAATTTGATAGTCCATTTAACATGCTTAGCATAGTGCAGGGCATAGTGTAAACAATAAGCGTTGGCTATTACTCGCAATACTTTTAGGATCAGTGCTGGTATTTAAGAGTTTACAATACAGCCAAGTGGAAGAGACAAACGCCTCTAAAGATGAATAGTGGCATAGTAAGTACTAAATAACATCGTAGGTGCTCGGGGCAGGAGAGGGCACCATCAGCCACAGAGCCGATGATTAGCCTGGAAATGTTATGCATAAAAATGCCTGAGCTCACAAGAAGAAAGCCAGCAGCCGCAAAACAACAGTTCGGATAAAAGACAGGACAAACTCGGAGGCAATTTTTCAGGCCATCTCTAAGACAATTAAATCACAAAATCAAAGTTTCCATACCTGTGATTTATGGCTTATAAAACACAGTCACTTTTGTTACTTCCTGGAGTAGCATGGAAGTTAGCTGACAGAAGACTAGGTAATTCCCATCTCAGTTCACTAGTGAAGATGTCCCTTTGGCGCGTGGTGAGCAGCACAGGCTCCTTCTGCTCAGAGGAGAAGTGGTAGGGCCTGAAGAAGAGCTCTGAGCCCAGCATCCTGTGGTTGTATTCTTCCTGTTTTGCCTGAAACAGTAATTCACAGAAAAGAAAATGTGCTGTGATAGCAAGTGCCAGAGCTAGTATATTGTTTAAAATATTTTTCTATGTTGACAAAGTCCATTTAGAAAAGAATGAGAAAAACCTTTCAAAGTGGCGTAACCATCGATACTGTTTTTCCATTAACCAGACATGCTGGTATCATCTTAATTCAAATATTTGTAAGCAGAAAAGAGAGGCTCATTTTTATTCACAATGCCTTTCCTATCCCATCTGGCACAAGCAATTTCCTTTTGTTTGCCTTTAAACTGTGTTATAAAGAAATTAATTCTACCCTACGGGCTTTCAATATGAATTCCACAACTTTCATTCTGCTTATTTCTCAATTTCATCATCAGTAACAAATCGTTCTTGAGGGTGGAATTGTACTTGTCAATTTTTCTACTTTACCTCATCAGATTTTTCATTAGGTCTTACCACTCACAAAATTCTTTGCTTTCTTCTGAAAGTTGTCAACAGCTATTATAATTATTTTATCATAGGAATACATGCTATATTGGTGTATACATGCTAATTGGAAAATTACCTTTCTAAATTGGTTTCTAATGAGAACAATTATGAGCCCTGTCACTTAGACAAGTGGTCCAGTAAAAACAGAATCAATTTAACCAAATATATACGATTAATAACTGAAAAACATAAACATGTACTTTGTAATTATTTAATCATCCTTCTTGCAGTGTCTAGTGATTTCAAGTCTGCCTGTGCATAACTTTTGCTCACGGAAGCCAGTGGCATTTCTAAAACAAAAGACAAAAAAAATAGAAAAATTACTTTAGTTTCTTGATTTCTGCTCTCAGTTGAACTTGAATTTGTCCAAGGACAAAGGACTGACAAGAGAAAATGCCCATCTCAAAGAGGTCCAAGTGTAAAGACACCACACCCACAACTGCTAGCTACTCAACATTATCTATATAATGGGCAGATTACCTGGTTTACAAGCATATAGTTTTTTTTCTCTTACTATGACTGAGATAAAAGTGTGCTCTATAGTGAGTTTCATGCATGTGTACACACATGCATGCCAGTATAGAGATCAAATGTATACACTGGGTGTCGTGCCCTACTTACCTTCCTCCTAATTTTTTGAGACAGAATCTCTCATCAGACCAGGGGCTCATTAATTGACTAGAATGGCTGGCCTGCAAGCCCATAGGATCTCTCCATCTCTGCCTTCTAATTGCTGGGATTACAGGTGTGCACCAGTGTGACGTGGCACCGAGGATCCAAGCACTGGACTTCACGCTGTGCATTGCACACTTTACCCACCATGTCGTCCTCTCAGCACATCCTGAAGAATTTTAAGCAAGCACATACCTGACTACCTGACTCTGGTGAGGGTAAAGAGCAACGTAGAAATTTATTGGAAAATAGTCTCTTTTTTTTCTTAATATAAATGTTCAAAGAGTCAACAATTTTAGATATCCTAGATTGCTTGGCTGTGGGGCCACTGAGTGATGGTAGTATTGGGATATTAGCACAGATGATACCATTTGCATATTACAAACAATCCAATAAAAATATTTATCAAAAATAGTGTTAGAGAGGCATTCCTTAAAAGTACATACAAACTTCAATTGCATCAGTACAAAATATGTACAATTTATTTTCTTCCACTAAACTTCCCTTCCTCATCTGAAAAAATAGTCCCAATTACACCTACTTGTCAGGTAATTGATATTTGCATGAGATAATGTGTGGTATGTGCTTAGGACAGTATTTTTTCATGTATTACTTAGAACTTAAATTTTCTAAACAAATGCAATTTACCTTTGGACATTCTTAATAAATGTGAAATATGAGTTAACAGGCCATGGAGCATCACTTGGGATGGACAGAGCCAGTACTTTTGCATAGGGAAGGGTAGGTATAGCATCAGAAAATCTTTACACAATTTCATGGTTGATGAAATGATAGAAGGCGCTGCTTTGGGTAGTGATCCAAGAAAGTGTCATTGGTTTCTTTTGAATAGTTGGTGCTCACAGGTCTGTAGCCTGGGAGAGGATGAAGAATTTTAATTTTATTTTTTGTGAATGTGTTAGTTAGTTTTTGTGAATGTGTCTATTGCTGTGATGAAACACCATGAGCAAAAACAACATGGGGAGAAAAGGGTTTATTTGGCTTATATTTCCATATCACTGTTCATCATCGGAGGAATTCAGGACAGGAAATCAGGCACAGCAGGAATCTGGAGGCAGGAACTTATGCAGAGGCCTTGCAGGGTCCAAGCCGAGGACTTGCAGTGTGAGGCACAGGGGTGGCCTCATCCACAATGGAATGAGCCTTCCCCCATCAATCACTGATTGAGAAAAAGCATTATAGGCTTTCCTAAAGCCCAGTCTTATGGAGGTATTTTCTCAATGGAGGTTCTTTCCTCACTGGTAACTCTAACTTGTGTCAAGGTGACATAAAACTGGCCAGAACAAAGAATAATACAGTGGTAAACCAAGAAGTAAGGAAGGTGATTGTAGGCAGAAGTTTCTTGTCCCAACAACCTAGTCACAAATACCAGACAACTGCTTCCCAAATTACCACACAGAGACTTATATTAATTGTAAATGCTTGACCAATAGCTCAGGCTTATTACTAACTAACTCTTACACTTTAATTAACCCATAATTCTTATCTATGTTTAGCCATGTGAGTTGGTACCTTTTCTCACTAAGGCATTCTCATCTTGCTTCTCTGTGTTTGCCAGTGACCCTCTGACTCTGCCCTTTTCCTTCCCATCATCCTTAGTTTTGTTGCCCCACCTATACTCCTGCCTTATTAAACCAATTCAAGTGACAAATCTTTACAGGGTACAAGAGGATTATTCCACTGCAGATGATGAGGTCAACACTTAAGATCACTACTATCCGCTTTTGTGGCGGCTCTGGTCACCAGCCACTCGTCTTCGTGGAACACTAACACATTAAAACTCATCGTCTTCTCTTAGCATCTTCTGGTTGGTGATCAACCCTAGGCCTCCAAGCAGGGGTCATGGGAAGCAAATAGTATGAATCTCTATCTTGTAGGTGCCCTGGAATCGGCAAGAGAGAGAGATAAAAGGAGGGGTGGTCACTCAGATCGCATTACTTTGTTTTAGCCATGCATACAAGGCATGTGCTGTTTTCAATATGGCTAGAGTATTTCAGCTGAATCCTCCCAAGATTCAAGTACTGAAATGTAAACCCCACTGTGAGTTATAAAGAGGGTAGGAACCTAAGCCAGCTAAGGTGTTTACAGGTGAAAGGTTTGGGAGAGTTGATTTGGACTGGATAAAGTTGTTAGGGTCAGGTTCCCATGACTGAGCACAATGGCTTTACAACAGATTGCACATGCATGTGCCCCATCTCTTGTCCTTGGTTGTCCTGTGCAAACTTAGGACTCAGCAAGAAGCCTATCACCAGCCCTGGCCCCTCAACTTTGCTCTTTCAGAGTCAGAAGCTTGAACAAATTTATATATTTTCTGTTTTGTCAACAGAAAACAAATTGCTAGAAGGTAGAAACAGAAAATACAGGAATGATAAATCTGTCATGTGTGTGGGTAGAATGTGAATTCAGATGACCTAGTTCTGGGTAAAAGAGCCTACTATTCCATGGTGTATTGTCGCAGAAAGAAAAAAGTGGACAGCACACTGTACAGGGGTTTAAAGTCCCACTCAATGGAAGTCATCTCTTCCTAACATCTTTTTGACCATCCTAGACCCTTCCTCACCCCTCTCACTCCCAAGGAAAGAATGGGTCTCCACAGGGATGCTTGTGAATGCAAGCCACTCATGGTGCAGATGTCGGTGGCTTATCTTCATGGGGGTTTCTACTGGAGCAGGTTAAGGGAAGCTCTTGCCTTTGGAAACTTGGCTGAGTTGGATTTTGCTTGCCCTGCCATATTGGGAAATACTGTTCTAAGATGTGTTTCTTTTATCTATGCTGCATTTGTTTAACTCTGTTTAATTGTGATTTTTTGCCTTTCTAATACATGTGATGGCCTAATAAAGAGCTGAATGGTCAATAGCAAGGCAGGAGCAAGGATAGGCTGGGTCAGCAGGCAGAAAAGTATAAAGAGAAGGATATAGACGGAGGCCACTCATTCATTCCCAGTCACCAGACCTAAAATAATTACACAGAAACTATATTAATTACAACACTGCTTGGCCTGTTAGCTCAGGCTTCTTATTAACTAACTCTTAAATCTTGAGTTAACCCATTTCTATTATTTTACTATGAGGCTCATGGTTTACCAGTAAACTTCCTGGGCTCTCCTTCAGTGGCTACATGGAGTCTCTCTGACTCTGCCTACTTTCTCATAGCATTCAGTTTGGTTTTCCAGCCTAGCTCTATTCTGCCCTGCCACAGGTCAAAGTAGTTTTATTCATTATCCAATAAAAGCAACACATATCCAGAAGGACATCCCACACCATTTCCCCTTTTCTGTCCAAATAAAAGGAGGAATAAGAGAATAAGGAGAAAAGAACATAAGGGGCCAGCTACCCAGCCAGCCAGTCATGGACAAAGAAGTAAAAAAAAAAAAGAAAGATATACAGAAATAAAAAAGATAAAACCTCAGAGGCAAAAGGTAGTCAGGATCATTTAAGTTAAGAAAAGATGGCAAGAAATTAACTGAGCTAAGGTTAGGAATTCATAACTAGCAATAAGCCTCCATATGGGAGTTGGGTGGTGTATCCTCCAAAAATCTAAAAGAGTTAAACATCACACAAACTGCCACTCACTCCTCTGCTCTCCCTGAGCCAGTACAGGCCCTACAGCCTCTAAAATGTGATTGCTCTCCCCACCAACAGCTTTGTTTCATCCAGCCTTCTGAACTCTTGTTTTTTATCATTCACTCATTAATTTTTTCACTAATAAATTCCAAACAAATACCTATGCCATGCCAGCCAGGTGCTAGAAGCTAGGATGCAAACACAAACACTGTTTCTGCCTAGCTCTTGAAGTGTACAAATACTCATATGTGTTAAGCATTTACAATGCTGTTCCAAATATTTCATGTAATAATTCAATGAATTGTCACAGAAACCTTTTCAACAGACAATATTATCATCTGTTTGACATAAGAGGAATTACATCTCAGAGAATAGAAGTAGCTTGCCCTCCATCACACGGTCCTAGAGAAACCAGAAGTCAGACCAGAGAGTTTGGCCTTTGACTGCGAGATCTTGTCCACTTTGGCTAATGTCTGTAGGAGTTCTAGGACAAGTAAGGGACATGAGAAACAGAGCATAGCAAAACTTGGAAAATTACTTCTTCCTGAAGTAATCTAAAACAGAACAGAGGGTAGTGACAGACAATGTTTGACAGCAATAGACAGAGGCAGCATCAGTCTCCATGGAGACTACAACAGACACTTCAAGAAACACACACACATGCACACAAACACACACACACACACACACACACATGCACACACACGTACACACACTCCACTTCATAAGATTGCTATGCTTTCTTCGTTGGCCCAGGATAGTGTTATGTGAAACCACATTCCATTTAAAAGTGAACGTACAGATGTAATACCTTTAAATGTATAAATGAGGAAACAGATCTAGGCGTGCCTGGTGGCTTCCAGATCATATAAATATAAATTATTTATATAAATAAATTAGTGTTCAGAATGAATGCTTTGCTTTCTTTCTTATTTGTCCCCCCCCCCCGCCATTAGGTATAGTTATGTGACTCGGGTTCCTTTTAGATTTGGGGTTTTTGGTGTGTTTATTTTTGTACATGTGTGCTCATAAACGTTTACATATAAGTGAGTGTGTGTATTGTGTCCAAACCAGTCCAAGCTGGTCCATACCAGTCCAACCAGATTCAAGTACATCTACACTAAAACACATGAACATGGACATGATGGTGAGATAATATTAGATTAAGAAGAATGAAGAATCACGTCTAAGGGTTTGCAGAGGTGAGAGATGTGATCTGAGATGTAATCTTCTTTCTTCTTCTCCACAACATGCTGGAGAGGTTTATAGGGTGAAAACATGAGATACTGCAGAAGCTCCCAGGGAACTCAGTCCACGGGATAAGTGAAAATAAGGGAATGGTTTCAAAAGACTTTTGAGGAGTCAGTGTTAACTCCCCCACATTCTGCATGTGACAATACATCTGATCCTTAGAGAACCAGAACCAGGGTGTGGACTACTTAGAGATCTTGCGGTGGAAGGAACAATACAAGGCAAGGGTAAACCAAACCTATGAGCCTGAATTGCGTTGCTCAGCTGTTTGACTTAAGAATCTAGCACAGTTTATTCTCTCCTATAGTTCCATCTCTGGCAACCGGTCCATTATTATTCCCACAATAGCTTTCAGTTCCCTACCTGCCTTGAATTTGCAACAATCTTCTCTATAGGATAAAAATATTGTGACAATAGAAAATTTGTGCAAATAACTATTGTTAAATAGAAGATACATTCCCTGAATCCATACACCAAAGGGATTGTGCTACATAGTCACATCCATGATAATAAAAATCCAGTTAATAAAAATCCAGGAGACCCCATGTACTGCTAAGAGAAAAGGTAAGGACTCGTTCAAGTTGTTTCTTCAAACACTTTGTCACATGAGGCAGATAAATATGGATGGTTTCTGCTTGAATTTGGGCAGAAACGTGATAGGAGGTAGATACGGCTCACACAAGTAAAAGTAATTGGCTATTGTCTAGCACTTCTTATGAAGATGAAACTAGCATTTGCGGTGTGAAGAAGCAATGAAGGTTCTGTCAGATGGGAAGCCACTGGTGAAAATCATCCAAGGGCCTGCTCTTGTCTTCCTACCACCTGAAGGCATGGGGTCCCTAGAAAACTTTGTTTTCCCTGAAGTCAGAAACGCAGTCATTGTGAGATAGCCCAGGAGTGGGCTCTGCAGTCCCCAGCTTACACGGGGATGTTTCTTTCCCAACAACTTTATACATAAACCTTGAGGTTGGCGCTAATGATTGGTTGGTAGCATTTCAACCCGACACTGCTGCTTCATGGCTGTGAGGACATAACCTGCAAACCTTACTCTCCTGGTAGAAGGGTAGTCAGAGATGAATCTAAAGGACTGGAAAGAGTGTTTTTAAAAACCATATTGTTTACTTCTAAGGAAACTTGAAGATAGAATATGAAAACTCCAGTTTAAAAGAATGCTTTGGGGGTTATGGTCTCAATGAATAAATAAAAACAATTGTAATTAGCCTATCATCTAAGGTATTTATATGCAAATGATGCCTCTAAAGTACTTGAGGTTGCCTACAAGTAATTTCTTCTCTTAGTCATAAACTTTAAGCATTGTGCTCACTGTGGTTTTGCTCTATTAATTCTCCTAATAAACCATTTCCTTATCATTAGCGCAAAGGTAAACTTCAACACAATTAAAAAATTTTAACAAAGTGTTGTAATTTATATAAAGCTCCAATAAATGCAAATTTAAATGTCAGAAGTAGACCTTAAAAGTTATCACAGAAACTTTTCTTATACGTCTGTTTGACCACAAAAGATCTTAAATTAATTGACAGTAGTAATTGAAAAACAAAAACAACCTAATCTCACTTTTAAGACTAGGTGATGCAGAACAACCTTAGGACTGCCGATGTCAAAAAAGCCAGAGTCTATATAGTCTGCATTTTTCATACTTGCTACATGCATTCTCATAAAGGGATCCGGTGACATGGTAAAATACAAGGCAGTCCCCAGGAGAACATTGACGTTGGGGGACTGTGGAAGAGGTAGGAGCCACAAAGCAGAGTCAGCTCCTGTGACAAAGAGGTAAATGCAAAAATATAAAAGAAATCCCATCTCAGCACAAAAACTAGGAGGCCCCAGAGGATAGATGATGCCAGAAAACTGTGAGATTATTGTGGCTGCCAGAGTATATTAATACTATAAATATAGATGATTTCCTGAGGAAAAAGGTCCTTGAAAGCGCACCAGATGTGTGATGCTGAATAACAAGTTCAACAGCTAAGACACAGAGCGTCAGCAGAAAGCCCGTTCCCTGCCCTTCCTTTCATGGGATCCTGACTTATGCCTGCATGACTCACATACAACTGGGAAGCAGCAGGGTGCCGACCTGAAAACCTTCACTCTTCATATTTCCCCTCTTTCCAGATTCTCCAGCATCATTATACATACAGCTGGCTACCAAGTCGCTCATAGACGCAGTGATCAAGTGCATTTGAACATTCCAAAAGTATTTATCTCATCTGTTAAATACTTAACAGATTTTCTTAAATAATATCTTAAAAATTCCGAACTGTTAGGAGTAACTTTTAACTCTTAATTCAAAATAAGATGCCTATGCAACTGGTAAAGGCAGCCTACAGTGGTTTAAATGAGAATGCCCCCCCTAGACTCATAGGGAGTGGCATTGTTGGGAATATGGTCTAGAGACTGTGCTGTTATATTTTGATGAAGGCTGTGGTTGCTTTCTGTCCAGAAAATATGCCTGAAGCAAAATTTAAATGAAGGGAATGGTTACCTCAGGGAAAGACCTCACCCAGCTAAGCTGCCAATTTATGAAAAGGATTTAAAGAAAAGCTTGTGGAAGTGTGTGGTGGTACATACCTTAAATCCCAGCACTGGGGAGGCAGAGGCAGACAGATTTCAGAGTTTAAGGCCAGCCTGGTCTACAGCGAGAGTTCCAGGACACCCAAGTTTAGGAAGTAAAGGAAACTATCAAAAATAGAAAACTGATGAAAATATATTTAAACAAGGGAGCCATTTTCTAGTCCTAGTAAGCAGAAGAACGTGGCAGCCTTGGCCACAGGAGTCTGATTTTAGAGTCAAAGATACAAGAAAAGGGTTCTTTATTCAACCTCCCTTCATGACTAAGGCAAGTGGCTGAGGCCATTGCCCGAAGCTGGCATGGTAAAGATGGTAAAGCTTGGGTTACCCTAGAGATCCCAGGATATCGGAGATGCCAGAGTGGAGAAATACTTGCCAAGGAGAGCTGCTAACAGGGAGTGTAACCAGCCCAGACGAGAGACACGTGTTACAGTCAACAAAGCTGAAAGGGGTTGGAGATCTGAAGAGCACTTTGCCTTCAGCGGAGGAGATGCGGTTTGTAGTCTTGCTTTGGACAGTGTGTCTTCATTATATCCCCTTTCCTCCATTTTGGAATGGTTATATCCTGTGCCATTATATGTTGGAAGTATGCACTCTGCTTTTCTATTTTGATTTTTACAGGGGTTACAGTTAAAAGATTGCCACAAGTCACCAAAGAAACTTTGAACTTTTAAACAGGGTTTAGACTGTTAAAAACTATGGGAACTTTTAAAATTGTACTAATGCATTTACATTATGATATGGCAATAAGCCTATAGAGGTCAGGGAGTAAAATACGGTACATTGAGTGAAAATGTCCCCCATAGATTCACAGAGAGTGACATAACTGGAGGTATAGTCTTGTTGGAGGAAGTGTGTCACAGGGAGTGGGTTTTGAGACTTCAGAAGCTCATGTCAGGCCCAGTGTCACTTGAGCTGCCTGATGATCCAGATGTAGAATTCTCGGCTACTTCTCCAGCACCATGTCTGCCTGCCTGCTGCCATACTTCCCAACATGACAATAATGGACTAAACCTCCAAACTGTCAGCCAGCCCCAATTAAATGCTTGCTTTTAGAAGAGTTGTCATGGTCATAGCATCTATTCACAGCAATGAAACCCTAAGACAGATACCTATGCAGTTGGTAAAGGCAGCCTGGGCTTAGCTAGCTAGTTTCCTGGCTTCAAAGTTTGGCTTAATCATTAAATATTGGTATGAGCAGGGGTGACTTTATTTCTGACTTCTAAGGAAAATGTATTCTGGGTATCTAATTAAACTAGAAACGATAGTATCCACCATGACTGATTTTTCTGAGGATGATGGTCACAGAAGTCTGAGCACTATGCCTAATTAGTCTGAGCCACTCAGCCTACCAAATGCAAGGAAAGTATGTCCAATAACAAACATGTTTCACTTTCGTTCCTGTTTCTTTTAATTCAACAAACAATGACATTTTGGATTTTACAGAATAATTGAAGTATTTTTAACATTTATGTATTGTCTTTATCTTTGTCTCTGTGTGTCTGTGTGTTTCTCTGTGTGTCTGTCTGTGTGTCTGTGTGTCTGTGTGTCTGTCTGTCTGTCTCTCTCTCTCTCTGCATTTGTGTGTGTGTGTGTGTGTGTGTGTGTGTGTGTGTGTGTGTGTGTAGGTCAGAGGACACTTGGTAGGAATGCTTCTCCCCTTCTATCATGTGGTTCCCAGGCATTAAGATGAAGTCATCCACTTTGGTGACAAGGATCTTTAACTGCCTAGAAGCCCCTTCCTAAATCAGTCAGTGACCATATTGGCAAAAGAATTTATGTATATGATTCAATCATACTGAGAAGTAATGCATGACAGAAAAAGGCTTTTCTTTTATAAATGGGAGAAATGATTGCTTAGTAGGCAATTAATACAATTAAAGATTCTGTCATAGTTAGCAGCCTGTATATCTTGGTTTGTCTGGACAATTCTAGTTATTCTAGTTACTCATATTTATATTCTAGGGTAACAATAGTGTTTCTTCTGCTCTTAGAAGCTTGCCTATTGACAATTAATTGTATGACTAATACAACTAAAATAGCGATACTTATTAATAATTAGAGTATAAAATGCATGATTTAGTAATTGACTGTTAATAGTTTTCTCAAGAACATCCATAGATGGACTCAGGAAGATAGATCTGTCAGTAAAGTGCTTAACATCCCAGCATGAGAATTTAAATTCAATTTCTAGAACTCTTACGGGTGTGTGGCGGGGGAGACAGGTGTGAGCACGGTGGCATATGTTTCTCATCCTAGTGGTGGGGATGTAAGGACAGGTCCTTCAGGCTTGCCACGTAGACTTAGCAGGCTAGATAGTGTAGTCTAAACAACAAGCCCAAGGCCGGTGAGAGAATATACACCCTTCACTAAAAAACAAGGTGGATAACCCCTAAGGGATGACACTGTTTACCTTTTGCTTGTATATGCATGAATACATGCATGCAATATGCACATATGTACATGCATACACGTGTTCACCCACACACACACACACAGAGAGAGAGAGAGAAGTAAAGGCTAGTGAGAAAATGATTAGAAGTGATTTGACCAATAATGACTGAAGCACTGTTATGATTATAGTGAGAGAAAGAAAGACAACATTCTTACAGAAGTAGAAATTCAAAATTGAACATCTGTTGATATAAGATATGACAATAATATAGAATAAAAATGCAAAGAAGCTTAAATGTTTTAAATTTCATGACTGGGGACTATTCACTAATGGAAACTGTAAACTTAGAAAGTTTAGTGAATACAGTGATGAATTCAGGCTTGACACATTAAATTCATTTCTTCTGTGAACGTTGGGTGAAAAGTACCAAGCAGGTGTTTTGAGGCTTCTACCAGAGGCCTCTGTGGTAATTTAATTAGCTATATAATCTGGTTGGTAGATTCTCATAAAGCTTTGAATCCAAAAAGGAAGTAAGCAGTTTTTGTTTTAGATTTACTATCCACTCAGCCAATCATTACTGTGTCCAAATGTTCTAAGAGCTGTGGCATCGGAAGAGAACAAAGTGGGTCAAGTCCTCACTCTCCCGGAACTAATGTGGAAAATCACATTAGGCAAAAAATATATATTGCTATAGCGTATTTTACTGAAGACTGTGGAAGAGAAATAAAATCATTCAGTTGTTCGGGGTAGTCCTTTTCAACAAGGAGACATTTGAGGAAAGAGCTGAGGGAAATAAACTCTCCAGGTTCGAACACTTAGTCTAAGGGATAATGAGAACTCAGATTCTTACGGGAAGTCTCTCATCATCTACGGAAGCCACAGTGAGAGCAATAGATCTGAGGCTAGAAAATGAGGAGGCTAGAAGGATATTCCAAGATCAGGCAGGCCACCCGGGTGGGTGGAGGAGAGAGGTCCTGGGCAGAGAGGAGGAAAGATCTGCTGTTAGAACATGATTACGGGAGGAGGAATAACACAAACTTTGGTTTCAAAATAGTATGTTTCTAGTGTGGGGGCACAGCCTTTAATCCCAGCACACAGCATGCAAAGGCAGGCAGATATGTGAGTTCAAGGCCAGGCTGGTCGACAGAGTATGTTCCAGGTCAGCCAGGGCTACACAAAAAAACTCTGTTTTGAAAAAAGCAAACAAACAAAAAATGGAATAGTGTGCTTAAATATTTAGATTAATACTGGATTGGAGATATTTGCATAATCGTTGAACTGATAGAATTTGAAGTTTGAGGAACAGTTGGAAATAGAGCTATAAACTCTGAGGTTATGAGAAAAACATATATATAAAATATTGGGCCTTCTCTGGAGAATGAACACAGATGAAAGAGAAAAACTGTCTACGAACTGACAGTCCTAAGATATTTCAGTGTTGGAAGATCAAGGAGATGTTTTTGAAAGGTAGGGGATCTCTGAAATATGATTGTACTGATTTAGTCATTTTCTAATAAATGTTTAGCAAATAGTTCTCAAAACTTAAAATTCTTAATTCTCAGTGCTTGTCAAGTTTAGTGATATATTTTTACCATGATCATTTTTCAATGAGCTGTGCCAAATGCTCCTTAAAGAACAAGCCAGAATGAGATTACTAAATGATCATTAGAGTTAAAATCTCTTACTGCTCATCATGAGGGCCAGAGTTCAAATATCAGAATCTGTACAAAATCCAACAGGACTAGAAGTCAGGGTTAAAAGTGGGGATAAGGGTGAGAGGGGACATTAATGACTGTCAAGTCTGGTCTAGTCTAAACCGATCTGTTCTTGTCCAAAACAGCAATGGATTTTATAATCTGAGTTGAGGGCTTTACTTAACTCTTTTCTGGACTGCACTGCTCTGGCATTTAAAGACATAGTTAATCTTACCTTTTATCAATCTCAGTTAACAGCCCTACCTCTGGGCTGTTTTTATGTCAGAAACTTCAGTGTTATCTTCGACAACTGATGCTTTTTCCTCACTATGTCAACCTCGACCATCATGAATCTCTCCAGTTTCACCCACAACTGTCTCCAAACACTATTCCATCTACCCTTCTCACTACTGCACTTCTTTGGTTCAGACCTGCGCAGAAATCATTTACTCACCAATGGCTCTTCTTGCCTCCAGTCCACTGCTCTAGTACCAAAGAGACAGGAAGCATGGTTTTTATCACCTGGTCTTTGTAGAACACTTCCAAATTAAGAAAGTACCTGTGGTGGTTCATCTTACTTGTCAACGTGACTACATCTGGAATCAACTAAAACCCATGCTTCCAGGTGTTCCTGTGACTTATTTTCTTAATCGGGATTATTTGAAGCAGGAAGACCCACCCTAAATCTGGGCCACACCTTCTGGTGACAGCCCACATAACAGGACATGGCTCACTCCTGATGGCAAGTTCATCGTTCCTGCTGCTGCCACCAGTATTACACCCAGCCTCTTCAAGATTCCAAAACAGTGTGAAGACCAGGTCTCCAGTAACATTCTGAGATTTGGGCACCAGATTGGCCCTACAGAGCCAACCTCACAACTGGAAAACTAGTGTCTTCTCGGGTTTTCTGCCATGAAGCAACTGTTGAACTCTCTGGACCAGACCGTGAAACAAGGCTAATAAATTCTGTTTTAATATTCATTCTATCTGTTCTATTCCTTTAGCAGACCCTGACTAAATCAGCACCACCCTGTCTTCTGCTCCCCAGTCATCAATGCATTCAAAGATCTGCCTGTCCAGGCAACTCATTCCTTCACGAATCACAAATACAGAAGAGAGAGTTTAACTTAACTTAAGGTCATTAACTCAGTCTACCACCTTCTACTTCAAATGAAACCCCTTGTTTAAATTAAGGTCCTTTTTAATAAAAGAAAAACTGAGAGTGGAAAAGGACCATGGTTGTTAGGCAGCTAAGAAATAGCCACAAACCATGAGATGGCAAAATGGTAGCTTTTATTCAAATCTTACTTTTTTTTAAGTAGAGAAAGAAACTCTAAAATGTAATAGCTAAACTGTGATATGCATCACTTTATTTTTAGGAATGTTTTCTCAACACTCATTCTGAAAAATATGCTAAACTATATGCACTGAAAATCGAATAATCATATTTGTACAAATACAGCACAAAGGATTTAGATAGTAATACCTTTTATCTCAAAAAATATAATTATTACTTTTGTATATGACAAATTACGTACTTTGTTTTAAAAGCATGACCAAGCTCATTCTAATTTATGTTCTGTTACCATCTGCCAATTTAACGGCAACACAGAAATTATGAAACGGTGGTCAATAGTACTCTGTAAAAGACAGCTGAAGACGAATGAAATGGGAAGAGCTTCTCAGGGTCTCTAAAACCTCACATTTCAGCAGGCAAAATGGATCTGTGCGTAAGTTTGTCTGCTGCCAAACTTATGAAAACTAAGTTTCATCCTGAGAACCCACATAATGGAAAGAGACAAACCAGTTTCCTCAAATTGTCCTCTGTGTCCTCTGACCTCCACCACATGCACAATTACACACATGCACACACACATACACACACAAGAGAGAGAGAGAGAGAGAGAGAGAGAGAGAGAGAGAGAGAGAGAGAGAGAGAGCAAATAAATAATAACGTTAAAAAAATTTCATTTATCATCTGCTTCAGCTTGGCCCTGTGCTGTAGCTCAATTCATGCTTCTCATCAATGTACTACCTCATTAATTGTTTTGCTTTCATGTGAAGCTTTGAATACATTCCACACCTTTGCGTGCAGATTGTAAATAACAGTTGACCACCGTTGCACCAAAAGGCTCACCTTTCTATAGCCAGTTAACAGTGCAATCCACTAAATGCTCCTTATTCACAATCAATCATTTCTCTTGATGCGTGTTCCTCTTGGGTTTGTCTATCTGGGAATTTATGCTGATAATGAGCTTTTGAAAACTGATTTGGTGTGACACTGGGTCATATTTGAAAGCTTTCTATCAAAATAACTGGAAATGTAATTTTAAATTCACCTCACTAATACAGCTGTCTTTAATCTCCGGGGATAAATAGTGACAAATGAGGCTTGGTTTTTGACCAGTTTAGCTTCATCTAAAAGAGAGTAGGTGTTTTAATGGAGCTTTTAAGTAGATAATAGGCACGCGGTGAGCATTCTGAGGTATGATAATGAGCTCCATGTATAGATACAGAACTGTTTTTCACTATGCTTCTGCACAAGAAAGCATTTGCAATTTATAAAAGAATCAGAAGTCTATTTACATGGCCACTGGGATGCGTGCTAAATTTCCTTATGCATTTAAATATCCCTATTTTCACACCCACTCCAACCATTATTTAGTTTGCAGATTCATTAAACTGCACAATGTGTACTTATTAGCTGCCAAAGAAATCATGTCAAATTAGGTGTGCATTTTTATTACTAAAAAGAAAGAAAAGAAAAGAAAAGAAAAGAAAAGAAAAGAAAAGTATACATGCTCAAAAATGTTTGAATTACAAAATAGTAATGAGAACAAAAATGTTTGGATAAAAACCTTTCAACCAAGTCATAAAATTAACGTGTTTAGTGTGAATGTACTCCAATTAAAGAAAATAATAGCTGTGATTTCAACGTTGACTTGAGGAAAGCAAATGTAATTCTCATTTTGCTAAAATGTTGAGTGACCACATAAATGGTCTGTGACTGTGGCCAGAATAGAGGAGCCATGGGATCGCAGCACATAGCAGAAATCTTAGTCTTGCAGATCTAAGTGTGGTTAGCTCAAATGTATATTAAGGGTAAATTAAAAGGCTGTGCAGCCTCACGATAGAGCACTGACTCCTAATGGAACCAACAAGTGGTTTTCTCAAATAGGCTAATATGAAGACCTACAAAAGTGAGAATGCCATTATACCTTATATTTATGTTTATCTGTACACTATAAAAATGTGGTTTTAAGGAAACAGCCTGGACTGTGGTACAGACAGCTCTGGATTCAGACCCTATCTCTGGCACTTCTTAGGCATAAAATTGTAGGTGACGGCATATTCCTTTATTCTTTTTTTCCACTATTAAAACTTCTCAAGGAGGGGCTGAGATGCAGCTCAACTGGTGCATTGCTTGCCTCCCATCAAAGCCTTGGGTTCCACACCTAGCACTGCATAAGCCAGGTGTGATGGCAGCACATGTATGAAACGCCAGTAATTTGTAGGTAGAGACAAAAGATCAGACAATCAAGTTGCTTTCAGCTTTCTTAATGAGTTCAAGGCTAACCGGAGATACAAAATAAAACGTCAAAGAATAAAACTTCTAATTAAAATGATGAACTGAGCCGGGCGGTGGTCATGCCTTTAATCCCAGCACACGGGAGACAAAGGCAGGCAGATTTCTGTGAGTTCAAGTCCAGCCTGGTCTACAAGAGCTAGTTCCAGGGCAGACTTCAAAGCTACTAAGAAACCCTGTCTCAAAAAAACAAAGAAAATAAAAAATAAAAATTAAAAAATTAAAAAAATAAAATGATGAACTGACTTTATAGCCCCATAGAGTCAAAATATTCTGGAATTCTGTAAGTACTAAATAGATCTTGTATGCATGTATACACTTTTAAGGTATTTCTAGAATTATAGCAATAAAGTTTAACAATAATGCTTAAAAATTGAAACATGTCACTAAAATGAAGGGTTTCCCTATAATAACAGGAAGATATGAGCAGGTTCTGTATTTAAGATCTTATCTAAAGACCTTTTCCTTAGACCAGCTGTATATTACGAGCATTAAAATTAAGAATTGCAGGAGGCTAAAAACTTGCAAAGCAAGCAGATGTGGCTACACACTGAGTAGTGGCATCAAAGTTCATACAAAAGCACATGTTAAGTGTTTCTTACAAATGCTCATCATACATTAAGTCCTTGGGATTTCCATAGGCCAAAGTCAAACAAAAACAAGCTCACACTCAAAGACAGCAAAGCAAAAGCCTAGATAAATGTGGGTAAGAAAGAAAGACTTAGTCTCAAACTCGTTCTGAGGTCAGCATTTTGTTTGTAACAAAACTATAAAACAGACAATAAAAGCGAACAAAACTATAAATTGATATTCTTTAACATACAATTAAAAGTTATTAACAATGCATTTGTAAACAGAGTGCAACATGCAAATGGATGGAAATAGAAAACACTATTCTGAGTGAGGTAACCCAGACCCAAAAAGATGAATATGGTATGTACTCACTCATAAGTGGATTCTAGCCATAATTAAAGGACATTGAGCCTATAATTCGTGATCCTAGAGAAGCTAAATAAGAAGGTGAACCTAAAGAAAAACATATAGTTATCCTCCTGGATATTGGAAGTAGACAAGATTGCCAGGCAAAAATTGGGAGCTTGGGGGTGGGGGTGGGGTGAGGGTAAGAGGAGATGGGGTGAGAGAAGTGAGAAGGGGAGGATGGGGAGATCTTGGGGGAATGGGACGGTTGGGATGGAGGAAGGGTGGATATGGGAGCAGGGAAGTATATATCTTAATTAAGGAAGCCATTTTAGGGTTGGCAAGAGACTTGACTCTAGAAGGGTTCCCAGGTGTCCAAGGAGATGTCCCAGCTTGTTCCTTGGGCAGCTGAGGAGAGGGCGCCTGAACAGGCCCTATCCTATAGCCACACTGATGAATATCTTGCATATTACCATAGAACCTTCATCCGGCAATGGATGGAGATAGAGACAGACCCACATTGGAGCACTGGACTGAGCTCCCAATGTCCAAATGAGGAGCAGAAGGAGGGAGAACATGAGCAAGGAAGTCAGGACCATGAGGGGTGTGCCCACCCACTGAGACGGTGGGGCTGATCTAATAGGAGCTCACCAAGGCCAGCTGAACTGGGACTGATGGAGCATGTGATCAAACCGAACTCTTTGAACGTGGCTGGCAATGAGGGCTGACTGAGAAGCCAAGGACAATGGCACTGGGTTTTGATTCTACTGCATGGACTGGCTTGAATGTTCACCTGGCTAGTCTGTTTGAATGTTCACCTTCCTAGACCTGGATGGAGGAGGGAGGAACTTAGACTTCCCACAGGGCAGGAAACCCTGACTGCTCTTTGGACTGGAGAGGGAGGGAGAAGAGGGGTGGAGGGAGGGGGAGGGAAATGGGAGGAGGGGAGGAGGTGGAAATTTTTAATGAAAAAAAATATAAAAATTAAAAAAAAATTTTAAAAAACAGAATGCATCCATGTTCACATATAAATGTAGATACATTCATATACATAGATATATAAATATATAAATACACAATATATGCATATCTAGGTGTGCAAAAGGATAATAAATCATGAGCCAATGACAAACTATATTTTAGTATTAAAAACTATATGATCTTTATGACTATCTTATAGTTGTAAACAAAGCCTTTCCCAAAAGTCAACATCTCTTCATGATACAACCACAACAAATAAAAATTTTGATTTTTTGAGACAGGGCTTCACTGTGTAGCCATGACTTTCCTGGAACTAGCTCTGTAAATCAGGCTGACCTCAAACTCACAGAGATTCACCTGCCTCTGCCTCTCGAGTGCTGAGATTTAAGCCACCACAGCCCAGCAAAGAAAAAAAATTTTTAGTAAGCAAAAAAAAAAAATCATCTGAAGATGAAAAAGGGGTGGTTGAGCTGACTCACAAACAAAGGCACTGACTGAGTGAATTTCTTCAGCCCACAGCGGAAGGAGAGGACAGGTTCCCAGAAGTTGACTTCTGGACTCCACATACACACTGGTGTGGGCGTAATAACAACAATAATAAAATTTTCAAAAACTAAAACCTGCAAACAATATGCTTAGTTATATATGGCTAGGTTCCCCCTTAGAATGTACTTCTTGGATTATTTTAACCCACATGGTACCTGTTAAAATTGACTAGTTCACTAAGGCAAGAAATATAAATAAAATCATTCTTTTGATAAAAAAAATATTCTTTCAAATGTTCAGTACATAGCTTTGCATTAGCTTTTTGTCTGTGATCCAAACCACTGAGGAAAAGAAGACTCATTTGGGTTCATGCTGTAGAGGTTTCCGTCATTCCTGGTGGGAAGGTAGGGTAAGGCGGGGCAAGAACAGGCACTCATCTCTTGGTGGTTAGGAAGTAGAGAGACAATGCCTATGCTAACTGGGTTCTTCCTCTTTGCCTGTTATTCTGTCAAGGTTCTCAATGGACTGGGTCCCGCTCATATATCATATCTTCCCTCCCAATATAATAATCCTCCTAAAATCACCTCACATCCTGACTCCAAGTGTGCTTCACAAATCTAAGTGCCTTTCACATCAATCAAGTTGCTAATCAGGACTAGCCATCAAAATATCCTTACATGAAATTAATTGAAAAAATAAGAAAAATGAGGAAAAGTATATCTTAATGTGTAAATTATGCTAATTGATAAATTATGTAATTAGATGAAATCCTTATAACTAACATTATTAAAAGAAATATTTTTATTTTTAAAAAAATAATTGATATTGAAATTCTTATTGTTACAGAATTTGTTTCTTTTTCCTGTCCAAAATGAAGTACTTAGGAAGAAACTGGTAAGGAATTATTCTATCATTCAGTATAATTTTACCTAATTTAGAATACAGTCTACAGTCAAGCTAATTTTTCTTGTAGAATTAATTTCAGGTTGATATTGATTTACTGTTTCTCGAACATTTAATTGAATGTTCAATAAGGAAGATAAAGCATTTCTGTAGATGGGTAATTACACTGATATTGGGAAACTAAAGAAAACATGGAGGTAATAATTCTGTATATTAATTTATCATTCTGTTTTCTATTTTAGCACAAGAAGCATTATATCAACAAGGAATAAAATGAACTATAAAGAACAGGCTAGGGCTAGAATTCTGCTTAGTGGTAGTGTCTGTGCTTAACAAGATGAGATACTGGGTTCAGTTCCCAGTATTGCAAAGAACAAAAGAAAGAAGAGGAGAGAGAGAGACAGGGAGAGAGACAGACAGAGAGAAAAGGAAGAAAAAGGGTTCTCAAAGCAAGTCTATTGTTTGTACTTTTTTATAAAAAGGTTTGCTTTATCCATTTGCAGGTACATCGTACACTTTAATGTATTCCCTTGGCCTTATGTTATGGACTTTTCCTATTTTTCCATGTTGTCTTTTCCACCATAAAAATTAATGGATGATTTTTAATCTACAAATTGATACCATGTTATTTATTGAATTATTTCCCCATTTCTAAATGTTACTATTTCAATTTATCAGCATTATATGTAAGTTAATGAGCATTCTGCATGTGATTCTTTTGCCCTGTTCCTTAATACTAATGAAGAGTTTTGGCAATAGCCACAACTCAGAACACTTGAACAATTTCAGTTTTGTTATTGGTTTGGAAACTTTACTATAATTTATATTTACTGTCATGTACATGAAGATATCACTTCCAGGACAAACTCATTTAGGATACAGTTGTAATAGTAAGTTGTTGGCTTGGCTGGGCAAGAGGGCATACTGAGGAGAAAACCCCAAGTATTATACCTACCAGGAAAGCACTCTGCCACCAAAGTACATCCTGGCCTATGCCATCTGGTTCTGCTTCTTTAATTAGCACATTGAATTTGTATTTCATATTTGTATCCTCTGTAATGTATGAGAGGAATTTAGTCTTTGGAGCCATATGAATGTGATCCAATACTCAGTTCTAGTTATATCATTTTCTAACTCAGTTCTAGTTATATCATTTTCTAAAGATTGGTATGTTTGTTAATGACTGTTGCATCAAAAATTACTACACATATGTATATACATACATATTTTTGTACATAACAGCAATTAATGAAGAAAGAGACCATGAATTATAAAGAAGGCAAAATATGTGAGGGTTTGGAGGGAGGAAAATTATACAATTTCAATCTAAAAAAAATTAAAGTTTTTCTTTAAATAAAGTAAAATAAAACAAAAATCTACTCTAAAACTCAGTGGCTTAAAATATAGTTATATTTATTTATTTATGGGTCAGCTATACGGTTCTTCTAGCTTTATCTGGGGACATTCAAAGAACTATAAGTACTTACAATTAAGAAGGTAGCTCAGAGAAGAGGTTAAGGAGCTAGCAAGGTTAAGGACACTACAAGGAAAAACAGCCCACAGAATCAACCAAGAAGGGCTTATAGGTACTCACAGAGACTGGAGTGATAATCATGGACTCTGTATAAGTCTGAGCTATGTCTTCTGAACATAGCTGTTGTTGTTAGTTTAATATTTCCGTGGGGCTCCTAAACAGTGGGAGTAGGGGGTATCTCTTACTCCTTTGCTTGCTCTTGGGATCCTTTTCCTATGACTAGGTCACCATAACAAGCCTCGATATGAGGGTTTGTGCCTAGTCACATTGCAACTTGGTATGCCATGGAGGTTGATTTGGATTTTTTGATATCTTTTGGAGGTCTGCTCTTTTCCGAAGGGAAATGGAGGAGTGAAACTGAGGGGGAGGGGAGGAAAGGGGGAAATGCAAATTGGATGTAATGTGTGAGAGAAAATTTTGGTTTTTTTTTTAAGGGTAGCTTGGGAAATCTTGGTGGAGTGCTGGCTCTCTTTTTTTGGTTTGGTTTGGGGTGGGTTTTGTTGTTATTGTTGTTTGTTTTGTTTCTGTCAACTTTCTACAAGCTAGAGTCATTTTGGGGATAAAAAACATCAATTGAGAAAATGTCCCCATAAATTGACTTGTATGTAATCTTGTGGTGCAGTTTTGATTGATGACTGATATGGGAGGGTCCAGTTCAATGTTGGTGATTTCACCCTTGGGCTAGTGGTCCTGGATGCTATAAGATAACAGGCTAGGCAAGCCATGAGGAGCAAACCAGTAAGAAGCACTCCTCCATGACCACTAAATCAGCCCCTGCCTCCATATTCCTGCCCTGCTTGAGTTCCTGTCTTAACCTCCTTCGATCATAGACTGGGATGTGGCACCGTAAGCTGAAACAAGCCCTTTAGTCTCCAAGTTGCTTTTGATCATGGTGTCTTATCTCAGAAATAGAAACCCTAACTAAGAAAGAGCAGCTCTTTTGTGTACTTGGTGGTTGGGTAGAAATAAAATTATCTAGAATGAACTCACATATAAGACCAGGCTGTCTACCACATAAAATCTTATTCAGTCACAGGCCAATATAAATTTTTGCTTTTTTGTTTTTCACAGAAGAAGTAATTATGCTTTGAGAGTATGCAAGTGGAAGGCATCTTAGGGATTTACTGGGGCTGGTTCTAATGTCAACTTGCCAGAAATAAGGACTCCCTGAGTAAGGAGCCTCATGAGAAGAAGTGTCCAGATTGCCTTGATTAATGTAGAAAGACCCAGTCTAATGGTGGGCAGCACCTTGTGGTAGCAGCCCAGATAAAAAAGGTACAGCAGAAGGAATACCATCTCACCTTTTGCTCATTTGCCATTCCTCTTGCCCTGAGTTAATTTGCCTGTTGTTGTTGTTGCTGCTGCTGCTGCTTCCTATGATGATAACAGAACTAGCACTTCTCAGTTTCATCCTGATTGAGGGACCAGCATTTCTCTGGGCTTCTGGCACCATATCGCCTTGTGGACTGAGCAGTCATTGTCCCCACCCCAGTGAGAGACACTATTTTGGGACTGCTTTGTGTTTAATGCATTCTCAGTATGTACTAAACTTGTATTCTTTGTATGTTTTGCCACCAAACCCCTGCCTGTAGTTGTTGTCTTATTGGAGTAACTATTGCTGTGATGAAACACCAGGACAGAAAGCAAGTTGGGGAGGAAAAGGTTTATCTATACTTCTCCATCACTGTTCATCACTGGAGGAAGTCGGGACAGTCAAGACAGAAACTCAAGAAGGACAGGAACCTGGAGGCAGGAGCTGATGCAGAAGCCATGAAAGAATGCTGCTTATACTGGCTTGATCCTTCCTTGCTTGCTCAACCTGCCTTCTTATAGTACTCAGAACCACAAGTCAAGGGGTGACTCCACCCACAATGGGCTGGACCCTCCAACATCAATCACTAATTAAGAAAATGCCCTACAGGCTTATCCGCAGCTTGACAAGGCATTTTCTCAGTTGAGGCTCCCTCCTCTCTGACGAGTGAAGTTGACATAAAACCACACAGTATAGTAGGTCTACAAGGAATACTAAGTGGATATATTATAATAATTTTTGGAATGTGTTCTGAAAACAGATTTTAAAGATTCTTTGGTATTAATGCATAGCTAATTAAATACAATTTTGCCAGGAAAGTGTATTTAATTCATGTCCGGTAAAATATTCAGCTAAATAAATGCTGATGCTGAAATCTATGGCAACTTAGCTATTTTTCTTCAACTCTTAAGTTTCCTGATTTATATTTTCAGGCACATAAGAAGTGGGGATTTTAAGAGGAGATATCTGATTATACTCAATATGTAATTTGTACAGGACCATTATTTTTGGCAATAGATTTTCTTTATAGTAGGAAAACAGAGTATATAAATTCTGCATCGTGTGCTGGGAGAGAATCAGTGTTACTACACACTTCTCATGCTTCAAGGATTTTTACTATAATAGAAATCTATAGGAACATGACACATTCGAACTTCACTGGCTCAGCGTGTCAGCAACAGACATGGTAAGAATATATTCCCATGAGCTCTGCTTGCTGAAATAAAGCTTGAGTAGGCTGTGTAATAGCCAAACAAAATATCACTACTTTGTTTATAATTTTAGAAGCTATTTTTCAAAGAACTTTGAAACAATACGTACATTTAAAAATAGGTAGACTAAGGTATGTTTCTACGTCAGAGCTGAAGTTTGAGACAATGAGACAATACAATCATCTACAATAACAAAATATGCTACCTTGCTAATTCATCTCCTGCAGGTTAAGATATTCCTATGGAATGCTGAAATGCCCCTTCAGCTAGGTGCAGCCATGCACACCTGCAATCCCAGTGCTCTGAAGGTGAAGGCAGGCAGACTGCTGTGAGAGCAAGGTCAGCTCAGTCACAAGAGTGTGTCCAGGCCAGCCGGGACCAGAGTTTTCATAAGCAGATCTCCAAACAGCACCCTGGGATCCAAACTACGGTCCTCAGGCAGACATGGAAAGCACTTTACCCATTGGTCCATTTCCCCAGTCCACATATGGTATTTTGTGGCGCAAAATCAGGTCTTCATACTGTGCAGCGAACAGCTTACCAACTGAGCCATCTCCCAGTCCCTTGTTAAGTAGTTAGTCTTCTGCCCTGAATTCTCCAAAAAAAGCCTATTTATGGCAAAACTTTTCTTATTTTGAGAAAAGACACCTTTAATTTTGACTGTATTACAATTCAAGATCTAGCTCCTCTCTCTGTTTCCTTCATTCCCCACAAAGTGATGGGTTTATTTGTGTCTACGACTCTGGTGCTGATCTTCCAAATGGTATCATATTTGTCTCATAAGTAGTATCATCATAACCTCATCAACCCCAAATGATCCATTTATTACAGATGAGGTAACTGAGAATAAGGGAACAAAAGCAATCCCTCAAAACAACCGTAAAGTAGTGAAGGTTGGGACATAACTCATTCTTTCTGCTTCTTAGCAAAATGATATTTCTATTACACAATTTATCAAAAGTTATTCCCTTTAGTCCTGAAAGCTTTTCTCCTGAAATTTTATTGATATTGCTAAACAAATTAGGTTTTGAAATAAATTCTTAGTAATGTTATATAAGTATGAACTTTAACCTCAACATTGTATAACGCTACAGGCAGTATCCTAATCAGAAACATCCTTGCAACCTATCAACTCTTACTACACAGAGTTTCTGAGAAGAAACAGAGCCCCATAAAGTTGGTTAAACATTTTTAATTTTCAGGTGAGATAATGTGGACAAATAAAGTCTAAAGAGATGCTACTTTCTCAGTGTCATGAAATTTGCAGTCAAATAGAATGAATAACAAGTAGGAAATAATGTAAATTTTTGTATTCACACTCAAGATGTGAAGGACAGGAATCAAAGATGAATGGCTGTACCATGTAATGCAGCGTCGTGAGAATTTCACAAGAAGTCCAAATAAGGCATTTGGTTTTAAGCAAAGTTAATTTGGAGATACTGATAAGATAGTGGAAATAATGATTAGGTAGTTGGGCACAGCAGCCTGATGTCTGGTGGAGAGATTGGAGTAGAGCAAGGTCTCCACTTTAACAAGCATATAATGAGGGGGGGGGTAATTGATAGAGCATACTGCAATAAACAGGCTAGCAGCTAGAGGCTGCTTGGCTTGATCTGTAATCTGTGTATGTCCATTCATCACTATAGTTGTGTGAAGACAGGCTACATTAATATTTATTAAATATCTACAGACAAATAGTGTTAGTGGAAACACTGATAGAATGAGATGATTCTGGATTTTATTTCACTAGAACATGATGGTCTTTTATAGAAGATAATATTGTTGTGTAATATTACTTTAACTATGTAAAGATGTGTTGCATTTGTTCATGTTGCATTTGTTCAACTATGTAAAGATGTCATACATTTGTTTATGCTGCATTTGTTTAATTATTTAAAGATGAGCTGCTGTTTTACCTTGCCTGCCTAAGGCACCTGCTTGGTCTAATAAAAAGATGAATGGCCAATAGCTAGGGAATAGAAGGACAGTCAGAGCTGGCAGGCAGAGAGAATAAATAGGAGGAAGCTAGGCTTGGGAGACAGAGGAGGAAGGAGAGAATGAGAAACCAAAAAGGGAGACACCCAGGGTCAGCCAGCAAGGCAGCCACCAGTCCGTCAGACACAGAGGAAGCTGGAACATAGGACATACAGAATGAAAGGGAAAAAAACCCTAAGACAAAATGTATAAAGAAACAGGTTAGATTCAGTTATATGAGCTAGTGGGATAAGCATAAGATAAAACCAAGCATTCATACCTAATAAGTCTTCATATCATTATTTGGAGGTTGGCAGTCTGAGAAAGCCTACTAAAGAATATAGTTTCAATTGATGTGAGTCATGAGTCATGGGCAGACAACCTTCTCCTGCCTGCATACTGAAGGACTGATTCAGCTATAGCTACCACAGATCAAAGATCACAATCCTCTGCTGGAACAGGGAACAGCAATCGAATCCTGCAACCAGAAGAGGCCTGAGGCATGCTTTACATCAGTATAAATAGTATAAGAGGCCACACCCAAGTGGGCCGGTAACTTAAAGGCTACTGGTGGTAGGAATTCGTACAGCAAATGCCAACCAATATGAAGTTGCAATTGTTTAAGTGCCCATACCTAAGGAATGACAAAGAAATTACCCCAACTGGACATCATATGTTACCAAATAAAACCCACAGTGACAGAGACGGGTTACATTTTTCTGAGTTGTTGACCAAAGGTATCCTATAGACTGTCCCCCAAACCGTACAGGCTGTTGTCAGTGACAATGATTACCTTCTTTTTTTTTTTTTTCTTTCTCATGGTTTATTTTTTTTTTATATTTAAAATTTTCCATCTCCTTCCCTCCTCCTCCCCCTCCCTCCGCTCCTCCTCCCCCTTCCCGCCCCTCCTTCTCCCCCTTCCCTCCCCTTCCCTCCACCCATACCTCCCCTCCCTCCCTCTCAAGGCCAAGGTTCACTCATGGAGACAGTGGGACAGAACTAAAGGGAGATCACCAACTCCAGTTGGAATGGGACTGATGGATCATGCGACCAAACCCGTCTCTCTGAATGTGGCCAACAGCGGGGGCTGACTGAGAAGCAAAGGACATTGGTGCTGGGCTCTGATTCTTCTGCATGGACGGGCTCTGTGGGAGCCTTCTCAGCTTGGTCGATCACCTTCCTGGACCTGGGGGGAGTTGGGAGGACCTTGGACTTAGCATAGAGTGGGGAACCCTAATGATTACCTTCTTTATCCTGAAAGTCAAGTCACCACTGAGGAGAAAAGTAATCAACAATTTCATTCAGCTATGGACCCTTCGAATTACAATAGCAATTTGCCTATAAGCTATGTCCATTAGTGTAATAGGGGCACAAATGTTACAGAAGTATCCAAACACTTTTTAAAATTAGATTCAAGGCTTGTTCTGTGAGACATAATCCATACCTGACACAATTAATGAGGCCAAGGGTCATGCCCAGGCCCTAGGGTTCTACCCCTCCTTCTGCTAATTGAACATAACAACAAAAGTGACTCCTATTGACAAATTACTACACCCAAAAAGCACTGCATTGTTCAACCATCAGCAGAGAAGATGTTTTTTTTTTTTTTTTTTTGCAGTAAATGGTAATTAGAGACCCACAACTGCACAATGTGCAGAAGTGAGAGACCCTGGAGCACTCGGTACTAAATGGGGTGTCTTTATCACACTCTTCCCTCAAGGCTCAGGGAACAAGGCAGAAGGTGAGGTGAGAAGATTGTAAGAGCCAGAGGTGGTGGGCCACTCCAGGGAAACAGCAATTTTCAGACAGAACAGAGCTGAGGCACATACGAACTGTGACAGCATGCACAAGACCTTCTCAAGTTCAAGCCAAACCAAATCCTAGCATGGAGAAAAGGAAGTTGGCACAAAGCCCCAATCCTAGCCAAGAAGCTACTTGAAATTGACAGCTACTAGGGGAGGGAAAATTTGTTTTCTCTAATAGAGCGAAAGTGGGTTTATCAACCATACCTCAGGGTAGGCTTCATGCTTAGGAGTAGCTTTTATTTGTGGGAGGGGGTGTCCACACGCACATTTTCTTCATTTTGCTTTATTTTAGGGGTTTTGATTTTGTTTGGTTTGGTTGGTTGTTGGTTTTCTGTTGTTTGTTTTTTTAATGTTTATTTATTTATATTATACAATATGTTATCTGTGTGTATGTCTGCAGGTCAGAAGAGGGCACCAGACCTCATGACAGATGGTTGTGAGCCACCATGTGGTTGCCGGGATTGAACTCAGGACCTTTGGAAGAGCAGGCAATGCTCTTAACCACTGAGCCATCTCTCCAGCCCCTGTTGTTGTTTGTTTTAAGAGAGAGAAAAATATCAAGGTAAATGGGAGGACCTGAAGGAGTTGGGGAGGGAAAAACATAATCAAAATATATGGTGAAAAAAAAGATTCATTGAGCCAAGGCAAACCTCCAGTGAGCAAAATAAATAAATTATGTGTTAAGCAATTGTTTTAGGGTAGACTGTTTACAGATACAAAATAGCTGCAACAATAATTTAAAGATATTAATTCTCTCCCTCGCAATTTCTTGATCTATTATATGAGAATTTTTCTAAGCCCCTGAACTCATCTTACATCTAGCCATATTGAGGAAATAACATTAATAGTATGTGTAAACTTGTTTTACAATCTATAAGAGGCATTAAAGGAACAATTTATTATAATTATCACCATAAATCCTCATTAGCTAGGAGCTGATTGTACAGAATACCAAAAAAGCAGGTTGCTAACCTCAAAGAGAATGATATTAGCTCTCAATTTACAATTATTTTCTAATCACAAAAATTTAAATAGAAATTTATTAAATGGAAAAATAGAAAATGAAAAACAAGTGAATTTAAAAACAATAAGGCAATATTTGTCTTTTTAAATATACTCTTTTTATAGCTCAGATTAAAGGGAACTTTCAAGTATATCTGTGAGACGTATAACTTTATGATCTCTAGCTATTCCCATGTTTTTCTCATTGAACACTGCCCACTTCCAATCACTCTTTATTTTCTGCCCTATATATTTTGAATAAGCATATCTCTGACTATATGTAAAAGTCTTTAAACATTGTAGGGATTCTTCAAAGTCATGTTCTGAAAGTATAGCGTTTTATAAATAAAAAGCACATAATACAAATTTATAATACAAGTTCAAAAATATAAATATGAGTCAATTGATATGGATGCATCCGTGGTTATTTATTACTAACCTCCTGTTTACTTAACTAATTCAACTACCTGCTTTCTCTAATTTCGCCTCAATTTTATAGTTTTTAGAATTTTCTGTTTTCCATCAATCTTCCAGAACTCCAGCTTTAGCCCCCTCCCACCCAGGCACATATGGGATTTGGATTTCTGAGCTCCATGTTATAAACAGTTAGAGTGAATTATAAGTTGAGTAATGTGTTGGGTGGAGCATTTAACTTCTGGTTCAAAAGCCTCCCAGAATTCCTGTTCCCTATGGCAGACGCACAGCACGTTGGTGGCTAACCCATGAGCCCTGCTTCTTTAGTGTTTAACTGGAAAGGCCTTCACCCTCTTACGACGTGAAACAGAAATGTAGCATCAAGAGAAAACAAATGATTGTTACCCTTTAAGCCCTTAATATGTAGTCATCTGCATCTCTCCCCACCTCGCTGCAGCACTTCCTGAAATAGCCTTGCTGATAGACTTAGTGACCACAATTGATTGATGAGTTTGGCAAAGCTTGATAGCAGACAAATCACAGCTAAGGTACAATTTCTCTCCATTATAATTCTTTATCAGTGGAATCTAAATTGCTTTAGCAATTCAACACAGAAGTTGGGATGCCAAATTGTTACCATAGAGACCATATAACGCTTCTAATGACTGAATCATATGCACTCCTCGGGCTTTCCAAACTTGTATTGAATTATGTTAAAATTGTCTCCCAAATTACATATGGAGCTGTCTTTGATAATTTCCTCGGGGTAAAGAGTTGATAAGAAAATTTTATTGAGAAAGTTTTTTTAGGGAAAGCTGTCCAAAACATTTGTGCCCATGTGAAGAAGATACAATTAGTCAGCAGGAGAATTTGACCTGTGGTGCAGTCAGAACAAAGGCCTCACCTGATGGGCATAGGGGCTACTCATAGGATGCTTGAGTATTGCAGGGGGGGAAGCAGGGCTTTTCCATGCCGACATCAAATAGTCTTGGATACGGATCACCATGGAGGAGCAGGTGTAAGTCCCAGCTGGACAGCATCTCTCTGTGAAGGCAGAAACTCAGTAGTCAGGTGTCAGTAGCTGATACATGTTCAACTTGAAGGAACCTATCCCAGCAGGGTTTCTAAATGCTATACCACAGCTTCTATTACATGAGTAATATAAAATCTTTTTCTATTTTATAATTTTTTTCTTTTATTTCTTTAATTTTTTAAACTCTTTGTCACTGTCATTCAGAATCCTAACACAGTTTTTCCCCATTTTTTTAACAAGAAGTTTATCTAAACAGCAAGATCCTTTACTTGAAGGGGGAGTCTAGGAACATTGTTTTAAAGAGTAACTTATGTACTTACAGGCAGACTACATACATGAAATAGCTACAGAAAAAAGAGCTATAAAATTGACCTTGGTTTTACAATGAGAGATGAAAAGCATTAAAGTTCTCCAACCACATAGGGTTGTACCGGCCACTAGGGCTGGAAGGGAGTGTGGCACAGAGCCTCCCTCAGGACTCCTCCATTATGACAACCAAAACACAGCATGGGCCATTTAAATTTTTGTTTGTTTGTTTCTGTTTGTTTGTTTTTGAGAGGGTGTCTCTATGTAGTGCTGGCTGACCTGGAAATATCTGTATAGACCAGACTACCCTCGAGCTCACAGTGCCTCTACTTCCCAAGTGCTAGGATTAAAGGCGTGTGCCACCTGCTTGACAGAGTTTAGGAAAAAAAGTTCAAAAGGCTCGTGTGCATAAACCAGCCACTTTCTGCCCGGTGCTGTTCTGTGTTCTGTGTTTTTTTTTATTTCTCTCATATCTCTGCTCCTTTTTCTTTTTTTTTTTTTCATGGTTTATTTTTTTTTATATTTAAAAATTTCATAATTTTTTAAATGTGTATATACATGTATGTATGGGCACATGTGTACACATGGCAGTGACAAAGGTTATCATTGTGCAATATTATCTATTACCCTGTAAACTATATTCTGAGAAAATATCTATCAGTCAACTTAGACCTTGCTGTTTCTACTAGACTGGCTGGTCAACAAGCCCCCAGAATACTCTTGACTCCATCCCCTGGCACCAGAGTAGCACATACCTCAGAACCTGACCTTTTACATGGGTCCTGGAGATCTTAGCTCAGGTGTTCATACCTTCACAGCAGACATTTGTCATCTTGCCCACACGATAAATTTCTAATAAAATGATGGGCAGGCAATTCAATACCACGTCATTTCCTATTAAAACAACTACTTCAGTTTTTGTCTACCATGATGTGTAAGTTTAACTGCTATTTCTGTCTCCAACTAGAAAAAAAGTATACCTCTCATAAAGATATAGCTCACCTCTCACCTAGGAAAATCATCCCAGGAAACTCCTTCTTGTCGACATTCTTGTGCTCTATCCTAATTCCATTTCAGATGTCTGTTTTGTATGCAGAAAGGCTTGATGGTAAAGCTGACCGCTCCTCAGCTATAAGAAAGAAGCCAGAAGAGAAGACAGACTGGAGCAAGGTAATAACTTGAGGAATGAATGAGAACATTCTATGTGTTATGTGTAGGGTCCTACACAGATAACACTAATGCTGCACATCCCAGATGATTTTGCCGACTGATACAGTGTCTCGTACACTAAGTTCTCCTCTTTCATCCTTTTCCACTAACTGCTCCCCGCTGTTAGGCACAAAGCTTTAGCAAAGGCTTGTTTGGTGTTATTCTTACTCAGTGCCTTAAGCAGGACAGATATTTCAATTCCTTCTCAGTTTTTTACTCTGCCATCATTGTCTTAATCCCTAGCCATGGACTGCACAGTGTTCAAGGTATCAATTACTGAAAACCTTTACCAGGAAGAAAGCAACAGTAGGCATTAAGTCTGGGCTGCTATGCCTCTTTTTCCTATCTTAAACCCTTCCTATAGAGTCAACCTTGGGTTATTTAAATTTTATTTTCTAGGAAAGCACTTTCTTTACACTTACAATTAAAATTATTTGTACACAAGTTTTACTACCTCATTAGACCTGAAGTTACTTGAGATAAAAAGGAAATTTGGGGAAATCACCAGAAGCCTTAATTTCCCCATTTGTGGAAATGAGTGGCTCTAATTCTTCCAAGGCCCTTCCATCTGCAGAACTTGCTCATTTTGTGTGAGTCAGCCTGAAATGATAGGACGTCAGGGTCCTAGAAAGGCTAAGAATACCTTATCTGTGGTTTCCACATTAGCTTGCTGCCTACATCATTTTTGCTGCTGTCAGGAGAAATAACTGTTGTGGAAAAATGAAGTAAAACAAGGCACCTTCACAAGAGGCGCCATTAGAAACTCAGGGGCAATTTGACTTAGAGCAGCTTGAAATTTCAAAGGAAAAGCAGCAACCGCAATCTGTTTTCTCATTTGCTTCCTGCTTCCTCTTTAAACAGGCAGGCTGCATCTCCCCAAAGATCTTCCTCTAAACAGCAAACACACAGCACAGCCTGACCTGTAATTTAAATCACAATTAAGCTTCCTGTTAGAATGTATCTTCATCATAAATCTGCTATGGATCCCCAGTGTTCTGTTTAATTCCCTTAGCCTCTTAAACAGCATGACCCCTGTTTTAGTTTCCCTCGATAAAAAATGCTGAATTATAGCTTATTTATGAGTTTCATGAATAAGACTAATTTCATTGCCATTTGCAGAGAAATTCTCACCAGGTTATTATACTCCTAGATCCCATTAACTCATAAAATATACAAAATAAAAATTACTCCGAATTAGTCTTCCAAGCAGAATTGTTGACAACATTTCTTTGTATAAAAAGATGCCACCAACCAGCACTAATAGGAACAGCTCCTCTTCTCTCCCTTGATCAGCACTGCTGCCGATACTACATTCAACTGGGTTTCCATAAAGATTTGTAAAGCGGTCTATTAACTTGTTATGGTTTTTATTCTTAATGAACACTGCTTTTACAATAAGAATTCTACAGTGTTTACAATAATTCCAATTTTATGTTCTTGTCTAAAGCCTGGGCACCAACTATAAAAACATACTAGATTTTTGTCTGACCAGCTGGTGAACCAAACCAGTTGGGGCTTCAATGACTTGAGGGCTTTGGGAGTCACATGGGAAGAGCTTCAAGTATTAAAGCTAATAAGCATGGCAAGGGTAGCCTGATATTACTGTAAGCAACTGTGCTTTAAATCAATAGGGACTGATAGCCACTAGGATGTAAGATGTATGTGGCAGACATTGTCGGGGTTCACTGACATTGTAAGGTTTCAGGTACTTTGTGAATAAATGGGTGGACTTTTAGTCTTGGCAGTGCTTTGTGTTAAAAGTCTAGATCAGAGACTTCACTCCCTCATCAATAAAACAGAGACGATAACAATAAAATAGTGCTTCACGAAGTAGTTTAGAGAAAGTGAATGGGACTGAGTGAAGCATAAGTCAAGATTTTAAGCAATAAATTTGCTATTAATAATAATCTCAAACAATCTAAGTCTAAAAATTATGTTATTTAAATTTCCCAAAGATGGACAACAAGGGCAAAAATGTTTAAAAACGCAAACATCATTCTTTAGCCTAAAGTGTGAAAATTTTAACTTTCAGCCTCAAAAAGATTTTACTTTTGTAAAAATTAGCTAAACAGGTATTTAATTTCATACCATTTATAGCAGCATTCTGGTTGCAAAACAAGTGATTTACATGTGCAGGCAAATAGGTGAATTGCCTTCTTCAAATCATAATGCTTTGACTTTTATGTGTACATAGGTCATACTAGGTCTGTACATTATTACTTATTTTCATTAAAAACTTGTTTTCCTCCAAGGAATTGCCCAAGGAAGATTAACAGAGGATGCCTTGAAGTGGCAGAAAGAAAAGAGACACGATTAACTATTCAAAAGTGATATAAGAACTAGGAGCTGAGCTGACACCTCCCCTGAACTATATGTGTACTATGCCATGTAAATGGTAGGCAATATGTTTAAAAAAAGAAAACTCTCAGACTCCAAGAAAATGTATTGATGACATCCAATAATGTCCTGAAGACCATTAAAATCCTAAGGGCAAACTCACCCTCTTTATGGATAAGGAGAGTGGAGATTTAAAGGCAAAAAACAGAAGAGTAGGGACTCCCAGTCTGCCATTCACCCACAGTTGGAGGGAACTGAAGCAGAAATTTGTATTTAGATAAGGTCAGGATGAGAAAAAGAGGGGAAGCAGTGATCAACAAGACTTCTAACTTTCCGCACACTTTATTTTTTTGATGAAGTATGGAGATAATCATTAAGAAATTTAAATATAAGAAAGGAAACCAGCCAACTGTTATCTGAAAAATAGGAAGAGGGAACATGTTATGGAACAATCTTTGTACACTGTAATATGTTTTGGTCTCATTGTTAAAAAGAGCTGACTGGCTGATAGCTAGGCAGGAAGAGATTCGGTGAGACACAGAGAGAATGCTGGCAGGAAGAACGGCGCAAGAACAGCAGAGTCAGAGGAGCTGACAGAGAGTAAGCAAGAGAGGTAAATGCCAACAGCCTTGGGGCAGCACGTGGATGAACAGAAATGGATTAATTAAAGTTGTATGAGGTGGTTAATAACAAGCCTGAGCTATCGACCAAGAATTTATAATTAATACCAAGACTCTGAGTGGTTATTTGAGAACACCTGCCAGCACAGGAAGACTCTGCCTACAGAAATGGGTGCTCTGTGGCATGGAAAGAATGGGCATGCTTATGTGTATGTTTATAAAGTTGCTTGCCCACTCAACAGACATTCATCAGCTATAATTCTGAAAGGAAGTGGCTGGATTCTAGATTTCCAGTACATCCTGGCCTTTGTTAGGCAGCTGTCTTACTTGTTTGGCTGGGTTGCATCTGCTTAGTGGCCAGTGAGCCTGCCTGTAAATTATTATTATTTTTTTTTTTTTTTTGGTTTTTTTCGAGACAGGGTTTCTCTGTAGCTTTGGAGCCTGTCCTGGAACTAGCTCTTGTAGACCAGGCTGGTCTCGAATTCACAGAGATCCGCCTGCCTCTGCCTCCTGAGTGCTGGGATTAAAGGCGTGCGCCACCGCCGCCCGGCTGTAAATTATTTTATATGAAATATGGGCCCACACTAACAAGGCAAGACCACTGAAGACAATGTACTCACAGGTGAACTTCTAGGCATGCGAATGGGGAATTATCTTGATTACTTTCAAAGGAAGTGGAAGGACCTGTGGAGGCCCATAGAAGTGAATCCATTCCACCTTGACTAAGGGTCACAGAATTCAGACCTATTCTTGTTACCTCAAGGTTATACGACGAGATGCTTGAGGCAATATAGGGACGTCTTGCCTAGACAAAAGGATATGCTAACCTAGGGTATGGTTACTTGATATTTTGAGATGTGAGGAGGAAATTACTTTCTTTGTTCTCTGTACGCTGTCAGGAAGTCTTTTGCCTTCCCCCTTATGGGTTGGGGTATAGGAGACTTTGAGTAATAAACTTAAGGCAGATCACAGTATTTACTGGATGCCCTCCCAACTCTATTATCTGTTTCTGTCTTAATCCTTACCCCTCCCTCCAAGTACGAGACAAATAAGTTGGGCAGGACATCGAGAATGATCGACCTAGTGTGGGTAACACTCCCTGGTTGTGATCACTGGCTGTGTGTGTTCTAGAAAAGATGGAGGGGGGGAGGGCCTTGGACTTCCCACAGGGCAGGGTACCCTGCTCTCTCTTAGGACTGGAGAGGGGGAGGGAAGGGTGAGTTGGGGAGCAGGAGGGAAGGAAGTGGAAATTTTGAATGGTAATATTTTTAAAGTAATAAAATAAATAAATAGAAAAAAAAGAAAAAAGCTGAGAAGCAGTATGTACTCATCTGTTTCCTGATTATAGATGGCATGTGACCACCTTCTTCAAGCTCCTGTTGCCTGGACTTCCCTACCATAATTGACTTTATACTTGTACTCTGAGTTGAAATAAGTCCCTTTATCCTTTGAGTTGCCTTTGTCCATGCAACTTGTTATCATTCATGACACGCGGTGACCCAAGGCCAGTCCCAAGGTATCCGCGGGTGGCCTGAAGCCACAGCAGGTGAGAGACAGACAGATACATCATGTGGTGAGAACTTGGGTATAGAGTTTATTTAGTGGGTATTGGGAATTGAAATTGCCTGGCACAAGTGAGAAGGAACCACAAAACACTCAACAAACCTGCTTTGGAGTTTATTAGAGGGGCATGTACAGGCCTGGGGAATCAATGTGGAGAGAGAGAGAAAGAGAGAGAGAGAGAGAGAGAGAGAGAGAGAGAGAGAGAGAGAGAGAGAGAGAGAGAGGGAGAGGGAGAGGGAGAGGGAGAGGGAGAGGGAGAGGGAGAAGGAGAGGGAGAAAGGGAGGGAGAGAGAGAGAAAGAGAGGGAGAGAGAGAGAGAGAGAGCACTGTGGTTGTATCATATGCAGACGATGGGGCTCAAGCAAGTGCTCAAGGGCTTAGCTGAATCATAAGTGGATGTAACCACGCATGCATGCAAGGGTTTAGCTGAGTCAAACGTGGATCACGCGCGGGGGTGGGGGTGGTGGTGGTGGGGGGAACATCCCTGGGGGCCATTAGGCACTTCTGCCTGTGGGCTTGTCTGTACCTGCATGACCTCCTGGAGCCCGGAAGTGTGGGCCTTACATGGCTGAAATCATTGCAGGAATGGTATGAGTAAGGAGTTAACGGAGGGGAGGAAAGAAGGGGAGAGAGAGAAGAAAGAATGGAGAAGGGGAAGAGGAAGAGAAGCAGTGGTTACCTCTTCACAAGAGGGGGGCTAGAGAGAAGGCAGGAGATCTGCTTGCAAAGGGTGGGGGGGGGATTGGAAGCAGGCAGGGCTTGTCTCTTAAAGGGACAGAGTACCCAGGTGGCAGGCCAGGCCAGCAGATTACAATATAACTTCTAAGAAACAACATAAAAAGAAACCAAGACAGTGGGGGAAATAACCTAGAGGGAAGACTTAGCAGGAGTCTATATACATAATAAAGGGGCACAAAGGAGGTCAGAGTGATACTGAGACAGCTAATGAGGTAAGCCTTAGATTGCAATGTTATGGGAGGACCAAGCCCACTGTGGGTGATACCACCCCTGGGCTGGTGGTCCTGAGTTCTGTAAGGCAGGCTGGACAAGCCACAAGCATACCATTAAACAGTACTATGCCTCTGTTGCCTTTGCATCAGCTCCTGTCTCCGGGTTCCTGCCCTGTTTGAGTTCCTGCCCTGACTGCCTTTGATGATGAACTAAGTTACAGAAATATAAGTGAAATAAATTTTTCCTTCCCAAGTTGCTTTTGGTCATGGTGTTTCAAAACAGCAGAAGAAACTCCAAAAGAAGCCCTACAACAGAAGCCCCATTATCAAGCTAACCCCCAGCAAACCACCTGCAGAGGCCTGCATTCCCAAGCTGCCTCCATTCCCTGGGACTCCACAGACCATAACCAAACTTGGCCGGACTCCCTCATCCCACCCATCCCGTGTCAACCTCCAATACCCAGGGACACTTTACCCAAGAACCTGCCAGACAGGGCAGGCCTGGAATCAAGTAGGTGATGGTTACTTTCTTCCATGTCCACTGCTGTCTCACCCCCAGCCTGACTGCAGAGCACCTGCAAGGGCCTGCCTTCCCTCGCTGACTCCACTCCCTTGGGAATCCACAGACTCTTCTTTGAGACCCAGTTATCCTCCTTCACGTGCATCTTTTTACACACACCCCATTCTAGCCCATCCCTCCTTAGCCTTCCTGTCAGCCCCTCATACGTAAAACCACATTCTACCCTGGACCCCCAGTGGCCACACTTGGCAGGAACTCAGGCAACCCACACCTATCACACTCTTTTAAGATCCAGATAGGGCTACAGAAACCAAGGAATAGAAAATCCACACAACAAAGACAAGACCAGGTATCAACACCTAGAATTACAATAATCTCAAACCCAGATGTCCAGACACCAGCATAAAAACAGTCAATAGCCACAAGAACAATGTCTTTACCAGAACCCAGAAACCCTATGACAGAAGGCCCTGAGAAATGCAACACAGCTGAAGCATGAGACAAGGACTCCAAGAAGCTATTATGAATGTGGTCAAAGACCTGAAAGGGGAAATTAATAACTCTATAATGTATTCTATGAAAACACAAGTAGACGGTGAAATGAAAGGAAGTTCCAGATTTGAAAGAAACAGAATCATTAAGAAAATCCAAACTGAAGGAAATCTGGAATGAAAAGTTTAGACGTTCAAACAGGAACCTCAGAGGCAAACTTCACAAATACAAGAGATGGACGAGATCATCTCAGGTAGTGAAGATATAATAGAAAAAAAATGAATCGCTTGGTCAAAAAAACCTTGGCTCAAAACATCCATAAAATTTTCAACATTATGAAAAGACCAAATCTAAGAATAACAGAAACAGAGAAGGAAAAGAAACACAAGTTGAAAGACCCCCGGAGTGGGGAGACTCTCACTCAAGTCTCGGGATAACACGACCCCCCAAGAACTCACAAGAGATCGTCCTTGCTGCAGTCAAAGGAGGTTTATTGACAGGAACCAGTGTGCTGGGGCTGACTCATTTCCCATGCAGGGGTAGAGGAGTTCGAGCCCGAGTAGCTGGGAGAAGGGGTATTTAGGGGAAGAAACCACAACCCAAGGGGGGTAAGGAGGGCATCATTGGAAAATTAGAAAAATACCAGTGATAATCACAAGGGGGTAACTCCCCCGTTTCTCAAGATTATTCTCAAGATTATAATCTAACTTTATGGTCAGCTAGTTCCTGGAACAGAGTCACTGAACCGGCTAACCTAGATTTTTGGCTCTTTTCTTCCTACCAGATTTTTGGCTCTATTCTTCCTGCTAGAGGGGTCTGGATTTATCCGGGTCTTTCAAAGTCAAAGTCACAGAAAATATTTTCAACATAATCATAGAAGAAAATTTTCCTAATGTAAAGAAGAAGCCTGTCAAGGTATATGAAGTATACAAAACACCAAACAAACTGGACCAGAAAAAAAAAAAGTCCCCCAGGCAGATAATAGTCAAAACACCAAATACAAAACAAAACAAATATTAAAAGCTTCAATGGAAAAAGACCAAGAAACATACAAAGGCAGACCTATTAAAATGATACTAAACTTCCCAATCTCTAAAAGCTGGAAGGGCCTGGACAGATGTGCTGCAGACTCTAAGAGACCACAAATGCCAGCCCAGACTACTGTACCCAACAAAACTTTCAGTTCCTATAGATGAAGAAAACAAGGCAGTCCATGATAAAGCCAAATGTAAGCACTAACTACTAGTCTAGCTCACCTGTGTTCACTGCTTCTCTAGTCGTAGTAGCCAGGAATTGAACACACCCTAGATGTCAGCTGATAATGGATAAAATAAAATGTGGTACCTTTACACAATGGAGTATGAATCAGCTGTTTTAAAAAAGTTAAATCATGCCGGGTGGTGGTGGCACATGCCTTTAATCCCAGCACTCGGGAGGCAGAGGCAGGCGGATCTCTGCGTTCGAGGCCAGCCTGGTCTACAAGAGCTAGCTCCAGGACAGGCTCTAGAAACTACAGAGGAAACCCTGTCTCGAAAAACCAAAAAAAAAAAAAAAAAAAAAAGTTAAATCATGAATTTGGCAGGTAAATGGATGGAGCTAGACAAAATCATCCTGAGTGAGGTAACCCAGACCCAAAAAGACCAATATGGTATGTATTCTCTTATATGTGGATGCTAGCTGTTAAGTTCTCAACAGAGATACAATTCATATAAGCCACAGAGGTTAAGTATAGAGTAAGGGACTATACAAAAGGGAAGGGTTGCTCCTGGATGGAGGCGGGTGGTGGAGCACTGGAACAGGAACAAACAGGGACAACGCAAGAAGCAAGAAAAAGGGCATAAGGGAGGAATATGGGATAGGAGAGTTAAAACACAGGACCATTTGACATTTGAGGGTATTGGGAAAACCAATACATTAGAAGCTGCTGCTTCCTCCTTTTTTCTTTCTTTCTTTTTTTTTTTTTTTTTTTTTTTTTTTTTTTTTTTTTTTTTTTTTTTTGAAACAGGGTTTCTCTGTAGCTTTGGAGCCTGTCCTGGAACACTTTGGAACACTTGCTCTATAGACCAGGCTGGCCTCAAATTCACAAAGATTCTCCTGTCTCTGCCTCCTGAGTGCTGAGATTAAAGATTAAAATAAATACATATATTTAAGATATCTAAATTGAAATCACCTAATAATGGGGGAGACAAAGCACCAATCAGGCATCTTTCACCAACAAATGAAACCTAAAGTGCTGGGAATGGGTTGCACTGAATGGAGAAGTTGGCCAAAGGTACCCTATAAAATCCCCAAGCCACACAGAACACCGGTTGCACTCTACAAACTGATGGTAAGGCCCAAATATTAACCTACACCTGCACAACTCAGCAAGCACAGAGAAGTCCAGCTGATGCCTACCTAGAGCCGTCAGCCCTGCACACTACAAGATCAGAAAGGTGAACACCAACGCAGCTACAAAATTTGCCTCTAAGATAGCTGGTACAGTAGTAGTAGAAGAGTTGTGGGAGTAACCAAGCACTATCTGATTGGAATTAAAGCCCACTCCATGAGATGGATCCATTCCCGACATTGCCCGGGTGGCCAAGAACCTTAGACTAGATAGGAAATGGATCTAGGGGAAACTCAAATATTACTATTCTGCTAAAGGAATGTAGCAACAAGGCTCCTAACAATGTTCTGCTACTCATAGATGAGCATATTGCTCAGCCATTATCAGAGAAGTATCCTCACGCAGGAGATGGGAACAAATACAGACTCATAACTGGACAATGTGAACAGGTGAGACCTCGGAAGACTCAGTCTCAAATGCAATGTCTCCATCAAATCCCTCTCCTCAGGGCTCAGGGAACTCTGAAGAAGAAAAAGTAGAAAGATCATCCGAGCCAGTGAGGAGGGAAGACACCTAGGAAATGAGACGGAACAGGACTTGTGCACGTATGAACTCCTAGAGAGGGTGGCAGCATGCACAGGTCTAAGCCAGATGGGGTCCCAGGGCTGAGAGGTACAGTAGAAACAATCCCCCATTCCTAACCCAGAAGCTATCACAGCTGTCTGCAAAGAACATCGTTTCTTCAGTGAAGTCTCCCTGGGTATACAAGCCACACAGTAGGGCAGTCCCCATGTAAATGGCCAACACAAAACAAACACAGCGGCATTACTAAAGGGTTCTGTTTCACACTGTTTGTTGGAACATTTTTTTAACCTTACAGACATACATACATACATATATATATATATATATATATATATATATTTGGTTTTTCGAGACAGGGTTTCTCTGTAGCTTTGGAGCCTGTCCTGGAACTAGCTCTTGTAGACCAGGCTGGTCTCGAACTCACAGAGATCCGCCTGCCTCCTTTCTTTATATGTTATGGTTTCTGCTTCTCTCTCTCTCTCTCTTGCTCGTGTGTGTGTGTGTGTGTGTGTGTGTGTGTGTCTGTGTGTGTCTGTGTCTCGACGTATGTATGATTCTGGTGCTTTTCCTTTGGTTCTCTTTTTCCTGATTATTTTATCCTATTCTGGTTTGTTTTCATCATTTTATTACCACTATCAACATTATTATTTTAGAATCCTATTTGTATTCTACTGTAGGAGAAAAGAAAGGGTGTGGATTTGGGTGAGGGTCTGGAGGGGTTGGGGAAGGAGAAAACTAGTCAAAATATATGGTATGAAAACATATTTTCAATAAAAATAACAAAGCCAGCCCCTTCCCAAATTAGCATCGATGCTCAGGTATAATTAACCCTAATACTCTGCTGCTGTTAAAAACGCTACACACTTTTGACTGGGTTATCTATTACCAGCACTGTAAAATGAGCAATTGTAGATAATGCTTTAGGGGCACATGCTCTGTAGTTAGGCTGCCTGGGAACAAAATCAGTCTCTTCGCTTATAAGTCGTTTAGCCTAGTGACTCAAAGTACTCAACTGTACAAAACGAAAGGAAAACAAACGAGACCACTAGGCTTCCGTGTTTGTGGAGGAATTTTTGACAGCCTTTGGAACGCAGCTATCCAGTACATGGAACTCTGTAAATACCAACTTTCCTAAGAAGCTTCAGCAAACTTTCCTAAACCGGCAGGTCAACCATAGCTTATCATTAAACAGCTTTTTGGCATAAGGAATCGTACAATCATCTGCCCAGCACCTGCTACCCAACTTCCCGTTATTGCAGGCAAAGGGTCCCCTTTGGAAACTTGAGATTTGTGTCCCCAAAGCCAGAGCCTTCCTATTCGACTAATTACAGCCTCCACGTTCCAGGAATCTCAGAAGTCCGGAGAAAAAGAAGCCTCGGAAGATACCTCCGTTCAGCCTGGGTTTCTACACCGTAACCTCCCAGAAAATCGACCTAGAGGAGGCGGAGCCCGAGGACAGAAGCCGCTGGGCGGAAAGGGCCAGAGCGTGGGCGGGGCCGGAGCCGCGCGAGGCCCAGGCCAGGAAGAGGTGCTGCCTGGAGCGTGCCTGACGCGGATGTGAGAACGACCCGTCTTCATTTGCACTTTCCATGCCCACAGCATTATAGCCCCTACCCTCCACTGTCGAGAACATTATTTACTATCGCCATGTTGTTTCCGTATTTTTACTGGGGTCGAAAGAGGAAGCGCATCCGTCAGGCAGATACCGGGCACCAACAGAGGCGAGACGCCTCGGAGGCGGGGTCCTTCGCTCGCGCCGAAATTCAAAGGAACAGTTCCGGCACGGTGGTTGGGCTGCGGCGGACGCTGTGCCGGGGATGCTGGCGTTCGCCCGGTAGCGCCCCGATCCGAGTCGGGTGGTCTCGCTCTCCGCCTTCGCGCTGTGAGGGAACTGTGCTGGTTTCCCAGGCCCGGGCGGCTCTGTGGCGGGTGCGTAGTGCGGCCCTTGGCCCGGCCACAAGCCGGGTGTCTCGGCGGGAGACGGGGCGCGGGAAGGGTCAGGTTCAAGGAGGGACCTCAAGCGCTGGTTATATAGAGATGCTGACTCTTGTTCATCCGTAAGGCGGGCCAACAAGTACTCGGGGACGCGAGAGACCACTGAATGTTTAAAAAGAGACTGTAGAATGGATCCACCTCGTCCTTAAGGTCTGCTAACTACCCGGGTCCTGAAAGTGTTATTTAGAGAGAGATTCACGGATGTGTGTAGGCAAAGAGCATAGCGGGATTTAGGGTGACTTGGATAGACAGATAAACGGTGCTTAGTGTCATCTTTTACTGCCACGGAGGAAAAAGGAAGGAGCGGAAAAAGAGGGGTATCCATTCCAGTAACCGAAAAGCGCGCTTGTAGCAAGCAGAATTAAATGTGAAATAACCAACAGTCTTCACTAAGTACAGTGTTTACAGTCAACACAAGCCTAGGAAAGTGGGCAGCAGTAATAAAGAGATGGTGACTTCCAGGCTGGATGGTTTAACTTCCAGGAGGTAGCTAACTGCTGGGTATTTTTAAACTCGAGGAAGCTGTTTTTAGAATTAAAAGTAGTTTGGCAAGTGTATTTTTCCGGTGCTCTACATTCCTGTCATATTTACTGTGATTTGGGATTTTTTTTTTAAGCATATACTTGAGTGATGTTATTTCTGTTTTATACAGACCTGGCTTGTCGCTTGTTGCCCAACGGAGGCTTACGAGCCCAAGACTGTGTAGAATAATGTATGTCAAATCAATCATTCTCGAAGGATTCAAGTCCTATGCACAAAGGACTGAAGTCAATGGTTTTGACCCCCTTTTCAATGCTATCACTGGTTTAAATGGCAGTGGAAAATCCAATATTTTGGACTCCATCTGCTTTCTCCTAGGCATCTCCAACCTGTCTCAGGTACAGTATAAACTTTCTGATTTATGTTAACGTTTGTTCAAGGGTATCTTTGTTACTCTTTGGAGACTACGTTTGCCTGTTTTTTTTTACTCTCTGGAGACTTCATTTGCATGTTTGTGCTTGATGTAAATTAGTTTATATTGCACGGCATCCATTTAAACAGAGACTTTGATTACTCCCTCCTTTAGATGAAAAAAATAGAAACTTTGAGACCTTGCCTCAGTTTCCTCCTCTTAAACTTTTGGGAGTAATGCCCCCACCAGCAGTGTTACTTCAGTGTAGTCTCAGTTCAGAGTCTGTACCTGCTCTTCTGCCCTACAGTGCCTTTTAGGGTGTACTAATGGACGGGGTGCCTAGTAAAGTTCATACCTCTCCCATGAGTTTTTCAAGTTAGCTTTTGCGAAGTTAGTAAAGATCAATTCAGAATAGAATGTAAAAGGTACTGATAATAGGTTATTGTCCGAAGTCCTTGTTTTTTCTTGCTGATGGATGGATGTGACTGGCTCTTTTTTATTTACCACTACACAGGTGGGTTTTTCAAAGCAAGACATATATTTTAATGCTGCTGTTGTAGAATATGAAGTTTTGTCAGTGAACTTTCCTTCTTTAATTATAGGTGCGGGCTTCTAATTTACAAGATCTAGTTTATAAGAATGGGCAGGCTGGAATTACCAAAGCCTCCGTTTCAATCACTTTTGATAATTCTGACAAAAAGCAGAGTCCTTTAGGATTTGAAGCTCATGATGAAATCACAGTTACAAGACAGGTGAGTAGCTGTCAAGCCTTTGGATACTGTATATTGTGTGATATTATAAATAGTGTCCTCAGATAGGGGAACAACAGCAGAACAAAGTATGCATACCACCAAAGTTGAACTTGATGGACCAGTGGTTTGTACTAGGGTTACTCACAGGATCTGAGATAAGGCATTACCACTTACAGGAGTAGAAATGACACAGAGACATGTCTCATTCAGCATGGATGGCAGCTCACAGAACTAGGAATGTGGAGCACAGTGCACAGCATGAGGGCAGCTCAACAGATTGGAGAGTATCTTTTCCAGGTACCTCTTCCAGGCAGCTGGTCTGCTCTCAGTCACCTTTGCAACTTTTCTCCTCTTAGAGAAAAGTTCTTTGCACTTTAGCTTCCTTCCTGGGGGGCGGGAGGGGGGGGGAAGGCAGGTTTTATAGCTTATGAGTGAGGGTCCTAGTGAATCTGGTCAGTTTTGAGGAGTTTCCGAAGCTATCAAGAGTTGTTTACCAATTTAAAGGGTCCCTGCAGGATGAACCATTTCATTCAGCCTTGGAGGAAGCTATTACACAACACTGCACCTTGATAGAGCAGTTATTCTCAACCTGGGGGGTCAGACGACCTTTTCATAGGCACCACCTAAAAACATTGGAAACACAGACATTTACATTTGATTCATAACAGTAGCGAAATCACAGTTATGAAGTAGTGACAGGAATAATTTTATGGTCGGGGGTCACAGCATCAGGAAAGCTGAGAAGCAAGCTGCATTAGAGTTCCTTTTTTAGGAGCTCCGCTGATGTGAGCATCTCTCAGACAGCTGCTGGTCAGCACTTCAGGTCGCTTGTCTTATGTGAGAGTGTCTCAGCAGTACTTCTGGAAGATTGATGGGGCGTAGGGGTGGGCCATAAGTCTGGTCACTTCTAAGGATTTCCTGAAGGTTAAGTTGTTTATGTCCTGAGTTTTAAGATGCTTCCCTGCAGTTTGGAATGTTTTACCTCCATTAAGAAAGAACATCCTCTGTCTCAAGGAGCTTCTCACCAAGATAGAATGTTCTCTTTTGGAGGAAATTGCTGTTTAACACTGTGTAAACATTTCAGGTCTAATGTGTTGCTTGACAGTCTGGCTCAGTAAAAGCTTCCTGGTTAGTGTTGATGAGCAAATCTTATGAATACAAACTAGAATCCTTTAGAATATCTTATAGAGTCCTGAACTGCATAATGGTGCTTCTGTCAGTAATGAACTGTATATTTGATAGTGCCCTGTGAGATGTATTGTCTGTAAGAGAGTGAAAGATCTTGAGTCTTCCATCCCATGGGCACTCGGCTCAGCTGTGATTAGAACTTAAGCTATCATGTCTGAATCTTCCCTGTGAGCTCATCCAGTTACCTCAGATCTTGCCTTCTATTCTGATTTGTAAAGAGGTTATTAAAAACTAATCTGAAATTCAGCAGGAGTTCAGCTAACTTAGTTTTATGTATTAATCTTGGTTCTCTTGAGAGTTCAAATATGAAATCTGACTTTGTGTATATTTCAATATTTAAGTTGTCTGCAGGTCTAAATATTTTCTAAGTAAAACCCTACAGGGCTTTGAGCTGCTTTCTGGATCCTTCATTAGCCTACACACACCAAGTATGTAGCAGCCTCTCAGCTTCATACAGTTCCATAGAAATTTTTTAACCTGTGTGGCCTGAGATTTAGTGGAGACAAAAAGGGTTAGTGGGAACAGAAATGGACAGAACTAGCATTTCTTCATTTAGACTCTCCACTGGTTGTCCCGGGTCTCTCAGTGTCCACAGCATGACTTGAAGCTGCTCTAAACTTGTTATATGTGTTACTACTTAGCTTCATTGCTGCCTTTGTGTTTAAAATCGTTAAGGGCCTTGCATTAGTCCTTAATCTTTTTTTCTTAGAGTCAGTGCTTTCAGATTCCCAGTTTTGTTTTTAAAATTCTTTTAGTTCTCACTTTCTGTTTTAGCATTTTGTTAATATAGATTTTCTTTATTTTTATCAAGCTTCTGGTTTTATTTATTTGGCTAGGGCAAGACAGAATTCAGCTCTTAAGTTTTTTAGTAGCCATAAACAGGTACTTTTGGGGAAATGTCTCTACATCCCTATTTAACCTACATAATTTTTTCTGTCTTTATTTGGGTCATGAGACTGTATTCTTATCTTTTTTTTTCATAAAATCCTTGGTTTATTTATGGACACACCTCCCAACCTAATAATCCTGTAAAGAAAGTATACTAACTGTATTCATTATTTATTTATTACTAGTCTGTATTGGAGATTTTTAATGCAGTGAGGTGTATATTATGAGAAGCAAGTTTCTATTAAAGTCTTTCGGAATTCGTTAAATGCAACGGTCATACCCTTAATGGCAATTTTGAAACTAAAGTAAGATCTGAACAAGACAGGGTCTAGAATGCAATGATGAGCCCAAGCTGAAGTACCATTACTCTCTTTCTTTGAAGTTGTCACATGTCATGTTAATGAACTCTTTGTAGAGTTTTTTCGAGAATTCATTACAGAATCCACGTCTTTAGCTTTTAGTATCTTCTGTTCCCATTAAAAAGTGGAAAACAGATATTAACCTCTAAGTGTGGTCAATTTCAGAACATGATCAGGAAAGAAAATAAATTTTATACATATTGGAAAGTAACATTAGCTGTGCATAGTTCACTAGTTAGTGAAAGCACCTGATTTGTCCTAACCCAAATCCGCAGTCCTTTTGATTGTGACATACATCTTCCACTATTCACTCAGGATTGGGTGTGCCATTAATCATACAGAATAGTGCAAAGTAATGCATTTTATAATTTATTATTTTGGTACAAAATGTTCCTTTATCTTTAAAGGTTGTGAAATGCTTCTTTTTTAGGTGGTAATAGGTGGCAGAAATAAGTATCTAATCAATGGAGTGAATGCCAATAACACCAGAGTCCAGGATCTCTTCTGTTCTGTGGGCCTGAACGTTAACAACCCTCACTTCCTCATCATGCAGGTATCTGGTTGGGATCGTTCTGTATCTTTCATAACAGGTTTATTTTAATTTTCATTTGTTGCGCAAAAGAATCATGGATTTTTTTAATATCTGTTTTCTGTGCCTATTTTTATTGCATTTTCTGAATTTTTTGTGATGTGGTGCTTTTTTGCAGTTATTTTATAAGTGAAGCGATTACAAGATAAGTTTAAAAAAGAAGTCATGTGTCAGGTTTTTATAGCTCACAGAGTGGAACCTACCCAACCTGCCAGAAGAAAAGTCAGGGAAAGAAAGAGTTTTCATCAAGGTTTCCAAAGTTCCTTGCCCATTGTTGACCATCTCCATTGCTGTGTGCCTGCGGTGAGGCTGAACTATCACAGCGGAACCGTATGGCAGGAGGTGTGCCTTAGAACCCCAGTCTCTCAGCGGGGCGGTGGTGGCGCACGCCTTTAATCCCAGCACTCGGGAGGCAGAGGCAGGCGGATCTCTGAGTTCGAGACCAGCCTGGTCTACAAGAGTTAGTTCCAGGACAGGCTCCAAAGCTGCAGAGAAACCCTGTCTCGAAAAACCAAAAAAAAAAAAAGAATCCCAGTCTCTCAAGTGAGACCTCCACATCCTGTAGTTTCTAACTTTCTAACAGTCCAGTGGTACCTGCATCGGTGGATTAGACCATTGATTAGTTCATTGTGCTCATGATCCTATCATGTCCCTAAAGCCCACCTCTGAATGTTGTGTTAAGGATGATGCCGTCAACTCTTAAACACTGTGGGAGAATACTCAGTATCAACACCATGGAGTCGTTATCTTGTTGTAAAAGGCTAGCTTTAAAGCAGTTTAACATATCAGGGATAACCTGATGTCTTTTTGTATATATATCATATCCTTTGTATCATTTAGTAACTTAATTTGTGTCACTCTGAGTGAGGTCCAGCAGCTTCCACTTAAACATCATATGACCGACTTAGGTGACATTTTTTATTGCTCATTGTAGTTAAACTAAATTTGCTGTTTTCTTTTTAGGGCAGAATTACAAAAGTATTAAATATGAAACCACCAGAGGTAAGAATACTATTTATAATAATAAAAATAGTAATTATAAATACTCAATTTTCCAGGCAACCAGATTTTAAAAGTAGTTTCTTACATTAAGAATTTGGAAGCCTTGTCTGAGAATGATTAGTAAAGCAGCTTGACATTTAGCACTGTTTCTGTAGTTCAAAGGTCTTGATTGTAAAGCAGTGTAGCTAACTAGTGTTCTATGTTGGGATGAATTACTAAGGAAAAAGTGATAGAAAAAATGTATGTAAAATTAGCTTCTTTTCTAGAGTACATGAAGTGGGGCAAAGGACTTGTGACTGCCTTGAAAGTACTTGGTGCAGTGAAATGAGTTTTTTACTTTTGCTGTTGAAAAGAGCTAAAGAGACTATAATTGATGTTACTACTCTATTTAAATAAGGTCAAGTTACTTTCACTAAGGTAATGTCTTAGTGAGAATTACTAGTTTAAAACCTGCTGAACATGTGCAAATCATAACGAGTTCCTGAAAGCAGTGATCTTCTAGACATGGGTTCTGAAGATGAATAGGAACTTCCTAAAAGGTGCTGGTATGTGTTTGCATTGCTTTGTTTAGTTACTAGTGGCAGCATAAGACACTGGCCTCCTCTGAATAGAGAAGTGGAAGCTTGTCACAACTTGTCACTAATGCATGTAACATAATCATTAAGTATGTATGCCATGCTTCAGCCTTGGAAAAAATAGTTGAAGTCCAACTTAAAATAGTTTTAAGAGCAAACTTAAAAAAATAGAAGAAAGGGCTACTTTGTTTTTATTGCCGTTTTAGGCTTGTATTGGGAAAATAGGAACAGTCAGTAGCTTCAATTTCAGAAGCGATAAACATTGGGAAATTAGTGTAGCAGAAGGCTTGATTTGGGAATAAGAGTGAAGCTACAGATACTTCTCAGTTAAGTGTCAGGGTCAGATAGATGTTTTGATCTGGTTTACTTCTATAGGGTGGTATATATTACTTAGCAAAATTCTGTTGAGGTCAATGTAGTGGTATAGTTACGGATAAATTCCAGTGAGATTCATTGCTTTGAATTCTTAATGCAATTGTATTCCAGATATTATCAATGATTGAAGAAGCTGCTGGAACCAGGATGTATGAGTACAAAAAAATAGCTGCCCAGAAAACTATAGAAAAAAAGGAAGCTAAACTGAAAGAAATAAAAACGGTAATTAGATAGACATGAACGAGTTTTGGAGAAAACTCTTGTATTTTCAGTTTATGCTATAAAGCTCTTCTCACTTCTGTTTTCCGTAGTCTTTCATGTACCAAGTCTTGAAAACAGAACACTTAGGTGTTTTTGTATTGGTACTTGACCTACTGAAAATATTGTCTGCCTTTTGTTTTCCAGATATTGGAAGAAGAGATTACTCCAACTATTCAAAAATTAAAAGAGGTATATGCTATATGTTTGATAGGGTGTAGTTAGGGTGGTTCTCAAAATCAGATCCTAAGTTATACAAGTATCTACCACTTCTTGGGAATTTTTCTGTGGGATAAAATTGGTACTCAATAATTCAGCCTTCTACTTGCAGTGGATATATATTTCTTATCTACTAAGCCAAAATGGTATTAGAGACTAGTCTTCATAATCTTAGATATAGCATTTGCAGCCCCAGGGATCATAAAACTTGGTGATTTCAGTAATAAGTGAAAAAAGAATTGTTTGTAAAACACATTGTTTCTAAAGATGTACCCACTTAAGACTTACTAAGTGTTCATTTAATTTAATATTGCTTAACTCTTTATAGTACAGATGATTTAGAAAAACTGAAAAACTTTGATCCTAAGGCACCCCCTTTCATTAGTAATGAACAATAGATTGGGAAGTTAAATCTTGCCTTTGGACCCCTCTTTGGACACATTCTTTCTAAATCTGGTAGCAGGGAGAGGCAGGGAAGCTGCTTATGGAGTTCAGCTGCTCTGTTGCTTCAGTGGGTCCTTAGTGAATCAGCTTCACTAATGTGCAAGCAAGTTGTTGTAGACTGGAAAGTTCCCCAGTGACACGGCTGCCAAGTGCATGTCACAGTGTGTCCCCGTGGGTAGACATACCTCACAGACTTCTACCCGCAGCTGACATGTCACCGTGTGTCCCCGTGGGTAGACATACCTCACAGACTTCTACCCGCAGCTGACATGTCACCGTGTGTCCCCGTGGGTAGACATACCTCACAGACTTCTACCCGCAGCTGACATGTCACCGTGTGTCCCCGTGGTTAGAGATACCTCCATAGACTTCTACCCGCAGCTGATAAACCTCGGAGACACTTTTCCGTTGTAATCCCAACTGCTCGATCGTAACTTACAACAAATAAAAACGGCCACGTAGGACTCTCTAGAGATGGGATAATGCTGTCTTAGAAGCCAAAGTTCTGAGTTTAAAGTGACGTCAGTAAAGACAAAAAACTATCAGCTCATATAAAAAGAAATTTGATCCAAGTTTGCTGTAGCAAGAGCCTCCCTAAATTTGGCTTAGAAGTATGAATTTTCAATTATTTTTTACTATGATTTTTCTTTCAGGAAAGATCTTCCTACTTGGAATACCAAAAAGTAATGCGAGAAATAGAGCACCTGAGTCGTTTATATATTGCTTATCAGTTTTTGCTGGCTGAAGATACCAAGGAGCGCTCAGCTGAGGAGCTAAAGGAAATGCAGGATAAAATATTAAAACTTCAAGAAGTACTGTCTGAGAACGAAAAGAAAATAAAGGCTCTCAATTGTGAGATAGAAGAGTTGGAGAAAAGAAGAGATAAGGTCAGAACAAATTAGATAAACATCTGGAAAACTTTACCATAACTAGGATTCACTGGCAGTGTTCTCCACATTGATATGTTAATCTTAAAACAGTGACATAGCTTGTAGGAAAAACTGTATCGTGAGCCAGTTAGTGATGCGAGTGGTGTGCATTTGATTTATAGGAAACCGGAGGCGTACTCCGCTCTTTAGAGGATGCTTTCGCAGAGGCCCAGCGAGTCAATACTAAGACTCAAAGTGCATTTGACCTCAAGAAGAAAAACCTGGCCAGTGAAGAAACCAAACGCAAAGAGCTAGAAAAAAACATGCTTGAGGTAAGCAGATGAAATGTGTTTCCAGTGATGCTCATTTGACTATTCTGTTCACATTTAGGGTCTGCTACCACTTAAGTGTAGTTATGTGAATCAGAAATACAAAAGTGGGGGGGAATTAGTTTTTTTTAAAAAAAAATCACTGCGTTTGGGTCCAGTTGGGGAAATGATAAGTAAAATATCTTTTCACTTTGACATTCTTGAAGGACTCTAAAGCGTTAGCTGCAAAGGAAAAGGAAGTGAAGAAGACAGCAGACGGACTGCACAGCCTTCAGGAAGCAAGTCACAAAGACGCTGAAGCTCTAGCCGCGGCCCAGCAGCACTTCAATGCTGTTTCTGCTGGCCTCTCCAGTAATGAAGATGGGGCCGAAGCCACTCTGGCCGGTCAGATGATAACTTGTAAAAACGATATAAGTAAAGCCCAGACGGAGGCCAAGCAGGTACACAAGACACTCGCATGTTCCTGAGAAGACACCTTTCACATTATGCTCTGGGTTGCTACAATATCTTGAAAATAAGTAGTTGAATGTCAAGGATTTTTTTAATGTACATCTGTAATCTCTTATATGGAAAATCTAAATGCGATGATTGTTAAATATTGGTGTCCTTTGATCGTTAAGAGCTGTAATTCAGTAAATGCTTTGCTATTTGTAGCAGTGCTTGGAATTATTCATGAATACTTTTTTATTAAGTGAAAGAACCACCTTTAAAGTATTTACTTGGAAACATTTGTATGTTTTATTAATTAATATTAATCAGTTTAAAACATTTATATTTACAAATATTTGTGTTTTTCGTTTAGAAATGACAGGCATAAAGTGTCTAAGAACTCAGGTCTATAAAAGTTTTAAATTAGTTTTTAATAAACTTACTGTGAAGGAAATGGTAAAATCTAATCTGTCACCATTCAGTTATAGAGCCTGAGAATATTTAGTTTTATAGCCTGAGTATATATTCGGTGATATCCCCCTGAGAATAAAAGTATGACTTTAAGAAGCAGGGTTTATGTGTGTAAATCGAGAGAGCCAACAGCATTCACCACTGAGTATCAGACTGCTGGCACTGAATCTCTGAGCAGCCCTCCCTTCTCTGTATTGTTGTGTCCTACATCTTTGCTTTTGGTAGCCAGGAGCCACAAAGATATGCAGATGAGGTTAGAACCTTGAGCTGAAAAGGAAGAGAACACAATAGAGATGTGCAGCTGTTGGGTGTGTTTTTAAGCAGCTGCTGCGAGTTACTCTCTCATAAAATTTCTCAACTTTATTAATAATGTCATACATTGTGAATATCAAAAACAGACTTTTTTACTAAATTACTCATTTATACTTAATATCTTTTAGACAAGAATGCAGAGAAATGTACCTTTTTGAGTGTTCTGTCTTCCGTTCTGACGTCCCCTGGTCTTCAGCTCAGTCTGACTCGCTGTCGAGTCGCTAGCGCTGTCCGCTCATACTCTGTCACCGCTTCTGTCACAGGCGCAGATGAAGTTGAAGCATGCCCAGCAAGAGCTGAAGAATAAGCAAGCAGAAGTTAGGAAGATGGATAGTGGCTACAAGAAGGACCAAGAAGCTTTTGAAGCTGTAAGAAAAACTAAGGAAAAACTTGAAACTGAAATGGAGAAACTAAATTATGAAGGTTTGTCTTCAGTGTATTTAAGGTCAACTCAGCAGGAGGGGTTTTTATGCATAGAAACTAATAAAGGAAATAAGTAACTTTTTTAAAACTTATTAATAGACATTAGGGAAGTATTCACAAATACAGTCAAAATTATCTAAAATAGGTAAATTTTTGATAATTTCTTGTTGATCACTTGAAAGTTTAAAACTGGCGTTTATCTATTTTCACTTTGTCGGGGTCCCGTGGCAGCTTGGACCCTAAATTAAGTCTCTCAGTCCAGACCCCAACATAAACTCTCTCTCTCTCTCTCTGGACCGTCGTGGAGGTGCAGAAATAAAGACACAACTCACATGGCTTTATTGGGAGGGAGATTCTCAGTGATCCTTCATGAAGTCCTGAGTTCACATCCTGAGGAATTCCTCTCGTTTATTCTCCAAACAGCTTTATACCAAAACTTCATCAAGGGGGAAAATACATTAGGATTCTGTTTCCTAGGTAACCAGGTGAATGGCTTTCGGTCACATCCACAACTACCTGTCTGCTGTGTATGCTAGCTGTCATATAGGTTTGAATTAGCATCTCTGTCAGGCATCCTCCAAATTACAAAGAAAGGAGCAAAACATCCTAATCTTTTGTTAGGTTAGCAGGGTACGTGACCACCTCAGGTGGGGCCTATGGCTTTAGAGCCACATCATATAAAAATATGGGCCTACACACTTCAGTAGGCATTTAGTTCATTTGTTGTTTCTTGGGTTGAAAATCATATGATTCTGATGTTGGAAACATGTCCATTGGTACTTGATAGGAATTTAATAGTAAGCCTGCCTACCATTTATTTGATGTTAACTAGAATTTGCATTTTGCTTCTGGAGTACTTCAGAAAGAGAGGCTGAGGCCTGTCTTGCCTTAGGTGGTAATATGTTTCAAGCTCCTTCTGATTACTCTTCAGAAAACAAAGAGGAGAGGCTTCTGGAAAAGCACAGGCAGCTCTCTCGCGACATCAGTAATCTGAAAGGAAATTACGAAGCTCTCTTGGCCAGATTTCCAAACCTTCGGTTTGCATACAAGTAAGAGATTTAAACCATACATTTTAAAACGATAAATATTCAACACACATTTGTGCTTATTCTGGAAGGCAATCCGGAAATTTTTCACAAGATTTTTAAGTAACATTTCTTTATTTAGTATTTTTTTTTCTTAAACATTCATTGAAGTGTGTCATCTGTTGGGTGGGGAGGGGGATTCTTGTGAACATAACACCGACTGGTGTCACTCATCTTAACCAAATGGGTGATTCCATCTCCTCTGCTCAAACTGCCTTTAGTTATTCTGCCGTTACTGTTGCATCCTCCCATTTCTTTGACTGCATGGGATTTTTATTCCATTCATTTTTCTTTTTTCAATGGCAGTAGTGAGTGTCAGGCATGTGAGGGAACCAGCCCCTCAGCTCCAGCCTTTGCTGTGGCACTCTTAATCATAATCAAGTAATAGAGAGCTTGGACCCTAAAGTGGTTTGTATCATGTTGAAAATTTGCTGAAAGGGACTGGAGAGGTAGCTTATAGCTAAAGGAACACGCTGCTTTTTCATTGGGTCCAAGTTCAGTTCCATCCCCCACATGGCAGGGGTGGGGCTGATCTCCAACTCTTGGCAACCCAAACTCCTGTCCTCCACAAGAAAATACACTCACATGCATTTACCCCACACACAGACATGGGCATGCCCATAATTATAGATTAAAAAATAAATCTGTTTTACTTTTCAAAAAGCTGGCATTTTTAAATTTTGGTTTTTACAAAACTATACTAATTTGATTAGGGGTCTTAACTAAGGCACTACAATATTTACCTGAGATTAATTTTTGGTAACCTCTCTATTTTTAGGGATCCTGAGAAGAACTGGAATCAGAATTGTGTGAAAGGACTTGTAGCTTCTCTGATAAATGTAAAAGATAATTCTGCAGCCACAGCTTTGGAACTGGTGGCTGGTGAGCGACTCTACAATGTAGTAGTAGACACAGAGGTAAATTAATTTTAAAATGTAAAATTAATATTTAGCCTGAAATTTCCTATACTACTACAAAATTGGATTTTTTTTATTTTTTTAACTTTTTAAGGCATTTAATCTTTATATAATGAAATTAATCAGTTAATGATTGTTATCTTACTACATTTTATTTTTTAGCTCTAATTTGTGTTTGTTATGTGTCTACACAAGTACCACATATGAGGATACCCACAGAGTCCAGAAGAAGGCATCATTTTATCTCTACAGTCACTTAACTTTTTCTGTTACATCACAAATATGTTCCCCTTTAACTGCTGTCATGCATTTGCTCCCCTTCTAGCCACTTCTCACCATCAGTTCTCCTCTGTAGCAGTTTTTCCTTTTAGGACTCTGTATATACATGACATTGTGTAGTATTTTTTTCTGACTTGAATCACTTAGGAAAAACACCTTCCAAACAAGCTGTATTATAACCTATTTTATATACTTTAAAAATCTAGTTATTTGAGATAAACATACCACAGATGTATTTGATGATGTATTCCTAAGCTTTTATACATTCCATTTTACTATTTTTAATCATCATTAGTACTTTTTCTTCAAATTTCAAATGTGTGTTTTAGGTTACTGGTAAGAAGCTACTAGAAAAGGGAGAGCTGAAGCGTCGGTACACAATCATTCCTCTGAATAAAATTTCAGCCCGATGTATTGCTCCTGAAACTCTGAAAGTCGCTCAGAATCTTGTAAGTCTCACTGTATCTTAATTAAATGTTTACTCTTTTAATTTTAGGAAACACTTGTTGTAAGGGACATACTCATGTAGAATTCCAATCAACTGACGACGAGGTAGCCCTATTGTAGTGTTTCTGCTGGTAAGAAAGTAGATGTGTACAAGGAAATACATTTTAAATTTACCATGCATTTTGTTTTTAAAAGATTTTATGAGCCGGGCGGTGGTGGCACACACCTTTAATCACAAGTCTCAGGGGCAAAAAAAAAGATCTTTTTTAATGTTATTTGCTTTACTTACATATGTGTATGACTGTATGTCATAAGCCCATGCTCTTGGAGGCCAGAAGAGGATGTTGGATCCCTGGAGCTGGGGTTACAAACTTTTGATGTGGTGCTGAGAGCTGAACTGTCCTGGAAGAACAGCCAGTTCCTAACAGCTGTCTCTCTAGCCCCTTACATGGATGTTGAATGCTGACTAAAAACAGGAACCTAATGACATTTATCAACAAAATTAGCTTGTTATTGAGCGGTTATTATAAGTGTTTGAGTTGAAAAAGTTAAGTGAAACCCAGAAATAGCACTTGTAGTTAAAGTACTGAGCAGATAGCCTTTGTATGACTTAGTATTACTGAGAAAATTTTCCAGATGTCCTTGTAGTTGAAAGTGTGTGCTTTAGTTTGTGTCAATGATGTTCACAAACTTAATTTGCCTGGTTAAACCCTGGTTTAGTGAGCTGGACTTTCACACAGCAGCACAGGCGCTTCCTTAGAGTGTGTAGCCAGGTGTGTTTAGTGGTGTCTGCTGCCTCAGTGACACCTGAGCAGCAGCCTTTGTGGCACTTTCCTGTTGCCATGGAGATGCTGCTTTATCTAAAAAGGGGAAGTTGACAGTGTAAACAAAGTTCACCAAGAGGCACAAACAGGCATAGAAGACCCTGCTTTGCCTGGTCTGTTTATATTTTCAGTCACTCATTGTGTTTATTTCTGTAATTTCAAAGTGGCTGCTGTAGTACAATTTGAATAAAAAAGCACTTACTGAAACAGTCAGATTACTAATAATTAAAACACTTTCTGTGACTATGCTGATAAAAAGAGATTACTGTACCTTAATTAATAGTTTTATTTATATAGTCTACTTAGATGTTCAAATTTAGTATTTCCTTGATAGAAACTGCTAGTGCTTTCTGCTTAAACTACTTGAGTTAGTAATTGATCTTTCAGTGTGTAAAGTGATATTCTTTTTTTAAAGTGATATTCTTAAATAAAAAATTAATACTAGGTATATATAATTTAAAGTTATATTGTCACAGATTTTGCTAGTCTATATCCTAATGCTTCTAAGAAAACTGTGTCCTGTGCTACATCTTTTGTTTTCCTGCAGGTTGGCCCTAACAACGTCCATGTAGCTCTTTCCTTGGTTGAATATAAACCAGAACTTCAGAAAGCAATGGAATTTGTCTTTGGAACAACATTTGTTTGTAACAACATGGATAATGCCAAAAAAGTGGCCTTTGATAAAAGGATAATGACTAGGACTGTAACTCTTGGGGGTGACGTGTTCGATCCTCATGGGACATTGAGTGGAGGTGTGTCATAGATCCGCTGTGCTAACAGTGTTTGTCTGTGCAGCAGTTTCTCTGTCTGTCTCCCAGTTGCTTTTTGCTTATTTCTAAAGCTTGTCCCTCTTGGTGCTTAGGCTGGTCCAGTCACTGAGGTGGTGATGTTAGTATTATCATACTTGTGCATAGTTTTTGTACAATTACAATCACAAAAAGGAAGCTTTTATGTTATTATTTTGTAATTTCTTCGCCTAACGACCCATTTTCTCAGGAAATTTAATAACTCACATAATGATTATGTTTTAACGCTGTATCCTAATACTATAATAACAATGAACAATATTTTTTCTGTACCTGGAAATATTGAAGCCAGTGTTCTCTAGTACTGTAGCCACTAGCCACATTTGATAAAATGAGAGCAATTTTCTTACTTGAGGTGGCAGCTTTTCAGGGGCTCAGTAATCACAATTAGTTGGTAATTAGATTATACATGTATAGTACATTCTATGATGCTCTATTCCATGGGCCTTAAATACATAATTAATCGTTAAAACCACTTTAAGATATGCATCTCTTATATGCAGTTGCAGAGATTTAAAAAGCACCAGTTAAGTAACTTGGTAATTTGCAAAGTTTGGAGTTGGAATCCTAGCAGCTGGAGCTTGTGTTCGTAATCCAATTTAATACCTTTTTAAATGTTCTTTTGTAAGATATATTGTTATTTATATAGATGATAATGTGTGTGTTGTGTGTGCAGTGGCCCTCAAGAGGACAGAAGTGGGCATTAGATCTCCTGGACCATGTAGGTAGTTGTGAACTGCCCTCCTTGGGTGCTAGGAACTCAACTCTGATCCTCTGGAAGAACAGGAAGCACTGTTAACCACTGAGCCATTTCTCCAGCAGAGACTTATGTCTTTGAAGGCCAGGTGAATGAATTAAGTGACCAAGTGTCACACTCTTCAGTACATTATCACATGAGTACTGTCTGCATGGAAGACAAACTAAATGGTTTTAAATTTCTCAAGCTAAAGAAATTCTTGAGATTTTATTGATTCAGATGTGCTTGGAATTACTGTGTAAGAAGTGGCGTATGTATAATACACATTTTATTAGCTCTAATGGCATTGTTAATTAACCTTAGCATCCTTCTGTCAAACCTACAGAGCTTCCTTGCTAGCGTAGTATCTCAAGCTGTCACTGCTGGATGAGTACCGTTCCTTGTACGGTATGTGAAAGCGGTTGATTCTGATGGTTTGGTGCGTCTTCAGAGCCTTTGACAAGTTAGGAGGTAGTAGAACTAGTTTATTTCAGTTTTACTGCATTTGCTCCAGGTCAGCTGCCTCAGCTCCCTGTTCTCATACTGTAACTTACTCTGAAGAAATCCTCTTTTCAGTATGCTTTCCTTAGTGCAGATGGTGAATTACACGCTAATATTCAAGTGCTTTCCTTTTATTGGCCAGAACAAATCACATGGCTAAGTTCAGTGTCTGGAGTGAAAAATTTGCCTTAGTAAAATGGATCCAATAGGTAGGGCAGTGGTTATCTTGAATATTTTGAATAAATACATTATGACATCTACAAAGATTCTTTTTCTTTTTGGTCAGTTTCTTCTTTGTTAAGATTTGGTTAATGGAATAGATTCCTTATCGTCTTAAGTTCACTGGAGGATTTGCTGTCACATTATTTCTAGTATAATTCTCTTAGAAAAGAATGTTTAATAAATGTAACTTAATATCCAAAGCCTCTGTTAATTTGCTTCTATCCAGGTGCCAGGTCCCAGGCGGCTTCTATTTTAACCAAGTTTCAAGAACTCAAAGATGTTCAAGATGAGCTGAGGATCAAGGAGAATGAGCTACAGGCTCTAGCAGAGGAATTAGCAGGTCTTAAAAATATTGCTGAAAAGTAAGAGTTCTGCTGGACTAATCTACACATGTTCTGCACCATTGAAAATTATTGGAAATTGACTGTTTGGTTTTACTTTTAATTTTAGAATAGACCTTTGAGTAATTTCATATCTACTTCTTATCCGATTTGAAAGAATATCTTTGTTAAAAGACGTTAACAGAATCTAATTAAGCATATAGGAAAAAGAACATCCTCTTTTGTTGAAAAACTATGTGGTGTTGGTATCCATTTGAGCTTGGTGAGGAACGCTTTGATACTCTGGAGGGACTCCTGAGAGGACTCTGGACATTATATACTCTAATACATATTATGAGTGCTTTGTGTATGTCTAATAACCTTCATATGAGCTTTACTAAAATATTTCTGCCTTCCTCTGTTTTTATTACCTAAGAAAAAACATAAGTTGGTAAATATGTTAAATCTGTGAAGCAAAAGGTAAATCTGGAAAGGAACTAGGAACCGTCCAGGAAATAAATAGGAGGGACTGAGATTTTGGTGGGATGCCCATGAACACCTTGCCAAACACAACTACTGAGCAAACACCTTAATTGTGGGAATGGTCCTATAGTCACCTAGAAGTCTGCTTGCCAGAAAGCTTCAGCACTGTGTGCTGCAACTTAGAAGCTTTGCTTGAAATGTAATTGTAATTTTTCCATTCCCTCTGAAGATGATAAACAGGAATTGATTTAAAAAAATACAAAACACCACTATTTAGAATTTACAATGCTGAATAAATGTAAAATATATTTAAATGGTAAAATGATTTGTACAAGTCGGTAGCATTCAATTTTTGAAGTTTAAAATTACACCAAGACATGAGCTCCTCTGTGTATATGGGAGAGATCTTCACATTCCATTAGAGTGGCCATTCCAATATGAAAATACCCATTTCCCGCCACATCTTCATTTACTTTACTCAGTTGTAGAGCAACTGAATTTTTTTCTGTGAAAAAGACGCAACAAGTTCTTGTGTTGTGTGGCAGCTATGGCAGGGTGCTGATTAGTTTGCAATGCAGTGGGCTTGCAGTCTTCATTTGTTTCAGTGCAGGGATTATTTCTTCTTCAGCCTTGCTTATTGACTAATTGTAGCACTGAGGTATACGAAACTGATTTTGAAAATTTAGAAATGTAAGGATCAGCCAAAGCTATTCATGTATATTTTATCAGTACATTGGTATAGTTTTCTTCAAAATTTCTGTGTTCAATTTTTTTTAATGAATTGGAGTTTGAAAGTGCTATTTTATTTACTGTCAAGCAGTTTCAAGTAGGAATACTCAAGACAGTATTTATATTTGGGTTAATCCTTTTCTCCTCAAAGCTCATGAATTTCTAGTGACTAGGGTATGTTGTGAATTTATATGAACTTGAAATTTCATTGCAACTGAGTTAGCTAAATGCTTTGCAAAGAGATAAGGAGCCAGAACATGGATAGAAGCATATTGCAAATACTTAAGGTGAATACATGATTTCTTAAACTGTCAGCTTCACTATAAACATTATTTGTATTTTAGGGAACATTATTAAAGACATTTGAAAATGGGAACTCATAAGTAGGTGCCAGATTTAGGGGAGTTTTTATGTAATTGTCATTAATTTTATTTTTATAGTTATTAGTGGTTGTGTATAGGTATATTTATATAATTAAGTAAACTTAATTTATTCAAAGATTACTTTTAGTGTTTTCTGAAATTAAAGGTTTTTTGAAAAATAGTTATTTGAGGTCTTGATCATTTACATATTACCTTCAGTCATAGCTTCCCATGCTCCCCAGTTGCATGTCATTCTATTTATACTACATGAGTTTATATTATTTGTATTGCACATGAGTTTATAGGAGGTAAGAGCCTCGAGTTTGAATGCATGTTTCAGATGCCAAGGGTATTTATAAACTTGTCTTTTTAAGGTATCGCCAACTGAAACAGCAATGGGAGATGAAGACCGAGGAGGGAGATTTGTTGCAAACCAAACTTCAGCAAAGTTCTTACCATAAACAACAAGAGGAATTAGATGCACTTAAAAAAACCATTGGTAAGATGAAAACCCAATGTGCCTAATCTCTTTTTGTACTGCTTTCCTCTCCCTCAAACTCAGAAGATTTAAAGATTTCTGAGCGCAAGTGGACATTTTCTGCAGGACAAGTTCAAGTGTGCTACTTTTGAGTCTTAGGATGTGATCATTGTAGCATGAATTTTCACTAGTCTTTATAATAAAAACCCAGAGTCACATATTAGGGGATAAGAGCTAATGGGTCTGAGAAAAGCATAGGAGCAAGCCACTAGAGAGTTCTTACCTCTACATATGCTTAGGCTGAAGGGGCGATCCTATCCTCAAAGTGTTGCTCTCTACAAAACTTCAGACTGCGTCCATCTCCACAAATCCTCAGACTGCATCTGAGCTCCTGTCTCCTCCTTCCTTATTTTCCTCCCTCTGCTCAGCCTTAGTTCTTCCTGTCTCCACCTCTTTAGTGCTGGAATTAAAGGTGTGAGCCAACGCCGAGCTGTTTCTCCTTTAGACTACAGCAGTCTTGTGTAGCCCAGGGTGGCCTTGAACTCACAGAGATCCCTCTGCCTCTGTCTCCCAAATGCTGGGAAGTAAAGGTGTGTGCCACCACTTCCTGGCCTCTCTGACTGCTTTAGCTCAGCACTCTGATATTCAATCAAGCTTTATTTGTTAGATTATAAATAAAATATCACTACAGATTGGTAAAAGTGTCCTTTTACCAATATTTACGTTAGTATGGGAAAGTCTTTATTTCTTTATGTCCTCATTTCTGTAAATTATTTTACAGACATTTCATAGTTCTCTGATCTTACATTTGTGAGTAAGTGGCATGAGCATTTAAGCTAGGATTTAATTTGCAGTTGACTCATCATTAAAGTTTGAGATATTTTTTGTATGTTTATTGGATCTTCGTGTTTCTATTTCTGTAAGCTTTCTATTTGCCCATTTTTCCTGTAGGTAGCTTCTTTTCTCCCATTGCTTACATACAAAAGTTTTTTTTTTAATTGATATTTATTGAGCTCTACATTTTTCTCTGCTTCCCTCCCTGCCTCTCCCCTATCCCCTTCAACCTCTCAAGGTCCCCATGCTCCCAATTTACTCAGGAGATCTTGGCTTTTTCTACTTTCTACTTCCCATGTAGATTATATCTATGTAAGTCTCTCTTAGTGTCTGCATTGTTGTCTAAGTTCTCTGGGATTGTGATTTGTAGGCTGGCTTTCTTTGCTTTATGTTTAAAAACCACCTATGAGTGAGTACATGTGATAATTGTCTTTCTGTGTCTGGGTTACCTCACTCAAAAGAATGTTTTCTAGCACCATCAATTTTCCTCAAAATTCAAGCTGTTGTTACTTTGTTCTGCTGTGTAGTACTCCATTGTGTAACCGTACCACATTTGCCTTATCCATTCTTCTATTGAGGGGCATCTTGGTTGTTTCCAGGTTCTGGTTATGACAAACAAAGCTGCTATGAACATAGTTGAGCACATGTCCTTGTGGCATGATTGAGCATCCTTTGGATATATACCCAAAAGTGGTATTACTGGGGCTTGAGGCTAGTTGTTTCCTAATTTTCTGAGAAATCACCACGCTGACATCCAAAGGGGTTGTACGAGCTTGCATTCCCACTAGCAATGCAGAAGTGTTCCCTTCTCCAGCATAAGTTGTCATCAGTGTTTTTGATCTTGGCCATTCTTATATGACTAAGAATGTTAAACATTTCCTTAAATGTCTTTCAGCCATTTTAGATTCCTCTGTTGAGAGTTCTCTGTTTAGGTCTGTAGTCCATTTTTTTATTGGATTATGTGATCTTTTGGTGTCCAATTTTTTGACTTCATTGTATATTTTGGAGTTCTGTCTGATGTGGGGTTAGTGAATACAAAAGTTTTTAATGTTCAGTACAGTGCAGTTCATAGCTACTTTCCTGTTGCAGCTCGATTTGGAGGTGTGAGCCTCTGAGAGGCTGGGAGAGTGATCCTAAAAATGAGGCGAACTAAAGTCTCATGCAACAGCCAACTTTATTCAGAGCATCAGACAATTTATATTCTGAGGTTATTCTTGAGGGTTAAGCAAGGTCATGTGAGCAAAAGTCACAAGTTTGGGCTGTGTACACTCATGAGGGCAAGGTCACTTTAGTTCAAGCTGTATATAGTCACGGGACAACTCATGCTCGGAAACGGGTAAGATGGTAGGTAATCTAAAGTAGCACTCGCTGCTATTGTTATACCTGGGAGGGCCACAAAAGCACATTCCAAGAACAACCCATGCTATGGAGGAACAGGAATTAAAAGACTCTGGTCTTACTTACTCGGAGCTTTCTCATAAGGTCTCAGAAATCTCACAGAGTCTCAGAAATCTCACATGTTCCGACACCTTCCTATGCAAATTCCTGAAAGGTTTTTTATTTTTTTTTAAAGAAAAGCTTTCCTCACTCTTTTCATTATAATTTGTATATAGCACTTTGTTTTGTTTTTGTCATTCATTATGACAAAAATCTGCATGTGCATTTTGCTGCTAATATTTTATTCTGCACTAAAAAGTCATGGGAAAATGTCCATTGTTATCTTCTGAAATTATATTTGCATGATAGGTCCTAGCTCTGACTGATGTCACACGTGAGAGGAGCATATCCACTTTTCCTTGTTTGCTTATGTTTCGTACCTCAGCTTCAATCTAAACATCCTCTCATCATCTCTATCAGGAAGGCTGCTTGGTGGCCATACATAGACAGAATCACTATAAGCTCATGCTAGCTATAAATCAATTAAAATAGTGTGGCACCAGTATTGATTTGAGTTGTAAGGTAGGAGATGCAATTCAGTACTGCATCGTGCGCTTTATATATGCAAGACTTAAAAACAAAAGCACTTTCCCACACAGAAATACAAAATGTGATCTTTCAGTAGAAATAATTTCATAGGTCTCAAATCAATCTTTTAGTAGGATTTCTGTTACATTATTCCATTTCCAAAACAGCCACAATGCTTTAAAAAATTCAAGCTCTAGCTCCTAGTTTTCCCAAAACATTGCTTAAATTAATTTAATTTATAAGCTTTTATCTGTGTTACTAAATTAACCATGTTTAACTACCTTGTGATTCAGAGGAAAGTGAGGAAACATTAAAAAACACCAAAGAAATCCAAAAGAAAGCCGAAGAAAAGTATGAGGCATTGGAGAATAAAATGAAAAATGCAGAAGCTGAAAGAGAGAAAGAGCTAAAGGATGCTCAGAAAAAACTGGATTGTGCCAAAACAAAGGCAGACGCATCTAGCAAGAAAACTAAAGAAAAGCAACAGGTAAGAACCTCCCTTCAAATGGTGGCAATCTTTTTAAATCGGCATAGAGCAGGTGAGGAAATGTCATTGGCTCTCCTTACTCGTCAGTAGTGATTCTAAAATCTAAGTACCTTGTGTACATTTTAAATTATGCTTCTTATAAGGCAAACGCTGTTCTCTGTAAAACCTGCAGTTGTGAGTCATGCAGCTCAGGAGCAAATCATGTGATGTGGCGTGTGTCTTAACAGGTTATGTTCTTACTAGCACTACCTTCGTGGATGTGCACTGTCAGAAACTGAAGAGCAAGCATACTGTATTTACAAGGAGTCTTAGGATTGTAGACTTATTCTTAGTATCTTTTGAATACTGCCCAAGCTGGTATTTAAACTTTTTTGTCTCCAAAGACTGCACCCTGCACTTCAAACTTTACCTTTTTACCCAGCTTAAAATTCTTTCAATAAATAGTTTCACAATAATTTTCAGTGAACTAAAAGTCTATTTAAAGGTAAACAAAATCAAGAAACAAAAGTTTTGACATACTGAAATATTTTGTCAGTAAAGCTCACTAGTGCATAGGTTCTGTAGAATTTTATTTGTTTGCTTTAGTATAATTAGATATAAAGGAAGTAATTTATGCAATAATCGACCCTTAAAATTTATGCATTTTTAAAGGGAAATAAGCTTCTGTTTTCTTTCTCTTCTGAAGAAATAACTTTGTTTGTTGGTAGTTTAGTACTCAGTAGTTAGTCTTAGTTAAATGAGAATACTGTTAATTTTTAATCCCTGTATAAACCTAAATTATTTGCCAGAAAGTAACCTTAAAAGCAATGTTTTTTGTAGGAAGTTGAAGCTATCACTCTGGAGCTGGAAGAACTCAAAAGAGAACATGCTTCTAATAAACAGCAGCTTGATGCTGTGAATGAAGCCATCAAAGCCTATGAAGGTCAGATTGAAATGATGGCAGCTGAGGTAGCTAAAAATAAGGTAAGGATTATTGGTCAAATTAGAGAAATTAAAAACATTCAGAAAGGGTTTGGGTTCAAAGAGCACACTGAAGCAGGTTGTCCTTTGGGGTTAGAGATTTATTAACGCTGCAGAAGACTGCATGCTGGGAGATCTGAGAGACCAGGCCCCAAGGCTAGATACATAGTATGGTAGAGGGCTCCCAGGAGAGCTCTGGTCCCTTCCACAGAAAGGGAGAGTTCCTTGCCAAGTGGATGCTGAGTAATTCACAGCAGTGTAATTCTCAGTAGGGTGAGCTGCGGTTCTCAGACTAGCTAGGCTTGGGCGGGCGTGGTGCTTGCCTTGTGAGGGAGAAGGGAAAGGTCTCCTCCATGTGGGGTGTATAGAGAGGAGGAGCATGCCAGTTATCAGAGGGGAGGATGTGGCAAGGTCGCCCTCTGTCTCTTAGGATCTCATAACAGCCTGTAAGTTTCTTAAGAAAGTGACAATTATGTCCCCTGTTATTTTCCTGGAATTGGAGAGTTTGTTAGAGTCTGCTAGTTTCTGGGGGGTGGGGGTGGGATTGCTGCATAGCAGCTTTGTGAAAGGGCTGCTGTGGGTGAGTGTGGCCTGATGAGCTCCTAGCCTGAGACTCAACACTCGTCTACTTAGAAAACGTTGAGCTGAGGTGGCTAACTTGATACTTTAGGCCTTTCTACTTATGATCAGAGCATGAGGGGAAATGGGGATTCCAGGAAGTTATGAAATGACATCAGGGCTTCAGCCTGAGTCTGCTCATCCAAAACCACACAAGTAAATGAACCGAGTTTAAAGAAAAAAAATAACTGTTTGCAAATAAGGGTTGATCCCTAGGGGTTAAGAATTCTAAGGCAGCCTGGTGGTGGTGGCGCACACCTTTAATCCCAGCACTTGGGAGGCAGAGGCAGGCGGATCTCTGTGAGTTCGAGACCAGCCTGGTCTACAAGAGCTAGTTCCAGGCCAGGCTCCAAAGCCACAGAGAAACCCTGTCTCGAAAAAAACCAAAAAAAAAAAAAAAAAAGAATTCTAAGGACTGAGGTGATGGTCCTTAGATAATAGCTGATCTTCCTTGGAGCCCCACTCCACCCACAGAGCTGAGGACCAGGGAGATATAACTGCAGAATGTAATTGACTTGGTAAAGATTTAGGTTTCCGCGGGGGGGGGGGGGGGGGGGGGACTATCCACAGAAAGGTTATGTATGTGTGATGCCTGCTGAGAAAGAAAGAAATTCCTATTGACACCAGCCATTGGATGGTATTCAGACTGGAACTAAGTAAAACCCCATACTCAGATCCAGGTACTATCCTCTCTTCATAGTAAGCCTACCTGTGAGACAAGCACACTGTCCAGCAAGTACATCCCCTTCTGCCTACAGCATCTGTCTAAGCAATGCAGCACTGTAATGCAAAAATATAGTTGAAACTAATGAGGAAGAAATGATCCGTTCTCAGAAGCAGGGCTGTGAAAGTTAGGATTCTTATGAATTTTCCATACTCATACCAATTTTTAATTATCTGAAATTCTTTTGTACTATTTCTACCACTTCTGTAATAACAACCTTCATTTCTCAAGTATTTGAGTTGTTAGCTGAGATGCTGTTCTTATTTCTGGCGTGAGTTTCATGTTAATTAAATACACACTATATTAGTAGCAGAATAGCAATTTTTAACTACTTTTTCTGACTAAGAATTTATAATTTGTCTCAGCTTTATGGTTTGTGTTGATGGGATAATTTACAGTTTCTGTTCAATTTTTTTTTTTTTGCTTCCAAGGTAAATTTCAATTTTTGTTGTTCTGATATCCCTTATTTTGATCGTATATTTTTTCCTCTTAATTCCTTCCTCTGCCTTCTGCTGTGCTCTATCAATATCATGTTGTTTTGTTTTAATAGGAAGTTATAAGATAGATGACTTGATCTTGGAAGGTTGTTCAATCAGAATTTACTTTAAAAATGGAATGATTTTCCATTTGCTGATAGAGCAGATAAGCATATTCGCTGGGAGCTAAGGAAGAAGTGAACCCCCCCCCCCCCGTGTTGACTAATTTGCTTGAGATAAACCAGATTAAAAGCTCCATTTCTGCTCAGTCTGAAGTGACAGAGCATGTGTGTCTTCTACCAGTGCAGAAAAGACTGCCAGTCACACCTGCAGTGCACGTACATCTTGGTACGAGATTCTTCATAAGCATGCTCTCTCGACATAGTTAAGGCTGAGAAGACTGTGGTATTTCCTCTTTAAGGTAGCAGACCTTCATTCTTTTCTTCAAAGGGTTTTAAAAGCTAAAATATCTTTAGCTATTTACGATGAGGCTTGAATGTTCCTCCTGCAGAAGACAGTTAATGAACCCAGCTAGGCACTGAAAGGAGATTAGGTCTCTCTGAGCACATCTAACTTTCTGAGGTAGAACACTGTTCTTCAGAATTACGTTGTTTCCCTAATTGTCCCCCACACACCTAAATTGTCGTTGGTTTGTGATGACGTAAGGAGGTCATTTCTTACAGTCCATCTTAGCTAGAGATTCTGTTGTTGTGAGAGACACCGTGACAGAGGCAGCCCTTGTAAAGGAAGACATGTAGTTGGTGGCCTACATTTTCAGAGGTTTAGTCAGTTATCTTGCTGCGACAGCATGGTGTGCAGGCAGACGTACTGGAGATGTAGCCGAATGTCTGACATCTTGGCTTTGGGGCAGCAGGAAATCATTTGGCAGATTACTTAACTTGGTGTTGTCTTAATTCTTTTTCCCCTAATGTAAATATAAGTTGAACTAGGTTGTTGTTGTTGTTTCATGTGATCATGCTTAGTGAGTTTGTGATCGGGTCTTTACCAGAAGGACACTTAAAACCTAAGGTGAAGCTAAGGGGTTTGAGAGAGTTAGACTAAACCAATGCCATAATTAGTATTTGAGAAGTTAGGTAGCGTCCACCCTTGGAAGCAGGTGGTAGTGAAAGTCGGGGTGAGAAAATTTTCTTTTCTTCTGGTCTTACAACTCTTACAACAAAAAAGTTCTCTCGGTTTCTGATTTGACCGCTGTATTAAGATGAAGAGCTGTGCCATTTCTCGACACTGTTCATCTCCACCCTTACATCTGCGAAGGGGGAAGTCATATATCAGCCTTACATGTCTCGAGCCCTTACCGTTGTCCTTCCTAGATAAATGTTCTTTGGGGATCTGTCAACTTGTCGTCTTTTTAGCTATTTCGAGCCGCACTTTTTAATTTAGAGACATAGCAGGTCAGCTTTGTCCCAGGCATTTCATTCCACCTGCATTGCATACAGCTAAAGCTCTTGTTTCCAGCGTGAATTGTGTACCAGTTCATGAAGGGGTAGGCCAAGGTTTGTCGTGTGTTTGGATCCATGACTCACTTTATGAGGGTGTAAAATGGGAAGCGTTAGCCCTTTACCTGTACTCACGCTGACATGTTTTCCAGAAGTCTGTCAGACAAACTTGAGACAGAACTAAAATCCTTACGTATTACCTTAACTTTGTGTTTTTCGTTTTTGTTGTTGTTGTAGGAATCAGTAAATAAAGCTCAAGAAGAGCTGACAAAGCAAAAAGAAATAATAACAGCCCAAGACAATATAATTAAAGAAAAATGTGCAGAAGTGGCTAAACACAATTTACAGAACAATGATTCTCAACTTAAGATTAAGGAGTTAGACCACAGCATCAGCAAACATAAGCGGGAAGCCGACGATGCTGCTGCAAAGGTACGGTTCTGTTCAGTTCTACAACCTGGGGATCGAGTTGTTACCTCAGAGCTCTTAAAACATTCTGGCAACTCTTCAACAGGAAACACTACTAATGGCAGAGCCATAGCCTAAAGTCTATTTGAGTTTATAGATATATTAACTGTTCTAACAGTCATTTTCAGTAAATGGCCCAAATGATTTGTTTTTAAATTTAATTGTAACATTTATTCCTCTTTATGAGCTATATTTCTATATAATTGATAGTAGGATTGGTTTTTTAATCCATACCCATTGATAAAACGTATTATTATAATGATAATATACACTCATTATCTTATTACAAGTTGAATTTGAAGAACTCATAATTATGTATATATAAGTCTCATTTTAAGAGACTTTGGTTTTCAGGTTCCCTTATATTCAGGTGTCAATGCTATTTATACAACTTTATTGCAAATACAGTGCTGTGCAATGCAGTTATTTTAAAGTTACTCCACATTTGAATTGGATTTGAAGTCTTCCTTTGCTGTGGCACAGTACCTTGAGGATATGGTTGCCTATGTAGAATTTCTTCTATCAGACACTGTGCTGAAGATGCAAAGATGAGTAGCCTGTCCACACAGACCTTCAGAGATCTTACAGGCAGATCATCTCAGAAATTAGATAGGATTGGAAGTTTTAGAGGTCCCACTGCAGTGGAAGTTGTGAGGGTAAATAGATTGACAAGTATTACATTCCACTGATCAGAATGAATCTCACCCAGTTGTAGAAAAAAAGCATTAAGGATTATAATTTCAAGTTTGAAGTGGTTGTATTATATGGAAAGGTTACATTTTACCTTGTCAGAAGGGGTGGAAGTAGGAATAGTCAATATTTGAAGTATTTTTTTCTCTATGATTATAATTCTGGTATAATAATATAATAAGATAATTATTAGGTAGTCACAATTAGGTTTCCATGATTTCATCAAATATATGACTATTTCTAAGGAAGTTTTTCTACACACAAATTAATTTTTGCTCTTATAGATTGGATTTAGTAAAATCTGAACAAACTCATCTGACTTACATTTTAATAGAGATGTTTTGAATACACAAATGAAGCATCTTCAATCTAGAAATCCTAAGTGCTCCATAATTTAAAACTTGTTGTATGCCAACATGCCATAAGGAGAAAATTCCACACCTGGCCTCATGTACTAGGTCCGAATGAAAGTAAAGGAGCAGTAAAATGTCGTGTAAACTGTCTTCAGATACTGTGGGGATTCAGATACTGTGAGAAGCACTTTTGGGCCACACTGTTTTGGAACAAAGGACTCTCAACTTTGTAAACTTTCTCTTTCACTCATCGTGCTGCTGGGTGGTGGGAAGATCCTGGTCTGTGGAGTCTGTGTTTGGGTTTGCGATCCCCTGCAGAGGGCCCTTCCTTATTGCTGTAGATGGGCTACCCTAGCCTTTCTTTGTATGTATCATTGTGATTCCTTTTTTCTTTTCTTTCTTTTTCCTTCCAAATATTTGTTTTCAAAGTAGTAAACATTTAGGAAACTGGTTTGAAAATGTTTGGTTCAAATTCAATTTTAGTTCTTTCCTTTTTCACGTGTGGCCAGGTATCCAAAATGTTGCATGATTATGGCTGGATTAATGCTGAGAAGCACCTCTTTGGTCAACCTAACAGTGCCTATGATTTCAATACAAACAACCCGAAAGAAGCTGGTCAGAGACTTCAGAAGTTACAAGAAGTAAAAGAGAAGCTAGGAAGAAATGTCAATATGAGAGCTATGAATGTCTTGACAGAAGCCGAGGAGCGGGTGAGTCTGCTCCTGTCACTGTTCAGCCGTGTAGGACAGCGCAGTGGCTGTGGTGGAAGATGGCCTCTAAGCTGTGTTGTTGGTCAGACCTTGGCCTCACGTAGTAGGAGCTTGTGTTTAAAATGCATAGTGTGGTAGGACTTGTTTATTTTTATTATTTTAGATCAGGATAACTGAACTTTAATGCCCTTTTTTAAAAAGAATGTTGAAAGAAAAATGTTTAAAGCATTAGAAAAAGGTTGTCCTGGTTAGGGTTACTCCTGTTGTGATAAACTCTGTGACAAAAAGCCATTCGGGAAGGACAGGGTTTATTTTATTTGCCTTACATACAGGCCCTGGGTAGTCTATCATTGAGGAAAGCCAGTGCAGCAACTGGAGGAACCTGGAGGCAGGAGCTGAAGCAGAGACCACAGAGAAGTGCTGTTCACTGGCTTGTTCAGCCTGATTTCTTATATAACCCAGGACAGCATGCCCAAAGGTGGCCACTTCTCACAGTGGGGTAGTAGGCTTTCTTGCTTAATCGTTAAAGTGCCCCACAGACTTCCCTATAGATGATAGGGATCTCAATTCAAGTTCCTCTTCCCAGATGAGTCTAGCTTGGACAGGTTGACAAAAAACATAAAGAAGCCACCAAGGTTCTCTATTGATGAACAGTTGACCTCTCCCCACATGTTTTGTGTCCGTTTATATAAGAACTGAACTTACAGAATAAGTAAGCTATTAATGTAAAGGCTGCAGGACTGACTCAGGCCCTCTTGAGCTGTGGAACTAAGGAGAAATGGGCTAGGGGGGCATTAGCGAGTTCCGTGCTGTCAGTCGTGCAGCCCTGTACAGGAAGGCTGCGGTGCAGAAGATGAGAGCTGAGCTGAGGGGCTGATACTCAGATCAGCGGGCGCATTCCAGGAATGCAGCAGTGCAGGAAACATAGAACATGGGTGGGTTTTTAGGTTCAAAGGACTGAAAGAGACCAAAACTGCAGAACCCGAGGAAGACTGATTCTGTAGTCAGAGAGGTAAAGGCCAATTACTGTGTTACATAGGACATGCGTGTCACTGTGAAGAAGTAAAAGTTTATTCATGGTACTGCTGAAACTGACCACTTGTATTTTAGTTTTCTAGTTTTCGTGTGCTGTTCTCGGTCGCTGGGAAGAAAAGGACTATTAATATAGTCTAAATATTTTTAGGACTTAAAAATTCTTGGTTCTGGTAGTTGGGTTTTCCTATATATTGGTAATATATTTTTCTCATCATTTGGTTTGCATTATAGTTCTGGTACATTGTATCTTTCTAGGAAATAGGATTGTGTTATGTTTAAAAATAATGAAATTTTTTTATGACTGACTACATCCCAGAATGTGGAAGAAATTTTGTATTTTACAAATAAGTTATCCCATTTCCTCTACAGTATAATGATTTGATGAAGAAGAAAAGAATTGTAGAAAATGACAAATCCAAAATCCTTGCCACTATCGAAGATCTTGATCAGAAGAAAAACCAGGCCCTAAATATTGCTTGGCAAAAGGTACTTGTTTCCCAAAATGTAATCCCACGTCGAGATCGAGGATCAGATGAGCGGGTTCACACTGAGAGCAGCTCAGTGTGACTTGAGTGAGGCCTGTGCTCACACCTGAGTTAAAGCCTCCACCACTTCTCAAATGTGCCTTTGTCTTGACTTCACCACAAGATTTAAAGAAGCACGTTTATGTCACATCCTCATTTATCATGACTGTTACTTTCAAAGGAAGCACTGTTTATTCTCCTTCCTCTGTGAGAGTGCAGTTTCTCTATTGGAAGAAAACCTCAGTGCTCTCCAGCATCTGCTCCCCCACAGCTGCTTCACCCTGGAAGCAGCGCTCCTCACTTGACAGCTAGCTAGAAACAAAGGCCTTCCAAGGACACAGTTTCTCTATCTTTTGTTTCAGTTACCATTTCAGTACATTCCTATACCCCAATAAACTACAGTGCCAAACTACAGATTTGGGGTATGGTTGGCTTTGGTATAATTATGATGATCTGCAAGTTCCGTAAATTGAAGTTTAAAAAAATATAGTAAAGCTTTTCAAATAAAATACCGTTGTAATTGCCATGTAGTAACTATACATGTTTAAAGCGTATGCTGTGACATTTCAATATATGCAATATGTAATGATAAGACAGGCACACAACATACTCGCTTCAAACATTTAATACTTTCTACTAAGAACATCAAAATCTGGGTTAGTGGGGTTTTTTTTGGAACTATTTTGAATTTTTCGTTAATTGCAGTCAACAGTAGCTATCATCCTGTGATATCAAACAGGGAAATTCATTCCTCTTAATCTGAAGGCATGCCTGCACCGCCAGTTAACATCGCTCTTCTCCGCTCTTCTCTCCATTCTTGAGGCTCATAATGCCTCTTTCCTTCTAATGCTTACATTTCATACAGGTGTTAGTTAACATTTCTCATTGCTTGACAGAAGGAAGAGCTATGTTGGCTCACATTTTGTGAATATACTTTGTCATAGCAGAACGTCCTGCGGCAGTGGCTAGTGACTGATCACATTGTACCCACAGTCAGGAAGCAGAGAGTCATAGCTGTGGGGTAGTCTCCTCTTTAATTCAGTCTGGGACTCTAACCCCGAGCTACGTATAAGATAGGCCTCTTGTTTCAGTTAGACCTTTCCAGAAACGCCCTTACAGATGTGACCAGGGAGTTGTCTCCTGGGCGACTGCAGATCCTGTCAGGTGTGGGTGAAGATGAAGTGTTTTCTATGCTTATCAACTATATCCTGTTTTCACTGTGTGTTTATCAGTAGGCCCTAGGTTGGTGTCATGTTGTGACTCTGCATCTTTGCTGGAAGAAACTGGTCCTTTTTTTGTGTGTTGATCATTTTAACTTGAGTGAGGTAGTCGGTCATTGTGGTTTTGATTTACATTAGTGATGTTGAACATTTTTCCTTTACTTGTTGGCCTTTTGTGTGGCTATTTTGAAGAAATTTCTCTTCAGGTCATTTATCCATTTTTAAATCAGGTTTTGTTCTTAAGTTTAAGTTATGTGTATATCCAATATAGTAATGCTTTGTAAATTTTAGATGCTTCCCCAATTCTTCAGATTCTTTAACTCTTGCTTCTTCTTAGTTTTGGTTTTTGAGGTCATATTCTAAATATCTTGGTCTCTTCATAGTTTTTTTTACTTAATGTCTATTATATCTGATTTAAGTATAGCTGCTGCTGCTGCTCACTTTAGATTTCTGCTTATATGCTGTATCTTTTCATTTTCAGTGTGTGTGTGTGTGTGTGTGTGTGTATTGCTGGTAAACTTAGTTTCCTCCATGCATTGGATCACTGTATCTAACTTTTGTTTTTATCCATCACTTAGTCTTTACTCTTAAAGCAATTTAACCCCTTTGCCTTGAAAGATATTAATGGTAAAGATGTACTACCTCATTCCATTAATTTTTTCTGTTTTCATATCTTTTTCATTTCTTTGTTCATCTTTGTTTTTTGGTGATTTTTTTGTGTTGGTAGAATTTTATTCTCTTATTTGTATCTTTTCTATTGTGCTATAAACTTTTGTGTTTGTTTTGTGTGATTATATTCAGCATTTCTAGTGTAGAACTCTAAAGCGGGACCAGTTGGGTCATAAATTCCTTTAGTTTGTTTTACCTCAGAAAGTCTTTCTTTTTTCTGGTGGAAGCTTTGCAGGCTAGCTTTGTTTTGATTGCCGATTTTATTTTGTTTTCATGAACTTGAATATCATTCCATATTTAGCAAAAAATAATTTCTTGTATTTTATCTGAATAGACAATAAAATAAAAGTATTGAAGTAGCAAGAGAAACTACAGAATATATACAAATTTGGAGACACTAAGTACCCAGCTAGTGAATAAGGAATGGGTTATTGAAAAACTTAAACTTTTAGGTTTTGAGGCAGGGTTTCTTTGTGTAGTCCTGACTGTTCTGAAACTTACTCAATAGACCAAGCTGGTCTCTAGATCTGCCTGCCTCTGCCTCCCAAGTGCTAGAATTAAAAACGTGTCACCCAGCTAAAGAAACTTTTTAGCTCTAGATTTGAATGAGGTACAACATACAATAATATAAGAAGCATAATAAAAACAGTGTTATGATGGAAAATTTGACCTTAAAAAAAAAAGTAAACCTACATTTGAAAAAGTCAGAGTGATTATATAGTAACTTACTGATGCAGCTTGGGGCCTTAGAAAAGCAAGAGAAAGCCAAAGGCCAAATGAGTAGATGCAATGTCATTGTTAGGACATAAATTAATGAACTAGTTAGAAATGAAAAGGAAAATATACCAATCAGGGAGGTACAGAGTCATTAAAACAGATACCAGTGTGACTCAGAAAAGCATCATATTCTACAAAATTAGAAAATGTAAAATTAGTGAGCTTTCAGACTTATCCTACTGTTTTAGTTACCGTTCTGTTATGAAGAAGCACTGTGACCAAGGAAGTATTTAATTGAGGGCTCACAGTTTCAGAGTGTCCATGATCACCGTGATAGGAAGCATAGTGGAGCACAGGCAGGCATGGTAGTGGAGAAGTAGCTGAAAACATATATCCTGATCTGCAGAGACAGAGACACTGCCTGGGCTTTTGAAACCTAAAAGCCCACCCCTGTGATATACCTTTTCTAACAAGACCACACCTCCTGATTCCTCCCAAATAGTTCCAACTGGGGACCAAATGTATGAACATGTCGGAGTTGTTCTCATTCAGACCACCACACCTACCAAAATTCAACCATAGTGGGATTAACAGCTAGACATATAGCAAGCAATAGAATTGGAGAAGGAATGCTCAGTAGTTGTTGACTGTATCTGGCGCTCTCCTAATTCCCAGGGCTCACCAGTGCAGCTTTGAATATTCAGCATTCAAGTCAATCATTCTTCTCTTTCTCAGTGTTCAGTGATAACCTACTATGGTAGAAGCTATTTATATTGGCATATTTAGCTTTTTACCCAAGATAATATAAGTTCTTTAGTTAGGACCATATTCAGGAATACCGCTAGTCTTAAGCTGCATCTTTAAGTTATATAATAGGGAAACAGTTAATTATATAATTTGTAGAACAATTCCATGCCTAGACAGAATCACTGCTGAATCCCACCAAACCTTTTAAGAACTAATACCAGTGCTTCTGAAATGATTTTATAAAATCAAAATGGATGACATGCTACCAAACCATTTTTATCAAGTCACTATTGGTCATATCAAATCCTGTGAAACACACATATACACATACATACATACACGCTGACGAAAACAAAAAGAAATTTATAGGTCAATCTGCTTTCATGCAGAAACTTCACGCCCAAGTATTTTTATAGTACACATAGAGTTAATGGTTCCTAGAAGACACCTCCCAGTGGTCCCCAAATTTAGTACAATTGAGAATATTTTGTAAATTGATTTTGCTCTTTTCTAATTCCCAAGACTCTTGCGATGCAAATGATATCTGTTGACTATTCAGTATGTGAGTCATCATACCTCATTTGCTCAATGTTCAACAATAACCTAATACAGTAGAAGTTATTAATATTGGCATATGTACTTCTTTGGCTGAGGTAACATGTGTTACTTGGTTAGGTCCATAACCAGGAATACTGTTTGCCTCTAGATTTCCTAAGTATATTTACTTGTGTATTTTGGGTGCCTGCTGCTGAATGGAAAGATTTCCCTAGAGAACACGTCTATGAAATCTTGGAAGACAGGCATTTGATAAGGGGCGGTACTGGTTTCCCTGTGGTATTCTCACATTTGTCTTCTGAACTCTAAAGTTATTGGTCATATTTGTAAGACAGATGGCTAAATGGTGATCAGTGCAAGTATATGCACTGAATCATCCAGTATGCCATGAATTTGGGCCTAAATCTGTGTAGTCACCTGCTTCAGCAAAGCAATTCAGACAGGACAGTTTCCCCAGACCTTTTCTTTCTGACAGCACAGTTGACCTGCTGAGTTGCATGTATATGTACTAACAATTGGAAAGTGTTCTGAAGATTTAATATGGCTTTTTTAATCTATTTAATCTAGGTAAACAAAGACTTTGGTTCTATTTTTTCTACCCTTTTGCCTGGTGCCACTGCTATGCTTGCCCCACCAGAAGGGCAGACAGTTTTAGATGGTCTGGAGTTCAAGGTTGCCTTAGGAAACACATGGAAAGAAAACCTAACTGAGCTTAGTGGTGGCCAGAGGTAAGTAGTCCCTTTGTAATTTATAATTTCTCAGAGCTATTTTTTTATTTTTTAATTTATATTTTTATTATAATTCATCATTTCTTAACTCTAATTCTGTTTCAGTTTTGATTTGATTGGCTGCCATTGTAAAACTGGAAAAGCCTAATATATGAGACTACAAATTGGGTATTATCATTTGTTTAAATTAGACAGTAACAACTAGAGCTAGGGATATAGCTCATTGTTGGAGGACCTGCCTAGCATATGCAGGGCTCTGAGTTTGCTCTCTAGCACTGAAAGAATAAACAACAAGTATAGGAGAAACAACTTGTTAGACATTTTAAAATGAGCAAGTCATGTAGAAATCTGAACACCCGAAAGGAAAAATGAAAATGCCAGTCCTGTGTTAACCAGCTCCCTCCCTAGTGACAATTGCTGTCATCAGAATCAGGGAGGGGAAGCCAACTAGCATTTAACAGTATATGCCAGACACTTGGACTCTAGTTTGAGGAAGCTACAGAGAACTAAGCATTGGGTCCACATGTTCCTAAGATGAACACTGTTTTAGACAAATCTAGAAAACTGAATAGTAGACCCTGACATCAATTGTATCACACACACGCACAATAGTGCTCTTTTAAAAAGGTAGCAAAGAAAATACTAAACCTAATGTCTAACATTTAGTAAGAATTACAAGATACCAGGTGTTATCCTCACATCTGTATTGGAGAATGCCAAAAGCAAAGGAAAAGAAGATTGCCAAAATTGAGACCATCTTGGTCTGGAACAGTGAGCTAGCTCAACCTGGGCTACACAGCAAAAGCCTGTATTTAAAATAATAATAATAATAATAATATCAGTAAATTTGCAAAAGAAAACTCAGTGTACTAACCTAGAAAAGAATAATTCTTTAAAAGAAACTGACCTAGAAATATGAGACTTCAAGTGGATGTGAAATTAATCATTTTCATAATTAGAGAGATAACTTAAGAGAAAACCTGTTAAAAATAATCATGTGAAAGTGTAGAGGTAAAATATAACTGAAATGTATATTTCACAAGATTAATGAATTAGATACTATAAAATGAAGAGTTAACTTGATGTAGCAGTCAAATCTACTTAACCTAAACTCAGGAGGAAAAAAAAAAACCAGCAACAACTCAAAGTCAGTTTGGTGTTTTGTGGAAGCTGCCTGACACACATGAAATTAATATTCCAAAAATAGAGGAAAACAGGAAGCAGAAATATTTACAGAAATAATAACCCCAGATCTCCCAGATACCATGAATTATGTAAAGACCACCATTTGAGCTAGTCTAAGATAAGCACTTAGATATATTGATATAGCAAAGCATATACAAACCTGTATAGTTATAAAATTTAAAGACAGCCAGCAAAAATTAAATATCATGGAGGTAAGGATGATTTGATACTTTAGACTTATCCTAAACTGCCAGCTAGAAGTGTTAGAGCATTAAAAAGTGCCAAAAGAAAATGGGTCAACCTAAAATTGTATCTAAGAGGAACATTCATATTGAAGCCAATAAACTTTTTCAGACAAAAGCCAGAAGACTTTTATAATTCAGAAAATTATTTTTTAAATAGAGACCTGTTGTTTTTCCTTTTGAAGCTCTTTGTTATGTTTTGTGTAGAAATATAATCTATACATACAGTTTGTGTGTGAGTGTATTTGTGTAAATACATGTATAATTAAAATTTTATAGGGGTCACTGAGTCTTTATTGCTTCCTTAATAAATATATAACCACTCTCTTACCTGTAATCTAGGCTCTAAATAAACAATTGAGGTAGGGATAAATGTCATTTGTTAGAAAGGAACAAGATCTAGGACTGGAAAGATATCTCATAGGTGTTAGCATTGGCTGCTCTTCTAGAGGACATGGATGTAGTTGCCAGCACCCTTGTGGCAACTCATAACCATTTGTGACTTCTGTTGCACCGGTTATGACACCCTCTCTGGCCTGTGAGGATACGATGCATGTAGTGCACAAACATATATGCAGGCAAAACCCCAATACATATAATTAATTCGTTTTTAAAAATAACATGATCTTCAGTCAGTATAAATGCCAAGTGTAATGAGAATATTAAAATTGTGTCATGAAAATCATATGCTTGTGAAGAGAGCTTTGGAACCTAGAATCTTTATGACTTTGAGATGAGTCTGTGCTGTTTATCATATTAAGGACCTTGCAAAATTGCTTTAGTGTTTTGGTAGAATGTCTGTAAATGTTTATGGCTTTACCTCCTCCACCTTCTCTCAGGTCTCTAGTGGCTCTGTCACTAATACTATCCATGCTCCTCTTCAAACCTGCTCCAATTTATATCCTGGATGAGGTGGATGCAGCCTTGGATCTTTCTCACACGCAGAACATTGGGCAGATGCTGCGGACGCACTTCACACATTCTCAGGTAGGCCACTCCAGAAGATGGCTATTGACGAAGCCATCACTGTTAAGTTAGATATTTGGAATTGGTTTGGACTGTAACTCAATGCTGGAGTTCTTGCCCACCATGCAAATTATCAAAAAGAGGGTCAGACAACCGCCGGGCGGTGGTGGTGCACGCCTTTAATCCCAGCACTTAGGAGGCAGAGGCAGGTGGATCTCTGTGAGTTCGAGACCAGCCTGGTCTACAAGAGCTAGTTCCAGGACAGGCTCCAAAGCTACAGAGAAACCCTGTCTTGAAAATCAGTCTCCCTTGAAGGAAAGAGCCAGGCATTAACACTATTGACTTAACATGATGAAGAACACAACTTAGAATAGATTTAGTGAGGATATAAACATTTTCTGCAGCTGTTTGCCACAAGGATGCCAATCAAATAAAACTGCTTCAAGAATATATTTAAGATATCAGAAATATGTGGCACATAATGGGGGAACTTTGGTTTCTCTGGGCTAAAATAGGAATTCCTTAAAGCTAAAAAGGAGCTTTTTTTCCTCTTTTTTTTTTTTTTTTTTTATGTATCGTTGTTAAAGAAGCTGTAGCTGTCAAGCATGGTTGAATAAACCTACATGTAGTAGTACACTGCTAGGGTCTTGACTCCTCGTAGTCACTCAAGAATATATATTATGGCAGTTTCAGGGCACCTACAATTAAGTGGTACCTTTTCCTAAGTATATGAAGGTGGTGTTTGGACTCAGGTAGAACTGCAAGAATTTGTGATCTTCTTTGGTGTTATTAAACTCATCACATAAACTCATCACTCAGTGGTTCACAGCTCTTCTAGAGGACCTGAGTTCAATTCCTAGCAACCACATGGTGGCTCACAACCATCTGTAATGAGATCTGGTGCCCTCTTCTGGCCTGCTAGCATGTGTGCAGACAAAACACTGTATACATGACATGATAATTTTTTTTGGTTTTTTTTTTTTTTTTTTTTTTTTGTTGTTGTTTTGTTTTGTTTTTCGAGACAGGGTTTCTCTGCGGCTTTAGAGCCTGACCTGGAGCTAGCTCTTGTAGACCAGGCTGGCCTCAAACTCACAGAGATCCACCTGCCTCTGCCTCCCGAGTGCTAGTATTAAAAGTGTGCGCCATCACTACCCAGCTTAAATAAATTATTTTAAAAAGAAAGTTATTTCACTAAATGATTAGAGCTAATAATAAAATAGGTAATGCCATCCACAAAAGTCAGCTACTGGGAAGTAATATCCTTATATAATCAACACTGAAAGTAAAATGAAGAAACTTCTAAGATAAAAAGAACATTACTGTTCATTTGGATACATAGGGCCATACCTGTTTTCAGTTGGTATTTGAGAATGTGCATTTTCTTGGTGTTGTGTGTTTAAGGAAAGAACAGAGTGACCTCCACATAATGCTCTTTTTAAATTCAAATATAGTTATATCATTTTCTTCCTTCCTCTTACTCCATCCTCCCCTCCCATGTAACTCTCCCATTCCTCAGGATTGCCTGACCTTAGATGCAGGAGTTGTGTTACAGATGCATCAGAACTGTGAACCATAAGATCACTTGTTCTCTGCATTTTGACCGGTTGTGGTTTTCTAAGAAGATTTTTTGATGAGGTACACTCATCTGTGGATATAAGGATAAACATTTAAAATCAGTTAAGAATTAGGCTAGTTTAATAAATGGCAGTTGTAGGTTCTCCTCAGAAACCCATGACCTCATCAGCCCTGTGTAGTTGGCCACGTTTCCACTCCCAGGCATGATTTTCCTTAAGGATAATTAGAAAGTTATTGATTACTGCCAGTGTATGCATGCCACTGTTGCACCATTAGGGTTATCATTGCCATGCTGGGTAGGACTGGTGGTTGCTTCTTCTTCTATGGAAACTTGCATGGCACCTTCTGATACCATGAAAGCTAAGTCTCAGGGAAGAGTTTTTCAGGTCAGAACCAGCGAGTGTCCTCCAGATCCTTTGTCCAAAGTACATGATGTCCTCAGCAGTAGTGTATCTTCCACCAGGGGCAACAGCAATAACCTGTGGAATGTTTTGGGAGTTTCTTGGACAGTCCTGACTAACAACTCAAAATGAAGCATCTCATATCCACGTGTCTAATATCAGTGTGTTAGTCATTAGCTCTTAGGAGAGGGGAGTATTGTCAGCCCAGATGGGAAATTTTCAGTGTGTGTGTGTGTGTGTGTGTGTGTGTGTGTGTGTGTGTGTGTGTGTGTGTGTGTACAATATTGAACTTGGTTTGAACTCCATCCCTAATAAAGCCTTCCACAACTCACAGTTTACCATTTACCCTGCTGTTCTTTCTATCCCCCTATGAGCCCCCCCGCATGTTCTGTTTTGACTTTTGTGGTCTCTGTTTAAATGCTCTTATTTAAGAGAGTGAACTTCCTTAATGTTTTTGCTTCTTTCTCTTCCCTTAAGTTCATTGTGGTGTCCCTCAAAGAAGGTATGTTCAACAATGCAAACGTCCTCTTCAAAACCAAGTTTGTGGATGGCGTTTCTACAGTAGCTAGGTTCACTCAGAGTCAAAATGGGAAGATTCCAAAGGAAGCAAAGTCCAAGGGAAAAGAGCCCAAATGAACATGTGCTGGAAGTTCAGAGAACAGACCTCTTACCTTGGCCTGCTTTTACACATGAATGTTCAAGAATTTGGGTCTAAGTTGTTTATATAATAGCATCATCATTATTTTACTTAAGTCTTCTTTTATCACTTGTAAAAGAATAGATTCCTCTTTTCTTACCTAGTGTGATTATGATCCAATTATTGTATCTGTGATTACATGAATATCATCAACTTTTTTTGTCTTAGAAAAATCTTGTATTAAGGAACCTGAGATATGCCTCACTGTTAAATTCTGATGCAAAAGCCAAAATATAAAGAAACAGATGAAGTTATAGGAAAACTAGCTGACAGCATTTAACTAGTTTAATTTCTAAGGGCAATATTAATGAATTTTCTTTTGCTTATAAAATCATTTGAGTATAGAATATTTATAAAGCATGTCTCTGAGCCAACAAAGGGAACACAACAATGATGGATGCACTGAGCTGAGACTAGACCTGTGGGAATACCATGCCAGATTCTCAGATGGGAAATGGAGATTGAGAAAATGTTTCACTTTAATGGTGTTGGGCTATCATGTTTGTATATGTGTGATAATTGATTGGTCTTTGGGAATTTTAATAGAAGCTTGAAGAGAAATGTGCTACACTGTTTTACACTTGTTTCCCTTGGTATTACTCTATCTAAAGTCCTCTAATATTTTTTTAAGGTTTTCGTCAGATTTTTCATAATCCAATCAATAGCCTTTTGGTGAATATAGGACCTAGCAGATTAAGTGAAAAATATGTTTTGTAAGAATCTGATAAACCTAAATAAATCTGTCTTTTCTACCAAAATAGCCCAAAGGCTTGATGATTGATTAATTCTTAGTGCCTTCTGACTGTCCTGATAAAATGTTGAGACTCCTTTAGGAAAGCAGGAGGTGGAGCTAATACTCACCTGAGATCCTCACCTGCAGTTCTAATTCTAAGTCTCTCTAGACAAAATTCCACATCAACACCTCCACACTTGGAATCCTCAGAACTCTGATGTGACCTAATCTAATTTTACATATTTTGGCCCCATATTTCTTCCTGCTATATAAGCCTTAGTTGTGTGATGTTCTACTTTTTCTCATACATTATAGAAACCCTGAGTTTGACATTTCTCAAACTTCATTTGCCATACATATCTGTGATGCCCTTAGGTAATTTGTACCCTGGGACATATTAGAAATGATTTTGTCTAGAGTAGTTCTGTCCACTTTGGGTGAGAAGAAACTAAGCTGTAAATACTGACCTACAGACAGTGTTGATCACAGATAATGGACATTTCCCCAAAGTGTTATAAACTGTTGATCAAAACAGTTGTGTCTAGTCACAGTGTCAGTGACACAGTATTCTAATTTGATCACAATCTAATCAATGCGAACTGCTAATATTTTAGATTACGCAGTTATAAAATAGCATTGAATTGCTGTTTTAGCCAACATTTTTAAAATGACTTATAAGGTTGACCATTTTATGTGTTCTCCTTTCTTTGACTATAAATTATTTCCTTGTATGCTTTCCTGTTTTTTTTTGTATTGTATATAATTTTGCTCTTTGAAAATTTTTGTGCATATATTAAATTTCTGTAAGACATTAAATTTTTGTAGTAATGTTTTTTTCAGTGTAAGGAAGTTGTGGTATTTTATATATATATATGGAGATATATATATCTCCATAGACGGCGAGTTAACGTTAATAACTTAAGCCAGACGCTTTTCATTTATATATATTTTCTTATTTAGGCCTCACATAACTCAATGAGGTAATCTTTATCAGCATTGTATGACTGAGGAATCACTGAACAGAGTTTAAGTAACTCGCACACAGTAATAACACTTAGAGGATGGCTGACTCTAGAAGCACTGGATGCTTAGGATGATCATGCCTAATCCAGAAGTGTAGCAGATTGGGAGGTACCTTACTTGTTTTTCTAATACTGTGATAAAACTCCGTAACCAAGGAGATATATATAGTATACTGACAAACTTTATATTGATGAGTGTTCTAGAGTTACTACATGTTATACTTTCTTTTGCCAAGGAGGAACAGTGCCTCCTATAATTGTGAAGGCAGCAGATTGAACAACTGAGAATACTCTGGTCTGTGTACCATGTGACAGGGTGGCTTCAAGGCCACAACAGGAGAAGGTTCAGTAAAAAGTAAAACAGCTTTATCCCTTAAGAGCACATGGCAAGGCAGAGACTCCGTGGTGTAAGTGCCATTGTTAGAGGCACCATGTAGAATTTACGGTAAACTCCAGTGGGATCCCTAAGTCAAGACCATGCTATCTACATCAACAACCTCACCATATTCTGAAGCATACTAGTGTGGTACCAGACCTTGAAGAGGAGGAGCATCTAACCATGGGTAGAAAATAATCATATAGCCCCAAAGCCCAACTTTAGCTCTGTTTTGTTGGATTCATCAACTCATGATTGCTGGGAGCCATCCCTAGCAGTGCACAGATCCGAGCAGGGGATATAAGGAGTAGGCTAGGCATGGAATGAGCCATTTTAATATCTGACAAAATAGACTTCAAACCAAACTAATCAGAAGAAATAGGGAAGGACACTACATGCTCATCAGAGGAAAATTCCACCTAAAGGGTAATTGCAGTTTTTAACATCTATGCACCAAACACAGGGCACTGAAGAAGCACTACTATGTCTTAAATCACACAGAGAACCTCACACATACACAGTAGACTTCAATACCCCACTTTGACAAACAGGTCACCAAAACAAAGATGAATAGAGAGATGCTGGTGTTCATGTCATAAATCCAGTGGACCTAACAAGGCACCTTATGGGACAATTTTCAACTTTGACCACATTCAGACAAAGCAGTTCTCAACAGATAAAAGAAAATGGAAATAACACCCTACATTCTGTCTGGTCACGTCAGATTAAAGCTGAATATCAACAACAGAAAGCTTACAAGCTCATGGAAACCGAACAACTCTCTAGTGAATAAAAAATGGGTCAAGACAGAAATTAAGGGGGAAAAAAAACACTTTTTAGTATTGAATGAAAATGAAAACACAGCATAGCCAAATAATGGGACACAAGGCAGTTCTAAGAGGCAAGTTCCTAATACTCAGTTTCTTCATTAAAAAAAAAAAAGTTGGAGAGATCCTATATTAGTAACTTAAAAGCACACGTAAAGACTCTAGATCAAAAAACAATAATACAAAAATGTCAAGAAAAAAATCAATTTCGGGGCCGCAATCAGTAAAATAGAAACAAACAAAAAGCACAATACAAACCATCAGTGTTACACCGAGTTGTTTCTTTGAGAAAGTCAGTAGGATTTACAAACCCTTAACAAAATTAAAAGGCTGAAAGAAGATATTCAGGTTAACAACATTAAAGATGAAAGAAGGGCATAACAGATACTGAGGAAACCCAAAGAGTAGCAGGGACATACTTCAAAAACCTGTACTCCATAAAATCGGAAATCTAGAAGAAACATAATTTTTGCAACACATACTACTTATCAAAGTTAAGTCAGGATCAGATAAGAGTTTTAAATAGACCTATAACCCCAATAAAATAGAAGCAGTAATTAAAAGTCTCCCAACTAGAAAAAGCCCAGGGCTGGATGGTATTAGCACAGAATTCTACAAGACTTTCAAAGAAGAGTAAATCCCAATACTCCTCAAATCATTCTACAAAGAAGAAACAGAAAGCACTGCGTAATTCTTTTTATGAAACCATGGTTACCCTGGCTCCCAAGCCACATAAAGACCCAACAAAGAATTACAGACCAATTGCCCTTATGAACATAGATGCAAAAATTTCTTGGTAAAATATTTGCAAACCTAATCAAAGAGTGCATCAAAAAGATCGTCCCCCATGATCAAGTAGACTTGCTTCATCCCAGAGATGAAGTGGCTTAGGTGTGGTTCAACATATGGAAATTGATACCCATCATATAGAGAAACTAGAGAGCAAGAAACATATTAGCACCTCAGATGCACAAGAGACCTTTCACAAGATTTAACTATCTCCCCCCACACACATTTCAAGAGTTCTGGGGAGATGCAGTGAGACAGTCCATAGCCAACATTAACTATAAATCATTCCACTAAAAACAGGAACAAGACAAGATTGTCTACTCTCCATATATATCCAATGGAGTACCTGAAGTCTTAACTTCAGCAATAAGACAACAGAAGGAAATGGCCTTAGAAAGTCCACGAAAGTTAGGATTAAAAAATAAATACACAAAAATTAGTAGCATTCTGTGGTAGTTTAGATGTAATTAACCCCCATAGTCTCATAAGGAGTGTGGCTTTGTTGGAGTGGGTATGGCCTTATTCAAGGAAGTGTCACTGTGAGGGCGGGTTTTGATGTTTCCGATGCTTAGAATACAGCCCAGTGTCTCGATCGACTTGCCTGCAAGGTGTAGGACTCAGCTAATTCTGCAGGGCACCGTGTTCCCCACCATGATGATAATGACTCGAACCTCTGAACTGTAAGCAAACGACCCCAATTAAATGTTTTCATATCTAAGAGTTGCCATGGTTGGGCTGGAGAGATGGCTCAGAGGTTAAGAGCATTGCCCGCTCTTCCAAAGGTCCTGAGTTCAATTCCCAGCAACCACATGGTGGCTCACAGCCATCTGTGGTGGGGTCTGGTGCCCTCTTCTGGCCTTCAGGCATACACACAGACATAATATTGTATACATAATAAATAAATATTTAAAAAAAAAAAAAAGAGTTGCCATGGTCATGGTGTCTCTTCACAGCAATAGAAATCCAAACTAAAGCACCTTATATGCAAAGAATAAACAGACTAAGAAAGAAATAAGAGGAACAAAACCTTTAGCAATAGCTTCAAAAACCATTAAATATCTTGGAGTAACGCTAACGAAGCAAGTGAAAGACTTGTATAATAAAAATTTTCAGATGTTGGAGAAAAAATTGAAGATATCAGAAGATGGGAAGATCTCTCATGCTCATGGACTGGTAAGGTTAATATAGTAAAAATGGCCACCACACCAAAAGCAATCTAAAGATTCAATGCATCCCCACCAAAATCTCAACGCAAGCGAAGCAGTGGTGGCATACACCTTTATTCCCAGCACTCGGGAGGCAGAGACAGGTGGATCTCTGTAAATTCGAGGCCAGTCTGGGCTACAAAGCGAGTTCCAGGACAGACTCCAAAGCTACACATAGAAATCCTGTCTCAAAAATAAAATAAAATAAATAAATACTAACTTAATTCTTTATAGATTTTGAAAGAACAATTCTCAGCTTCATATGGAAACATAAAAATCCCAGGATAGATACAACATTCCTGTACTGGTGGAGATAGCACCATCTACAGCTATATAAAGCTATAGTGCTAAAAGGGCATAATATTTGTACAAAAACAGACACATTGATCAATGTAATGAAATCGAAGACCTAGACATAAATTCACCCACTTATGTACACCTGATTTTTTATTAAAAAAAAAAAAAGCCAGAAATGCACAATGGAATAAAAGAAGGCATCTTCAACAAATGGTGCTAGTCAAACTGGATGGCAGCACGTACAAGAATTCCAATTTATGAATTTGGTCCAAGTTAGATCCATACTTATCACTCTGCCAAAAACTCAGGTCCAAATGGATCAAAGACTTCAACATGAGCTCAGCTGCACTGAATCTCGTAGGAGAGAAAGTGGAGACTAGTGTGGAACGCATTGGCACAAGAAAAACCTTTCTGAACTATACAGTGTTAGCACAGACCGTAAGAAAAACAATAAACGGGACCTCAGGAAACTGAAAAGCTTCTGTGTGGCAAGGGACTCCATCCTTCAAAGTGACAGGTCACATGCAGAATGGGAAAAGTCTGTTCTTGGTACAACTCTCCACTGGATTTTTCTAGTTCAGAAGCAGTTCTAAAGAGTGGGCTGGAACTCTTCAGGCCTTTGACACAGCTTGACTTGTCCCTCTACTCAGTCTTATTTGCTTTAACTCTTTTGTAGAGATTATTCCTAAGGGAACGCTTCCACAGCCAGCCAGCCATCCAAAGTGAGCCCTTGAGCTGGCTCAACCACTGCTCTCATGCTGTGTCTTTAACATCTTAATTCACCTCTCCTATGAACTTTCTAGAACACTTTATCCTAGGGACACCTTATAAGTGTTTTACCCTTCTAGTATTGGCTTTCCAGAAAAGGTATAATTTTAAAATAAAAAAACACATAAAGTAGCCAGAAAGATAATACTGCAATGTATCTAATCCCCTCAAGGACTACTTAAAAGTATCCAAGTCTTTTGATTTAATCGTTTTTCTCCGATATAATGACTTGCTCATGAATGTGATATTGGGAATGCTGGTCTCTTTCCAGGACTGGCATGATTTATTAATGGTATTGTTACTTTGTGAAATGATTTGACAACTCTGGGACGATTACACTTTTCATTTCTCCTGTTAAAAGTATGTGGTTCCTCTTCTGATTGGCATCTCTAATGACAGTGTGGGGTTTGGCATTCTGTGCTCAGCCTCAAGGACAGCAAAAAGGTAAAAAAGCAGCTGCCAGTTTGACTGGCACTTCAGGCAAATGACGTGAACCAATGCATCTCTTGTACATGACTCATTGAAAATTATAATTGTGTACTTAAAAATGTATATAAGGCATATTTTATATCGAAAGCATGTGTTTTGCGGATCGTGTAACATGACAAGAAACAAACATCATTACACTGCCCAGGAAATGAGGCCTCTTAAAATAAAGCACATGATTTTTCTTGAGAATGAAAAGTGTCCACTTTAGTGAGAAATTTTAATTATTAAAGTCTGTAACTAAGGCCCACAGAGGACTGTGATCCACATATTCTTTGATAACTTAACTGGTAATTTGGTTTGGAAACTGGAATGATATGAGGCTTCTGTCATTAAGAAGAAAAACTCATTAATTCCCAGTTTCTAATTTACTTTCGAAAATCATTAATGTTGAAAAGATTAGTTGGGAGGAAGATTGATGAGTTTAGTTTTCTCAGGGAACACCGAGGTTGTAAAAAGTCAACTGTGATTTATCATTTTTATATTGTTTGTACTTCGTGTCTTAATGAACAAGTTGACATTTGAGGTACTCAATTTTTATTATTTTATAGCTCACTAAGAGAATAAACTTTGGTGGAGTTTCCATCTTCGCTGAGATTTAACAGTGTAATGGATGTAAGCAAAGACGTGAGACTCGAAAATCCAAATCCCAATTCTGGCTATTACCTACATGTCTAGATTTATCTTTCTATTATTATTAGCCAAATTGCACTTATCTGTAAAATGAGGATGGTGATAGTAATCGCTTAATGGAATTCCAAGGGTGAAATGAGATAGTACACCCACCCTTGGTAAGCGTTCTCATGCGGCAGCTACTCATTATAATTTCAGTGGAGTCAAGATTGAGAAACAGTGCGATTAATGCTCCTTGAACATCAGAGAAAAGTGACTCTAACCAAATGTTCATGAATTCCCAGAGACTAGTGACAAATGACTAATCCGACTATGCTAAATCCCAATTTCATGTCTCCCTACAACTTACCCTAGATACAAAAGGCTGCTTTGTGAAGAGAGAATGTCGATAACTGTAAATGAAATGTGCAATATACTTTCCTTTGGGACTCTAGAGGGGAAACCCGTAAGCATCATACACTGTAAATAGTTGACGTGAGGTAATCACAAGGAAGAAATGAATACTGAGATCTTACATTATACCAAACTGCTAAGTACTTTTTCAAAATTTAGTATCATCCCTATCTTTTTCCTCATGACATGTGAACTGTCGTAAAAAAAAAAAACACACTTCTTTTTTTGTATACACATTACATATACTATGCAATTTAATCCTCACGTTGACTTCGTCATTTTGTCTAATCTGTTATTATTTGGCCTAGTCTCTTCTACCTAATCTAAATCAAGAGGTAGAAAATTGAAGGAAGTTGTCCTGGACCACTCTGCTGGTGAATACACTAAATCTAGAATCCATTTCTCTTTAGCTAAGCCCCTCCGGAGAAGGCTTATTCTGTTCCAGTCGCTTTGTCTAGGTTTAGATCAGAAAGAGCTGGACAGCGTGATCTATGGGCAGCCCTGCAGCGGTCACAAGGAGGGGTGGCATGAGCTGTTAGCTGTGTCTGTGCACAACGCACATCATCTCCATGGTGTCACAGATTCTTTGATGTGTTGTGTCCTCTGGGCATCGCTCACCAGCACACAGATACTGTCATGGCATAACACACTCCCTCCCCATTGTGATGGTCCCAAGTTTGTCTACCCCCTACAAAACTCTCAGCTTTCTGGAGCGACCTGTTTGGCTGCACTGTCTGGGGGTCGTGCTTTTACATAGGGCCTGGAGAGACTGGCTTGTGTAGCATGTAAGCCTTGCCTTAAGATGTGTGTAGGTGCCAGTTCTTTCATAGTAATCCTGTTCCTTGGACTTTATCCTGTTGACGTACACATGATGCAAGCCTTGCTGGCAGCGGGGCCTTCAGCTGTGCAGGGTTTTCCCCGCTGGGGACTGTCTAGAACCCATAGCCCCAACATTTAACTCATAGCTCAAAATAACAGCCTATTTCTTCCTGACCATGTGGCCTCATAAATAAATGATAGCATTTCTGTTAGGAAATAAACCAAGTTAAAGTAGTGGCCTTATAGCCAAAAAGAAACATTTAATCAACTTTAGAGGTTCCAGGTAAATTTATATACATAATCTGCAAAGCCACATAGACTTCTGTGGATCTTTTGTATTAAATTTAGAATACTCTATTCAAAGGCACCAAGAGACACACAGAGGTCTCAGAGGGGAAATTCTGTCGGAAGAAAATAATATATTATTGAAGTAATATCTTCTTGAGAGGAAAAAACAAAGGCCTAAAGCACCTGAGATGGTTTCTTATCTGAGGCATTGAGATCTCAATTGTGAAAGAGTTTTCATCTGGGAACCTGAAAAGAAAACATCCCAGAAGCTCTAGTGAGTTCAAAAGAAAGGTCACTGACTGAGACAATCAAGGTGAACGATGCTTCTACGATGCCCAAGGCCCAGATTGAGGACCAGAGGGACCCGAGGTTTACTGATTTCAAGGATAATGTAAAAGCTTAGCCAGCGAGCTGGAAGGTCAGTGGAGACATCTAGTAAATCAGACTGCTATTAGTTCAGTACCCGGCACACGGTATGGAAATCGAGGAAGAAAAAGATCTGTTTGCCAGTAGCTTCATGGACAGCGGTTTATGCCAAGATTTACACTGCAGCCTTCCGAGTTCTCTGCTGGAGCCTTGATTACATCCTTGCTGCTAACTGTGGCTGGGATATTTAAAGACTGCAAAGGCAGTCTTGGGGAAGGGCTGCTGTTTGTGGTTCATGCCAGATTCATCATGAAGTTGGTGTGTAAAATATAGAAAATATAAGGTCATAACTGTCCTGCTCTGCAGTTAAGGTCATGGTAAGCCAGACAGGGTTATTCTATATCACAGCTGCCTGGAAACCTGCGTCTTTTCATTTCCACCACAGTGTTATTTTCCAGTGCATGTCCCTCTCAATAAAAGAATTGTCACAAGAAACAGGAAAAAAAAAAGCATACTGTGAAAGAAGGCGTCCAAGAACTCACTGGACATGCTGGCAGATTTTTCCAGGGCTGGTTACTTTCTGCTAGTCTATTTTTTGTTTCAGCAAATAACTATTGTGTCCCAGATTTATTTAAACCTCCCAATATTTTTGTTCTTATTTAAACCTCACAATATTTTTGGGAGGTAGTTATTATTCCACTTAGGAATGATGAAGCTGAGGTTTTATGACGTTAAATAATTCTGTTCAAATGACCAAAGTAATTACCAAACTAGATTCCAATCCTCATGTCTTTTGATTACAAAGTCTACTGTGCTTTCCCTGGGGATTTAAGTATGAGTTTTGCAAGTAGGTCTGACCTGGCCTCCAGCCTACTTACAGTTTAACTGGTCAATTCCCTGGTGAACTCTGAAGTTGAAGCATGACTTCAGAGATATTTATTTATTGAGGAAATGGTTTTCAGGCATTTATATTTTGGCATGGGCCTGTCCTTTCATTGACTGCCAGCTACCACCACCTTTGGCAGGTAGTTACTCCCAGGAACTTTAATCTGTAGAACAGTGGTCCTCCGTTTGTGCTGCTACTGAGGCACTTTTCAGTAATTAAGCTAAACCAGGGAGCTGGTGAGTTATAAGTATACGAAAGAGCAAGAATAGATCAGCAAATGGAATAGCTAAACGCGGACTGCAGCAGGGACTGGTTGTTCACATGGCAGCAGATTTTGTTTGTTTAACCAACATGTATTTCCTAGTTTAGATGCTGGCCACTTCTCAGGCCTCTCTGGCTTGCAGATGGCTCTCTTGTTGCTATGTCTTTCTCACCTGGGTACTTGGAAATCTAAATGTTTAACGCCCTAATTTCTCTTTAAAATGATTGTTTAACAGTTTAGCACTTACATATGATACAGTTTGGTCTTTTTAAAATCCCCATTGGTATCTCTTACCCCCTTCCACTCCTACTGAACCCCTCTTCCCAACAAGTCCCCCTCCTATTTTCTAGTCCTTTTATTAATTTGCTGTATTTTATTGTGATCTTTTGAGTTTAATTAGGGTTGCCTAGCCAGGTGTAGTGGCACACTCTAATCCCAGCACCCAGGAGGCAGAGGTAGGTGGATCTCTGTGAGTTCGAGGCCAGCCTGGTGTACATAGTGAGTTCCAGGGCAGTCGGGGCTACATAGTGAGACCCCCATGTTGAAACAAAACAAAACAACAATTAGGGTTGCTTGCACGAGTGGGTGGGTGTTCTTTCCTGGACCATGGACAACTTCATAGCGTTTTACCACTGAAGAAAATGTCCCCTCTTCCAAGCAACCGTTAACTACTAATAACTCCTCCAGGAAGGGTGGGGTCTCATGCATGACTCCCTCACCCATTATGGAATATTGACAGGCTCAGACGTTTTCAGGCTCTCGTGCACATCACTACACTGTCTGTGAGTTCCGAAGTGCAATGGGCATGACATGTCTGGCAGTGTTTCCCATCCTCTGGCTTTCACATTCTTTCCACCCCTCTTGTTAATGTTCCTTGATTATTAGAGGGCGCCATAAAGTCGCCACGTTTGGGGTCAAATGCTTGAGAAGGACTTACTCTCAGCACCTGGACCAGCTACCAGTGCATAAACCATCATATACCATAACTCATTATATAGAGAGGCTTTTCTGGCCAAGATACACACTAAAAATTATTTTAAATTATGTGCATGTTTCTTGTGTGTATGTGTCTGTGTGTGCATGCATGCATGTGTGCACTTGCCTGAGCACAGTTGCTTGTGGATACCAGAAGAGGGCACTGGAGCCTGTGGAGCTGAAACTGGAGTGAGAGGCAGTTGTGAGTCTCTAGAAGTAGGTGCTTGGAACTGAACTCTAGTCTTCTAAGACAACAACAACAACAATGATAACAAAAGCAGTATCCAAGATGCACACTTCTTAAGATGAGTGTTGACTTTGATAACACTGTTCTTTTCAGTCTGGAAGAAGACATTTTATGCGAAAAAATCAGGCTATTCCACTTCACTATCCGAATCATTCTGTTTGTAAAATATTAGCTGATAAATTAAAATGTTAGTACTGGGTAAGATATAATTTGGTAGCCACAGTTATTCCGTGTGTGCAGGGAAGATGCACAAAATCTAGTCTGTTAACTTTCAAGCAAACAATTCAGTACTAGTATTAAATATAACCCCATGGACATCATCCAGCCAGAACTCACTATGGAATTCAAAAATTGTAGCTTTTTATTATTCTTCCCATTTTCCCTAGTTTCTCATCCTTAGTAGCCATAGTTCTCCCTATACTTACATGAGATCTTAGATTTGGGATTTCATGTTAATGAATCACATAGAATATTCTTTGTCCACTTATTTGCTTAGAGAAGCATTCCTGAGGCTCACCCATGTTCTCTCAAATGACAGAATCACGCTTTTATGACTGGATAATATTTGTCATCTCTCTTCCTCTAAGATCTTGTGACCTTAGCATGTGCACAATCTTTATTCTTCTATCTCTCATTGAACACTTCAATTCAAACTTCTTGCCTATTGTAGACTATTCTGCAAACACATAGCAAAGTGCAGTTACTTCTTTGAGATACTGATTTCATTATCTTTGGACATATACCCCAAAGTGGGATTACTGGGTTCTATGCCAATGCCAGTTTTAGTTTTCAAGGAACCTCTGTACTGTTTTCCATCCTGGCTATTACCGTGTGTCTTCCACCAGCAGTATTCAAAGGAACCCTCATCAACATTTACGATCTCTTGTCTTTTGTTTTAAATTGACTTACGGAGTAACCTCTTTCTGTGGGGCACTTTTACACATTATTTTCATTTTGGTAGATTGTCCCCACACGGCCTTGCCAAATCTCTGTGATCCCCATTTTGCTTCCAGTATCCCCCTTCTTTTATTTTGCTTTATTTTCTTCCCCAACCCCCTCTCTTACTGTTTCCTCTTTCTAGTCTCATGGTCTCCTTTGTAGGTGTCTGGATTTTACCCACATTTCATCCCACCTGGATACATATGTTTAGCGGTACAAAGGCTAAGCTAAAACACATGCAAGGACATGCTATTTGTCATTCTGAGCTTGGGTTATCTTGGTTAACATAATGTTTTCTAGTTCCACCTATTTTCCCAAAAATTCATCTTTTTTTTCACTGCATCTCCTGTGTGCTTGATAGTGGCCATCATAACAAGTGAGGTGTTAAGGCATTCTGACTTTGATTTCTACTTCATTTGTGGTAAATGGTGGTAGTAAGGCTCTTTTTACACATATATGATTTACTTGGAAAAATACCTACAAATACAATACATCTGTGGAAGAAATGGTTCAAAATTATTATATACTCATGCATGTGCACCCGCCACACACACACACACACACACACACTTGTGAGGAGTCAAAGTCATCTTGGGAAAAGAACAAAGCTGAACGAATTAGACTAGCTGATTTCAAACTATATGACAAAGCTATATTAATAAAAAAAAAAAAACCATGATATTGCCAAACACATACAGATACACAGACAACGAATGTAAATCCATACATTTAAATCCATCTTTGGCAGAAGTTACAACAGTGGCTGGATTCAGTTTTACCTAACCACAGCCATCTTGAGTGGTAACCGCAATGATCGCCCTGGGTTAACACTAGCTGATTTTCCCCACACAATCTTACCAGGCTGTAGACAGCAATGGTGTCAGAGCTGTATTTTGAGCTTTCCAATCAGAACCTGGTATCAGTTGGCTGATATTAGCTTCAGCTACACCAGGCCCATTTCATTTTGGACAGTCACTTTTGTACCAAGAGCTTGGTAATCATTGTCTTCTGACCTAACTTGTGAGGACCAATTGCTCTCTGTCACCCAGAACCACGCTTCTGTCATTAAGTTCCCATGAATTTTATTATGTGAAAATTTGGATTTGTCTATTCTGTCCAGGTTCACACAGTCTTTTACAGATAAGATTTTATTGGGAAGATGAGTTTCTCTTTGGGATGATCAAACAAGCACAAGGGGAACATGTTTTAGATAAATGATGGTGGAGAAACATGACATCTACTTTTGAAAGAATGTAGCAAAACTCTGTTTTAGTTAGGGTTACTATCATTATAATAAAACATCATGATCAAAAACATCTTGGAAAGAAAAGGGTTGAATTTCCCTTACGTACCCTGAGTCACAGTTCATTAAGAGAAAACAAGGTAGGAACTTGAGCAGGTCAGGAAGCTGAAAGCAGAAAATGATGCAGAGGCCATAGAGAGATGTTGCTTACTGGCTTGCTACTCATGGATTGCTCAGCCTGCTTTCTCATAGAGTTCAATACCACCAGCCCAAGGATGGTGCCACCCCCAATGTGCTGGTCCCTTCCCCATCAATCTTCAATGAAGAAAATGCCCTACAGTCTGATCTTTGAAGACATTTTCTCAACTGAGTTTCCTTCCTCTCAAATGACTATCATCGGTGTCAAGTTGACATGAAAACTAGCCAGCACAATTCACAAAAATCAAAACAAGTGGATTAGAGATTAAAACTGAATGGAAAAAAATTAAAAAAGGAAAGGCCATGACTGTTCCTAGGTATGATGGAGGAGAGGGTTTATTGTAGATAAAAGAGAAAGCATAAGCAGAGGCAGGAACATCTGGGAGAGTCCTCAGTGAACATTACTATGAGGAGAGGGGAAAGGGGAGATGAGCTGCTACCCAAGGTGGGCAACCTGGGCTAAGAGACTGACTGTTATGCCCAGATCTCAGAGTCTCCCAAAAACCAACTAGGAGACCGAGTCCTGTATGTAAAAGCAAAGAGCCTTTATTCTTACACAAGTTTGTGAACTCGGACTTTGCATGTGCCCAACATATTGGCCTGACGGGAGAGACCTGAGTTCAGCTGGGGTTGAGTTTTTATAATAACAAAGGCAGTAGTGAGGGATTTCTAAGGGTCAGGACCCTTGACTGACTGACATTTGTCTAGGTGTCCTGGTGAAAAGTGATGGCTGCGTGCTGGCAGGTGATCCTGTCTACAGTGGTTGGAATGCTAGGAATTTCCTTTGAACTGTCTCTTACTGGGCAGTGCCTGAGTAGTCTCCATTCCTGGTCTTGGAGCCAGGTTTTGTCTTGGGGTAAACTCCCGAGACTCGGCCTCTATTGAGCTTGTCATGGCTGGATCCTACCCTGACCAAGAGAGTAAAGAGTAGAGCAGAAAGTCGGGTACCAAAATGTCTGGATTATTTAGGGAAGAACAGCTGGGGGAAAGAGCAACCCAGCCCCTAGGCTGGAGAAGTTTAAGAGAGAGGGTAGGGTCTGCCAGACAGGAGGGCCCAGCATAAGAGGGAAGGACAGAGGGCTGCAGGGAGAACCTGGCAGCCAGCTTGGTTTTGATAATCTAGTGAGCATTTCAGTTTGTGTAGGATTTAAGACCTAACAAAAATGGAGCACTGAGAACCATACATTTCCTTGAAGAATACATGTGGGGAGGTCCTCGGCATTGACCTCGCCAGTGACTTTTTCATTATGTGTGACTCCAAAAGCACAAGCAGTACAATAACCATAAATGAGTAAGAACTACCTAAAGCCACAAAGCTTTCTTTCACACCGAAAAGAAAGGAATGTGAGGCAAAGTATCCCATAAACAGGAAGAATTGCTTACAAGCCACATAGAAAATGTAATTAATGTCGAAAACACATAAGAAAGCCACGCGCCTCAACAAGAAGCAAGCAAAACCAAACAACGAAATAAGTAATTAAAGAAAGAACAATCAGCTGTGTCTTTTGATTTTAGACAAGATTCAGTCTCAAATTAGAAACTGGAATCCATATGTCTAAACACAGAAAAAAAAAGGGTATAAATTATTTTAAATATTTTTTGTAGGTGTTGTTATGGTAAAAATAAAATGTTGCTGTTCCCCAGTGCAGCAGGCAGTGGGCCACGAGACCACAGCAGGCCATGAAGGCAGCCAGTTTCAGGCAGGGAGCCACAGGGAGGGTGAGAGACAGACCTATTAGGCATGCCATGCAGAGAAAGTGGGTATTCATTTAGTGAGTTATGCAGAGGAACCGGAAAGGGGGGGAGAGGAAAAGGGAGAGAGCAGAGAGAGACAAAGAGAGAGAGAGAGAGAGAGAGAGAGAGAGAGAGAGAGAGAGAGAGGGAGGGAGGGGGGAAGGAAGGGAGGGAGAGAGGGAGAAATGGGAAGAAGGGAGGAAGGCAGAAGCTGCCTCTTTGGGAGAGAGACCGAAAGGAAGGGACTCTAGTTGGAAGCAGAAGGAAGATCTGTTTGCCTCAGTGGGAGGGGGGAGTGGGCGGAGCTTGTCTCTTAATGGAACAGGACAGACCATTACATGTGTACTTGTCAGTGCATAGAAGTGTAGAAGCTAGAGGCTCTCTCTCTCTCTCTCTCTCTCTCTCTCTCTCTCTCTCTCTCTTATTATTTGAAACAGCATCACTGAACCTGGAGCTCACTGTTTTGGCAAGATCGGCGGGTCAGCAATTGCCCAGCATCCACTTGTGTGTGCACCAGACTACACCACTACACCCAGCTTTTACATGGGTGCCATGAGACCTAGCCGGAGGCACTTGTGCTTTTGAAGCAAGCCCTTTTCCCACAGGGCCGTGACCCCAACCCCTTTGCCCCCTTCGTTCATTTCTGGCAGACTTTTGAGACATGATTTTCAAGTAAGATAAGAGTCTAGAGAAGGGTAGCCATACCTGCAGGTTGAAAATGGCAAAATATCACCAGGAGACAATGGTGCACACCTTTAATCCCAGTACTCAGGAGGTAGGGGCAGGCAGATCTCTGTGAGTTTTAGGCCAGAGCCTACAGAAAGAGTTCCAGGACAGGTGCCAAAACTGCACAAAGAAACCCTGTCTTGGTAAAACAAAACAAAACAAAAAGTGGCAAAATATCAGCAGTCTCATATGGCTCAGATTAATCCCTAAATGTGCAGGAATAGCTTTGCCGTTTCAGCACAGCAAAGACCACACATGAGGAGGGACAAACCTGTGTATCAACAATGGCAACTCGATGGAGCAGCTAGTTGAGGGATGCTCTGGTGTAACATAAAACACATGTCATTGTTAGGACAAGTACTTGACATGAGGTCAATTTAAAAGAGCAAGGTTGTTTTGGTTTGTATTTCTCAGGTTTCAACCCACGTTTTCTTGGCCTCATGTTTCTGCATCTCTGGTGAGGCATGATGGCAGGCAACATACCACTAAATGATAGCCAGGGAGTAGAAATAAACCAAAGAAGTCTGTGACAATATTTGTAACCCCCCAGGGCATATCCCCAGTGACTTCCTCTGATGAGGCAGCACCTCCAAAGGCTTCAGTCTCCCCAAATTACTGTCAAATTATGAATCTATCTGCAGATTAACTCATATATTAGACCAGAGTCATCAAGTTGTAATCTCCTCTCGGTAATTGATCCATCAGCATGGAATGGAAGCTTTCAACACAGTTGCCATCTGGAGAGATTCTTTATAGTCAAACATAACAGATGCAATAGGAAAGAAAACATGAAAGACAGTAAGAATCAGTTGTTTATTGCTATTGATCATTGTGTAGTTTAAATGTAATTGACCCCCATAATCTCATATAGGGAATGGCACTATTAGGAGGTGTGGTCTTGTAGGAGGAAGCGTGTCATCGTGGGGGCAGGCTTTGAAGTCTCTTTTGCTCAAGTTTCACTCAGTGGGACACATAGTCCATTTCTTGTTGTCTGCAAGATGTAAGACTCTCTGTTCCCTCTCGAGTACCATGTCTGCCTGCACTCTGCTAATTCCCACCATAATGATAATGGACTGAACCTCTGAACTGTAAGCCAGCCCCAATTAAATGTTTTCTTCATAAGAGTTGCCATGGTCATGGCGTCTCTTGTTTAGATAACCCAGGAGGGTAGTAGACTTCAAAGAAAGATGGCTTAGACTGTAGTCACCATATAGAAAGCATAGACCGAGAGACAACTTTGAGTTTCTTTTACTTTTCTACAGAAGACAGATTGAACCTATGCCAGGGAAGTCCTGGTGTGATAGGAAAGGAAGAAATTAACCTGCAGGAGATACTTGGCATTTTAAAGAAGCTAATTTCTTTTGCATTGTGAGAAGTTGATTTACATTTTTCCAAGTTTTCCAATCTCGCAGTAATCTACTAGTATAAAACTCTACACAAGAGCTGTGAGTGTATAGGCCATCCCTCCAGTGAGTGCTCAGGTGAACGACCATAGTACAAAATATTTCCCACAGCTCTGTCATGTCCCTGAACTGCACACCTTGACAACATTTAAGGTTCTTGTTATATACCACATGAAATATTATTTTGAAATTGTAATAGCAAGATGGAATCTCAAAGGTTCTGGGGCCTAGACTTTCCTATTAGAGAATTTTTGTAACATGTATTGCACTAAAAAGTGGTTCTTGAAAATGACGGTGCAGTGGAACCACCAAGCCTGAGCACTCCATGGGGAGAAAGAAAGGTCTATCAGGGATAAACTGCCAAAGCTATGTCTTGGGGACCAAGAGAAACAAAATGGAAGAAAGCAAGTGGATTTTATAAAACAGTGAGGGTGGAGTCTCTGAGCTTATACCAGCTGTTCAGATAAATTGGCCACTAGATGCCTTTGCCTGACGGGGTTGACCGTTGGGGTGGTTAAGGGAGCTTCCTGGTAAAACAGAAAGGCATTTGAAGAGATTCCTGAGGAATGCTGAATTTGGGCTCCTTTTCTATAACAACCCTCAGCACTTCCAGTAGCAACACTTCTGTATACCTCTCGGAGTCCCTCTGCTTAGGACACTGTTACCAACAATGATCGTTCCGGGGGCCACTTCAAATCTAACAGTCCTGTACTTGAGTGGATCCTTGAGCATGGTTTGTTCTCACGAGGAATTATTACATTTTAAAAAGGGAAGGTACTCTGCTGTTGTCTGCATGATTGCCACTACCAAGACAAGAAGATGAAATAAAAAGGAAGGAAGTAGTGCAGAAGGAAGAAAAGACAGGCAAATAGAGTGGTTTTTGGCTTCAATTTTATGTTAAGCTAAAATGTTGATAAAGATATATGGTTGAGCACACTGGGGTTGTTTAAGTGATAATTACTATGACTTCAACTTTCTAATTCCTTGGTACACTCAGAAGATATTCCCATTGCATGAGCACAAACCTCCCTGCTGACCTCCTCTATGGAGGCTCAAGATTCAAACTCTCAGCCGCTGTTCCAGCCTCCCACCACCTCCTACCTCTGCTCTCAACCTGTGGTTCTTGACCCCATTGGAGGTGAAATGACCCTTTCAGAGGTGTCACCTAGGGCCACCAGGAAACACAGATGTTTATATTACAATTCCTAGCAGTAGCAAAATCACAGTTATGAAGTAGCAACAAATGTAATTTTATGATTGGGGGGATCACCACCTGACGAGGAACTATATTAAAAGGGTGCACTATTAGGAAGGTTGAGAACCACTGCTTTAGGAAAACACTAATATGTATTCACTCACTATCAATACAATTGATTTAAGCACTTTTGCTTTAAATTGGGAAAGGGGGAATAACACAGAAAGCAAGATGACTCAAGACAAAATTATTGAAAGAAAAACAAATACAAAGGAGCCCTTTGCAGAGTTACAAACAACTAAAGGCAGGAGTCCATGTCTGTGAGGGCCAGGCCAAACATTTTGTTCAGCAATGTTTACTCTAAGTGTCTTTTTGATCTGCTTCTAATACTTATCCTAGCCCAATGTTGAGTCTCTACCCACTGATTCCTTCAAAGAATGCACCCTGTAGTCCAGTTCTCATTTTCCTGTTTAATTCATTTAATGCATTTGATGTACATGTCCCAGAGCATCTGTAGGACAGAGAGAGCACTTGGAAGCAAGGCATCTTCCTTGTATTCCAGGAGGATGTCGCACAGAAAATGGGTTAGGACTTAACTTTGCAGCCTAAAGAGGGAGATCATTACATCACATAAAGAGGGAAGAGAGACAGTCTATGTCCAAGGGCAACATGTACGAAAGCAGAAATTTAGGGACAGGAGCTGCATCTGCAGGACACCAGGATGACAGTCTTACTGAACCAGAGGATGGAGGCAGAGGAACACTTATGGGACCTCAGTTAGGAAGCACACTGTCAGCTTCCTGGGAAAAGTGATCCTGACCTTTCCTCCGCTCTTGAGCTCCAATCCCAAACAGTCCTTTACTTACTTCCTAATCCTAATTAGCCTTTCATATCTCAGGGGAGAAAAGTCATTTCTTTTGCACCGGTAAACAATTTCTGTAGCCAATTAACTTACTTATGGAAAGACAATGCATACTTAATCACACCAACCCAATTAATTTGTTATTGAAGCAAATATTTGGGGAGATACCCAGTACGTCGAGGACGAGTCACCATCAAACCATAGTGTTAGGAATGGGATGAGCTGTCTACCATCTTTAAGTATCAGCTTAGACTTTTAAAATGAGAAACTATAGGATCTGCTGCCTCCCTGAGCAGATTTCTGCCGACAGCACTGCCAGGAAGACCCCCTTGGCAGGCTGATTTCTGTGGTTTCTGGCAGCTGTAATGTCCTAGGCTCAGCACCTGCCCTCCATGGGACAATTAGTAGGGAAAAGCAAAATGAGGAGATTTATGCAGTATGGCCACAATGGGAAAAGGAACATAAAATCCGATGACCTCCAAGACCATCTTGCGAGTCCTGCAGCAAGATTTAGGCTTGAATAGAAGGCAAGAGGTGTGCATCACATGACCATCTTGATGAGTGTGTGGTCTGCCCGTCACTGACTTGTCCGTCATCTTCTAGGCTGTATTCTGTCCCGCGAGGTGTTTGGAAAGGCTGTCAGAAGTGTGCATTTTAAAATTCTACAGGACAACTCTAGTGACTGTGTCCCATCTGTTACCGCCTGTTGATTCTCTTTTGTGGTTGAGATGTCCCTGGTCCTTGGTGTAATGCGTGATTTTTATTAAAACCTGAATATTTTGTACAATATGTTATGAGACAGCCTTTGACAAGGGCAGGGCTGACTTACAGCTGGTGAATGATGGGGAGATTTGAGGCTTTCTCTGTGAGTTCTCTCCCGAGCCTACCGTGACTGGGGGAAAATGGGACACCGGATTTCTGTTCCTCCCGTCGTCTCCCTGACAGCAAGGAAGGAAGGGAATTGGCTTTGTCATCCCTGGGTGCTGGGAACTCCACCTTGTCTGATACTGGCGGTGAAAGAAACAGCTGCTCTGATGTCACCAGACAGGGGATGGGAGAACAGGATCCCCAAGCAGCCTGCAGTGACAGGATGAAGGAAGAGGACCTTATGGCTACTGTGTGTGGGAAATCTCAGACATCTCCACTTGATACTATCTTGGTGACACTGGAGGGCTGAAAACATTCATTGCAACCTTGTGAAGAAGGTATAGCTTACCCTTTCAACTTGCCTCTAAATGGGACAGAGGTGGCTCTAATTCTTCTTCATCTGGCAGAAGGTGGTACTATCTACAGTTTCTGCCTTTTACATTTGCCTTTTCCCTAGTGTTGTGGCTACACAAATCTGGTTGGTCTTGAACTGGAGTTTTTCTTATTTGGTTTTATTAGTGTTACCAGATTTCCAAGTTCATCATACAAGGTGTAAATTCGCCATTTATCTTATTCTTTGAGTTATGTGGTCTCTAGCAGGTCTGCGTTTTCTCTTTAGTTTTCAGTCTAATGCTTATTTTTACACAAAACAACCCAGGGCTTTTAATGCTGTAGTGAGAGAATTAAGGAGAAGATACATTTATCATGTTGATCAATGTTACTTTGAATGGGGAAAAAAATATCTGTTGCCTGGACTCAAGGTCTGAATGAGTTTGAGGTTTTTGCTTTGGTTTTTTGTTTTTCTCTCCAGCTTGAAATTAGCTATTAGCACAGGCAGAGAGAAACTAGAACAATTTGTGTTTTCCAGAGAGAAGGGAACAAGTATGCATAACCTTAGGAGAAGCAGGTCCTTGGAGAAGGGTGGTGACCTTGTTCTTGGTGATGTTCTTGCATTGTTAAGACTTGCCTTCTGTAGGTGACAGGAGCAAGGGGGAGAGGGTAAAGGATTTTCTTCTAATACATTCAAGAAAGTAGTAGCTCGGGCTGGAGAGATGGCTCAGTGGTTAAGAGCACCGCTTGCTCTTCTAAAGGTCCTGAGTTCAATTCCCAGCAACCACATGGTGGCTCACAACCACTTGTAATAGAGTCTGGTGCCCTCTTCTGGCCTGCAGGTATGCACACAGACAGAATATTGTATACATAATAAATAAATAAATATTAAAAATGGTGAAAACATAACTTAAAAAAAAAAAGAAAGTAGTAGCTCCTGTCTTCAAGCCAGCTGGAGGGTCACTGTAAAAGAGGAGGGTTGTTCTTCCTATAGCCAGGAAAAGATTTCATCTGCCTACTGTCCAAACAAGAAAGTGCTCTCTAGACATCCAAGTTCATGAATATAGCAGTGAGCTAATGGACAGCCACACTGTGCTGGAAATAGTTTGTTCAGCCCTGATGGAGATTGAAAATTGGGTAGCTTGGTTTCATGCAATTCATCTAGTGTACCATTAAAATCCCCTTCCCCATCACTCCCGCTTAACCTGGGATCCCAAGGTACTTTTTATGAACTGCCTTGTGCCGCCAGGCACAGGGGTGATCCTCTTTTTGGAATATTAACAGGGAGGAATCTCAATATGCTTAAGTGATTGCCCATTTATGGGTTAGACTATCCTACATGAGGAGTAGAGCAGTCTGCCTACCATCCTACTAGACACAAGACTGTCTAGTCCCAAGTTCTTGGCCACTTAGCAGCATCAGGTACCAGTTCCTTCTCATGGAGTGAAGCTTACTCCCATTACATTCATGCCATCATTACACCAGTTTGTCTTGCAGGTGAATGGATCACTGTTGTAGGTCAAAGGGTTTGTAGTTGGGTGACACTTCTCTAGTAAAAGCGGGGTACCTTCTAGTACCATGGACACTAGTCAGTAGGGGATGAAACTTTTAGTTAGGCACTGTCTAACTTCTCCATGTTCGATGACATAAGTAAGTGCTGTCATCCACAGTAGACCCTAGCCATCAAATTGTAGAGAACAACTAATAGCTTTGGTAATAGTCTGGGATGTTTGGGGGTTTCCATGGTAGAGTTCTTAAGGATGTCTCTGGTCTATCTTTTATGATGACCTTTTAACATTCTTTCAGTGAGTTCTGCAATCATCTTTTCTATTTGAGTTCACATTTATGTAAAGATTGTATGTGTTGTTACCAAACGTTTTGTACAGCTACCTAAAGCTTTTGTGTGGTAGCTGCTTTAGGAGTTGGGTGGATGTGATAGAGCCACATCCTCTCAGCCTGACTGCAGAATCTTCTCACGTCCCCATGCCAGTCATCAACTGCAATGTTGCTAAGTAAAATGTAAAATTCGCAAGTATATTTATTCTCTGTTGGAATGAAAAATCAATATTTCAGGCCTGAAAACTCATGACAGTGACAAACAACTTGTTTTCATGAAGAGGCAAAAATGTGGAAATTATTGGAAATTTATTATTATCTATCAATCTAAGGTTGAAGCCTTAATCACTAAATATAACATCCCCATTTTATGCCGTACATTGATTCTGGTAATGCTTTACTCCTGTTTGATTACATAATTTACCCAATTATTTTGCAAAACAGTTAATTAAGTTACCATAGACAAAATGTAAAATTAATTTTGAAGCATTCACACAAAACTAAATATTATTGAATTAATAATTAAATATGTAATAGAAATAAATAAAATGAAAAGCTGAAACTTACTATCTTGCAATTTCTACCTTCTATGAAATAATTTCTTTCTCTGACTATAATTATTGTTAGTATTATCTGTTTCCTCCTATAAGTATATATATATATATATAATCATACACACTTGTTCAAATTTTGTAAAAAAATTACTGTAATACATTGCTGTGTAAATTTTTTTTACAGTAGTACAAAAAAATGTTTCTCATTTTTATAAATAATGTATGGTTACTCAATAGACAAGGCATGTCTTCACTGATATCCACTTAAGTATCATTTCATTTTTGTTGATTGGTTATTGATTCATTCATTTAATGAATTCACGGGTTTCCTATTATGTACCTATTCTCTGTCTGGTACACAGGCTGAGTATAAAACAAATACATTTCCAGACCTCCAAGAGGAGGAGCAGAAAGCAAAGTTATCTATTTCTGTTAAATTTTATGAAGTAATCTGGGTATGGTGGTTCACATTTTTAATCCCAGGACTACAGAGGTAGAGACAGGTAAATCTCTAGGTTCAAGGTCAGCCTGGTCTACAGAGTGAGTTCCAGCATAGCCAAAGCTTCACAGGGAAACCCTGTCACAAAAAAACAAAACCAAACAACAACAAAAAACAAATAAAATGATACATAGTAAAAAAAAAAAAGTGAAAAGAGACAGAATAATGTGAAATTCCACATTACATAAGGTTTCATAAGAGTAAATTTTTGATATTAAAATACACAGATGCCTCATTAGAAATGTGGGGGAGAGCCGGGCGGTGGTGGCGCACGCCTTTAATCCCAGCACTCGGGAGGCAGAGGCAGGCAGATCTCTGTGAGTTCGAGGTCAGCCTGGTCTACAAGAGCTAGTTCCAGGACAGGCTCTAAAAAAGCTGCAGAGAAACCCTGTCTCGAAAAACCAAAAAAAAAAAAAAAAAAAAAAAAAAAGAAATGTTGGGGAGAGAGAGCTGTTTGACAGGGCTAGCATCTGTAGACATTCTATGGCAGGAAGTTGTGGAGTTCAGAAAGATGAAGAAAGGCCAGCGCGGAGAGTGGCAGTGAGAGCTATTAGCTGCAAGGAACTCTGGTCTCATGCTACAGGAAACTAGAAGCCAGGAAGCTAAGGATGATACAACACAATCTTCAGCTGCCTGGAGAATTATCCAAAAGGAGGTTCAGAGGGCAAAATGAGAACCCTGGCTGTATCTTGTTGTGAGATATTTGTTTAACTAGGCAAAGATGTGTTACATTTGTTTCTGCTACATTTGTTTATGTAAAGATGTGTTGCTGCTTTATCTTGTCTGCCTAAGGTAACTGATTGTCCTAATAAAAAGCTGAATAGCCAATAGCTAGACAGTAGAGGAATAGGTGGGGCTGGCAGGCAGAGAGACTATGTAGGAGAAGGAATGCAGGCCACGAGGATGGAAGAGACAGATGGAGAAGTAGAAAGGGAGATGCTTGGGGCCAGCCAGGTTCTGCCAGCCATCCAGGCAAAGGATATGACACAGAGAATGAAAGAAAGGTAAAAAGTCCTGAGACAAAATGTAGATGAAGAGAAACAGGTTAATTAAGTTATAAAAGCTAGCTATAAAGAAGCATAAGATAAGGCCAAGCATTGATAACTAATAATAAGTTTCCATGCCATGATTCCGGAGCTGGTTGGTGGCCCTAAAGAGAGCACATTACAGTATGTGAGTTATAATCAACTGGATTGGAGTAATAGAAATCAAGATAAAGAGAAATGGGTGGGTTGGAGATGTATTGTTTAGTTAAAGCCAGGACTGACCTTGATGAAGCACAGAAGTTGTCTTTTGCAATTGAACAAGGCTCCAAATTATGGATTTTTTCAGATCAAATAGAAGACACGCATAAGCTGTCCTCTAGGCTCCTCCATGTGTCAGCTTTTGGCAGAATCATCTTCTTCAAGGCTGGATTTTACTCCAGTCTATGCAAATATCACATTTTTGCTGTTCATCTATAGTTGTCACACTCAGCTATTGGATAACTTCCATCTTTGGGTATTTTAACTGATATAGATGCTGTGAATGCAAATGAATGGTGCATATTTTGTAAAGCCCGTGTTTTAATTCTTCTAGATAAAAAATTTTTGATGGTTTGACGATTTTTTTTTTTTTTTACAATTATAGCTCTAATATTTTTCCTTTCTTTCCTTTCTTTTTTCCCTTTGGAGCTCAAAGTCTCCTAGACTGGTATTGAACTCACAATCTTCCTGCTCCAATCTCTTTAGTGCTGGGTTTATTAACATGTGACACCACACCTGGATGATAACTCCAAATTTACAAACTGCCTAATACCTGGAGTCAAACTAGGGATTATGAAAAGAGGAGACCAAAGATGTATTCATTTGGTGACAATGTGTTGTAGAAAACTACCCAGAAGGTTGGGTCTGCACAATGTAAAAATTAAACCCTTTGTTTTAAAATGCCTTTTCACATTTCCTTGTGTACTTACTTAGAGGAAGGTGAATGTATGCTATATCAGAGGAGTAGAGGTCAAGACACAACCTTCTGGAAGCCAGCTATCTCTTTCTTCCATGTGGGTTTTGGGGGATCAGTCTCAGATGTCAGGCTTGGCAGCAAGCTCTGTTTCCCACTGAGCCATCTTGCTTCCCTTTAAGCCCAGTTTTTGACAGATTTTTGTGCCAAGAAAATTTCACTTTCCTGCGTCTTGGTTTTCTCATCTGTGTATATGACTAAGTTGCCTACTTAACATATCACCAAGCTCTCATAAAGACAAAAAGGGGGGGAGTTATTGTGATGAAAAGACTTTATACAGTTAAAATTTTGCTTTAAAGCAAAATTTATAGATAGCAATTCAGTCATTATTTGAAAAGTCAGTGAAAATTACTAATGTTTCTTCTTAGCTAGTTTTAACTAATTTATCAAAGTATGATTGACAGATGATGTACAGTGTACAGATAATTAACCTGTGGCATGTGTCACCATATTCCTCACCTCCAAAGTCTCTCATCTCCATAATCCCCACCACGGCCCCTCCTCATCTCCAGCCAAAACAAGGCTTCTGTCTCCATGGACATGAAATTATGTGCATTTTGTGACAATTTATGCACATGAAATTATTTACTTCTTACCTGGTTGTCTAACCGCATGAGGTCCCGCTTACTCATTCTGATGTCTCATGACCTCATCTGACCATGCTGACTTCCCTAGAAAAGAAAGCCAAGGAGAAGAATAAGGACCAAAATGCCCTATGGGAGAATGTTAATATCATAAATATTTATTGCCACCATCATCTGAATTTCAAGAAGGGCCGAACCATAATTTAAGAGAGAGCTGCTATGATATAAAGGGCAGAAGAGGCGATAAACTGATGGCGTGAGACTGTAAGGATGTCCCCTGCAACTTAAACACAGGAAAGTCATGGGAAAGGACTTACGCGCTCGATCGTAGCTGACCAAATGACAAGTTTTAGCAATGGGAAGACCCTACTCCATCTTCTCTGCCATTAGAAAATGTCATAACTAAAGATGTCAAAAGCATCCTGGAAGGATGTGCTGCTGGGATTTAATAGCAACAAGATGGATGTTGAGAGGTGCTTCTTGAGAACTTGGATTTCCCACAAAAACCAGTATTTTCTTTAAAGACAGAAAAAGATCAATGCAACCAAAGAAAAGCAGTAAGTGTCGTTTTATGAAGCGAATTCTACTTTTACTTAGCTATGTGAAATTTAAAGTCATTCGCCTACCAAAGCTTTTATAAGGAGTCATACACAAAACATAAAAAAAGTAATTATTTCTGATGAGGTCATGGGTTGTTTTAAAAAAGTATATTTTGAGATAGGGGCCTCATGTATTCCAGAGTGGTCTAGAACTTGCTATACGTCTACAAATGACCTTAAACTTCTAGTTTTACCTTCTAAGTCGTGCGCACCACTACACTTGGTTTTTGTGGTGCTGGGCAATAGAACCCAGGGACTGTGAATGATGGAACATTAAACAAATTGATATGCACCCCTAACCTCTGCTCTTACTGTTAAATTTCTGCCTGGTCAAAAATTGTGATTGTTACCCAGTATCAGTGAAAACAAATAGCAAAACACCCTCCAAACTGAAAGTAAACAGCTGTGAAAAGGGGTTCTACCTGCACTCAGGGAAGGAGGGAAAAGAGCACCTCTTTTAATGACAAGGAAAATAGTTAAGTACTTCTGGCAAAATAATTGGTATGTCTATGCTTCAATCTTGTATTTCTTTCTATTCTTAACAATATTCTCAAAATATGATAGTTATTTTTGTCACAGAAATGCCAGGAATTGTCAAAGCACAGGAAATCATTGTCAAAAGGTCTAATTATTGCCCCAAGAAACCCTCATTTACTGTAATAAATTCTCTGGTGTTATTGAAAAACTTGGGGATTTAATCACAATATCTATTCGTAGTCGGTTTTTGACCCCAAACTGCCAAGTCATTTAAGACAAGATCCAGAGCAAATAAAGATCTTGTTAGAGAAAGGTTTAGTATGAACAATCTCTTTCTATCTAACTTCAATCCACAAGAGGATTTATTTTCTTATATATACTAGCCATGGAAAGATGAGGGAATAAAAACACCCCAAGGCAAAGAATAGCAAAGGTGAATTAGTAAATCAGCCAATCTTCACTATGTAAGGGGGAGGTGTTACATTTTAAATCCTTTTTTTAGTAGGAGTAAAACTGAACAGTAGCAATCTATATCTATATCTATCTCTCTCTATATATACATATATACACATATATATGTATATATGAATGTTGAACATCTGAATTCCTGGCCATTCTGAATTACCTAAAATATAAACTTTTCAAAGGCAGGAACCATATCTTAATTATCTCGAAATTTCACATTTGACTCACAGAGAACTGGCAAGTGGCTGACTGAATTGTGAAATTATTGACTAAGGGTCTGACCTGCCGCAGATAGTAGTGTCAAGTAGTGACCGCCTCAGTCTTCCAGACCCCAGAACCCACCCTGCTACCATCATCGGTGCTCTTTAGTTTGCCAAATCTGCTGTCCCTACTCTTTTGCAGGTTTCAGCAGATTCCTCCTCATCCTAAAGCTCCTTGCTTTGCCTCTTTGATGCAGCAACTCCCTTCACCTCCCTCGCTGCCCTTTCCAGTTTCCACTGCTGGCTGCTCCTCCAGGGAGTCTGTAGGCGTTGATGGACCGCAGCCATTATTCTGGGCTTGTTCCCATCTTTTTCTCCTCTGTTTGTTTGACCTCACATCTCATTGTTTTCAGCTCCACACTGATAACGTACTGACATACAATAGCCCTCCCCTGTCTCTAAATTTACTTAACTGTTATCTTCATCTAGATTTCTAGTAAACATTTCAAACTTAGTGTGCCCCTAATAGAAACTCTGAGTTCTGATCCTGCCATCAACCGAACATCAGCCTACTCTCAACAAATGACTCTCATGCCCACTTGCTTTCTTAAGGCTAAATGTGAGTCGCCTTTGAATCCTTTCTTTCCTTCATTGCGTCACAGACGACACATACTTAGTTCCCATTAGTGAAAATCTGTACTAAATACCATATTTTCCTTGGGCTTCTGAATGATTACTAGTTTGTTTTGAATCACCATGTTTTTCTTATATGATAACAAAATTCTCTTAATTGGTGCCTCATTTCCTTACTCCTCACCCACCTCATTCCAATCTATTTTCTTTAAAAAAAAAAAAAGAATGACAGTTTCAAGATGAAATAAAATACTGTTGTTCTGCTTAACAATGATGTCTTTCCATAAGTAATTTCTGTCCCTGTCCACCTTCCTGGATTCATTTTATAGAATCATCTCTGTTACTGTCATCTGTAGACTCACTGGATACCCTCCTCTTTGTCATATTTTCAAGACTGATTCCACCATTTGCTATTATTTCCACACTGAATGCTTCCTGCCTCAACCCCACTATTCAGAGCATTTCTCTATTTTAGGTACACCTTAGATGTCACATTCTTTTTTTTTTTAGTTTTTTGTTGTTGTTGTTGTTTGTTTGTTTGTTTCTCTGTCTAACAACTCTAGCTGTCCTGGAACTCACTCTGTAGACCATACTGGTCTTGAACTCACTGCCTGCCTCTGCCTCCCAAGTATTGGGATTAAAGGCATGTGCTACCATCATTTGGCTAGATGTCACATTTTCAAAGAAGCTTTTCCAAATTATCCAATTAAAAATGTCCCCTCATCTCTTTGTAGCTGTTCTATATAATGATATATAGTTTTGGTTTATAACCACACAAACTTCATTTTATACTCATAGTTATTATTGAAAATCATCTGATTTATTCATTTGTCATCTGACTTTATGACTACAGTTTATGATTTCTAAGACATACATGGCCAAATAGGTCATCTTCTATTTCCATGAAACTAATGGCTTTTTATCATATTTGTACACAAGACAGTAGAAAATAATATTTCTTCATTCAACACTTATTATTGCCATGTATCTTAGTTAGGGTTTCTAATGCTGTTAAGAGATATCATGACCACAGCCACTTTTATAAAGAAAAATATTTAATTAGGGATGGCTTACAAATCAGAGGTTTAGTTTATTATCCTCATGGCAGAGAAAATGATAGTGTATAGACAGACATGGTGCTGGAGAAGGAGCTGAGAGTTCCACATCTTGATCCACAGGCAGCAGGAGTCTGTGTACAAAACTGGGCAAAGCTTGAACATATGAGAGAGACCTCAAAGCCTGTCCCCACAGTGACACACTTCCTCCAATAAGGCAACACTTCCTAATAGTGCCAGTCCCTATGGGCCAAGCATTTAAACATGTGAGTCTATAGGTCCATACCTATTCAAATCACCACACCACATTCTACATGGAAGAAAACAAGACCCGATGTAACTGCAGATATATCAAAGAATGAATAAGTGGAAGGTTAGGAAAATCTATGATAATCTAAAAAAGAAATAGAAATAAGCAAGCAATATGTTGGGATTCTAATAAAGTGATGATCGGATTTGAATAAATCTTATGACAAAACTTTACATTAAAAGCTATTACTTTTATGATACTCAAGTGTCATATAAGTTAGAGGGGATGATAAATCATTACTTTTAATTAGTAACTTTCTTTATATAATTTTAATTTTTACTGGAAATATTTTTTATACTGTTTAGTCTGATTACAGTTTCCTCCCCTCCAAGTCAATGCAGATCCTCTCCACTTCCCTACCCACCCAAATCCACATGTTTTCTCTCTCTCTCTCTCTCTCTCTCTCTCACGCGGGCGCGCGTGTGCGAGCATCAGAAAGCAAACAGGCAACTAGAAACCAAACTAGCAAACAAACCAGAATCAGATAAAATAAACATGGGAAAAAACCTGAAGAAAAAGAGCAAGGAACACATGCAGAGTCAGGCGGTGGTAGTGCACACCTTTAATCCTAGCACCTGGGCGGCAGAGCCAGGCATATCTCTGTGAATTCATGGCCGGCCAGATCTACAGAGCGAGTTCCAGGACAGCCTGGTCTACAGAAAGAAACCCTGTCTCAAACAACAGCAGCAACTACAACAAAAGAAAAACACACAAAAAGAAATGAAAGAAAATGCATACAGAGATACATACACTTGTACACACAGAAATCTCAATAAAACAAAACCAGAAAACATAATTTATAACCAAAATATCTGTAAGGTTTTAAAAAAAATGCCCAGACAAAGCCTTATGAGACCAAAAACCTCTCAAAATACCATTGAGTTTGCTGTGTGTTAGCTACCTACTGCCGGGCATGGGGCCAGCCCTTAAGCGTGATTTGTATATCAACTTTCTTAACTTTTCTGTTTGACCTTGCTTCCAAATTCTCCGACAGGAATTTACCATAAACTCTACACAGCATCCTTTCCTAAATTAGATACATCCAGTGCTGTAGACTCTACTAGGCTTTATCATGTTCATAACATGTCACTTGTAGCCTAGAACCTAATCCTATGATGATCCAGAGATGGCCCCACTCAAATGTATTTGTTTCACATTTACTGTATCTGGAGCAATGGGTTCTTGGCACAAAATAGACTGCATCCATTACCCGAAGAGCCTTGCCTGCACTGGTCCTTCTCCATGGCAACAACTCCTTTTTCTTTTAAAGTAGTGTCCCGCTGTTCTGTTAACAATCAGATCCGCCTAAGTTTTCCATAGGTAACAAGGCTTTGAATCGTTGCCAAGACTTATCTCCTACAATCTGGAGAGTAACAGCAACAAAAGGCACAAATAACAAGAAATATAACGTTTTTAAACTTTTGTTATAGTGAAAAGTCACTGTATTGACAGTTTTTGGATTATCAGAGAATGAAATGTCAGCCATTCATTACAACTTTAAAATATTTCCATAGATGGAAATTGTGACAGATGCATGGCTGATACAGGGTGATTATGGCTCTTCCCATCTAATCTCCCTTAATGTGTTCTAAAGTCAAACTAGAAAGATGTCCCTGCAGTCTCCTACACAAAGCTTGTGGGCTCCTCACCCACTGAACTGTGTGAAAGTCTCTCTTGCTATGCTCGTCCAAGAGTCCTTCCGTCCCTGTCCCTTCTCTATCTTTAGAATACTCGTGACTTCCTGTAGCCATTGGCAATATTACAATAGCTCTTTACTTGTTCATGACTTCCTGCTTGGCTTTGGTTTCTCTTGTGAAAACTGTTGCATATTCTGTGTGTGGGGGGGGGAGTTGTTTAAGATGTGCAGAGGGAGGGAAGATGGAATGCCTTCATTCTTCCTTTGGATTTTGTCCATGTCCTAACAATCATTAAAATGCCGGTGTGCAAACCCCAAAGGTACTTCATCTTCCCTGATGCCAAAGTGTTCTGTTTGTATCTGACTTTAACACTGACATGGGTCAGTTGCACTTTGGATCTCCAGGTGATTGTGTCTAATGTTGTGAAATGATCTGCAAGCATTTGCCCTGGGAGAATCACCTCAGAGAGTCTGGACCATATGGCCAGCTTCAGCACGAGTTGAAGGAATTAGTTCTCTCAGATGATCCATAAGTGGTCCCGGTGGTGTTCACCCTTGAAATGAGTCTTACAGTTACAATGTTAGCTCCTGGGTGATCCTGGGTGATCCTGGGTGATCATCTGGTTGATGCCATATGATGGTGCTGTTACAGGGATTACCGACCTGCTCAGTAAGTACTGAGTAAAGATTGGAAAATTCTGACTGCGAGACATCTGGGATTTAAAGATTACAACTCAAATGAGATATAATGAAGTCCTTAAATTACGAGAAATTTCTAACTTCCAGAATTATCACTGAGTCAGGACCACACCTTGCCTTTACTGAGAAACAGCTGTAGACGTTTGAAGTATGGAAAGAAGAAGCTGAAGATGATTGCACGTAATTAGAGCTGAGAGTTGAGCCTGCTTGCTCTTGGTTCTGCTCTTCCCTGGGTTCTCAGTTACCCAGTCTCATTTGTCTCCTTAATGATCAGGAGGAAAAGAAAGGCTTTTACAAAGTTGAAGATTTATTATGAGAGCTACCTTAAACACGTACTTTATATTATTCCTCAAACTTGCTGTGTAGCCAAGCATGGCCTTGAATCCCAAGTCTTCTGATCCAGGTGCTGGGATTATAGGTTTGTATTGTTATGTTCCACATGTCTGACTTTAAAACTCAATATTTCACATGCATCTTCTTCATAGTGAGCATCCTGCCATGTTATCTCCCGTCTTCTGTGTGCTCCATTACGTAGAGTTTGTCATCTGGGGAAGAAATTCTTCAATAAGGCTCCAGGGTCAGTCTTTCCTCCATTTCTAGGTGATTCAGATCGGGACTGAATCAATTTCTGTGTGAGTTTCTACCTGATCCCTAAGTTTGGACTTACTGTCACAATTACAGTGAGTCAACTATAAAAACTATGGAACATATTTATGTAGCAGTAATTTTATTTACAAAGAAGACGTTTAACTAGTTTTAAAAATTAATGACAGCATTAGTCATCTGTGTTATTTATAATATTTTATTAAAATGTGAAAGTAATTCACAATGTATCATTCAGTTTTAAAAGGTTAGTTACTCTAGGTTAGTAGCAAAAATTGTCAGGATGCTGAATTGTTTACTGAAAAATTATTCATTATACTTTTAGCCTACATAATTGTCAGAGTTTGCCACGGTGGTTCAGTTAATTCCTTCAATCAAACATTTACTCACTAAACAAGCCCTGGGAAATTTTGTTTTAAACATTATACTATGGATTAGGACTATGAAAATGGGGGCACAAATATGATTCTTCCTTTCCCTGTCATGGACCAGACTAAGTGAAATATAATCCAAGAATAAGTGAAGGCTGAGCTGCGGAGGGTGTTGGGTGCTTTTGGTACCGTGTGGGAAGGCAGCTAACCCACAAAAGAGGGAGCTAAGGAAGAGGCAAATAAGAAAAAGCCTAATGAACACAGAGATGTTTCCAGTAGGAAGAGAATCGCTGACTGTATGAAGGCCACGGGATAAGAGGGCTTCTGGATGTTAAAGAAAGAGTCAGACCCGGAACAAATCAGTGAAAGAGAAGATGAGTGGTGTGAGTGGGAATTAGAGATGAAGCCAAAGACGTCATTCAAGAAAAAACTCTAAATGTGCAAAGGCGTTCAGACCTGAGGCTGAGAGTGACCTAGATGAGGATATAATTTCAATAAGGAGAAGCAGCGGTTGGTACAGAAGTATGTTCAGCCTCAGACTCTAAACCAGACCTTGGTGATCTGAGCTGCAGGGATTCTCAGAGAAGTCACATGCCATTAATTACTGTAGGAATTCCTACAACCTGTAGCCTTTAAGTTACCCACCTACTTGGGCATGGCCTCTTATACTATAAATGCCGATGTAAAGCCCACGTTCACCTTCTTCTGACTTCAGGATTCGGTTGCTGTTCCCCATTCGAGCAGAGGACTGTGATCTGTGAGTCTACCCCTAAATAAATAACCCTTTATCATACTCAGTTCCGAGCTTTCTCAATTCTGGGATTTCTTTTTAGCGTCCATCTTCAATTAATCTTTGAGAAGCACTGACAGTCACCAGAAAGCTTCAACTGGGGCAGGTTGAAAGGGGTGCTTGGTTTAGCTCACTTCTCCCCGTAGGTGTAGGTCAGACTTAAATGGTTGTTCACAGGACCTTCCCAAAAATCTCCACTGCAGCTCAGGACTCCCATACTTTCAGCCTCCCTCCCTCTCATTCTGCTGTGACCACACTTCCATCCTTAGCTAGATATCTTTTTAAGGAACTATTTCTCAGTATATAAAACATGTCTCAGCCTCAGAGAATTTCATGTCTGCCTTAGATTCTGCCTTGAAATTTCTGCTCCAGATAACTGGAGAACATTTCCTCTGTCTTACCTTATTCCAGTCTCTGTTCAAACATCACCTTAAAATAACCACAATATATTATACTTGAGTTTACCTTGATTTTTAGAATCACATGTCAACATATGACATTATCTATAATAGTTTTATTCTTTTAATAAATACTTGCTTATTTATTGGTAAACCCTCCTTCTACAACCTAAACTCCATGAAGACAGAGACTCCTCTATCAGTTTTAGATTTTCACTGAGTGAATAAAATAACTACAAATTATCTGGAATGAATGAACAGTAAATGCACAAAAGCTTGAAGCTACCTATCACTGGATCTTCTCATTCTAAGATACTCACTTTATAGTACAAAGAAAATGTCTCAGTCTAAAAGCACAACAAAACCTGATATCAGACCTCTATAGCTTCCAGAAATATGTTGTGTAGAAGACACTCATGTTCATCAAGTTTTGTAGAAATTCAGGTATGGAGGCAAAGTTTTACATTCCTTGGACTGTCTAGCTATTCCAGGGTCAAGAAGAAGTGGGTCTTAGAAAATAACAATCAAAGAGCGTTTTGACATGCCATATAGAGCTTTAAGGAGTATGACAACCTTTGAGAATCATCTTATAATTTTTTTTTTTTGGTTTTTCGAGACAGGGTTTCTCTGTAGCTTTGGAGCCTGTCCTGGAACTAGCTCTTGTAGACCAGGCTGGCCTCGAACTCACAGAGATCCGCCTGCCTCTGCCTCCCGAGTGCTGGGATTAAAGGCGTGCGCCACCACCGCCCGGCTATCATCTTATAATTTAACAAGAGATACTTTACAGCTTAACATCCCCCCTCGAATATCAATAACTATTCAGTACATTTGCTATTTATAATCTCAAGTGCTCAGTAGCCTCTGTGTAATGGTCTTTGTATCAGACCACTCAGAATTATAGGATCTTTCCATTCCTGCCATCATTGAAGAAATTTTTCTAGCACAGCAGTGTTAAAGACTTTTTCATCCAGCTCTGTAGATACTCTAGGGTGGGGTACACTTAAGAAACTTAGTGAAAATTACCTGAACACCTGTAGCAGTAAATGCAGAAAGGCATCAATATGCCTGCTGAATTATCAAGAATTATTTAACATTTGTTATCCTTATTTATATATATATATATATATGCTTATATATTAAAGAGTAGAACAACTTTCAAACCAGATGTAATAGGGCTATTGAAATAATAAGATTAATAATTTAAGTCAACAATGAGGGGCATATGAAGGGTTCTGGTGGATAAAGGAGAGAGCATGTTACTATAGATGGGCAACATAAGCAGAAACCTTCACATACTCTCTCCTTTATCAACTAGAACCTTCCATATGCTACTTATTATTATCTTTTCTTAATTAAAGATGAAAACACTATAACAGAATGGGAAGGCCCTGATGGGTTTCTTTGTCGAGTAGACACAACTAAAGAAGATGTCCTTGAACTTGAAGAAAACTTCACTATTGAAAAGCAAAGAGAGTACAGGTGGTGGAACACACCTTTAATCCCACCAGTTGGGAGAAAGAGACAGGTGGATCTCTGTGAGTTCAAGGTCAGCCTGGTCTATGGAACTAGTTCCAGGACACCCCGAGCTACACAGAGAAATCTTGTCTTGCAAAACCAAAAAAGAAAGAAAAGCAAAAAGAAGAGACAGTAAATAACATACAACAAAAACAAATCCAAACATTGCAGATCAGGTACAAAATATTATGTAATGCACATACTGAAAATAGCAATGGAGAAGAGAAAAAAAATATAAGGAACAGGAAATAGTTGAGGCAGCAGTGGCTAGGCTATCCTCCAATTAAATTCCACACATGACACCACAGATCCAGGAAGCTAGAACACTGAGGTACATGTCAGAGCATGTCCCTTCACTTAGGCACTTAGGCATGTCATCTTAAAATTTCAGAAATGAGAAATAGAGAAAAACATTTCCTGAAGGAACCATATAGAGAAAAAAAATCACCTTCTTTCCAGAAGAGCACACAGAAGAATTACACTCAGGGCCTCTCTGAAGCTGTGTAAGCAAGAAGAGAGTGGAATGAAGTATTTACTGTGCTGAGAGAATCAAACCATCAACCTAGAATTCTGTACCCTGTGAAATTACCCTCCAAAAGTGAAGGCAAAAATACTTTTTCAGACAAATTGGAGGAATTTCCTGTCAGGAGACCTGCCTTAGAAGAAATGTTTATAGAAGTTCTTTAGATATAAGGGAAATAATAGAGCTCCAAATCTAAAGACTTCACAAAAAAACAAAATGGAAGAAAAACATGCCCATTTTATTACTTTCTTTGCAGATTTTCTGAAATGATTGCCAAATAAAAATGACAGATATTCGATGTTTCAGCATAGGCATACATTATAAAACGGCCACCAAAATCAATCTAATTAACATATTATTCACCCCCCTATAGTTACCATTTCTCTGAGTGTGGTAAAAACACATGAGAATCACTCTGCTGGCAAAATTCAAGTATACAACACAGTGACTTTAGTCACGATACTCTATTAGAGCTCTCTAGAATTTACTGTCCTATAATTGAAAGTCTGTGCCCCTTTGCCAACATTCCCTCATTTCTCTACCCTTCAGCACCATTCGACCTTTTCTCACGAGTTCTACTCTTTTACACTTGCATATAAAACCACATGGTGCCTAGCTAATACTAGTCAGAGCTTATATATGACGGCTTGGCTAGTATCTTTCTTAATGTCTACCTTATGTATTTATCTCACTCAGAATAATCACTTTGAGCACAAAAGACTCAATCCCTGAAACAAATGCTTTTAGAAAGACCCTTATCCTGGGTAAACTTGTGAATCTCTCAGTGTCTTCCTCAATCTTTTCTTTAATCCTTCAATTTTACTTCCTGCTCTATGCATTTGTGGCTCAAGGTTGCCCACTTACCCTCATGTGTTCAACTCCATAGCTGATATTGGAACTAATAGCTAAGCTGCTCTTTGACTTTGCTTTCGTCCTCAAATTTGATAATCTGTGCTCTGTACACTTTAGGCTCTGTTAACTCTGTGTCTCCCTAGGCAATCATTTCGGCAGATTCAGCCTTGGCTTGTCATAGTGAGTCAAGATTGAGCCAAAGGACAGCACAGCTTTCAGGACCCCTGTGTGGAAGGATTGCACTAGGAGACCTACAGACCTTGGGTTACATGGAGAGGCATGAAGACACACTTTTAGCTGTGCTTTCCTTGACTACATTCTAAGCCTGTGGAGATTTACTGCATCCTAAATTTCCCTTAGCAGGCTATCCATAAAAACAATCCTGGGCTTGGTCATCTTTCTTTCTAGCCACTCTTACCTAATTTGCAGTTAGTTCTTGGTTAACTCTCCTAGAGGGCATTTTTTAAGCAAATTGTTTCTTATTTGAATAATTTTCAAGTATATATATATATATATATATACATATATATATATATGAATAAAAATATAAAAGATAGGAAGATGATTGCTCCTAGGTATGGTGGAGGAGAAAATTTTTTATAGAAACATGGGAGAGCACAGCCAAAGGCAGGGACATGACTAGACTGAGCTGAGCCATGTAGGGAGAGAGGGAATGAGGTGTAGCAGAGAAGAGGGCAAAGGTACAAAAAGGGAATGTAATCAAAACACTTGGATTAAATAGAAAAGAGAAGTTCAGCCCCTGGGCTGGAGAGTTCAGGGTAGGAGATAATTTTATATTAAAGTTCTGAGAGTAATTTAGCCTTATTGCATAAGTAATAAATATTGAATGATTGCTTCTTTGTATGTCACTTTACTAAATCGCAACATATAAACTTGAATGACTAGAAGAATTATGTACGCATAGAACCATGTCATTACATAAACTTGAAAATCCTCCATGACAACCGTGATTTGTAAGTGTTAGCAAGGACTGATCATAACAAGCAACAATGCTTTCCAGAGATGTAACTTGCAGCCTCTGATATAGCATGCAAAATAAAAGCTGAAATGCTAGCGATTCCCAGAAAATATGTAAATCTTGTTTAATAGCATATTATTCAAATTTCAAGAAGATCCCAGGGCCTTCAGTATTCTGCAAAAATGAAATATCCCACCAGCATGCATAGATAAGTGTATCTAAACCTACCTGTGTTTTTTTGTGGGGTGGGAAGGTTTCCAAACCTGAAATGAAAGTCAGGTTTAAGTACGGCATAATTAAGGGACAGCTGCGCTCTTCAATTTGCTTAGAGCCATAGCTCCTTTGTCTGATTATGTTTTTTTAAAAAAGGTGCTCATTCACCATTCTTCTTAGAATCCTTGTAAAGTTATAAAATGTGTAGAATGCTTTATGTATTGGTTATTCTAAAATGGAGCGAACTACTTTGAATAAGATCATATAGAGCCGGTTTCCTTCAGAGATAGCACTAGCTAACAATAAAAAATGTGTTCGTGTCTCACCACAACTTTTTTGCTATGTATTTACTGGAGGCGTTCTTTTTCCTGTTTCCTACAGTTATAAGTTTTATCTTTCTTTACTGTTCCAGTTGTGTCTTAGGTGCAATACCATGTCCTTGAGGGAAGGATTGTCTCATGTAGCCATTCTCAAATGTCTATGAGGGTGGCATTCGTCTCTGTATGCCGTGAATACCATTGGTTAATAAAGAAACTGTATTAGGCCTGCACAAGGCAGAACTTAGGTGGGGAAAAACTAAACTGAAAGCTGGGGAGAAAAAGACAGAGTCAGAGAGAAGTAATGTAGCCCCTCTGGAGACAGACAGATGCTGGAACTTACCTGGTAAGCTATAGCCTCATGGCAATACACAGATAATAGAATGGGTTAAATTAATATGTAAAAGTTTGCCAATAGAAAACTAGAGCTAATGGGCCAAGAGTGATTTAATTAGTACAGTTTCTGTGTGGTTATTTCGGAAGTCTAGGTGGCCAGGAAAGTGAACAAGTGGCCTCCTACAACATGTCTACATACAGATGCATTATCTTTAGTGTTCTATGTCTTTTAGTTAAGCTGTATATGTAGTTTGGGGGTAGTTTTAGTTGTCTTTGTTGGGCTCTTTGGGGGGGGGGCGTGTCCTGAGGGTAATGACCTAAGATAACTATCTTTAAGTCTTATGAACCTAGAAGCTATACAGCAGTCCTATATTTATAAGGAAATTCCAATCAGAAGGTGTGACCATTCAGTTTCATAAACCACTTTTGTACATTGAACACTATTTTTAAAAATGGATCTTTAGAATCAGCTATACCTAAATTAGTATTTCAGGTTTATTCTTTCTGCTTAGGAAAGTTCCACCTTTATGTCTTTATAAAAATAACAGAGGATAATATTTAAGCTAAATGAAAAAAATATGCATTTAAAATACTGCATGCAAATATAGGGTATTTCCCTTTCTATTAGAGTGGCAAAGACCTAATAATAAAGCCTGTACTATATTAAAGAAAAGAAACTGCAGTGGGACTGAGGAAGTGATTCAAATGCTAATCTCATTACGTGTCACTACACCCATCTCTTATTCATGAGAAAGGCCCTGTCATCATAGCTACACTTGTAACAAAGGGCCTCCTATTGATGTTACAATATGGCTTCTCAGTAGATTAAATGTTTATTAATGATGATCAAGGAACAGTCAATATGGCAGATTAGAATATTGTGGGCAAACAAGACCTTGCCCCAGAGAAGGATATTTAAATTGTTTTTGACATTCATTGTTCAATGCAGGTAGGTTTTCCTATTCAGATCGTCTAAAATGGAATACATTATTGAAACGGAGGGTTTTTTTTTTTTAAAATCATCTTTTTCTCACAAACACATATGTAATGAGATGTTGGGAGGCATGGAGGAAATCTAAAGGGTAAACGATTTGTTCTTTAGGATAGTACTTACCTAGATTCACTTTTATGAATTAACTTTGTTTCTGTCATTTGTTATGTTAGGAACATTAACAAAGATCAAAATGGAAGAAAGTGCCTCAAAAGTCCAGCGCCAGACATCCTGAATGAGAGTGTTGGGGACCAGAACCTCCATTGAGTTACTTTCAAAGTTTCCTATTGGTGAAGTTAATGACAGCAAATATCTACTCTACTATCTGGATTTGGGGTTGGGCAAGGTAGAGCTTGAGTTTTCTTTCCTCTTCTCTTCTGATTTGATATATGTGGCCACGTTTGACTTTGGTGACCTTTAGCTTAAATTTGGTAGACAGAGAGAATAATGAGAGAGAAAATATGAATGGACAAATCTCTCTCTCGTGTGTCTCTCTCTGTGTCTCTGTCTCTCTCTCTCTGTCTCTCTCTCTCTCTGTCTCTCTCTCTCTCTCCTCTCGCTCCTCTCCTCCTCTCTCTCTCTCTCTCTCTCCTCTCTCTCCTCTCTCTCTCTCGTCTCTCTCTCTCTCTCTCTCCTCTCTCTCTCTCTCTCTCTCTCTTTGTGTGTGTATTGTGTGTGCCAGAGGATAATCTCAAGAGCAGCTCCTCAGTACCACCATCCACCTTTGTTTCTCTTGTCTTGGATTCTCCAGCTAGTCTAGACTTTCCAGCCAGTGATACTCAGGGATCTGCCTGTCTCCACGCCCCACTTCACAAATCTGGCTGTTCTTGCCTCTCATATTAACACACCTGATAGTAGATTCTGTGGACTAGCTTCATGACCTCTCACCAGCCTTGTTAAAAGAAAAGATGAGCATTTATTCATGGAGGGGTTGGTTTTTTATTAGTCATGAACAGTTTCCATATCTATCTATCTATCTATCTATCTATCTATCTATCTATCTATCTATCTATCTATCTATCTATCTATGTATATATATATTTCCATATACATGAAAATTTAAGCATTTAAACTATATATATGGAAATGGAAACAATTTTTATTATATTTTGTACTAGTTGAAGTCCAGAGATTATGTGATGATAAAAAATCCTCACCTCAGTAACATTCTTAAAAATAACTATGACATTTTCACCATACACTCCATTAATGGTAAATTCATTGATAGTAGCCCATTTTGGGCACATTTTATTGTATAAATAAGTCACTTTTGTTTCACTTCAAAGATTTGTTTCTCAATCTGACTTTTTAGGAGTTACACAATCATGTTTTTAGTAAGATACATATACCATGAGTAAATCCCTTGACGAAAACACATGACTTGTGGAAAGAATTGAGGGAGACATATGGCGGGGGGCTACCATTTAAGCTCTACCATTAAGTGGTATTTGAATATCAGTGTTTAATGTTCTGATATCTAAAGCTCAAAGAGTGGCAAGAATAAACTAAGTGGTTGTTCTTTTGTCTTTTTTCCCATTACTTTAATCGAGCTCCCCACAACCCAGGAGACCATTGAGGAAGACCTTGAAGGCAATACATTGTACCATATTAATATATATTAAGCCAGTGACCTTATGATAGAGAAAAGAAAGCCAGAATTATATAATACCTGGTCTTGTGATTCTTTCCTACTTTCCTGGTTAAGGAAACACAGATGACCAATTAAAATCCTCCTGCAGGCCAGGCTTCAAACTCATACGCTTGTACGTGCATGTCCCATTCTGTGGCATTGTCTCGGTTCCTTAGCCAGGTAAGGGACCTATGGAGGGTGTCAAAGGCCTGGAAGAAAGGTATCTCAAAACTTGTTAGCCTGGGCTCCCAAATACTCTCAGAGAGATGACTCTCCTTTAACCAGAATTGCACCACAATATATGAGAAAAAATAGTGAAAGTTTGAGGTCATTTGTTATAATAACTAGTCTGCTCTTTTACAATAGTGTGATGTTTCATTTTAGAACATTTACTGGGTAAAGGAGTAGCATCAATTCCCATTCCCCTCCCACCAAACTGTACATGTCAAAGAGCTCTATTACCCAAACCCTGAAAGGTGAATATAGAGTTATAATTTATAATCTACTCACTCATTTTTGGAAAGCTCCTCAATTATAATTAAGATATGTCTTAATCCCTCATGGGGAAAGATGTACTTTCATTCTTATTTTAGGTTGCTGAATTCTGGGCAATGAAAAATTAATTCAAGCATACTATAAGCCAAAAAGTACCCTACTACAGTACAGAATTCATTTGTTAGTAATTGTATGCCAGATCTATGAATATTTTATTTGTATAATGCCCAAATTCATTAGAAAGGAACAAATGCCAGTTTTCTCTGCTTAACATTTTTTTTCATTGACTAAGTCACCCTTCTTGATTCATGCCACTTTTCATTCAACCCTGGTACCGTTTTTCTAGATGAAATGCATGAATATGGAAATAGCACACTATTTTAAAAATACCGAACTGCATCACATGCTTTCACTTTTGGGTTTATTCACATTCTTATTTCTAAACTAAATCTGAATGATAATCTGACTGACATCTATTTGTCTTCCAATTAAATTGTCCTGTATTTAATATGTATTACGATGGTAAAGTAAGCATTTCCTACATATTGGTTATACTCACATGTGAAGAGTACCTGATTCCAGCAAGGTGATGGGAGTATTATTCGGTCTTCATATGCTGCCCTAAGAGATGGAGTTCTGGAAAGTGTGCAGACCTTGATTCACTGAAAGAAGAGAAGACTGTAGGTCTCCTCTTGCTTGCACTGATATGATAAATACCAAGACAAGCAAGATGGGAAGAAAGGGTTTGTTTGGCTTATACTTCCTCCTCATGGTCACCACTGAGGAAGCCAAGGTAGAACTCAAGTAGGGCAAGGAACCTGGGAGCAAAACCTGAAAGCAGAGACCGTTGGTGGGGAGCTGTTCACTGGCTTGCTACTTCAGGCTTGCTCTGCTTGCTTTCTTATGGAACCCAGTTTGTCTAGGCCCTCTCATATCAACTATTATTAATAAAACACCCAAAACTTTAGAAATATCTTATGTGTCAACTTTTTTACTCCTTTAAAAAAATAGACTTAAAATAATGGAAGGCTAGAAGTAAGGAGGCTGAGGCAGCAGCTAAGTAGGCTTAAATGTCAAAACCTTGCTTAATAATAGCCCTCCTAGTAACATACTGAAAAACTTATTAATGACACTTCTTCAGTGTGGTACCCAAAACTTACCTCTCAATTCCCCCACACCAGTGTAAATGAAAGTTTTTATCATCCCGCTCAGTCCCATAGTCATTCAGTCTGAAAGAAACACATGGAGGCTTAATTATAAACTGTTTAATCTACTAGCTCAAGTTTGTTATTAACTAGCTCTTACAACTTAAATTACCCATAATTCTTGTCCATGTATAGCTATGTGGTTTGGTACCTTATCTCAGTGAGGCATTCTTATCTTGCTTCCTTCTGTGTCTAGCTGGTGACTGCATCTCTGTCTTTTCTCTTCCCAGAATTCTCCTAGTCGGATTGACCCACCTATATTTTCTGCCTGGCTACTGGCCAACCAGCATTTTATTAAACCAATACAAGTGACAAATCTTTATAGTGTACAAGAGCATTATCCCACAGCATACCAGCTGCATGATTATTTTATAGTTAAAATATCTGGCTCTGTCCTCTGTACAATATAACAAGGGAGGAATTCAGGACAAGAAATAACTAGGGCATTAGTCCTGGAACTGTACACTCACACAGTCCTTTTAGCGAGAGTTAGGTCTGTCCAATAGACTGTGACATTACTCAGCCTTGCTAGATCCCTATGGACTCTTATTTCTTTACTTTCTTTCTTGCACAGTTTTATAACATAGAGAAAATGGAAAAGAGAAAGTCCTGTGGTCTGCCTATCTTAGCATTCTAACTGCTTCCTTTGTTCCTGCCCTGCTGCTCCATAGTTAAAAAGTAGCATTTATAGAGTGGGTTTTGCTACATATGAGATTTTATGTTGTGCTTTTAAGAGGCTAATATGTTGGATACAAATATTATACCTTCACAGTGTTGCTGTGAAGTCTTAGAAACCCTAATATTACTGTTGCAGATATTTTCACTGATTGATATAAACTTTGGATGTTTTATTGTTTTGTTTTGCTTTTTTTTTCTTGTAGTACAGCAAAACTCTTTTTCTTAGATTTGGTTTATCCTAATTTTGCTGACTGAAAAGATATTCTTCAGCTGGAAGTTGAATCCTGTCTGCTTCTGGTTATCCTATGGAAAGAGTTTCTTGGCTATGTCCTCTTGAGTTTTACCTTTACCATCACTGGAATATTCCTTCAGGTTGATTGGGGAACTCATATTCAAACTTAGCTTCAATCTCCTCTACTCTCTTCAATCTCTCTCTCAGTCTGTCTCTCTCTCTCTCGTCTCATCTCTCTCATCCCCCACAACAGGCACATCACACTGTAATAACGCAAGATGTTTTGAAATGGCCATTAATAACTTGACGTGGTTAGCGTGCAGCTGATCAGAGGCCAATTCTATAAATATTTTAAAAATGTCACATGTGCATGTATATGCCTAGCATGCATGTTAAAGGTCAGAGGACAAGCTCTAGTGTTGGTCCTCAGGCCTTTTCCACGCTTTCATGGAGAGAACATCACACTGCCTGGAGCTGCGCCTTGTATACCATGCTTGTTGGTCCTTTATATTATTCTCGGGATCTGCCTGTATACCTCCTTTGATCTTGTCCTTCCCCACCCCACCCCCCCCTGACAGGCATGGCACTATGTCACCCAGGTTTTTTTTTTTTTTATTTGGTTTTTCGAGACAAGGCTTCTCTGTAGCTTTAGAGCCTGTCCTGGAACTAGCTCTTGTAGACCAGGCTGGTCTCGAACTCACAGAGATCCGCCTGCCTCTGCCTCCCGAGTGCTGGGATTAAAGGCATGCGCCACCACCGCCCGGCGTCACCCAGGTTTTTATACGGGCCCTGGAGATCTCTGTGCTTGCAAGGTAAGTGATTATCAACTGAGCCATCAACCCAGCTGTAACTCTTAACGTTATTTAAGCAATGGTTTAGATAAGAGAGTTACATTTGTTAAATATAGCAACGAGAGAAACAGGAGCGCATAGGATGTCGTTTGATCCCAGTAAAGTGGCATTATTCATTTTCTTTTAATTTTAGAGTAAATTTTCTCTGGATTCTCCCTATTTTTGAGATTAAAAAGTAATTACATCACTTTTATCTTCTCCTTTTCTCTAAACCTGTCTTAAGTCCTATAACCCTCCTTGTGCTCTTTCAAATTGGTTGGCCTCTATTTTATTAACGTTTGCTACATTGGGGTGTGGTGTGTGTGTGTGTGTGTGTGTGTGTGTGTGTGTGTCTGTGCGTGCTTCCCTAAATATTGTAAGCACATCCTGGTAGTAAGTATAATGCTTATCATGTATGTTCTAAGTGATGACTACGAGTATTAGATAACTTTTGGTGTTCTCTCCTCGAAGAATACTATTTTCCTCCACTCTTTGAGAATGAATGTTAATGTCACATCTTTCACATATCCAAGGACAGATTACCAGGAAATGGCTGAACTTAAACCAGTCCTTTTACATTGTTCAACCTATTGCTCTCTATTCTAGGTGTACGAATATCTCATTTATCTTGTTAATCTCCCACAGTGTGAATAGATACTGATGGATGGCAAAGGGGAATTAACGTCTGTTCTTAGCAGCATGGGATCGTAGAAGCGAAGCAGGTCTTCCAAAAAATATTGTTGGAAATACTTCTCAGGGAAATGCTGACTGTCAAATATTCTGTTTGGATATGTTGATCTTTAAGTACTTTTGAAAATCCTGCTAAGTATTGAAACTGGGAAATAGGAAATGCATTAAATAGTTTTGTTCGCTGCTTTTGTATATATTTGAGTGTTTCCTTAGTAAGAGGTTAAAAACGAGTTCTTTTAAGACTTGACATTTGGGTCTACTCCGTGTGTTAAGTGTTTAAATTATATTTGTGATTCAAATAATGAGCAGTCATGACATGTACCCTGTTTCTCCTTCTGTCGCCTCACAACTTCTGCCAAGGAGCGTAGAAGCGGGATTAAATCTTCATAGAAAGGAAGCACTGAAGACCAATTGAGTGGATGGGATAATAGTGTAGCTTTTAAAACAGAATTTTGTGTTCTTGGACTGTTCACGTGATGCCAGAAAGCAAGATTGTATAAATATTAAAAGATACAATGCCTAAATGGCGACTGTGAATAACTGAGTGTGAAGTTGCAATGTATTGCTGGCAAGGAGCTTGTTGATGGAATTAAGATTTCAAGACGGTGGAAGGACTAGCGTTGGAGAGTAAGACACAAGGCCAAGAGCAAAGCAAATTAAGGGCACAGGGAACATACACCCAGGCAATAAACACCAAAGATAGCAGCTTGGTTGGACATGTGGGCAGATAGATTATTAGGAGTGTTCTTAAAACACAGAAGTGTTAATAAACATCAAGGAGACACTTCATTCTTACCTGATAAAATGAAAATGTAAATGAGCTCCCACAGTCATATTAAAAATTTATAACAAAATTAACAAAATAAGGTGCATAGGTTCTGTCTTAGGTGCAATACAATGAGGGAAGAGAAGGGGGAGTTGAGGCCAAGGGCATGCAAAGCAGCAGTAATTAGGAGAGGAGAAGAACACTCCAGCCAACAGATAGACACGTTGAGAAGCTTTGATTCAGTAGAAAGGTTGATATTTGCTGTTTTGGGCTAGTATTTCAATTTGGAGACCAACATGCCTCATCCTCTCCTCCTCCACAGAGTTGTGCCAGAACGGACCTGTCCTGGATACTAGGACAGTCAAGATTCTGCGCGAAGAGGTACAGGCCAAGCTGGTGAAAGAGAAACACCTTGAGATACTCCCCATTAGTCCCTGCTTCCCCGTGTTTCTTTTTTGTTTTATATGTATATGTATTTTTTCTTTTTTTTTTTTATTAAAGATTTCCATCTCCTCCCCTTCCCTCCCCTCCCTTCCACCCATACCCCCACTCCACCCTCTCCAAAGACAAAGAGCCATCAGGGTTCCTTCAACTATGTTAAGTCCAAGGGTCCTCCCAGCTCCCCCTAAGTCCAGGAGGTGAGCAACCAAACTGACAAGGCTCACAGTGAGGCCCGTCCAATGCTGTAGAGGTCGTTTACCCCATGTTTCTAAATCCATCATTCAGCTGAGACTACATTCGTTGTTCAGCTGTATTTTCAAATTTGGAAGCCAGGAAAATGGAAGAGATCTCCTGGGTAAACTGCCAGCGAGAAAAGGGGGCATAAGGGATTGGGGGTTGGTTGAGTTGGGGTAGGAGGGTGGAGAGTAAAGAAAGTGACATCTTAATGGGGTGGAGGCATTTCGGGGTTAGGGAGAAACCTGGTAGCAGGGAAACTCCAAGGAATCCACAGAGATGGAGCCAGCTAAGACTCCTAGCAATAGTGGATAGGTAACCTGAACTGGTCATCTCCTGTAATCAGATCGATGACTACCCTAATTGTCATCAGAGAGCCTCCATCCAATAACTTATGGAAACAGATGCAGAAATTGACAGCTGAGAACTGTGTCAAGCTTCAGGAATGCTTCTGAAGGAGGGAAGGATCGGGATTATATGCGCCGGGGTCAAGGTCATGAAGGGGAAACCCACAGAGACAGCTGACCTGAGCTAGTGGGAGTTCATGCACTCTAGATTAGGCAGCTAAGGAGCCTGCCGGACATAGGCCATCTGCATCTGGGTGACAGTGTGTAGCTTAGTTTGTGTTGTACATCTCCTAGCAGTGGGATCAGGAACTACCCTTTGACTTGAGCCGGCTTTTGAGAAACATAGTCTCCATTCTGGATTGCCCTCACCCAACGGTGATACAGGGGGAGGAGTCTGGTCCTGCATCAACTTAATGTACCATGTTGTTTTGTTGATGCCCATGGGAGGCCTGCCTCTTCTGAAGGGAGACCAGAGGAAGAGTAAATCGAGAGGGGACTAGATGGGAGGCAGGGGGAGGGAACAGGAGGAGAGGAGGGAGGGAAGAAACGGTGGTTAGTATCGAAAATAAACGAAAAGCTGTAATTAGTAAAAATAAGTTGTGAGGCTACCAGTAATTTATTTTTTTTTAAGTTCTTTTGTGTTGTGAGTTAACCAGGGGTCTTGTCAGATTTTATAGTGAAATAAAGTTACATGGAAAAGAAAAACAAAACAGAAAATGGGGTTAGAAGATTCATCCATTTTCTCTTACATACTGTTAAAATAAGTAATATGCAAGAATTATCATGTAACCCATCTGGCTAGGGTCGTAGCTTGGTTGGTAGAGTACTTGCCTAGTAACACATGAAGGGTGGAACGCAATAGCCACAAGGCCTCTTGGGATAAATGAGACCTTGCTTTTATTTTTATTTTTCTCATGGTTTATTTTTTTTATATTTAAAAATTTCCATCTCCTTCCTCCTCCTCCCCCTTCCCTTCCCTCCTCCTCCCCCTTCCCTCCCCTCCTTCTCCCCTTCCCTCCCCTTCCCTCACCCATACCTCCCCTCCCTCCCTCTCAGGCCAAGGAGCCATCAGGGTTCCCTACTCTATGTTAAGACCAAGGTCCTCCCAGCTCCCCCCAGGTCCAGGAAGGTGATCGACCAAGCTGAGAAGGCTCCCACAGAGCCCGTCCATGCAGAAGAATCAGAGCCCAGCGCCATTGTCCTTTGCTTCTCAGTCAAGAATGGATGAAGAAACTGTGGAATATATACATGCTAGAATACTACTCAGCGGTAAAAAAACAATGACATCTTGAATTTTGCAGGCAAATCGATGGAAATAGAAACACTATTCTGAGTGAGGTAACCAGACCCAAAAGATGAACATGGGATGTACTCACTCATAATCGGTTTCTAGCCATAATTAAAGGACATCGAGCCTATAAATCTGGGATCCTTGAGAAGATAATAAGAAGAACCTCCACCTGACGATAGATGAAGAAAATGACAGAGCCCCACATGGGAGCACTGGACTGAGCTCCCAAGGTCCTGATGAGGAGCAGAAGGAGAACCTTGCTTTTAAAACAGGGCAACCAGAAAATGTGTCTTCTTACAAATGCAGGAAATTAGTGCAGTTTTTCTGAATGTTACTTTTTTCGAATTTCTTCCTGGGTCATACTTTCACCATGTTACAAAATGTTTTAGATGAACATAAAAGATAACAATGTACATAAGCATGTATAAAATTCAAAATCATTTATAAACTGTACAACAGGGAGCTATGAATAGCTCAAAACACGAGGTGCTTCTGTAATGTTGTGTCTTCTGTGGGGCTTGAGTTACCATTTGCCAATTGAGAAATGCTTGAGACAAAGAATTACAGAATTCAGGATAGATTTAACTACAAAGTATCATCTCAACTCTGTATAGGAAGTAAAATAATTTGCATAGATGAATGCTGGAGGGAAATGTTACCATGTATCAGGATTTTCAATGTCCTCTGCATGTACTTTGTTTTTTTTTTCATAAAAGGGAGACATTTTGCTTTGACTCACCAAGGCCAGCTGGACTGGGAACTGACGGAGCATGTGAATTCAAACCGGATTCTCTTGAACGTGGCTGGCAATGAGGGCTGCTCTGATGGAAGCCAAGGACAATGGCACTGGGTTTTTGATTCTACTGCATGGACTGGCTTTGTGGGAGGCTAGTCTGTTTGGATGCTCACCTTCCTAGACCGGATGGAGAGGAGGGGAGGAACTTGGACTTCCCACAGGGCGGGGAAACCCTGACTGCTCTTTGGACTGGAGAAGGAGGGGGAGGGGGGAGAGGGGGAGGGAAATGGGAGGAGGGGAGGAGGTGAAAATTTGTAATAATAACAATAAAAAATAAATAAAATAAAAACCAGAATATAACGATTGCATGGGTATCGGAATAGTCACATGCCAGCTATAGCCAGCTACTATTCTGCATTTGAATTTAGGAACTGCTGTGTATTTCCTGGCCCCTGCCTTGTTTTTGCCACCTGTAAAATGGGGCTAATGACAGACCGGCCTCCCCAGCTGTCTGAGAGGGGGCCCATGCATGAGTCACCACACCAGTGCTCTCACAAGTTCTCAGCTCACTGCTCCCTGTGGTCTCCTCAGATTTACGTCAGAAAAACTGTTTGGTATGCTGAATAGTTGATCTTCATTTCTCAACTCCCTGGTTATAGCTTTTTGTTCATTTTAATGCAGCGCTTTGAAAAACGTGTCAGCCGCCTGGCAATAAATTCCCGCGATAGTGTTTATTACGATGGCAAACAAAGCCTTCTGTTTCCCCATGGGTGTCGTTGTGGTAATCATGGCTTCAGCCACAACAAGCTTCTGATTAGATCAATTAATTCAGGCAGACAAGTATTTGTTTTGCATTTCTTTAGCTTTGTGCTCCCCAGTGGCTTCTCATTGCTAAATTGTTCCTCACATGTTAATGTATCTAGACCACTGACTGGAGTGATAAATCTGAAATTACATCCACGAAAGCATTTTATCCAACACCAGGACACCACTAGAGTCTTGATCACTGAGGTGAGAGACAGGAGGCTATGGAAATGGTGCACACTTCATCTGACCAAGCTCTGCATGGCTTCTTAAATCTTGTCTAATACTTAGAAATATTATACTGCTAAGAAAATTGGGCATGTTGGAGCACACTTCTAAACCAAGTCTGTGATAGCCGAGGTAGGAGTACTTTGTGTTCCTGGTCATACTTGGCTATATAGTGAGTTTATGGCCATCCCAGCCTACCTACAAGAGACTCCATCTCAACTCCTTCCTTCCTCACAAACAACAAAGAAACAAACTACCCAGAATTAGAAACTGAGATTGATTTTTTTATTTCTTAGCCAATTGAGCATTTTTACTCATTTTTACATTAGCAGTAGTATAGTAGCTATATATATATATATATATATTATATAAAATGATCTTTATTTTATTCTCGATGTCCACTAATTCTTATCCAGTCTCCTATGTCACAGACTCCTTTCCTGAGTCCCACGTTTCAGTTCTAGAAAGAGTGACTGCTCGTCAAAGTTGCTAGTTCACAACCTTTGGTATTTCTTCCTCTGCTTCCAGACTAACGTCTCATGATTCTGAGCCCAATTGTACTTACTGATGCTCCGTATTGAAGATCCCTCCTACAGGGCTCCGAATGATATAGCCCATTCCCAATTCGAACTAAGCCTGAATAAAACTTTCTTACACTAAAAGACATCAGCCACTTGATAAGATCACCCCATTGTCTGAGCTCTTATAGCATGAAATATGAGGAAATTTTGTGTAACTCATGATCATTATTAACGTTGGCTCTTTTGGTTAGGTCAGCCTTTCTCATTGGTATGGTAGAAAACTGAACTGGGTAAGTCTTTCCTATAGGGGACTATCCTGAGCAACAACAGTTTCCATAATCTTTCTTGGTTGAGAACGACTGAATTAGAGTCTCCAAAAAGTTTAGTTCTTTTACCTGCTTGGGATAAATTTTGGATAGGAATAAAAGGAATCTTACCTTATTTTCTCTCTCTGGAGATAGGCTGCCATTGAGGTTAAAGTCTGCCTCCACCAACTTACAAGGCTGTCTTCAGCTTTTGTTTCTTCTATTTAGTTTATTCTTTTGGGTTATTTTTATTATGTGTAATATTTCATTCATTTCCAGTGTTTTAATTATATTTTATCCCTATGAGACATTTTAAGTATTTGAAAAGTTTGGGTCCTTGTAATTATTCTTCTTTTTCAAAATTTACATATTCATTATTTTTCACTTTGGTTTCCAAATAAGCTCTTATATGGTTTTGTGAAGGCCTTTAACAGTTTCCTTAGAATTTTAGCAAAATTACATTGAACATGATAACCATAACAAAAAAAACCTGACAGTGTTTCAAGAACCACTGTCATTTACAGGAATGTTAGGTAGAGTCATTTATTCAAATTTCCCTGTATGAAGCTCAAGAGAGCCTCATTGTTTTCTTCAGAAAAACCTATGTTCTTCCTAAGTATATTTTTAGGTATCTACTATTGATATTGAAAATTATGAGGGTTTTGTTGGTTGGTTTCAATGTATCTTATGACCCGTTCATGGCTAGCTTAAAAGAAAACCTAAATACGTTCTCTTATTTATTAATTTTCTGAAAAAATATTAAATTATTATAAATAATATTATCTAGCTACTAGTCATAGATGATCAATCTATTTTAACGAAAGAATTTCAGAAAATGTAAATTTTGCATGAAGCTATTATTTCCTCATAGAAAGTACAGCCTTTACAAGTTTTTCAAGTTTTAATTTTCTCAACTTATTGAAAGCTTTCCAAGAAAAGTTCTAGAAAGAACACATTGAAAGGAGACAACATCTTCTTGACAGGCCTCCTGACTGGATACAAAGAAAGATGTGGATGTGGGTTTTCCTCTTTCTCCATCCTTGGTATCATGAGGTCTATTGCTAGATTCATAGTGCTGGGGGATATAAGCATTTATGATAATCCAGTTTTGCTATGTCAGCTACTGAGGTTCAAGCCAAGAACAATGATGAACCTGAGACTTGAGGGGCGGGTAGACACCAGAGATCTTTCCACCAGGCTTAAGCAGTTTAGACCTACTCTGCGGATGGTATGAGATTGGGATATTGTATCCATAATCCTTTTAGACTTGATTTTGGCTGGAAAATTGGTGTGGCATGTGGTGGCAGCTTTCCAACAGCTGTCAGATAGACTTACATGAAGTAAACAAGAGAAAAAAAAATTACTGTCCAGGGAAGGGGATAATTAACCATATTGAATTGGGTGTATTAGTTGGGGCTAGTGTTCCTGTTGATGAAACACCATGACCAAGAGCAATGTAGGGAGAAAAGGGTTTAATTGGATTACAAATCTGAATCACCGCCCATTAAGGGAAGCCAAGACAGTCACTCAGCATGACAGGAACCTGAGGACAGGAACTCAAGCAGAGAGGCCCATGCAGGAGTGATGCTTACTGGCTTGCTCCTTGTGGCTTTCTCAGTCTGCTTTGTTATAGAGCCCAGGACATCCAGCGCAAGGTAGTACCACTTGATGGGTTTGCACCTTCCCACCTCAATCACCAATTTAGAAATGCCCTACAGGCTTTTCCTACAGCTGGATCGCATGGAGACGTTTTCTCAACTGAGATTCCCTTTTCTGAGATAACTACTGTTTGCATCGAGTTGGACATAAAATTAACCATTATAATGGAGTATTCCAGCAATGAAGCCGATAACAGAACCATTTACTAAGGGGATAGTGTGAGGGATTGATATGGTTACAAGCACACCTAAGCGGGAAGCATGTTTCTCAGGATGTCCTTTCTTCAGTTTCAGATTACCAATGTACAGCATTTTATGTGAGATCTGAAAGCCAGTGGATCCAGGACTTGGATGAATCTTGCAGAGAATGCCTGAGAAACACCTAGGCATATGAGGTTCTTGCTGACATGCTAGTTGACCTGTTTTGACTTGGACTCTATCCATAGATCATCTAGTTCTTGCTAGTTTTCTTTCCAGTTTTCCTACACAGACCCAGGATTAAGGGACAGCGATGTATAAACTGTCAGATTCTACAATGAATCTAAAAATGATTATCTCTAAAGGTCCTGTTTTTCTAATTGTCTTCTGACTGATAACACATATAGGGTGATATATCAGGAAGGGTGTGCCCTCTCACCGACTTTCTATTTAGAACCCCTTTGTGGCAAATAGCAGAAAGCTTCAGAGTGGAGGACACGTGGGAAAGTAAACCTAGAGAAGTTAATATGTTCTTAAAGGTTAGTTTTTGAAATGCTGGACTGGATTGTATGAAATGTCTTGATGCTAAGTTGGTAGGGCAGGCAATTGGATATCCACGATTCAGAGAATGAATAGTTGTGGCAACTTATTGAAGTCACTGTAGAAGGAGTATCTAAAATCATGAATATTTATGAAGTTACCCAGTAAAAAGGAGGTGTAACAAGTGAAGTGGGCAGACATAGTACAGCATCCTTGAGAAAATAAAAACATTTAAAGTGTGTGGTGGGAAGAAATAGGCCAATAAAGATTGACACACAGAGGCTTTTAAAAAAACAAGGGGGCCGGGCAGTGGGTGGCGCACGCCTTTAATCCCAGCACTCGGAGGCTTGAGGCAGGCGGATCCTTATGAGTTCGAGGCCGGCCTGGTCTACAAGAGCTAGTTCCAGAGTACAGCTAGGACGGTTACACAGGGAAACTATGCCTTGAGAAAAACCAAAAAATAAATAATAAATAAATAAATAAAAGCAAAAAGGATGAGGATACAATGGAAATTAGTTCTCATAAGCAAGGTCTACTCAGTCCCTTGTATTCAGATTTTCACAAAGACTGAGAGTTTCCCGGGTGGTAGCAGAGGTAAAAACCATCTGGGTGCTAGATGGAGATTAGGAAATAAAGTGATAGTCTAGAACCCATCAGAAAAGCAAATAGAATACACAGTAATGGGAGAATAGGCAAGAAATAGACACACACACACACACCACACACACCCACATTATAGATGGAGATTTTTCTCCATCCCACCTGTCTAACTGAACTGGTTTCTCTCTGCCCACCAGGTCCCACAGCTGCCTATGAAATAATCACTCTGCTGCTTAATATGTTACAATTGTTTGACCAATGGCTTAGACCTTCTTACTGTCTAGGTCTCTCTTAGAGATTAACCTGTTTTTATTAATCTATGTATCACCACGTAGTTTGTGGCATCTCGCTTCCCCAGTAGCTACATGGCATCTCCCCTACTCTGCCTTCTCATTCTCCCTTTGTTTCCATTTACTGCCTAGGTATATTCTGCCTAGCCATCGGGCTGAAAGAGATTTATTCATCAACCAGTAAGAGAAACACATAGTCACCGCATACAGAAGGACATCCTACAGCAATATATAGAAATACATATGATAAATATATGTATGTATGTATGTATGTATATATTCCATAGTTTCTGGTGAGGAGAAGACAATAAAATAAGAAAGGCATTGCAATTGAAATGGATAGAGCAAAGATCTTGGGTTATCAGAAGGAATTAGGATCAAGAACCCAGGAAAGTTTGTTGCTGAGAGAAGAAAGGCACTTGTAAAACAAATTGCAAAAGGTGCAATTTCTTGATGTTTGTAATTGTAGATGGTTTACAGATAGAGAAGTACTCTTTTCTTAATTTAGCTTTTGTTTCATCTGTTTATTTGTAAGTATAAAGTTATCTTCTGAAGGTGATTAGTGAAATACAAGACAATGTCAGAAACAGTTCCTGCTGTAAATAGAGATAAACTTGATACAAAGAGAAACAAGTTCTGGCAGGATGATCGAAGGAAACTATGCTAGGGAAGAAAACCTTTTGGTGTAATATCCATTTATAAAAATAATAATAGCAATTTCTTCCATAGGACCTATGACCTTCCCAAACCTACACTCTTGCAAAATAAGTCGTAGCATATTATACTTACGTACGTGCTGAGAAACTGTGTCTTCCTACAACGTTCTCCTATATGCTGATATGTGTACCTTGCATTTATGGAGAGCAAAAGGTAGTCAGGCATCAGTCCTTCTTGTAAAACAGGTCTCAGATGCAATCAGCAGTGCTGGTTACTACCATAACAGCCATACCATTGCTTTGCCATGATCATTTCATGCTAGGCATAGCGTCTATTATCAGCTGGTATAGTCCACAGCTAGATAAGACCCACTGTGACTGTTCTCTCACAAAATTTGCATATTTTCTTCCTTGACCATGAAAACTAGCCAGTTTCCTTTCTAAATATCTGTGTTGGCACTCAAACAATAGTGCCATTCTCAGCCTTCATCAGAGAAGCTGCCTTTCTAGAGTGGCAGTAGTTAGTCCAGAGACTCACAATTGAACTGTGACTGTGAGGTTCTCAAACATAAGCAGGACCTCTAAACCAACCCCTCCTCAGGCTCTGGGAGCATCAGGGAAGAGAAGGCAGAAGGAATGTAACAACCAGGGATGAAGTACTGATAAACAGGGTCTTCTGGACTTGACAGAGCCATTGAATGCATAAGACTTGCCCAAAATTGTACCCTTTGTTATTACATCACACATACGTGAGGAAATCAAAAGGCCCCTGGTCTTACTACGGCATTTAATTAATGCTGGGAAGGGGATGCCCTTCTCTTCAACTGTGTAGCCACTGATAAATTGCCCATATTCTAGTAAATACTCTTCATACTCATGCAAGTAACCATAATCAAAACTCAGTGGTTCAAATAAAACCCTAAAATAACAGTCATCAAAGTTGGAGGAGGCTTGTTGGGAACAATCTTTTTTTTTTTAGCATGCAAAAAAGGAGGGAGAATATAAACAGTAATGGTGGGGGTTGGTGGGAAAATACTCCAAACTCAGTACGTATATGTATGAAATTATCAAAAACTTAAAAAAAGCTGTTGATCTTATAAAAGGATTGTCTACAGAGAGCAAAGAAGGCCACAGGAAGACACTCGGAAAGTGGGTGGCCTAAATGGATGCCTATTGCAAGAGGAGCCAGAAAAGGAGGCCATGTTCTGATGGCAGAGGTGATGCTGAACATGACAATCAGGAATTGGAAAAGGAAAAAGCCATAAGGCAGAGAAAAGTGGAGTATGGGTTGATAAGCAGCCTCGTGGTGTAGCTGGGTATTTAATTCTCAGAACTTCCTCCTATACGCTAACATATGCTTCTGTGCAATCATGCAAAGCAGAATGCAAGCACTCATAATTATACAATCTTTCGAGAATATCTGAGGTGCCAGGATCCTGTTAGGCACAAGGGATAGAGAAACGCGAATATAATCCTTCTTCTTCCATGGGTGGGTGTAGTTTAGTGCAGAACACAAAATAGAAGAACCAAGATGAGAGAGCGAATACTGAATGAACTAATGCAGCCTGTGTGGTCAGAGATGTTCGAGCTTGCTGCCTGCCTCGTCTGGCTGTGTCAGAGGGAGCTCCTTAAAAAGCTTGTGAGTCGCACTCGGGAGGCAGAGGCAGGCAGATCTCTGTGAGTTCGAGGCCAGCCTGGTCTACAAGAGCTAGTTCCAGGACAGGCTCTAAAAAAGCTGCAGAGAAACCCTGTCTCGAAAAACCAAAAAAAAAAAAAAAAAAAAAAAAAAAAAAGCTTGTGAGTCTTACAGTCACCCAGCACCACAGTAAAACCGGAGAGTTGGAGTTAAGATGGGAAAGAGAAAAACTGCTCCACTCCGAGCCTATAACCTCAGCTACTTCAAATGTGCATGTCACGTCACATACCTCTTGGGATATAGGTCCCCGCTCTGCCGGGAGCAGATAAATGTCAACAACAACAACGGATCACCTTTTGTATGTTATAGTCATCTTGCCTTAACCATGAGTTGTGTCTTAAAATCAATTGAGGATGCCGAGAGCATGTCAATGTCTGTGCCCCTGCTGCGGCCAGGGGCCCCTGTTGATGTCGGTGGCCCATATTACTATCAAAAGCCATGCAGATAGATCTCCATGGTCTGTGCTGCCACCTGGAGCTATGCTGATGCCCACGTGGCCTGTGGTGTAGCCAGAAACCACCTGAAAGTCTGTGACCGGCGCTGCTGCTGACTACAAAGGGCAAAGGAAGCTTCTTTTGCAGTGGTGTCGATTGACCACAGTTTAGAATGAAAGGCATTGAATTCTTCTGTGACACGTTCCCTTCGCAAAACAAACAAAACAAACAGGCTAGACAGGACGGCGTTGACGAGGACTCTTAAAAACTGTGGTAAGGACGCTGAAGTGGTAGACCCTTCCAGCTGATGGCTTCTTGGGGGCAGGAGCGGGAAAGTACTTAGTTCTCTTAAGGGACTGTCCACTGGGAATTTGACCATGCTCCATTGAGTATAGGAGCAATACAAATTGGACTCATTTTTTTCTTCTTCTTTTATTGTGGGAGGTCGCAAAGGTTGGGGAAGTGGACCTGGAAGGACTGGAAAGTGAATGTGATCAGGGTACATTTGGTGAAATTTCTAAATAATCAATAAAAATATTGTGATATATGTATATATATGCACACACATATATGTTCAATTATAATTGTTTATATTTTCAAAACATTTGTCTGAATTCTGTCATTGCTGGGCTATTTTCAAACCTCTCAATGCAAGTCAAGTCAGTTAAATGGATTCTCAATTAGGCTTCCCTCTGGAATTAACCACCACAGCCTAGTTAATTATGAATGACTTAGCGTCATCTAGCTTAGAACTCATATATTAGATTTTCCAAGCTGTTACCAGTTGCTAAATGATCTACTGTAATGAGAAATCGAGGAGGCCCCGAAGTGACTTGTAATCGCATTTCCTCACCAAGGGAGCGTTTCTTCCACCTTGAACACCCTTTCTTCTTTCTTCTGCTGTCTGCCTTCTACTTGTCCTCCAAGATACCCTGCCACGGCCTCCTTCTAGGGAGGGCTACACGGTTGTTACTTATTTCTATCCCCCCCTCACCACAAAGCAATAAAACACTACATAGTAATTACACCTAGTTTTAAAGGGTTATTATTTTGTATTTTCTGGGAAAAAAGTGGTGATTGCTGGTAGCAGATTATTATTATTGAGTTCCATTTTATTAAACTGCAGTGGAAGCATTTTTATAACTAGGCATCCTTATTCATGGAGGAGACACTTTACCATTCATATAACAAATACTTAACACTTGTGCCAACCACAATAAAAAGTATTGGGAATACAATATGTGTTCCTGAAAGCTTTGTAAATCATAAACATAGGCCTTCATTGGCTAACACATACATTCCTACGTGCTGGGACTGAGCTACTCCCAGGGGCTACAGCAGTGACTGATACAGTAAAGAGCAAGCAGACCAGGCCCCCTCCTCTCTCAGTACCACAAGCATAAGTAAACTACGGGCAGAGTCCTATGTAGATATGAACATAATTATTGCCATAAGGCTTGTACTATGGGCCTGTTACCTCTGCTTATAATCCCCTATTTCAACTGTGATTCAGACATGCAGAACATTAAGGGTCATTTAAAGTGACGGTAACAGCCCACACTGCTCTTCCTGTAGGTTGAGAATACACTTCATTTACTGCTACAGGGAAACACATGTGAAGGAACAGAGCGCAGCATTATATGTCATTGGTCAACACTTTCATTTACATATTCTGGAGCTGAGACCCAGGAGGAGTGGGTGCCCTTGAAGAAGTCACAGATGGATTAGTGCAGGAAACCACATTCCTAATTCTTTGTCCCTTCCTATTTTAGAAAACGGCATAACAGACACATTTCTCAGCTCGCTTTTGTAGGGTATCTCTGGCTTGGGAAAGATGGTTTTCTGTTGCTTTGGAAACAAAGACATATGAAACTTTCTGAAACATCCATTTGATAACTCCATGCTGAATGTTTGACGGTGTCAAACATATAGACACTTCCTTCTTACTGTAATTTTTGCTTAAGGTTTTCTAATTCAGGTGCTACTTATCATAATTAGCAATAGTTTCAATTCCACAATGCCTTCCAGAATTACTTTTTTATTATACATATAAAAATGTAATGAATTCACGTCGTGGTTCTGAACCTGAGGTCAGAATGAATTGGCTGTGCAGAAAAGAAATCTAGACACGAGGACGAGAAAAGGATAATGCCCGGGGGCGACTGTGATCGAATACATAACAGACGTGTGTGGAATGTCATAACGAAGTCCATTATTTTATATAACTAATGTGCACTAAGAAAGGGAGTGGCTATACTAAAAAGAAGCCTTTCAAAATACCTCATGCTAAAATAATAAAGTGGTTGATAAAATACAAGTGTAAAATATGCATTGCACGTAGCATAGAGATGCATAGTGAAAGTAAAAGACTCATCATTTAATGATATATGAAATCTGAAACTTCAGCTTTGAAGTGGCTTTCATTGAGAGTTTATTTTGTAACAGAGTTTGGTGAGAGAACCAGGTTTAGATTTTACTATTGGATATCATAGGGTTAAATTTGCTGCCTTACTGGGCCACAGACTAAGAGTTCTAGATGTGGGAAGGGGGGGTTAGGCAAACTGTGACTCACTCAGTCAGTTTGCACACCTCCCCTGGAACTAGGATGCAACTCACCCAGTTTGCACATTGCTGGAATTAGGATTCGACATGGGTTTGATGTTTTTCCCCCAAATTGCCAATCCCTCTGATTTGAACTCCAGTTGCTTCTCATTGGTCCCTGTTTTCAAACGGTTCAATTATCAAATTATTAAATAAAAATGTAGAAAACTAACTGCGAAAAGCCCAACCAAAAAGGAGTTCTACTTGCACATACAAAGCGGTGTGTGTGCACTGAAAACTAAGTATCAAAAACATCCCATGTAATGAGTCATTTTCAAAAGCAAAGTTTGTTAGAAGAAATTGCCACCATGCAGTATAACTTAGTAGTTATTTATGAAACCCAGTAATATAATGTATGGAATTATAGCTCATCTTATCATTTGGTTTAAAATGTTTAGAAAATATGCCTAAATTTGAAGGTCTAGAAATAATTTGTTTAATGGTTGGTAGAGATAAATTATTTCCAGCAAAACAGATAGCCTCTCTTGAAAAGCAGTATCTCTAGTTAGGGTATAAAATGGAGCATGCGATATGCAGATGACATCTTAAAAGACGGTAAATGGTAAAGGGATGTGCCTACAGAACACCTGCAACACCACGCACTATCTTCCTTCTAGAATCTCTTCTGTATGATTGCTGATACCTGACAGCCTTTATCAACTGTCAGAAAAAGTTTCTCTTCTGAAGCCACCAGGCAGTGTTGAATGTTGTATTGACCTGTACAGAGGAGGTTGTCACATAAAATGATGAATCATGTCTCTGCAATTAATGTCACCTGCTGCTGAATGAAACGCTTGCTAAAATGGATGAAGGAAGAATGCAAAATATATCTACCAAGGATATAATATCTTACTTGCTTCTCACAGTTGCTCCAATGGGTGTATTGGTATCTGCTTTCTATCGATTAATTGATTAACGAATGTCTAGGTTAGAGCTATTGTCAAATCTGAGTGTCCTGGGGAAGGAGGAACCTGAATGGGAGGCAAGAAATCCCACTGTTGACATACAGCAGTGCCACCAGCACTTTTGCATATCAGGTCTAAGTGGCGTTTATTTCACCTGTAGAAGATTCATTACCCAGTCACTTCCAAGAGTCGACGCTGAATGGATACCCCTCTTCCATTTCTACATGTCTAAGCAGGAGTAGGTCTAACTGCACATTTGGTCACGGAGGTGCTGGCATTGGCTCTGTGGTCTTCTAGCTGATGTGGCTCATCCTTTACATTTCTAGCCCTGGCTTCTTTCACTATTTGGCATCAATGAAAACTGATGGTCCTAGCATGGGGACTGTTGCCAGGGTGTGTGCCTGCCTTTGCCTGCACTTACACAGTCAGTATTGCTGCTCCTGGTCATTTTAATCAAGGACTCTTTAGGTCCTTCGGCTCCTCAAGCATCCTGCACTTCCCTGGTCTTCCCTGGACTGGCTGTTTGGATATTCTGTGTGCCTTCCAGGGTCTATGAACACTGAAAGTGCTGCTTCAGCCATCACTCCAGACATCTCCCTGTTTGCTTGCTGTCACCATGCCCCATCTACCCTGGATCTTACAAAGGACGCAATATTTCCCAAGAAACTGCCATCCCCCTCCCCAGTGCCCCAGAGAAGTCCACTACTGCCCCTAACCACTCTAAAACCTATCACTCCCCATGAAAAGCCTTGAATAGTGAGAGAATGAATAATTGAATGTTGTTCTCATTTCCTTTTATATAAAATAAAAATTTAAAACTGCTCTTTCATATCAGTGCAGCTATCACATATTTTGTTTGCACTAATTTTTTTATATTTTCTATTTGTAAGTTACATACTTTACTTTTTGGATCTACATTAGTTTTTTCCATATAAAAGGCTTTAAATGAACCTTTTCATATCAGATAAATAATATTTCAAGTACTTAGAGCTTAGAAGACAGATATTTTAACATCTACTTATAAAATAGACATTACAAGGAAACGAATCAAGGAGTAAAGGTCAAGGGTTAGGAAGAGTGGATCAGTTTTCAGTGTTATAGCAAGGGAAATTTGGTGTTACTCTGCCTTCATGGATGGAATTTCACTAATACTCTTCCATGGGTAAATATCCTACCAAACAGTATGAGTTAATTTTCCCCTGTTGGCCATATTATGATTTTATTAGGCTACATCTGTGTGAGACATTCAGGATAAATCTAAGAATAAAAGACAAAAAATTGAGCGTGACTATTTATGGAACATAATCAAGAGCGGGCTGAAGCTGTAAAGACAAACAGCATGCTCATAATATCTAGAACAGCTACATATTTCACATGCTAACAATTGTCTCTCATAAATTAGTTTCGATATAAAGCCTTGCTGCAATGTTAAATTATAAAGCTAAAGAGAATCCCAAGGGCTGTTATTGATCACCAAATTAACAGGAAACTCAATTTCTCCACCAAGTTGTATTTCATTTCATTGCATTTAATTGCTATCTTTTATCCATTATTAATCACTTCTAGTAAACCTGCCTTGCCAAATGAGGAGGGCTGCACCTTAATGCTACCAAGCAGCAGCAGAAGGTATGCTCATTGCTTGTGTCTACAAAGTAAAGCAAAGAATTTCACCACATGACTCAAGATGCAGAATCACTGTAAAACAGCCCGAATGAGAGCTTTCCCATTACTATGTAAACAAGCTCTCCAATCCTGTCACCATGAGGAATATTTTCAGCATGCACACATTAGCTTGGGAGAGGCACAAGGTCATTCTTGGATTGAATCACAAAGTGTTCTGATGTCAAGAGATACTGGAATTGATACTTCCACAAAGTTAGCGTTTAGATTCAACAAAGACATGCAAGGGGTGTGAACTGACTATAACTGTGGAGCATGATAATTTAAGGCAAACTAAAATGCTGCCTTTGAGAAGTAAGTGTTTGAAGCTGTGGTTGGAAAGTAGATACTGGGGCTGAAGAGATGACTCAGTGGTTAAGACCACTTCCTGGTCTTGTGGAGGACTAGTGTTCTGTCTCCAGCAGTCACATGGCAGCTCACAATTATCTGTAACTCCTGCTACAGGAGATCTGACTCCGTCTTCTGGCGTCCTTGTGCACCACGCACATATGTGGCATGTGCACATACATTCAGGAAAACACTTATGTACATACAGTTTTTAAAAATTAAACCTAGAAAAAAAAAAGTAGATACTGTAAGAAAGAATGTTATGTTGAGCAAGTACAGTGGTCCAGACACTATCATGAACTCAACTTATTTCTCATTTTGTTAATTTGGATATTCTCTCTGCTTTTTGGTTAATTTCAATAAAAGTTTGTGTCATTGTTAATTTTCTTGAAGAATCAATTCTTTGTCTCATTGATTCTTTGTAGTGTTTTCTTTGTTTCTATTTTGTTGATGTCAGCTCTCAATTTGATTAATTCTTGCCATCTAGTCCACTTTGGTGAGTCTACTTCTTTTTGTTCTAGAGTTTTCAGGTGTTCTGTTAACTCACTAGTGGGGGATTTTTTTCAGTGTAGGCATTTAGTGCTATAAACTTTCTTCTTAATACTGCTTTCATTGTGTCATATACATTTTGGGATGGTGTGTGGTTATTTTCATTGAATTTTAGGAAGTCTTTAATTTCTTTCTTTCTTCTTTAACCTGTTGATGATTTAGGTGAGCATTGTTTAATTTCCATGTGTTTGTGGGTTTTCTGAAATTAGTGTTGCTGTTGAATTCTAATTTTAAGCCATAGAGATGACCAGAGAATAACATCATCAGAGCAAAACATAGTCAAAATGACAAAAATGTAAAGCAAATATTAGAAGTCACAAAGAGAGAATGTCAACTACCCTACAAAGGCAAACATGTCAAAAATCACACCAGAAGTTTTTTTTAAATATTATACTGTTGTTACTTTATAACTTCATGCAATGTATTTTGATCCTATTCAGCCCCCTCCTTGCTTAATTCCTCCAAGATCTCCTACACCCATCTACCAATTTTGTGTCTTCTTTCATTTTTTTAATAACCCCACGAAGTGCAAACTTTGTTGCACATGTATTCCTGAGTGGTGTCATTCATTGGAGAGTAGTTGATCTACCAGAAGGCATCCCCTTAAAGAAAAATAACTCCCTTTCTCCCAAAAGTCATTAATTGTACATAGCTCCTTTTTTTTAGGAGTGAGGGACCTTGAGTCTTATTTGTTTCCATGCTAAACTGTTGCCTGGCTCATTCTTGTGCAGGTGTGTGAGTCTATGAGTATAGCAATCCTATTATGTCCAGAAGACCTCTTCTCAGAATTTCTTAAAGCCAAGAAAAAATGTAATTTATTTTAAACCCTCAAAGTAATATTGCTCTACTTGAAAAAGTTATTACTTAAAATTGCTGGGAAAATAAGAATATTTCAAGATAAATGCAAATGGCGATGATTGGTAACAAGTAAGCCAGCACTGCAGAAAATACTTAAAGGAAAGCCATACATAGAGGAAAAGGAAGAAAGTCTTACTCATGAAGGCATAAGAAAGAATTTTTTTAGAGGAATGAATGAAAAAATAAGAGTTGTGAAGGAATCTATTACATCTTGTTGGTGGGAGGGCCTCTTGTTTGTTCCGGCCACTTAGCCCCAAAATAACCACACAGAAACTGTATCAATCAAATCACTGCTTGGCCCATTAGCTCTAGACTCTCACTGGTTAACTCCCACATATTAATTTAACCCATTTCCATTAATCTGTATATCACCATGTGGCTGTGGATTACCAGCTAAAGTTCTGGCATCTGTCTCTGGCGGGGACTACGTGGCTTCTTCTTGACTCCACCTTCTTTCTCCCAGCATTTGGTTTAGTTTTCTCTGCCTAGCTCTGTTCCCCTATAGCTCTGCTTATAATACTTATAAGGTAGTAAGAAATATATCTAATACTTATAAGGTAGTAAGAAAACCCAGAAATAATATAAGCAACAAAACCAAACACCAATGGATCCATAAACAAACCCCTATCAATGAAAAGCTTCAATGCAAATGGCCCAACTCACCATTTAAAATATGCCGATTAAGTGGCTAAGCAGTTATAAAAAGAGTATTTGTTTCCATGAAATACTTCTCCATATCAAAGATCCCAAAAAACTGAGAGTCAAAGGATAAACATCAACCACCGAGTAAACAAAAACCAAAAGCAAGCTGCTGGAGCTATTCTCCTATCTGATAAAGCAGACTTCAAACTAAAACAAGTCAGAAAAGAGAAAGGGGTCACTACACACTGACAAAGGGAACAATTCATCAAGAAGATGTAAGAACTGTAAACTCTTATCCACCAAATATTAGGCATCCAATTTTATAAATAAGCACTATAAAAGCATAGAGAGTCCGGTTCTGATACAAGCATGGTAGAAAATAGCAATGGCGCCCACTTTTCTTTAGACAAGTGGCACAAACTAAAACTGCAAATGTAGCTAAAGCTGAACTATACCAGAGAAAGTGGGACTTATCAGATCTGTAGAACATTTTATCAAGCAGATATAGACATACACATTCCTCTTAGTGTCCGACCAAAGTATCTCAAAAGTCAATCACATTAGAAAGCTATAATGCAAGCCTTAACAAATGCAGAAATGTTCAAGTAATTCCTTGTATTTTATGAGATCACAGTGAAATAAAACTGGAAATCAATATAGTGAGAACCCACAGAGTCAACTCAACTTGTGAAAAGTGAATGATACATTTTTGAGTATCAGCTGGATAGTGAAGAAATCCTGGAAAAATAAAAAGTCTCTAAGCAAATATTGAAATAATAGCACATTTACCAGAACTTCTGGGATAGAACAAAGCCAGTCTCAAATAGTTGTATAGATACAGGAGTTTGCAATTGAAAGATCAGAAATATCTCAAATAAACAACTAATGGTTTAGTTCAGGGTTTTAAACGTCACTTGAAATGCAGTAGATTGCAAGAATATAAAGATTATGGCAGAAAATCAGGAATAGAGACTACAAGAACAGCACACTGAATCAATCAAAAGAAGGATTGGTTCTGTAGGAAGAAAATATTTACAAACTCTAAGACAAGCTAATGAAACTCTAAGAGAGAAGACCCAAATTAATAAAATTAGAGATGAAAAGGGAGATTTACAACAGATTTTAATAAAGCCCAAAAGCTCATTAGGGAATACTTAAACTTTTATATAAGGTAGAAAAAATGAAAATAAGTAGATAATACTTAAACACACATAAACTACCAAATAAAGAAAAGTGCAATCAATGTAGACAGTGTCATAACAAGCCATGAATGAGATGAAGTTGGAATTAAAAGTCCCCCCCCCCCACAGGGATGAAGAGATGGCTCAAAGCATAAGAGCCATGACTTCTCTTCTAGAGGATACAGGTCCAAATCCCATCACCCACATAGTGACCAGCAACTGTCTGTAACGCCAGTGCTAGATGATTTGACACTCTCTTCTGCATACACAAAGCACATAAATGCACATGCAGACAAAACACTAACACTTAAAAATAAAACAGACAAATCTTTAAAAAGGTTTAAAGTTTTCCCCTCAAAAAAAAAATTCAAGATTAGAAAAATTACATACTAAATTCTACCATGCATTTAGAGGGTATCATACCAAACTTACTCCATAATGTGATTTATTACTCTGATACAAAAGCAGTAAAACTAACAACAACAACAAAGAAAACTACACAATAATTTCTTCATAATTTAATTAATAGTAAATTAAATTACAAACCGAATTCAAGAGCACAGTAAGAAGATCATACATCATGACCAAGCTGATTCTAGTTTAGGGATCATATGCAGGTTCAATATATGCCCATAAAAAATTTTAATATGACATATAAATAGATTTAATAGAAGAATCCACATAGTCATCTCAATAGACAAAGGAAAGGCCTTAACAAACATCAGCATCACTTACTGATAAATTCCTGAAGGATCTATGAAAGGAAAGACTATATTTCAACATAATAAATGTTATATATGAGAAACTTAAAGTCAGGATTATTTTAAGTGGGAAATTGAATGTATATCCTTGAAACTTGAAGTAGAAGTACTCATTCTCTGCAATCTTATTCAACATGTTACTTGAAGCCTCAGCAAGAGTGATAAGACAGAGAAAGAAACAGCAGGGATACAAATAACAAAGAAAGGAATCAAATTATCCAAATCTGCAGATACCATGACCTTATATTTTAAAGTCTCCAGGAAGTCCATCAGAAAAACTATTAGATCTGGCAAATATTTCAGCAAAGTAGCAGGCTGCAAAATCACCATACAAAAATCCAAACCCACTGAGAAACAAATTAGGAAAATGTTCCATTTGCATAGCTTGAAAAAGAGAAGAAGATAGAGAGAGGGGGAATAATCCCAACAAAAGAGGTGAAAGAACCTTTCCAATGAAATTATATGATAATGAAAAGGAAATTGAAGAAGATACTAGAAGATGAAAGACTGTCTATGCTCATTGAATTAGTATCGTGAAATTGCTGAGCAGATTCAATGAAGTACCCCATAATTATTTTGATTACGTTCAACAAAGAACTGGGACAGAGAATCTTTAAAGAAAAAACAGCACAAAAGACCTTAAATTGACAAAGCAATCTTAAGCAAAAGCAGCAATACTGTAAGTATCACAATGCCTGAAATCATAATGCCTAACCTCAAACTGTAGTATACATCTATAGTGAGAAAATCAGCATAGCACTTTCACAAAAGCAGACATGCAGACCAGAAAAACAGAGCAGAGAATGAGACAGAAAACTCATGCAACTGCAGTCACATAGTTTTTGACAAATAAAAAACATACATTGGATAAAAAATGTTGCTTTCAACAAGTGGCTCTCAGGAAACAGGATATCCACATGCAGAATGAAACTAGCTCTCTAGCTCAGATTCTGCACAAAATTAATCTGTAATGAATCAGAGAATTAATTAATCTGTAATAATCAAAGAACTTGACACTGCTTAATGGAGCCCTCAGGAAAACACTCCTTGATTGAGGTGCAGAAAGAGACTTTCTGAAAAAGAAAAAAAAAAGACTCTAATAGCTGAGAAAATTATTTCAAGAATTGTCAAATGGAATTACATGAAATTAAATGTCTATTTCAGAAAAGGGAAGTAATCACAATGATAGACTGCAAAATGGGGAAATTTCCCCAACTATACATCAAACACAGGTTTGGCATTTAGGATACTTAAATAACTGTAAAAATTAAACACTAAAATCCTCCCTTATCTCCAATCAATACCAGGGCTAATGTATGGAACAAGCAGTTATCAAAATAAGACATATAAAACTGTGTATGATGGCCCATGGTTCTATCCCAGCGTTTGGGAGATAAACGCAGCATAAACAGTTCAAGGGCAGCCTCAACTAGACTAGGTTGCATGAGACTTTGTCTCAAAAGGAAGGAAAAGGAGAAGGTAGAGGTGGGGGCACACAGATGATTAGTAAATATTTGAGAAAGTATTTAATACCCTTAGGCATCAGGTAAATACAAATAAAACTGCTTTAAGATTCTATCTCCCAGCTGGGCGGTGGTGGCGCACGCCTTTAATCCCAGCACTCGGGAGGCAGAGGCAGGCGTATCTCTGTGAGTTCGAGGCCAGCCTGGTCTACAAGAGCTAGATCCAGGACAGGCTCTAAAAAAGCTGCAGAGAAACCCTGTCTCGAAAAACCAAAAAAAAAAAAAAAAAAAAAAAAAAGAAAGATTCTATCTCCCCTCAATAAAAATTCCAGTCATTGAAAAATCAAATGCATTTGCTGTCATCCTCAATAAGATATAAGGAAAGAGGAAATCTTTAACCACTGGTTGGAACTGGTGCAGCATTAGGATAAAAATGATGGAGATTCCTCAGCAAACCAAAAAACTTTATGATCCACCTATACAACAGTTCTACCACAGAGACACTTCACATTGCTGTTTTTGCTATGCTAGTACCATATCTAAGAAATGGAACAGCCTCGGTGTCTATCAGCAAGTAGATGGATTTGGAAACAAGCACAGGAAATAAGTATAATGAGATGTTTCAGTTCTGAAGAAACAATGGAATCATGACATTGGGAGAAAAATGGATGGAACCAGAAAATCACTGTTAAGCAAAATAAACCAGACTCAGAAAGACAAGTACTCATCTTTTTCCCCACATATGGATCCTAGATTTTAATTGTATACCACACACACACACACACACACACACACACACACGAGTTCTGTGGGTAATGAGACTAGATAGGGGACCATGGAGATGAAGAAGAGTTAATAAGGGAGGGATAAGAAGAAAGCACCTATGAAACACTTGCACTGTGAAAACAGAAGAATGCTATTGGAAGGAAGAAGAGAAAGGAGGGAGGGAATGAGGAAGGACTAAAAAAAAGTATGAAAATGCTACAATGAAACTCACTTCTTGTATGTTTAGGAAATTGATTTCAATATATATGAGCATCTGTAATGATCCACTGTCCCACGAACAGAAGTCCTACAAAGAGAAAACAGTGTAAATTGAGACAGCTCTTTCCATTTCTTGGCCTCCCAGACCTGAATAATCACAAAGAAATGATATTAATTACAACAATGTTTGGCCAATGACTCTCGTGTATTCCTAGCTAGCTCTTACATCTTAAATCAACCCATTTCTATCAATCTGTGTATCACCTTGAGGCTGTGGCCTACCAGTAAGGTTCCTTAATGCTCTGGCATGTCCTTCTCCTTCATCAGCTATGTGACAGCTCCCTGACTTCACCTACTCTCTCTCTTTTTCTCTGTTTGTATTTCCCACCTGACTTCACTCTGATAAACCCTTGGTCATAACAGCTTTATTTATCAACCAAAAAAAGCAACAGAAGGACATTACACATCAAAACAACAAAAATTAAGACAGAGCAGATGTCAAAGAAATTGTAGAAGAAGAAAACTTCCCCAAAGTCAAGGGACTAGATTCCAAGACTGAAAAAGCCCATCAAGGGTTCAGTACAACAAAAGAAAGGTCTTCTCAAAGTCAAGATGCTTTTAAAATTCAGAAATTATAAGCAATTCCAAAAAAGGAATCAGAGGAGGACTATGTGATTTATTGTTAGGACAAAAGTAGTGACTTTAGCATCAGCAAAAACTAAATGTGCAGTAAGAGAAAGATGTAGTGTAAGATGTAAAGATGTCCTAAATCAAAGCTGTTTTCCATATTCAGCCGAGGACTCAAGGGAGCATTCAGGAAATTCCAAGCTTTACGCCATTAGTATTTGTGTTAAGTCATTTGAGGAGATATTGCAACCAAATGAAGGGGTAAATTAATACATTATGAGACAAATATAATCCAGAGAGCTTTAACTTCATTTAGGAAAGCAAAGAAAACAAAGTCCCCTATTTGCAACTTCTGAGCCAGTGGTAGAAAATGATACAGATTGTGATATTAGGATGGGCTGCTCCGTGAGAAAATAAAAAGAAGGAAGGAAGGAGGGAAAAAAAGAGGAAAAAAGAGGGGGGAAGGAATGAAGGATGGAGGGAAGGAGGGAGAGAATGAGACAGGAGGGAGGGAAGGAGGGGGAAGGATGGAGGGAAGGAGGGAGAGAGAGGGAGAAAGGGAAGGAGGGAGGAAGTAAGGGAGGGAGCGAGGGAAGGAGGGACTAAAGGAAAGAAGAGTGCACTACTGTAATTGGAAGTATGACAAAATATAAATGTAATATAGCAGCGTAGGTCAAATAATGTAAGACTAGAAAAAAATGTGATAGGTTGCAAGCAGTTATTAGGACTTAAGCAATATTAACTCATTTGTTTTGATACTATTCAATCTCCCTTAGGATAGAAGTCACAATGCATGCTTTAAAGCGAAGAAAAGCAATGCCTGCAAATCCGCGGTGTTCATAAAAGCAAAGGCCATGGCTTCAAGCTTTTGAAATCATCCTACTAAAGACAAAGCATGGGATCTGGCTGCAGAACACGATATAAGCTGTAATGATAATTAATAGTGGGGTTGAGGTGAGAAGCGAATAGGCAGAAGTGTGGGGTGGACAGAGTGTTAACATCTTCCGAGTAGAAACCGAGAAAGGAAGCCTGCTGAAAACTGATGGGAAAACTTACACAGATATAATTAATTAACATGTCATTATGACTATATAACCAAAAGATGGATCTGAGGGAAGTATACAATTGTATAAAGTAAAATCTTATCATTTCGGTGGAAGAGGCCTTCAACTTGTATGATACTGGTAGAAACTGGAGTCAATTGTAACTGCCTCCTAACAAAGTGCTTATTAAGGGTGTTGGAAAACCACGTGATTTTCGGGATGTTAAAAATAATCAGGTGCAGGATTAATCATCCAGGAGCAGTACCTAAGACCACAAAGTAGGACTCACACAGTAAGGAGATTAAAGCATCTGCTGCACCGAATACTGAAGAACACTCCATTCACGACTACCTAATCATTACCCTCTGCAGAATACCAACCGAAGCCCATACCCTCAGCTCACCTCCAGAGCAGCCCCTTGCACTGTTGATTGTGGCGGGCTAGAACGAGACACCAATCTGACCGCTAGCTAACACGTCCTCTGATTGAAAAGCAGCCTAGCCTGAGAGGTCTTTTTCTCATTCAAAGGAGGAGATTCATAAGCCTAAACACTCAGTGGCCACAGGGAGAGTATCTGAGGGACTGCACAGGCAGAAAGTTGAACAAAAGCGTATTGTTATTATGGTTTGATAAATCGGGAAACAGAGTAGGAGCGCGAATCCTCCACAGCTTTAAGATAAGCAGCAGGCAAACCAAAAAGCGGAAATAATCTAAGGCTTTTGCATTCTGGGTAATGGAACAGAAGGCAGAAGAGGAAGGGCATGAGGGATTTCTTATAAGTTCTTCTGTTGACTTTATCATCATCAGAATAATTGGGTTTGCGATACTTAAAACTGTTAAAAGAAAAAAGAAGTTGCAGGGTGGGAGGACCTGCCCGAATAGATAAATTCTCAAACAATGGGCCAGAAAATTTAACAAAATCTTTTTTTAAAGCTAAAACTTAAAGAATGCAATTTAACATGACAAAAATATGACAAGGTTTCAGCAGAAATACATTTCCTACACTAAATACTATTTTTTTGTTTTAGTGAATTTTAGGAAAGCTCATGTTTGAGCATAGAAATATGGAAAAAAACAATAGTTTCAGATGCTCTGACTTCTGTTCCTACACTAAGTCTAATGACTAGATGATCCTATGAGAGCCATTTTCATTCAAGCTACTCCAGCCTGTGACTTCAGATGTCTAGGGAGGCCGGATGTATTGCATCCCCTGGAACTGGAATTACAGGCAGTCCTGAGCTGCTTAACATTGGTGCTAGAAACTGAACTGGAGTCCTCTTTAAGATTACTATGCTCTTTTCACTGTAGAGCTATCTGCCTACCACTCATTTTGGTAATTTTTAGCAGGCAATGACTAATGTTCACCAACCCTACAACTGCACAATTAACGAAGACCGTCTGTCTGCTTACCTAATTCCGAACAACATTTTTGAGTTAATTCTAAGTTCAAAACTTCCGAGAATCAAAATATAACATTAAATACATTTTCAAGAAAACTAAAGCATCTGGAGGTGATAAATATAAAAATCATTTTCTTAATGAAAAAAATAATTAAGAAATCTTTTCAAATAAGACTCATATTGCTTATTTCCCAAAATGTTCAAATATACTTTTTGTACTAAATGAGACCAATAGTGATATTTTAAAAATAGATTTTGTTATTTAAAAATCATGTAATAAATAACCATTTCCATATTTAAAAAATCAGGACTTGAGGACTTCAGGATAACAACCGCCTCTAAAGTAATACAATTAATGCAAATTTGACTTTCTAATTCTACAACATTATTCTTACTCTAGTCAAGAAAACGTTGTAGGATAATGCCTGTGCTTCATAAAGCTACTCCTTTTGTCCATTTACTTGCATTCTCATTGCTTTGATAGGCAGCTAATGGAACCTGTCCTTTATGTAAAATAGAATATTTTTATGTGCAAGCGCACACAAGTATACATGCATGCACACACGTGGTGTATTCATGTGTGTGTGTGTGTGTGTGTATGGGGTACACTGGTTTGTGCATGCTCATGTGCAGGGCAGAGGTTGGCTGTTGCAAGGAGGACCACTTGGTCGTTCTGGCCACTTAGCCCTGAAATAATCACACAGAAACTGTATTAATTAAATCACTGCTTGACCCATTAGCTCTGGCGTCTTACTTGCTAACTCTTACATCTTCCTTTAAACCATCTCCATTAATCTATGCATCACCACAAGGTCGTGGCCTACCAGCCAAGTTTCACGTCTGTCTCCAGCAGCGGCTTCATGGCTTCTCCCTACTCGGCCCTCTTTCTCCCAGCATTCAATTTTGTTTTCCCTGCCTAGATTTTTCTGCCCTGCTCTGCTATAGGCTCAAAGCAGTCCTTTATTAACCAATGGCATTCACAGCATACAGAGGGGAATTCACATCAGTTGGCTTTGGGTACCTTCTTCTATTGCTCTTTACCTTATCCTTCCAGATAGAAGCCTCCTAGAACTCATCATTTCTACTAGTTTGGATGCCCAGCCAGCCCCAGGGATTATAGATGTGTGCCACCCTGCCTGGTTTTTATGTAGGTTCTGGGGAATCCATACTCACATCATAATGCTTGTATGGCAAACGTTTTCCCAAGGAGCCATCTCCTCAACCTAGTCTAAGAATTTCCATGGAACTAAATATTTACACAAAGTAAGCTGCATTCCAGCTGTGATCTGCCTATAAAGTCTTTCATTTTCTTGTCATGTAAGTTGGTATGACTTAAAATAATAATAAGAAATTCATACCTAGAACAATGTAGCTCTTAGGCAGGCACTTCGTTTTCAGTATATCTTATAATTCAGATCTGTGTAGTGTTGTTTGGTGGACTGTTGGAAGCAACAACATACATCCACTTAAAATATCTGCAAATAACAGTAGTTGGGTGGCGGGGTTAGAAGGTCTGTCAGTGACAGAGCATTTATCTAGCAGCTTAGAGCCCAAGATTTGATTCTCAGTGATAATTCCTTAGAAAAGTATTTTAAATTTACAGGTTTGAGGTAGAGTACTTCCTCTAGGAACTCTAATTATGCTGATGGCTCAGGTCTCTAAACAGTCATTCAAAGCACGAGATCACACCACTAGCTGTGTGGCACTCTGCATGAAAGGTCAGGAGAGAAAGCAAACACAAATTACAGTGCAATGCAATAAGCATAAACTTAAATATTCTTGCGTTCCTGGCCCCCTCACCTCCAGCAACCTTGAAAGCCACGAAGCCCTCAACAGTGGTGTGATTGAATGCTGAGGGCCACTTCAAGTTATTGCAGAGGAGGATTAGACAAAATACACCTGGGGGCAGACTGTGAACCTTAGTAGATTTGAAATGCCCTGGTCCTGTGCTGTATCTTGGTGCCTGGGTACCTTAAAGCTGGCAGATAAGAAAGGGCTTATAGCCCTTTATCAAAAGATGAGTTCAATTCCCATGTATGAATGTAAATGAATTTCTTTCTTTTGATTATTTTTCTAAAATCAGTTATTATATGTGGCTTCACTAAGCCATGCCAGCTAGTTCTAGTTGTCAGATTTACTTTTATTTCAATAGTGAAATTCAAGAAAAAAAAACATGAAGTGCTCTACATCAAAATTCTTGCAGGAAAACTTTTCAGAACACTAAAATATATGACAAACAATAGGTTCTTGATAGAAGGGTACAAAATGAATATATATTGATTTCAACACTTAAAAAATTTAAAGATATGTCTTTTACTTATTTCTGTCATAGTTCATGCCTGGAGGTGAAAGGACAGTTTGAGGCAGTTGGTTCTCTCCTTCCACCATGTAGATCCCATGGGTCAGTTTGACGCAAGCTCCTTTGTCTACGGAGCCGTTTCGTCAGCCCCAGACCCATTAGAAGCTGAGAATCTCCAAGGTTTAATACTCTGGTAATAGACTGAGCTGGAAACATAAATTTACTGGTCTCCTGGGTCCAGTGTATGTTGTTTGCTAATATTTATTGTCTAGTTCATTGAAAGAGAAATTAGTTGGAAAATTCCCAGGCTGACATGAATTTAAAATAAGTGGCTTACTAAAATTACAGTATTTCTTCAAAGAAACAAATTGATACACATCTGGTTTCACCATCAGTGGGGGATGATGACGTAAAGTAGTTCCAGGGGATGCAATATAGAAAGGAAAATGATTTTTAATAGGACAATAGTGAGTTGAAGGTGCACCTCTCCCTTTATTTCTTCCACCTGACTTCCTGCTTTGACTTGATATCACCACTCCTAATTCACAAAGGACAGTCCACCAGGACTCAGGAGTTTGCCCACTACCGTGTGGTAAGCTTTGAGCTGGCAGGAAGCAGGGGCTCTTTCTCCAGTTGAGTCACTCTTGAATTGTTAGAAATTAAACTCAAACATTCATGTTTAAATATTTCCTGATGAGAATCTTCTTCTTTGAAGTTTGATAAGCAACTCAAAACTATGTTTAAAACTCCATGTAATAAGATTATATAGACATTGTTATCATTTATAAAAAAGATGGTGGGGATCAGTCCCACAAGGGGCTGCAACAGGTCCCCTGGCAGGGTGTCCTGAGGCCTCAGTGGTAGATAGACAAATCGATACGTTATGCAGAGAGAGTTTGGATATAGAGTTTATTTAGTAGGTTATGGAGGGTAAGGGGAAGAAGAAGGAGAGAAGGGGAGAAGGGCGGAAGGGAGAAAAAGAGAGAGAAGCATAAGCTGTCTCTCCAGAAGAAGGGCAGATAGAGAAGGGGAGGGGAGAGGGAAGAGGGTAGGAGATCTGCTTGCCTTGGTGAAAGGAGGAAGTTGGGAGTGGGTGGGGCTTGTCTATTAAAGGGACAGGGTACCCAGGTGACAGACCAGGCCAGCAGATTACAGTCATAATATTCTATATTACTTTATGTGCACATAATCCCTAGGACTGAGAAAGACCACAATGTAAAGAAATAGAAAGAAACGCAACCTTTAGAAGAAGATAAATGTATTAGTCAGGCTTTTCTAGAGTCACAGAACTTACGGAATGGATCTCACTCTCTCTATGTAAATATATAATAAGGGAATTTATTGGAATGACTTAAAAGTTGCATTCCAGCTAAGCTGTCAATGACTTTATGTGAACACAAAGTTCAACAGTCTAGTAGTGGCTCAGTCCCACAAAGCTGGGTGTCTCTGCAGGTCTTCTGTATATGCTGGCATCATGAAGAAGTAGACACTAATACCAATGAAGGAATGGATGTGCTGGCAAGGTGAGGGCAAGCAGGAAAAGTACAAAACCTTCCTTCTTCCCTGTCCTTATATAGTCTTCCAGCAGAAGGTGTGGCCAAGATTAAAGATATGCCTTCTAAAATCAAGACCAAGACCAAGGGTATGTGCTTCTTTCTACCTTAAAGACCAGAACTAGAAGTGGATCCACCCACTTCAAACCAAGCCGAAAAATCTCTCACAGATGTGCCCTCCATTCCTGGATTGTTGTTCATTCCAGATAGAGTCAAGTTGATACCCAATAACTGTCATCACAGTAAGAATCAGAAGTTCTCTGATCTATCTTAGCTGGGTAAAGACTTATTTCTCAGGTGTAGAACCCACGGGGAGAATTCCCACATGGACTAGCTAACTGATTGCTGATAACTAGGGCTTGCAGTGTGAAGAAACTGAAAACCTGACATGTGAAAATCTCCATCAAGCCAAAGATCCTGAAAGAGGGACATCGGGCTCCATATAGAAACAGAGTTGGAGTAGAAAGCAAAAACAATCTTAAGCAAGGGTGATCTAACCTCATTCACACCTGCAGTAGCCCAAAATGTGGTGCATTCTGAACTCAGAAGAGCTCTAATCAAACTAGTTACAAGTTTGTTGGGGAGCAGATCCTAGTTACAGTGTCTAAGGGAACCATGGATGTTGGTTGTTGTAGTCATATTTTTTTTTCAGGAAGCAGAGGAGTCTCTGAGTCGGTGAAGTCCTAAATGATTGTATATCATTGACATGGGCACAGGCATAACAAAGTACAAGGCCTTGGATCCCTGGGAAGCTGGCAAAGCCATTTACCTTGTGGAAAAAAGCTCAAGGGGATGGTAAAGCTTCCTTTTGAATGTTTACAACCTCAGACTACTCACCCACAGAGACCTTCTTCTGAGACTGCCTGACTCCTCCCTGGGTATGGTATATGATAAATAGTCTGAGGTTCAGGGTTGCTGGCATAGTAGGTGTACTCCATTGGCAACTGCACTCCATGTCATCCCAGCTTTCCTCTGTCTGTCTGTCTGTCTGCCTGCCTGCCTGCCTGCCTGTCTTTCCTTCATTTCCTTTCTTCCCATAGTCAGGATTCCAGGACCCAAATTACAAAGGGTGTGACAACCTTTCTCATCATTATACCCAAATACCTGATAAAAAACAACTTAAAAGTGAGAAAATATTGTGAGACATTCAATTACACTGTGAACCCCGAGTTTGCATTTGTATTAGTTAAAAATAATCAACCGTGGGTCAGGAGGTGAAGCCAGCAACTAGTTGACAGAACGTAATCATAGAGAGTCAGAAAGAAAGATAGAGAAACACACAGGAAGTAGCAGAAAGGGACTTTGAATGTGGTAGTCCTTTTTGGTTTGGAGGAACAGAAGGTTAATCTTTCTTTTCTGAGACCCTGGTGAAGAAGGAAAGTCAGCTAGTTGCTCCTCAAGCTCTCTGAGCTAACAGGTTTTCACCGCAGCCTCTGACTCCCAAGTCTTGTTGATAAATAGAATGATTGAGATTTGGTTCAAAACTACATTTGGTGGCAGCAGCAGGAGGTGGATCCAGTGGAACTTAAAAGTCCCACAGAGCTGCTGCTTGAGAAGGGGACCTGTAACTGTAGAGCCACAATTATTGGCTGAAACAGCAGTAGATTGGGGTACAGACTCTGTGCCAATGGAAAAAGTACAAGGAAGATTTATTTTTGGCTTCCTGGTTTAAGGATTCTGTCCATGGTTGCTTGGCCCCATCACAACAGTAGAGGTATATGGAAGTGATGAGACATTGAACGTTTAGTGTATCAGAAACAGAGAAAGAACCCAAGAGACTCTACAGAAAGAAATATCTTCCAAGGACACACTCTCAGGAAGCCATTTCCTCCAAGTAGACCCCACCTCCTATCCATAATCCTGTCACGTCATGAGCCCATCCAGGGATTAGTCTACTCAATAGGCCAAAGCCTTCATGATCTAATTGTTTTTTGGAAGCACCATAAAAGACTCACCCAGAGGAACGCTTTATTGATCCTAATTCAATCAAGATGATTAATCAAATTAAGCATAGCATCCATAATAGTTCTTAGGTCTGCTTTATAGCAAGTTATATAAAAGTTCTGCCTAAAACCAAATTAATTCTCTTACAGTCTTGTAGTTCAGGAGTCCAAAATAAGTCTTTGTGTCTAAACTCAAGTTGTCAACAAGGTAATTTCTGTAAGCTCTTCCCGAAAAAAAAAAAATACGTTTTTTTTTTTTTTTTTGCCTCTTCTAGAATCTAGAGCAGAGGTTCTCAGTCTGTGAGTAGTGACCCCCTATGGGGTTTGTATTACAGATATCAGATATCCTACATATCAGATATTTACATTATGATTCAGTAGCAAAATTACAGTTATGAAGTAGCAATGACATAATTTGACATCAGGGTTGCCATAGCACGAGAAACTGTATTAATTAAATAACTATAGCATTAGGAAGGTTAGAACCAGTGTCCCAGAGCCTGCTAGCTTATTCCTTGGCTTATGACACCCTCCTGTTTCTCCAGACTCAGACACATACATGGTTATCAGTTGAACATTCTTTTGTTTAATTTTGGTATAAATTATGAGCAGGAGAGAATGCAGCTCTCATTAAGCAACTGAGCTTCGAGTGCTTTAGCTCTCAGTTCCTAGTAGTGTTTGCTGCTGCCCATTACTTTCCTAGCAACCGGAGTCAACAAGCTGCGGACTCTTCTCTGTTGCTCTCTGTCACTCTCTGCTAGCCCCACACATGGTGCCAGAGACCCTTAGTGTTGTTATCAGCCTTCGGTGCAGCCAGCTCAGGCTGCTCCTTGGAGATAAACCTGCAGGCACAATAAAATGATCCGAAGGAGGCTTTATTAGGCATTAGGCTGCAGCCTAACAGGCAACAGTGCACAGAGTGACCTGGTAAGGGCGATAGGAATGCTGTGTGCCTACGTGGAGAGAATGGCTCATGCAGTCCCCATCAGTAAAAGAGAGGCTCATTGGAACTCCAGAGTGAGGACGTGTGAACGGGCTGTAGAAGATTGGAGTAATCCCAGCGAGCAGGCTCATCTGGGATGGAAGGTCTTAAACTATTACAGGTCCCTGCGGAGGGCTGTCCCCACCTCTTCTCTCTCAGCATCTACAAATCTCTCTCTGACTGGAACCTTCTACCTCCCTTATCACTTAGCAGGGTTTTTTTTTTTGTTGTTGTTGTTATGCCAGGCAATCTAGGATAATGTCTGTATTTTAAACACCCTCCAGTGCTCTCTTTTTACAAACTCCTCCTTGGCATGTTAAGTAATGGTCACGGGACCCAGGCATGGGAAGTGGGCATCTTTGCATCTGACTAGCATAAGAGAACTTCTGTAAGTCCTAGTAGGGAAGAGCACTCAGAACGTTCTTTGCATCCCAAAGGAGGGCTTTACTATACCATCTCACCACACATTGCTTGGAGCAGCAAGTGAGTAGCTGCTTCTCAGTGATGGGGGCTGGCAGTTCCTGCAGATCCTAGTGTGGGAAAGAAATATATCCTAAGCCCAGACACTTGCACATAAAAATATCTGCAAATAAAAGTCAGAGTAGCTGCCATGAGACCTCCTTTCAAATACCTACCCACTCCTCCCTCCAGTTCTGCCCTCAATGGTCTATGTTGATAACCTGGATATTTTGATACTGAAACACTTAATATTCTGTGTTGAAACAGCTCTTCAGAAATGTACCCTCTCCAGTAAAATGGGAGACCATCAAGAGGAAGGGAAAGATTTTTCTGTCTATATACCACTTACCCAGCACAGAACTTGGTTCAAATTAGATACTCAGTACATATTGAATTAGCCTCTGCTTATTTGCTTTGACAATTTTTCCACCAAAAGCACCCCAATGACACAATGATTTTTTTTTCCTGCGGTGTTTGCAGCATATATCCTAGCCGTTGCATCTGGAATCTCTGTGGGCAAGGGGTCTAGGGAATCTGTGATATGTGTATGTGCCAGATGCTAGGTGTGTGAAAAGGGAAACCATCCTTTTCAGCAGATGTAATATAGCATCCAGATCCTCCCACCCCTGACTCTCCTCCTGGCAGGGACATTGCACATATCCTTGGACATTTTGACAGGGTGAAGGTTCAGCGTCACGCAGAGCAGAATGAAAGATGGTCACAGTTTATTTTTGAGAAGCAATTGGCTATCTTAATCGTGTCACTGTTGAATGGCCACGGTTACTTTTTCTATAATGAAAGGTCTAATTGTTTTGGGTTCCAGCTACCGTTTTCAAGCTGGCCTGGGGCATTAGTGTCTGTCTCCATTAGCCTTTGCTGGAAGTTATTTGTATGACGCGTTCGGTGCCAACTGCATTACAGAAACGGTGACGGCCAGTATTTTGGCCCATGATAACTGGTTGCTTTCAATGTGAGACGTGCCAAGCTGTTAATTAGCTTGATGTAAGGATGGAGCAACCGCATTTTATCTTCCTCCCAATCTGCCAGCAGTATCTCCTTTTAAAGTTGATATCTGGTTAAGTGTTTTTGAGAAGTGCTTGTTTTCACAAAATAATCATCCTGGATTAGTGAGTTATGAACAGCTGCCTGTTAGGAGAGCTGTCTCAGTTCATTAGTCAAAGCACGAAGCACAGCATTACTGGCACAAAGAGAGTTTACAGGAAGCCCTCTTTGCTATGCTCTGACAGCAGCATGGCAATTCAGTGCATGCTCTGGGATTGGCACGATTTCACCACTCACAGAACTTTAGTGTCTAATGGTTTCTTGATTAGCAAAGAAAAGGTACATGCATCCGAAGTTGAGAGCAAAGGGAGCTCTTTGTATTTCTTCTGCAGGTGTGTTGATTCTTCCACTTCCCTCTGTCTGTCCTAAAAGTTTATAGTGTTAAGCAAAAGTTTGATTATAATGACCCCGAACCCGTGGGGTTTAGATTTCTAGTGTACTTTTCCTGCTTTTATCAGTCATTTTTACCAACAGATTTTCAGATTGCACGTTGAGCTTGCTGAGTCGGCAGCTCCGCAAGTAATCACTGAAATGGCTTTGACAGTAAAATCGTTGAGCTCTTTTGAAAGCCAGGGGTAGCTGGAGTCCCATGTGTGAAAGCTGCTATTCCCGAAGACATCATCTGTGCAGAGTAATGCCCCGACTTAGGCAAACAATGAGGGCCACCATCCTCACCAACAGCAATGGCGAAAACGCTAATGAAACTGCAATCATAACGTGACCGTTGTGCGACAAAAAGCTACTGGAATGCCTGATTCCCAAATTTAATTATTTTCAGATTATCACAGCAAAGATTTGTGTAATGATGAATTTGTACAAAGATGTTTTCAGGTGTCTCATGTTCTAGACCTGCTCAGCACACTCGTTTTTACTCACTTACTAGAATGAGATCATTTCCCTGGCTGCCAGCTTCCTCAATCAGAATGGACAGAATGAAGATCCAAGTGCACATGTGCACAAGAAGGCTTAACGCTATGACAGAAATGCTCTGAAGATGAACTGTGGTCATCACTGTCAGACTTACATTTATTGAAGATAATCTCATTAGAGATATAAACTGTATTCGATAACATTTCTAAAGAACGTGAAGGCTTGTACATTTCCTACAGTAAATGTGTACCCCATTCTGTTTTCAAAGAATCATTATCTGAAGTTGGAGATAGACAAGTAAGTTTGCAATCACTACCCATCCCAGTGTAACTTGCCAGTGTGGCATCTCTTCACTGCCGTGCACTGTCTTGTGCACAGAGCAGTGCTAGTCTTCTGCTTCTTCATACTGAATAGCCTCCTCTCTGAACACAGATGAGTGTGCAGACCTATGTGCAAATCACACATTCATTAAATGGCAGAGCTGAAATTCAAATCCAGAATTGTCAGGCACTAGAGTCCCCTATTTATCTCTCTGTCTCAATTTAGTTTTATCATAAATAAGATATTATGAATGTTGTGTGTATCCACACACATAAATATATGACAGCATCCTGCTGGATGTACTTATTTTTGCTCATATGTATATGTTTTTAGGGCTGTCAACTTGGTATTAGATTAACAATTGGAGGATTCATTCCTAGGAAAGACTGAATTCTCCCATCTCTGATGTTGTTGATCACCTCTAACTCTTTATCTAGGTGTGAGCCTTGCCTTCTCTTCTGAGATGTTCTTCGAGTCTTAGGTGTAGTGATTTTGTCATAGATGTATTAGCTGAGGCTGGGTACCCCAAGGTAAGTTCTCTGCATTTTGACCAGTTATGGGTTTCTCTAATGCTCTCCATCTCATGAACAATGAAACTTCTTTCACCAGAGGCAAGAGCTTCAGATATCTGAGAGTCTAAGGGTAAGTTTTTAGGATGCAGTTAGGAATCATACTGATTTATGAAGGTGGTAGTAGTAGCTCATACTTCTCAGTGGTGAGAATCATAAAACACAAGACACTATGACTTTCTACAACACCAACTTTTCCAGAAAAGAATTTCAAAGGAGCTGAAATACATGCTTAAAATTGACAAAGAATTTACTATACAATGAAAGTTAGCAAAAGCTATTTGCAATTGAAGCAAAAGAGAGAACTCATTATTTTATGTGGCCTAATGTTGGTGCTTTTCTTTTGCTATATAATATTTCCTCTATGAGTTATCTGGTACAGACAAACAAAATATAACCCTTCCTCCCTGTGTGCTAAGAGGAATCTCATGGCCAGACTCTTGGGAACCTACAGTGCAAAGGCACTGTTTAGTTTTCACCTCAGTCAGAGGCAGGTGGGAACGAAGGACTGGGGGGGATGGTAGGCACAGGTGCCGGGTCCATTCCAACTCAGTGGGGATTGCTGTATGCAGGTGGCCTTGCTTGAAGGCATATGGCCCCATCCAAAATATTACTAAAGTAATGAATCTGCCAAATGTTGGCATTTAGGTTTTCTCTAAATGATTTGGGTCACTGATCTGTTTTAGGATAATATCCTCTTTTAAGATTTTGCGATGTGTTATCTTTTACAATGTCATATCGAGTTTCTTTATCAACTCACCTACCAACCATCCCCATTTCAGTTTTTCATGGCTCTCTTCATTTTACTCCCCTCCCCTCCCTCTCTCTCTCTCTCTCTCTCTCTCTCTCTCTCTCTCTCTCTCTCTCTTCCTCTCTCTCTCTCCTCTCTCTCTCCTCTCTCTCTCTCCTCTCTCTCTCTTTCTCTCGGTTTTTTTTTTTTTTTGGTTTTTCGAGACAGGGTTTCTCTGCGGCTTTAGAGCCTGTCCTGGAGCTAGCTCTTGTAGACCAGGCTGGTCTCGAACTCACAGAGATCCGCCTGCCTCTGCCTTCCAAGTGCTGGGATTAAAGGAGTGCACCACCACCGCCCGGCTCGTCTTTGTACTCTTGAGTGCTCCTTTTTCAATTCCTTTATGTAAAATCTTCTTTTACATTTCTTCTCGTGTTGCAAAGGCTTGTAAAGTCAGCAGTCTGTGTGTAAGCACAGCTTTGGTCACCTTGAGTTTTACTTTACAGTTAATTGCAATTGGCTGAATGAATAGCACCTGTTCAGTGAGACTTACACAGGAAACTGTTGAATTCTTCATTTTAACCCCTTACATTTTACCAGTATCTTGAGCATATTTCATACCACTTCTGATTATTAAAATTCAGTTCATTTATATACTTTTTTATATTTCTAGTAGGCTTGGTAGTGATAGGAGTTAAATCAACTCAAGAAACCATGCAAAAGTGAGAAGATAAAACAACATGAGAAAATCCATCTTTCATGAGGGAAAAGGCATTTGAAATGGGCCGAAATAGATTGTGTCATGGTCTAGCTTGCTGTGTGAAGTTGATAAAGGTATAGTCAGAGGCGAATAATCCTTTGGAAGGCTACAATCTTGTAGATTAATAAAAATAGGTGCTGGTCCCATTCTAGATCAGGGTTTAGAAACATTTCCTGCAAAGAGATGAATATAAAAACATTTTCAAATTTGCAAGTCATATGTTTGTATAGCAGCAGAAAAAACTAGGCGTGACTACACACTAATCAAGCATTTTCCAAAATTAGTTCACTGACTTTGTATTGTCTTATTCTGTCACAGAAATATTAAGAAAGGAAAGGAACCTTGGGAGGAATGCGCAGAGCCATTAAAATAAAAGTCTACTGATTATATTCAAGTTGTACTCAGAACGGGCATTCCAAGCCTAGATTTGAGGGGACTAGGAGACCATGATTTCAATGACACTGAAATATTTGCTTCCCATTTGACTCTTTGGCCATGAAGAATATTGGTAGTGCCATTTTCATTTTTAGCAATGCTTGAGAAATTTATGACTGGGGAAGAAAATAAATTCTTTAGGAAAGGTGGGACAAAATCTTCCTTGAGCAGAGAAAGCACTAGCCCATGGAATATGTCTGAGAGAGCACAGGCCAGCCTCCATTATCTGGGTGAAAGAATGCTTACAGATATGGGTTCTGCTTCTCCGGCTCTGCATTGCTAGGTTAACCCTGTTTCTGATGAATCTTCATGCATGCTGAGGAGGCCATTCATGAGCAGCCACGTGATTCCAGGAAGGCTGGATAATATCCAAGCCATGCTGCACTCCACACACACCAGGGTGGTCATAGGAGAGTGGAGTTCACTGGTCTCCATATTTCATAGGAGCTGTTCTCTTCTTTTCCATCCATTTTCTTAACAATGCATCTCCTGACACTGTTTACGATGCTGCCAAGGTATAGCCCGATTGAAATGTGGATGCACGCTTGGCTTGAAGTGACTGTTAGTACACTCTGAGCAAATGTGATAAATAGGTTTTGTGTTTCTCCTGGTGCCTCTCCATGTAAATTGATGACTGCTGCCCAGGGGAATGAGCTGGGCCTGAAAACACGAAGAGAGATTAGTTTAAGTGTGACAAGGCCATCATCTATAACGAGGGGCATATATCACTGTCACATAAGAGAACCATGGCGCCAGGAAGACACCTACTGCTTATGGAAGGTCTCTGACTTCATGGCTGACGGTCTAAGCCTTCTTAGCTCAACTGCACTGTTCCCTCCAAAAATACTCTTTATTCAAATATGACAAAATAATTACTACTACCATTTGGCTTTGAATGGTTCAATTATGGCTGCAGTCACTTGGGTTAGTAATTACTAAAATTATGAGTTGGGCCTAAGGCCAGTTCTCTCTTTCTGCTCTTCCCTCATGGACGCAAGGAAAGACACTTTTATGGAAAAATAGATGGTAATTTTAAGAGCCAGGTTGTAACAATTCATTTTAAATGACCTCAGTCAATGAGAAAATAAAATGAAATAGTCTAGTGAGAAGAAGGTTGAATTTTTTTTTAAGTTCTTTGAGAAGTCTGGCACCCTAAGACTGTATGCTGGGGTTCCTTGCAAAATTCTAGTCTCTACAAGAATGAGGAAAAGCCTGGCTGTTCTTTTTATAGCCTTGTTACGTCTCAGACTTGGTTGTTATTTGTTACATTATACTTTGAATTTCCTAGAGCAAACATTCTGGAAGCTTGTTAGAAATTATTTTACATACCAACCAGTTTACCTCCCTCCTCTCCTCCTGCTCCTTTCCCCCACCTCCCCCTACCACCCCCATCCACTCCTTTTCTCTCTCCACTTAGATGAGGTAAGGCCACCCATGGGAATCAACAAGGCACATCAAGCTGACACAGGACCAAGCTCCTTCCCACTGTGTCAAGACTGGACAAGGCATCCCTCCATTGGGAATAGGTTCTTGTCCCACTCCTAGGGGCCCCACAAATGATCAAGCTCTACATTTGTCACCCAGATGCAGAGGACCTAGGTCAGTCCCATGCTGTTTCCCTAAATGTCTTAACAAAGGCTTCTAGAAAGAAAAATGCATGGGAGTTGTATAGATTTTAGGGAGTTGGCAGGGTAGAGGGTTAGTAGTCTAAATGGGAGGTCTCAACCAAATCCCTCCCCTCAGAGCTCAGAGAATCCCCTGGAAGAGGAAAGTGAAAGATTTTGAGAGTCAGAGGGGATGGAGGACATCAGGAAAACACTGAATCAGCTAACCAAGGTGCATATGAGCTCGGAGACTGAAGCAGCAAGCATGGGGCCTCCATCAGGTCCTCTGTGTATGTATTGTAGCTATTTGCCTAGTATTTTTATAAGAGACCTGACTATTAGAAGGAGGGTATCTCTGACTCATTATTTACCTGCTCTTGGGACTCTTTTCCTTCTGTTGGGCTGCTCTGCCCAACTTCATTACGAAAATTTTTGCTTCATCTTATTATATTTTATTTTGTCATGTTTGGTTATTCTTTTCTAATGAGAGACATAAAGGGAGTAGAACCAGAGAGAAGAGGAAGTGGGGGGATCTGGAAGGAGTAGAGGGGGGAAATTATAACCAGGATATATTATGTGAGAAAAGAATCTATTTTCAATAAAAGAGAAAAATAGAACACAGATGACTTTCAAGTTCTGGCAATTAGTAGCTTTGATTAATTAAGCCTGTTAATATGCCTGGTTTCTTAACCCCTAAATGGGAATTAATGCAAAGAATGTCCATCTTTGAGAGTTTGTGGGCCTCAAACAAAGTATCAAAAAGGAAAAAAATAAATTAAAATGTGGCAAATAGAAAATAAATAAAAACATAGTCTGCTTGTACGATTTTTATTGTTATCTTGTTGCAAACCAGAGTCCCCTGAGAAGAGGGAAGCACAGCTTAGCAAATGTTCAGGTCACATTGGCCCGTGGGCATGTTTGTGCAACATCCTGTGGGCGTGTCTGTGCAACATTTTCTTGTTTTCTAATTGATGTATGAGGGCCCAGCCCACAGTGGGCAGTCATCCCTAGCCACTCCCTATATAAGAAGTTCAGTGGGCTTCTGAGAGAACACACCAGTAAATAACTTTCCTCCATGGTTCCTGCCTCTGTTCCTGATTGAGTGCCTGTCCCAACTTCTCTCAGGGATGGACTATAACTTGCCAGCTGAAATAAGAAAATTGTACATGGTATGGTAAGCCAAATAAATCATCCCCCCATTGGCTTTTGCTCATGGTGTTTATCACAACAGAAAGCAAACTAGGATACATGGCAAGCACCAATTCAGATATATCAAGAATCATTTTAAGGTGAGGTTCTAACTAGACCAATAAAAACAGACCATCAGAGTAGATAGGAAAATAAGACCCATCCATATGCTATCTACACAAAATTCAATCTAACAATGATAATTATATATGGAGTAAAAGGATGGTGAATGATATACCATGTCAACACTAGTCAAAAGAAATGTAAAATTGCTACATAAATTTGTTTTTAAAAAAGCAAGCACCAAGTCAAGAAAAATTACCAGAGAGAAAGCAGTTCTTTTTATATAGTAAAGAGCTCCGTCCACTGTGGAAATATCCACCTAACAATGTGGGCATCAAGATGTATGCACCACAACGTACTAGAACTGCAAGGAGGAAAGGGGGAAATGCAGCATTACGGCTGGAGATGCTCATCCCATGCTTCTACAGTAACTGATAGATCAAGCAGGCCTCGAATCAGTATGAATATGGGTGATTTGACCTTTATTGTCAATCAACTTGATCTATTTGACAGTTACGGAACAGTCCACCCAAACCCAGCAGCTTGTACATTCTCCTCAAGCTCACCTGGAAGACTCATGAAGAAACTTGGTCCTAAGTCAATGAACAAAGCCAGAACTGGACTTCTCTAGCTCCTGGTGATCTGATGAATTGCTTGGTGTGACTTTGCCATCGCTACCTCATGATCCTGGTAAATTCTCACTTTAGGTGGCAAGACGTCATCCCCTTCCCAGCATCCTCTTCCACTCCATGCTGCATTAGAATTTTGAGATCTTGAGAACTGAGTGAGAAAAAAAGAGAAAAGACTAAAACAGAAGGAAGAAAATGATAGGAGGGGAAACAAAAAGTGGACATATTTTTTCTATTTTTTCTATGTAGGTTGATGTGCATATAGATAACTTCTAAAATAAGTTCTAGTATCTGAGCCATTTTGTAATCTACACTTCATAGACAAAGCCCAGGGAGTAAGAGGCTAGCATTACAAGAACTCATTCATGTCTGCCTTCTATTCCCCTCTAAGTAGCACTGGTGTTGGTTAACAGCCAAGTTGTGAGGAACCCACCATGTATACATATCAAACTATTTACTCATATCTGTCATTTAAAGGAACAAGTTTGTTATCAAATAATTTAAATCTAAGTATTCACATATTATTTGAGGGGATTCATTAAGGAAAACCACTTGGTGTGTACTCTGTTGATGGAGGAGAGTTACAAGTGTTGCCTTTGGTCTACTAGAAGAGACAGAGAGCTTGGTTCTCCTCTAAATCATGGGTCTGGATCCTATCTTATTCACCTTGAATTTTAACATCACTTGCTGATTCAAAACGCAAGATACCAACCTTCAAGGAGCTTTCCCTTTAACTCTAGTCTGAAATAGAACTTGTCCTGAGTTCTGAATTCTGTCTCCATGGCAAACAAAATAGAGGTTATTCACTATAAACAAATGAATCTGGCAGCTAGGGCTCACTCGGATGGGGGCTCCTTCATTTGCTGAGGAATGCACTATCGATCCTTTTGTTTTTTTTTTAAGATGAAGACTCGGTGAGTAAGCAGTGTAATGAAAAGAGCTGTGTCTAGAATACTCTCAATTTTCATCAAATATTGACCTAATTTCTGAAATCCATTTTCACTGACCTCATTCCGGGGTGAGAAATTGGCTTTATTTAGGTCTTTGAACACAGATGATTCAGAGGTGAAAGTCGGTGGTGGGATTGCATAAGAGATTCCTGCAGCAGTTAGACATGGAGAGGTATGTCCACCTGGACTGGATGGATGGCCATGGCTGAAAGGAGTTCTGTTGTCATTTTGCTTCATATGACCTGTGCGATGCTCTACACAATGCTTCCTTATATGGCTCTGTGCCTACCGGGCTCTCCTTACCATTCTCTCTTTCCACTCCTGCTTGTTTCTCCAGTCATTTTCCTTACAGACTTTATTTCACACACATTCTTTTTGGGGAGGCTTTTTGTCTTTGAGTTTTTGGATCTTTAATTCCTCCAAATAACTTTCCCCTAATTTCTATGTAATTTTGATCTGATCCCTGGAGGTTATTTCCAGTGAACATGTAATTCCAGAACATATAATTCCAGTATTAGCTTTAAACAGTTCTTTGACTATGTATTCATTTTTTCAGTGAAAAGGTACTTCATGCTTCACGGACTTTGCCATCCCTTTGGTTTATTTTGATGTAGGCTTTTTTTGTGATTATAGTTAGATTTAATTATAATTCGGATTACAAGTTTTACACATTCTTGAAAGATGTTAGGCCTTATCCCTTTCATGACTGCCTTTCCTTAACCTCATTGTTTCTAAAATTCTTAAACCCTCTCATTTTGTTTTCCTTGGCTACATCTTTCAGTTTGTCTTTCTGCCTCTCTGATGCAGTCTGTGTAGTGGGTTCAGACTTCTACTCTACCATGACAACCACTCTATTTAATTGTACTTAGAGTGTTTATTTGATTTATTTAATTTTTAAATATTTGTAATTTGTATTTCTCTTAATCTTATTTGGCTGTGTTTCAAATCCTTTTGGACACACACACGTGCGCGCGCGCGCGCGCGCACACACACACACACACACACACACACACACACACAATCCTCAAAACATTTTGAACTCTTTAACTCCATCTAGTTCGTGCATTTTCTGCTTTTCTTAGGAACCAAGTTTGTTGTCTATTTTTCCTATAGGCTTATTCTTAAAACAGTCTATTTCTTGTTTGTTACTGAAGGTCTTGCTGCTTGTTTGCTTGTTTGAGGCAGTACCACCACAAACTATATTGAAGTTATGGCCCCAATAAATGCTAATATGTGTTCTACTAATGACCAATATTCCCAACCATTTTGTACTTTTAATTTTGGGACATGCTCTTAGCTAAATTGTCCTGGATAGACCTGAACTCCTCTGTAACCCAGGCAAGCTTTGAACTCATGATTGGATTACACCAAGCTTGTTACTGATTTTCAGCTGTGAATTCATTTATGGGAATTTTTCCAAGAGACTCGAATTTCTGTTGTGTGCTCCTAAGAGAACTTGTTTGCCTTTGCCAATTAGAGCCACTGTAAAATTAAAAATGAATAGTCCTGTGACCTTTCAGAAATACATTCCTTGAATTTATTCTGCAAATATGTTGACTTATTTCTAGTTTTAAGTTTTCTTGATGACTCCACTCATGCAGAAACTAATTTCTTTTAACATTTAAACATTTGGATACACAGAATGAAGAAGGTGTTTTGTATTGGATATTCAACCTCAAACACCACCTATTCTTTGACCCCTGTCATTTTTAGCTGTCAGTTCTGACTATCAGAACGGAAGCTCAGGAACACCAGATGTGGGCAATGACCAGTATTCACTTCCCTCTCTGGATCCCAATAAGCTCTTAATTGCTCTACTTGTAATTTTTTTTTAAATTTCATTTTACATTCCAACCAGAATTTTCCCCCTGACTCCTTCTCCTGCCCTTTCCCTCACCTCCCTCAAAGCCCACCCCACATCTACTCCTCCCAACGGATAAGGGCTCCCATGGGGAGTCAACAAAGTCTGTCACAGTAAGTTGGAGCAGGACCAAACTCCTTCCCCCTGCATTAAAGCTGAGCATGGCATCCCACCACAGCGAATGGACTCCATCAGTTTAGTTCATGCACCAGGGATAGATCCTGGTCCTACTGCCAGGGGCCTCTCAGATAGTCTAAGACTCACCACTGTCTCCTACATATGGAGGACCTAGTTTGGTCCCATAGATCCTCCACAGGGATTGGGCTAGAGTGCATGAGTTTCCATGAGATTGGCTCAGTTGTGCCTGTAGATTTTTCCATCATGATCTTGACCTTGCTTGCTCATTCCCTCCTCCCTTTCTTTGATTGAGTTCCTGAAGTTCTGCCTGGTATTTGGTTGTGGTCTCTGCAGCTGGTTCCACCAGTTACTGGATAAAGGTTCTATGATGATAGTTGGGGTATTCACCAATAGGGAAAGGCCAGTTCAGGCACCCTCTCACCTAAGAGTTGAGTCTTAGCTGGGGTCATCCTTGTCATAAAGGTCTTTTACTTTTTCGGTTAGAGTTACTCCAAGGTATTTTATATTTGTAGCTATTGTAGAGGGTGATGCTACTCTGATTTCTTCTTGGCCCATTTATCATTCGTATGTAATGTATGTAAAAAGGCTACTAATTTTTTGAGTGAATTTTGTATCCAGCCACATTACTGAAGGTATTTATCCGCTGTAGAAGTTCCTGGGTAGAAATTTTGGGGTCACTTATGAATTTGGAACTGAAGCCATCTGGTCCTGGGCTTTTATTTTGTTTGGGAGACTTTTAATGACTGCTTCTATTTCCTTAGGGGTCTGTGTACCTTGTTTGTCTGGTCTTTAGTTTTAGTACATGGAACTTATCCAGGTAGTTCCCACTTCTCTTACATTTTCCAGTTTTGTGCATGTACAGGTTTTTGAAGTATGATCTGATGATTCTCTGGATTTCCTATGTGTCTGTTGTTAGGACCCCCTTTTCATTTCTGATTTTTTTTCAATTGAGATAGTCTCTGTATGTCTTTTGGCTAGTTTGGATAAAGGTTTGTCAATTTTGTTGACTTTCTCAAAAAGAATTGATTCTTTGTATTGTTCTCTTTGTTTACCCTACTTTGGTGTGGGGGTCCAGTCTATTTAGTGTTCTATAAACTTCTTGCACTCCCATAAGCATTTCCTTCTTTAGGTTGGGAAAGTTTTCTTCTATGACTTTATGAAATATATTTCCCTGACTTTGAACTGGCATTCTTCTTCTATCCCCATAATTCTTGGGTTTCACCTTCTCATGGTGTTCTAGATTTCCTGGATGATTTGTCTTATGACTTTGTTGGCTTTAATGTTTACTTTAACTGATGAATCTATTTCCTATGTCGTATCTTTAATGCCTCAGATTCTCTCTTCCATCTCTTGAATTCTGTTGGTTATTCTTGCATCTCTATTTCCTGTTCATTTTCCCACATTTTCCATTTCCAGAATTTTCTCAATTTGTGTTTTCATTATTGCTTCTATTTCAATTTTCAAGTCTTGAACTGTTTCCTTTACCTTTTTAATTGTTCATTCTCGGTTTTCTTTAAGAGATTTGTTGATTTCTTCCAATTTTTTGTTTGCTTTTTTCCTCCATTTGTTTAAGGTAATTTTTCACTTCCTCTTTAAGGGTCTCTATCATCTTCATAAAGTTATTTTAACTCATTTTCTTCTGCTTCTTCTGGGTTGCAATGTTCAGGTCTTTCTGTTGTAGGACTACTAGCTCTAGTAGTGCCATACTGTTGTTCCTTGGGTTGTTGAATGTATCTTCCATTGCCATCTACCCATCTTCTCCTCCAATTGGTGCAGTGTCTGTGCCTCTTGGTCTGATTGTCACAGTCAATGTCTGTGTCTCAGGGATCCACTCTTGAACCTATCTGTGTAGTCAATGTCTGTGTCTCAGGGACCTGCTCTTCGTCTTCTCTGTGAAGTCACTGTCTGTGTCTCTGGAAACCACTGAGGTTTGGGGGGATAGGTAGGCTTGGGGGTGGAGTGGGGCTTGTAGATTACTGGGTCCAATAGAGGGGTACTGGAGCAGCCTGTCTGCAGGAGGTTTGCCCTTGGGCTGACCTGGGTGGTGGAGGGGCCTGGGATTTTGTCCCAGAGCCTAGGGCCTAGAGTCTGGACTTGCAAGGGCAGGTTTGGGGACAGAGTGAGACTTCACAGATGACAAGGTCTGATATGAGGGTGTTGGGGCACCTTACCTGCAGGAGGCTCACCTGCTAACCAGCTAGTGTGGCTTAGGCAGGTCAAGGTGGTGCCTGGAATATTGTCCTGGGGCTTAGGGCCTAGAGACTGGCTACTCAGCTGGGAAGCTGGTCACCCATCACTTCATCTGCTCTGTGCAGTTGCAGTCTGCGTCTTAAGTATGCTTTTGTATATCATCCGCACAGATGTATGTATTAGAGGTGTAATTTGTCATTCTTAGTGCAATTTTTTTATTCTAATTGCATCTCATTGATAATGCCACTAGAATCAAATAATTAAGTCTCTAAGAACCCAAACTAGGTCTCATAGGACTGAAGATTCTTCTGCCTCAACCTCCCTAGTTTTGGTCTAGTAAGAGTGAGCCACTATGCCTGACTGTCCTGGATTACAAAGTACTCCATATTCCTGTATTTAATTTAACAACATATTCAACCATCTCCTTGTCTTGGTAGATGTTAGTCTCCTCACTTCACTTGAATAGATCCCTAATATTAAATACAATAACAATGCACCACTCATTCAACACATCTCTCACTGATGTACACGTAAGTAACTTTTAGCTTTTGTCACCGCCATTAAAACTGTCAATATGTGTTCATTTCTTATGTATGTAGATTAAAACCATAGGGAACTGCCAGGTCAGAGAACATGATAATTAAATTTTTAAAGTATTTTTTCAATTTTGTTGAGATTATAATGTAATTACATCATTTTCACTATCCTTTCCTCCCATGTAATACTTTCCCATACTCTCTTCTCAGTTCATGACTTCGTTTCCTTTTATGGTTGATACACATTCTTGAGTAGATAGAGCTTGCTCAGTCTGTATAATGTTAATGTTGATTTCATTTTATTTGAATTTGCTTTTCAGAGCTTGAAATGCTACTTTGAAAAAGAAAGAAGTCAATATGCCCGTGTGTTCGCTGCCTTATAGACACCAAGTTTCCTGTGCATGCTATTAATAATCTTAGAAGTAGTATGTCTCCTAACTGTATTCCTGAATTTATTTCACAGAGAGAGGAATTTATACAAATATGCATGGAGTACTTTTAATGATATTTTTCCAGCCAGATGAGATACTGATTTGAAGCAATGTTTCTTCCCCCACATCAGTTCCGGAAATAGAATCTGTTCAGCAATGGCAGTAGAGCTCTCCTCGAACTGTGAGTGCCCGAACTGTTTGGGATGTAGTCAGAGTGAGTCTGACTGGAATTTCCCTCTCGGAAAGAGGGAAGATGTTGAGCCACTCTCCAGATCAAGTAAGAAATCCTCACTCTCTCCCATCATGAAACGCTTTCTTTCTCAGTCTTGTTTCAACGACCTGAAGAATGATGATAAGGAAGACCCTGTATTTTTCCCTTCAGAAGAGGAAAGTTCTATTGGCTTCTCTCAAAGGCAAAATCTCAGCGAGACCTCAAAGACCACCAAACGGAAAATCAAACCATCGAGAGAGCTGACTATCCAAGGAGTACTGAAGAAGTTGGGAGACCGTGGGAAGTTTCAATTGTACTCCAGGTCCTTGGGACCCTCTAAAGAGCACGTGGTTGCGACGTTCAGACGAGCTCTGTACTATTCTGGAATCTGGGTAAAACATGTCCAAGGCTCTAAATTGGAAAATCACTTTTCAGCGAATTATTTCAAAAGAAATCCCAGTAGCCTCCACCGGTTGATCCCTTGGCTGAAACGGGAACTCACCGCTGTCTATGGAGACTATGGCTACACAGTGAAGAATATTCTAGCTGCCATTCTCCATCACATGACCGAATTTGACCTGGAGAGTGAATCTTTCACTCACCTACTGGAGCCTTATCTCCTACAGCATACCTGCCACTTTCTGCATGAGTTCATCAGTTTTGTTTATTCTTCTTACGATGTGGAGACCTATGACCGGAGCGCCGTCTACCAGTGTCCTCTTTCAACGTGGGTAAAAAACAAGAGCTTTATTTCCGCTCCAGTCTTGTCTTTGCCTGACGATCTCTCCCTCGTGATATCTCAGCAAGGAACAAAGCAGTCAAAGAACACCCAGATTCAGTGGTACCAGACTGGGAAGAGGCCTCTCTCTGACTTGAAGCAGTTCCCAAATGGCAATTTTTCCGTACAAAGTCCTATCACCTCAACGACCCATCAGAAAACAGGAAACAAATTCCGGGCTTGGACCAAAGACGAAAAGGAATTAGATGATTTCAAGGATGTGGTGTGTACGACCAATTTGTTACTGGACTGGGATAATCTCAGGGAAAACGTCCCAGGCACAGATGTTCAAGAGAAAAAGACAGAAAGCCCGAAGCTGCTCCCCGACCATGTCGAGGACCAGCCGAAGAGTGGAACCACTTCCCACGCCTGGAGAGCAGCAGTGGATTCTAACCGAGTACCACCAAGAAAGCCCAATTTAAAGCAAACAAACGTTTTGAGTCCTGGCCAACAGGTACATGATCAGAAAAAAGAAATAGAAAAAAAGAAAAAGAAGCTTGAAGTATCTTCACCAAAGGTTTTTCAAAGATTGTCTAGAGAAAGAACCCAGATAAGCAGCAAATCCAGAGAAACTGATCTTTCTATGAATTGTATCTCTGGAAATGTCCCCTTTCCTACTAGAAACGGTAAAATGCCGGTTTCTTTTACAAAAAAGAAGAGAAAGTGCAGCCAGTCTTCTCAATCTATAGACGTTGGTTCGCACCACAGTACAAGAACCCAGATACCATCCAGTTCCAGGAAACCCATATCCAAATCCCAGGGTGCCGGGCCCAGAAAGCAATCCATAAGCAGAGATCAGAGTAATCTCTCTTTGAGGGGAAGTTACAAAAGCAAATGCTTCACTCAAAATATACATGGTGAACCATCAAAAGGAAATTTGCACGGCTGTGAATCAGCCTGCAGGCTTGCATCTTTGATCCCAGTCCACCAGGGCAAGAGTTGTTTAACCACTGAGAAGAGACAAAGCTTCACCTCCCTAGGTAACTGTGATTCTCAAACTGGAAGAGAATGTGGCAGTCCCACAGGCCCACAGACTGAGACATATGTGTCCCCAAGTCAGCAGCAGAAGAAGGGAAAGAACCTACTCGGTAGAGCTAGGAAAATTGGGACACTTGGGCCCCCCAAATCCAAATACCAATGTGAGGGTTCTCAAACTGCAGCAGAGTTCTGTGTTGAATTGGGGGATCTCAATGATCAAAGACCAATGAATTGTCATTCTGAACGTGCGACTTCCTGCAGAAAGTAAATTTTAAAAAGACAGAAATTGAAGACTTCAGAAGTATTCAGCCAAGAATGGATCCAAAACAGATAGCAACAGAAGCACAGAGATATTAATTGTTGTGAAAGGCAAATTAGTCTAACTAGACAGGCACCAGGGCTCTTTGAAAGTATGGATATAATCTGAAATATATAAAATATTAATTTTATCACTTTGTAACTAGAACAAAATATCTGATAGTTAAATTCCAAGTCTTATTGAAGACAAATATATATTAAATTATTCATGTATATAAATAATATTTCTGTCTCCTTTTTTGTAAATGAGTAGAATTCTTTGATATATTTTACTTGGACCTTGCATAATGTCTCAGTGAGTAGAAGCTCTTGATGCCTGGTATCAGTCTCCTAGACACACATGGTAGAAGGAGAAAACCAACTCCTACAAGTTGACCGCCTCTGACCTCCACAATTATAGCATGGCTCAGACATGCCCTCTTCCCAATATACCTTCATACACACAAAGAGAGAAAGAGAGTTGTAGTTTAAATTTTAAACAAATATTTTCCTTCTATTTTAGTTTTGGGCTTAACAATGAAGATTGGCTACCCAGATTTTCCAACACAGCAAAGCTTATATTAATAGTTGGAATATAAGTTTCTTAAGAAAGTTATGCATATTATGTATGCTGCTAAGCATGTGATGTGGGATTCCCCTTTTATGCTGTGAATACCACTGGTTAATAAAGAAATTGTCTTAGGCCTGCACAGGACAGAACAGAGGTAGGTGGGGAAAACTAAACTGAATGCTGGGGGAAAGGAGGCGGAGTTGGGAGAAGCCATGGAGCCACCAAGAACAAACATGTCAGAACCTTGCCGGTAAGCCACAACCACGTGGCAATACACAGATTAATAGAAATGGGTTAAATTAAGATGTAAGAGCTAGCAAATTAGAAGCTAGAGCTAATGGTTCAAGCAATGATTTAATTAATACAGTTTCTGTGTGGTTATTTTGGGGTTGAGCGGCAGGAACAAATAAGCAGCCTCCTACTACAAGCATGCATGTGTGAGTGTGTGTGTACCTGTGTGCTTTTTCTGTCTGTGCTGTATTTCAGAACTAGTAGAATTTCGTATGCCTAGAAAATATGACAAGACCACTATCTTAAGATATATACCTGTTTATATATCTAGAGTCACTGTGTAGTCACAGTGTACCAGCATTTCAAATCCATTTTAAAAAGTAGTTAAAATAAACATCTCTAGGATTCTTTTTTACAGCACAAATCCTGAAATGTAGGTATTTTAAGCCATGTGTTTAAGTAATTTTGATTTCTCACTCACAGACGCCTGGTCCAGTGACAGTGAGGACACTTAGACTAAGTATTTTGCCTTTAGCCATGGGATTTATGAGCCCAGTGGTGACTGAGCTCCTGTATGTCCCAAGAATATCCAGACTATTTTGAAAGAAGAGTGTTTCTTCCTCCCTGGTGGCAGATGGCAACAGAGCTAAAGACTGGACACTGCCTGGAGCTAAGTTCATGAGTTTGTGAAGAATGCAGGGGAAGAAAGCGAGCAGAGAGAAAAGCTGGATAAGTCAGAGGAGAGGGCATTGGAAGCATGACCTGGGTCTTTTGAACTGGCTTTCAGCTGCTGTTGAATTTGAAGTTTTCACTGAGTTTTGTTTAGTCAGTGTGCCGCATCTCTGAATCCTTTATAAAATCAGGACTTGGATTGAGTTATGCACAGGTACACAGCATGAGCAAACACACGTAAAACAGTAGCCTCAAAGGAAGGTTTTGAAAGTCTCTTGTGCAGTCCTGGAAAATGTTTAGGAATTTGCTAGGGGAATTTATTAGAAATGGCTACCAAGGAAAAGGAGCTACTTTAAGTAAAGGACCCAAACGAAAATGTCTAGAACTTTCCACGTAGTGTCTTTGGAGCTCCTGAGAGACACACTGAGAACGAAAGCTGCTGTCAAACTGTAAAAGGAATGAAATCAGATTTCTGACTCATGGCTGCTGGTTTCTCAGTAGTCACAAGGCTCCTAGAGACAGCACAGGAGTCCAGATGCAAATTTATAGGCTTTGGGATTTTTTTTTACAGAAATTTTAGAAAACATACATTAGCATTAATATTAATTATATTAAAATTAACCTTGAGCTGACCATTCATTGCTGAAGATCCAGTAGCATACACAAGGCTCTGAAATTGGGAACAGGAGATCAATTACAGCGCATCAAAACATCTCTGTTTAACCCGAGTTCATTGAAGTGTCTGTATGCTTAAAAGAATGCACATGACCCAACAGTGCCTTTTACTGGCTTGAACAAACCAATATCTCATGGTCTCCGGGTAAATGAGTGAATGTTCTGATTTAGAGAGATTGTAGTCATGAGCATGTGTAGGTATATACCACACAAACACACATACACACACACACACACACACACACACACACACACACACACACCATAAGGGATGCAGAGATGCAACGCATTCACTCAACAAAACTCAGAAAGTTAAAAAAAACAACCCTGAAAGACAGGAAGATGGACCAAGTGAAAAAAATGGATCATGACTTGTCTTACTTTTCTCTGTTAGCTTTCCTCTCTTTTACCTTCAACTCGAATTCTCCACAAGCTCAAGTGTCCACAAGGCTTTTTAAAATTCTTATCTTACTGGTGATGAAAGTGATCAAGTGTTGCCCTTGCAGTGTGCCCAACTCCAGGGTCAATGATCTTAAGTTACAGTTGACACAGCTTCCTTTCTGTGATAGCGTTTTCCTCTTAACTAATTTTGTCACCTTTGGGCAACTACACTCACAAACACTGTCATTTTGCTTGAGCACACATGCTGAGGTTACTTTAATTATGCTTATGCTTCCAATGAGGGGAAAGGTTTCGGAGAGATCACATCATGAAAAAAACAGCAGAGCTGAGACCTAATTGTAGGTCTAACCGCACACGCTCTATTTTTATAGTTTGTTATGGTTGGCTGAGGTTTTCAAATCTAACCCAGACATAGTTAGGACCCTTCTCCACTCCTGAGAACACATTTTCATTCATAACCCAGAATGCTAACATAGCTATGGAAGTGAAGGTTTTAAGGGGTCACTTCTGTTTATTTGTTAGAAGAGAAGCCAATTCCTCACTCCCAGATTCACTCTCCTTTGATGCCAATGGGTTCGGCTGGGAGGAGAGAGGTGACTGATCTTCGGTACATATGCTTCAGTTCACACACATCTCTAGGGCATGTGGGGCAGCTGAGACCTCTCAGGTTCAAAGCGAGAATTTCCTCTCTACCCTTGACTCTCTGGTACTCTCGGGGCAGTTGCTTCGTGAGGCATGGGTCACCTTTCGAATGAAAAGCAGGTAAAGAGAAATAAGGTCTTGAAGATATTGGAGTCATAGCAGGTGTTAATATAGAAAATAAAAGTTGTTAAATACTTTGGTATTTCAGTGCACATATTCTAGCTGAGGTGCATAGGAAAGTCTACCATTTACCCAGCCAGAACAAGTAGAGTATACTTTCCTCTGCTTTCACTGACCCTGGGATCCCTTTCTCCAGATCAGCTACATTGCTATTGACATTCTGACGTATAATTTTATTCATGCAATTTATCTGCCTAAAGTTTTCCACCTGTACCGTATACATGTATATACATACACTGTATCTGTATATTTTGCAATTCAGAATACCCACAGACACAAATAACATCTGCATGTTCTTACCAACAGAACACACCATTACTGTTCTGTGTTAGGCAAACACCTCTCTCTCACAACACTTAATTCAAGGTCCTCCTTGCTGGAATTGTTTAGTAAACACGTTGATGGAGTTACTGTGGTATTATTGAACTGTATTCAGTTCCGTACTGTGGGATTATTGACCATTGAGAAGTAAGTGGTCTACGATCTAGCTTTCACCTCAGTTAAATGAAACTGATTCAATCACAGTTTGTAGAGAATCTAAGTTTTCAGCTCTTCATTCTTAAGTTTTAACTTTACGTTATAGTAACACACAAGACTAAATACTGTGTGTTTAAGATCTGAGCATAAACTTTGTGGCTACAGAGTGAAGTTGAGATCAACGTTTTGAAAGTGTCACATGCGATTTCGTCTCATTCATATACACATTTTAAAATGTGAGTTATAAAGTATTGGAATTGCAGGTAGTTTCAAAAATTTTAGTAATATTAGAGTTACTTGATGCTCTAAAAAGCTTTTTTCCATTAAGATTCATAACAAGATGCATATTTATCATTAAATATTATATAAGCCATTCTTAGAACTGTGCAGGTTTTATGCATACATATTCTATTATTGAGCCTGTATCACATGGAATGCCCAAACAAGACCAACACAGAGCTGGTATCTGATGCGAACACACGGGAGCTTATTGAATTTAAGCTTAGACAGTAATTCAGCACACTGATGCAGCAGATGGAGGAAAATGGCCCAGAGCCCTCTGGGTATGGGGTTTCTAATGGGAAAACCACAATCAGAGTGGCTCAAACCTTGGCATTTTAGGATGGGTATGGGCATGCAACCTTTGAATTCATTGTTTGGGGTATAGGGGAATTTTAAAACAGCTACTGTCAGCAGAAAAGAATTTCAAAACAGTGGGTAATCAGATACCTACAAGGACATTCAAAGCAAGCATATGTAAACAGATGCTGTTTGGACCCCTTAGTGGGGTCAATTTGACCACGTTCTTGGAAGTGTTTATGACTTTGCTGGTCTATATTCACCCTTTTCAAAGACAAATATATGTACTCACTCATAATTGGCTTTTAGATATAAAACAAAGAAAAACCAGCCTACAATTCACAATCCCAGAGAACCTAGATGACAAAGAGAACCCTAAGAGAGAGATACATGGATCTAATCTACATGGGAAATAGAAAAAGGCAAAATCTCCTGAGTAAGTTGGGAGCATGGGGATCATGAGATAAGGTAGAAGGGGAGGAGGAAGAGAGGGGAGAGGAGAAAAATATATAGCTCAATAAAAACAATAAAAAAGCCCTGTCGCCGGGCGGTGGTGGCGCACGCCTTTAATCCCAGCACTCGGGAGGCAGAGGCAGGCGAATCTCTGTGAGTTCGAGACCAGCCTGGTCTACAAGAGCTAGTTCCAGGACAGGCTCCAAAGCTACAGAGAAACCCTGTCTCGAAAAACCAAAAAAAAAAAAAAAAAAAAGCCCTGTCTGAAATGAAGTTCTTTTTCAAAATGGAGTTTGTTCTGCTCCTTCACTATTTTTCAGAAACTCAGAGGAATGAGGTACCTAATTACAGAGTCTGCATGTTAGAACAATCAGGGAACAGATGTGGCCTGACTAGATGCAGATGCAACACAATTATCAGTTGCCCTTTGGCTGAGCCCTTTAATGCTTTCGCAGCCTCTACTATGGCAGGCTCTTTTCAACCACGCCAGGACATGCTGCTAAAACTCCTTCCCAGAAGAATATGGAAACAGCTTCTGTCCCTTGTTCTACGGTGCCAACAACAAATCAGTGTGTTCAAGTTAGTATTTTATTAAAGTTCACTCTGGGGAACCAATGATTTAATTACACTCACTTAAAAAGCATACTTACAAGAGTATAGGTGTCCTCCCTCTCACAAAAGGACACAGTGGAAAACTCTTTACGTAACCAGCATTTCTATAACCACAAATATAGAGTCTCTCTGCCATGGTCTTTCCTGGCTTATAAAGCTTATAGCTTCTCACTGAGGCAACTAGCAATTGGGGCAGAATATTGTATATGCAGTTGCATGCAGTGTCCGGACACTCCAGTGAGTGTCCTATGACCCTGTCAACCCATCTTGTTATAGATTGATGTTGGAGGTCAACACAAGGCCAGCTGGGATGGTCTTGTGCAAGTGTGCACAGTTGAACTTCCAAAGATACAGGTTGTTCTACTGGATGACGGTCATGTACAACATCCCATTATGGAAAGTCGTTGCTATTTTTTTTATGCTGAATTTGTATCTTCAGAAGTTCCTTGTTCCGATTTTATTTAGAAAGTATAGACTTTCTAGAATATGTCTTTTCCTTAAATGATTATATGATGTTTTCCTAATTGTCAAGCTGTTAGAAGTGAAAACTACTCCTCTGTAGACAAGCTTCTACTGTAATACCAAAATATCTATGTGACCATTTCTGTCTACAACATATCTAAGCTTGGTTTCTCTTTTCCTTACCTCAAGCATGAAAATCTTTAAGAACAAGCTAGAGAACGTAATTTCTTAGGGAATGCTGAGTGAGTGAATGAGACAAAAATCTTAGATGTGTACTGAGTAGGATCAAGTAACTCAAAGAACTACCATGAAGAAATTGTGATTTCAGTTGGGCCTGTGTTATGAAAGCCAATGTCATTCATTCCATCCATGCCTCTGTATTAGAGCCTAAAGCCCAGTCACTTATGCCCAGGTTTGTGGAAACCCAAGGGAAGTCTAGAGGAATCCTTTAAGCAACCAATCCCTATGCAGCACCCTGAAAGCCTTTGTGCTCTCACGTGAGATTGGCTACTTAACAGCATCACTGACCTCACCCTAATCAGAACCTTCATTTTAATATCTTCTAATTTCATATACACAATATTTTTAAAGTACTTCTGACGGTGTGTTTGTGTATACATGTATGTGTGTGAACATTGTGCGTACATGTATACATGTGCACATGCTGGTGGAAGCCAGGTGTTGATATTGGATGTCTTTTTCAATTACTGCCCATCTGTTTTTGAGACAAGGTGTCCGGTTGAACCTGGAGCTAACCAACTCAGCTAGATGGGTTGCCCAGCAAACCTTAGATCTCTTCCTGCCTCCACCCTTCCAGTATCATCATGCCCACCTTTCTGTGACTCTGGTTCCCATGCTTACATGGCAAGTGCTTCACTAACTGAGCTAGCTCCCAAGCTCTTGAGAGACTACTGCCTTGAAAGATTTATGGGATAAAACACCAGCTCACCTCCACTCCCCAAAAGAATTTTTTTTGGTGGTACTGGCAATTGAATATAGTGCTTCAAGTATTCTTTAGCACTGAACTGCATCCCCAACTCTAAAAATGTTGAAATTCAAGTCTTCCTTAGCATGACAGTCAACTGATTAAAATTAACCAATATTATAGATTAAACTTTGCATTTAACAGAAATAATTTGATTCTTCATTATTCCTTACTGTAACTTAAATGAGTTTCTTCTTAGTAAAAATACTATATAGCTTTCACATTGCCTGTAAGAAAAAATAAATGAGCCATACTATACATGGAGGATATGTGAATGCCTATATTAACACATACATTGTATTGTATGTTTGAGAAATTCACTGGGATTTTAAGAGGCACCTAAGTAATTTCATGGTTTGAGTAAGACTGGTCCCTATATGCTCATATACTTGAATGCTTAGTTACAGGGAGTGGCACTATTTGAGAAGGAATACGAGATGTAGCCTTGTTGGAGTGGGTATGGCCTTGTTGGAGGAAACGTGTGACTAGGGGCATGCTCTGAGTTCTCAAACGCCCATGCCAAGCCCATTCTCTCTCTGCTTAAGGATCAGGACGTAGTTCTCAGTTCTCCCAGTGCCATGCTCTCTGCCATGATGGTAATGGACTGACCCTCTGAAACAGAAATCAATCCCCCAGTTAAATGCTTTCTTTTCTAAGAGTTGCCATGGTCATGGCATCTCTTTACAGTACTAGAATACTCACTAAGACTGGCAATCAGAGAAGCATAAAGGCTAAAAGTGTGATGTCAAGGCCAGGCAGTCAAGATTTAATGGCTAACTACATGCTTAACAGTGTAACCTTAGTTATTTAAAATGTCCATTTCTTAATTTTAATTATTAGCGGTGTTAACAATACTACTATAAAGGGTATTTATGAAGTATCAATCTATGTAAAATGCCTGAGAACGCCTGACAGGCAGACAGAGACAGCAGGGAAGGGAAGGAGGGAGGGTCGAATGGGGGGAAATAGTTAAACATTGGTTACAAAAACTAGGACACTACCAACTTGAAGTGTTTTGTTCTGGATTTTCCAGAGAAACAGAAATGATAGACTGTATAAAAAAATACAGAAGGAGGATTATGTGAATTGATTCACTAGATGGCAGAGGATAAGAATTCCTGTGTTATTACACCTGCCAGTTAGAGACTTAAAAAGCCATGGGTGTGGTTTAGCACAAGTTCAAAGGCCTGAGAACAAGAGGACATGATGAGATCAGTGGTACCTGGTATTCTAGAGTTCAAAGGATAGAAAACTAGGCACTCACATGATGTGGGATTCCCCTCTGTATGCTGTGAACACCACTGGTTAATAAAGAAACTGTCTTGGCCTGATAGGGTAGGGTAGAGCTAGGCAGGGAAAACTAAAGTGAATGCTGGGAGAAGGGAGGTGGAGTTAGAGAGAAGCCATGTAACCCCACTGGAGACAGACACCAGAACTTTACCTGGTAAGCCACAGCCAAGTGGTGATACACAGATTAGTAAAAATGGGTTAAGATATAAGAGTTAGCCAGAAATATGCTTAAGCTATTGGCCAAACAGTATTGCAAATAATATGGTTTCTGGGTGATTAGTTTGGGGCTGAACAGCTGGGAACTAACTAGCAGCCTTCTTACAACAAAATGGCATGCCAACGTGGGTAACTATATCCACGTAAAATCCTAAGAAAGCTTAAAAAAGAATTCTAGACACAAAAGAGCAGAGTTAAGCATGGCTTTTGGTAGCCACAATTTCTTTTTCTAGATGGGCTTGTGGCGAGCAAGGTGCTGCAGGGCACAGTAAAAACTGCATGGCTTCTTTAAAAAAGTGGTGGCTTCCTGGTTCCCCAGCATAAAAGGCTCCCACTCTTTCACAAGGGCTGCCTAATGAGCATTTAAACGGAGTTTGTGGACAGAGCACTACAACTCGCTTAATGGTAACAACATAGACTGGCTGTGTGACCCAAAATGGGGCAATGTACATGGTCCTCAGAGGAGCCAACAGCTCCATGATGATGGAGTGGGCTGAGCAAGCAGGCAGGCCTGTATTTGCTATTATAACTGTAATTCTTGCTTGATACCTGTTTTGTTGTTTAATTTTTCAACTCAATGAGTATATAGGATTCACCTTTATAGATGAAGTGATGCTGCCCCCCCTTTTTTTTATTGATGTCATCCTAACATTCCTTGCTGAAGCATCCTCACAGATACATGTAGAATCATTTTACCAGCTATCTGGACTTGCTTTAGCTAAGTCAAGTTGATACATAAACTTTTCATCACAAAAAGGCAATGAAGAATGGAAAGGGAGTGGACATCTGTGGTGTGATTACTGTGATTTGGGCTTTATAGAGCCTGAACAGCTAAAATAGAAGATGTTCTGTTTGGGGGGTGAGGGTGGTTAGACCTCCTTATAGGAAACTGAGGCAAAGGAAAGGAAAACTATTAATTAATGCATAATGACCATGTACACATAGCCTTTAAGTAAGTTAGTCTCCAATGAGGCTAGAACACTAGCTGCATAAAAGAGACATGGAAGCCAGGTGGTGGTGGTGCACGCCTTTAATCCCAGCACTCAGGAGGCAGAGTCAGGTGCATCTCTGTGAGTTTGAGGTCAACCTGGTCTACAAGAGCTAGTTCCAGGACAAGCTCCAAAGCTACAGAGAAACCCTGTCTTGAAAAACAAACAAACAAAACAACAAACAAACAAAAACAGAAAACAACAACAACAACAAAAAGATGTGGAAATTGGGATGTAGAAATACTGTACATTCTGAGACCTTAAAAATTAAAGAGGGTGTACATCTTAATTGGGACCTTGGAATAATAATAAGACCTTACAATCCTGTACCTCATGTCTACCCAAAAATATGCTTTTAATCAGTCATTGAGAAATGAATTAATTCTTGCCAGCATAGTCTAAAAATTTAGTGGTTTTACATTATCTATTTATTTGGTGTGTGTGTGTGTGTTTGTGTGTGTGTGTGTGTGTGTGTGTGTGTGTCAAAGAGTGCATGTGGAGATCAGATGACAATTTGGAAGGGTTGGTTCTCTCCTATCACATGTATTTACAGTGATCCCACTCAGGTCCCCAGGATTCATAGCACTTTTGCCTACTGAGCCTTCTGTTCCACTCCTCAAGCCATCTAGTCTCCTTTTAAGAGGAAGGTGACAATGACAGCCGTCAACACTGAGCTTACTTATTGTGCTATTTATTATTTATAAACACTTATTTATTGTGCTGCCAAATGCTCTTACAAACATCGTTCTTGCAGTATCTCTTTCAGTTTTGCCAGGAATCCTATGTGGTTGGTTATCGATATCATGATCTCCTTTTTACCGATAAAGGAACTGAGACAGAGAACTTTAGGAATTTGCCAGAGCTCATAAGAATAATAACAGCATAGCTGAAGTCTGACTCCAAATAACTAGAGCAATACCAATGGTCTTTACCAACACACTCTTCTGTTTTCCATGGAACATTGGAACATCAGCCATAAGGTCAGGCTTTTGAGGTCCTGTTGTGCATTAGAACATGCTCCCATATTTAATTATCCCCATACTTCAATGTAGGAAGACCATTGGCTGTGAGACTTTAGAAAATTGGAACAGAAAGTAGATTATATGAGCAGGGAAATAAAGGATCCATGAAAAGAACATGTTGCAATTAAGTTGGAATTTACAAAATGTTTGTGATCAGACATGGGTCAAATTTTCTTAGAAAGGGGGCAGACGATAGTTTGGGCATTTGGGGATATACCTTCTGTTATAACTAGTGACCTCTTCACTTATAGGGTATATACTATAACCTTAGTTTGCAAGTGCAATTACTGAGTTGGGTTCTCCCTAGTACACAGTTTCCACATTTCTCTTACAATCTTTACATGACCAAAATCATTTTAATTTTCTGGAGATGAGGCAAGCAATTCACACGATAAAGGAAACTGCTTTTTAGTTTTTAATAAAGGTGACATCAGAGAAACCTACAGAATTGTTGAACTATAGAAGGGCCATGGAGAACTGAATGTGCCAACAACCTCTTTGGGGAAGGTCAAGCTATCTAAAGTGATGTAGATTCTCTGTCCTATGTTCCAAAACACAAGTAAGACATGAGTTATCACAGGGAGTCAGAATACACAGGAGGGGACCTTAAATTCATGAAAATAAGTTAAAGGTTATTTCCTTAAAGATGTCTTCTGAAGTGAGGTGTCAGATGGACATCACAGATTATGTCCTTTGTTGTTCCTTTCACCATGCCTCACCCCATACCTGGGCAACTGAACCGTCTCTGTGATGAAAACTTATGGCCATCTCATCTTGAGAGATATATTGCATCCACATGTGAGCCCAGTGATTTAATCTTAGTTAGTGCTGTCTGGAGCCTTGTCAGATGGGTTAGCAATTGGTCATGGATTTCAAAGCACTGCTATTAAACCCCCTGGGAATTAACATGCTAAATCCATAATCATACTTTATTGCCTGTATAATCCTGGGTTAACTGAAAACTAAGCTGATTCATTTTTCACATGTTCACCAAAGGGAAGTCATATTTTTCCCTTAACTAGTAATTAACCTTTATGGCTTTATTAACTGCTTTATTAAATTTAAATGAAATGTTTATTGCGAAGAGTTCATGGTAAGTATAAACTATGGTGACAGTGTGGCCCTGGTAATGTCCTGTTTTCTCGGAACTTCTCTACTAAAACGGTTTGAACCACACAGAGTTCATTTTTTATCTTAAGGTACCAGTGCTTATAATGAATGTGGGATATAATAATAAAAAGCGGAACAGCTTTGGAGGCAGGAAGACTTGTGTTCAAATTTGTATCTAATTACGTACTGGTTTATTGGCTATGTGACCTTGGGCAAGCTACCCCATATCTCTGAGCTTCAATTTAATATATATATATTATTTATATATATATATAATTTATGGACAATAATGAGTATATTCAGTCAGTTGGTGATAAAGGAGGTGAAGGAATTGAATTTGAAGGTATCAGAAGTAGTTGATTCATAAGAGGTAATATTTTGCTTGTCTTTTTCAGTTGAAACAGGGAGACTTCCTTTTCCACTCACCTAAAAGAGAAAACTTGAGACTACAGGAACAATACTTTTTCCAATCCCTCCCCACCAGCCTAGCCCAATGAACGAACTGAGAGAATCCGTGACATAGACTGCTAATGTACTTCACTAAGAACTTGGATACTCTCACCAGCCTAAATAGTCACTCTGTACATATTAAGTAAATGTGAAGGTTCGGACAGAGATAATGCTATGGAAACACAGCTTTGAAAGCAGAGATTTGTGTAAAATATATGAGCTGGAGACAGTGGCTTGTTAAGCAGAGTGTGGGTTGAACACCATTTCTGCTGGGCTCTTAGCAGAGAGTACTTGTTCAAACCATAGTACAAAGCTATGTGTGCTTCCCTGAAGCCAACAGTCTGAAGGAGTATTTGGTAGTCTATCTAGGCACAAAGTTCCAACCCTCTGTTGGCATAGGTGGGTCGTGTGAATTAGTTAATCCCTAATGGAATGCATGCAGGCATGATGCTTGTAGTGCCTTCCAGAAATCTTCCCAAGCAAGGCTCCATTGTCCTTAATCTTCTCTATCCTTTTGTGTGTCTGGGAAATGGTAACAATGAATGCTCTTCTTGGATAAAGAAATAGAAGCTGTGTTTTGAGGACAGCAAATACAGTCCATCAACCCAGGTGGAACAAAGCCACCAACATTACCCACAGGAGCCTTACTGCTAGGAAATAGGACAGCAGAAATTAAACTCTATCATGCTGAAGTGTGTTGTGTTTTGTTCTTTTTGATACTATGTTGGTCTAGTTTGTTTTCTAGCTAATACGGGAACTTTGAGATTGACGTTCAAGGAATATTATGATGATAGATTCTGATTTCTGGTATCACAAATAATGTTGCATGGGGCCTCATCTATATAGATAATGAAGGACAGAGACAAGTACATGCAATGCTTTGCAACACTGCTCACATCTAAGAAGGATGCATCAAAGAGGAAATGGATGTTAATGATTGGTAGGAGATGGTAGATGTCCAAAAAACTAGGCTATGTAGTAATTGTGTCCTATTGGGGTAGCACACAGAGGGCATTCATCCTGAAACTCCTATCACTCTCAAGGGAGAGAAATGTTACAGTTGTGACATGCATAGGTAGGGGATGGAGACATGGCTCAGCATGCAACTGTACTTCCTGCTCTTGCTTAGGACCCAGATTTGATTCCTGGTACCCAGGTGGCTCACATCTACTCCTAGGACGAAGCAACACCCGCAAGCCTTAGCTCACTCATCTCTATGACTAAGGAGTCCTGTGTATTGAGATGGCAGTGGCTGTTTAGATCCACAAGATCCAGTGACCCCGTGCCTGTCTCGTTTAGATGACAGGGCTTCATTTGTCATTTCACAAATTTCACCTTGCTGGTTTCATTGGAACAATATTACTAACAAATGACTGTCTCCTTCAAGACCGACCAGTGATAATTTCCAATGACTTTTACTTTCCAAGGATTAATGTAAACTCCAAGGGCACTTGAAAGCTAGGAGAAGTCACTCCAAAGTAGATGTCTACTTTCTGGAGTCCTCAGTCCTGTTCTATGTACAAAATTACCAACTATAAAAGATAACATTTGCATTTATGGAAATAAGTTAGGCATTTTAACACACGTGACTCTAGTTAGCTCTCCATTATGCTGAGAACAGACTTTCGTGCTATTTTATAAATCAGGAGGCAGAAACTTAGGTCTGATGGTAGTTCTTTATTGTTAGACTGTTTGGCTCTGGAATCAACAGAGATAGGACTCTGGGCTTGTCTGGGAGAATATTGCCTGGACTGACTAACCAAGAAGGGAAGATTGTTTTCCAAAGTGGCAACACCTGCTGATGGAGGCCCAGATATAGAAAGCGCCTAATGAAAAGCACAGCTACTTTTGCTTGCCTGCCTTTGGTCCTTGCTGGTGAGTGCATCTACTTAAGTGTTGCTGCTGCTGCCACCTTCCTACACTGGAATCACAACTCAGTTTCACTGGCCTTCCAACATGGACTGAAGACCAGTCACTCTTCAAGAAGTCCTCCAGGTCTCCAGGATTATGTACTTAACAGTTACTGTCACCTCTCCAGCATACGGACAGCCCACATCCTGTAAGGCAATCTACCAAATTCCCTTTGGGATATATATTAACTATATGAGTTTTGTTCCTCTGGGGAAACTTGATGAATACATGAGTGATTGCATAACATTTATCAAGAATCATAGAAACTGAACAAAGGGTAGAGCTGGGATTCTGACCAAAATCTGGACTGTCCACTACTCCACGTAGTCTCAACTGTGCCTTCTGTGGTTAACTGTCTCTCTCGGGATACAGTAGGAAGACTCACGGTCATCTGATCATGAGTATCTGTTATCTGCCTCTATTCATGTGCATACAAGTTTCAATTAACATACATAAAAATGCATAAAAACATAAAAAACATTAAAAAATGCAGTTTCAGTATATTTGTACCTACCTTGCACTAATGTCTGCCTCTGTGGTAGTCTCATGTCTCTCTGGCCTCATTTTGGCTATATGAAATGTGTGGGTATGTGTGTGGGTGTGTGGGTGTGTCTGTGTGTGTGTTTACTCTAGACATTGACTGCACCTCTAACTCAGATAATGAATCAAACTCCAGTCCATGTATCACCTCTCTATACAGACTTGTATTTCTGGTCTCTTCCTTTCTTACTCTACAAGGTCAAGACTTTCAGGTGTCCTTCTTTTTGTCCATTATGCTTCCATGACTTGTTATGCCCTACAGATTAATGTTTGGTCTCCCAGTATTGTTTCTTTGTATATCACCTGCAAGCATAAACCATGCTACTTTGCATGTGTATGTTTTGAAGATTTTAACCATCATGAGAATCTAGTTTCTATAAAGATAAAAAGAAACAAAGGTCTCCAAAGCCTGCCGTTGTTATTGCTCTTAACTCCAGAAAGGCGAAGAACATTTACCTCAGTTCTCCAAATGAATTCATGACTCCCCGCCATCAGTATAAGAAACTCCAAACTTCTAATTAACATTCTTTAGCTCTGTACATGTTTAACTCAAGGGCTGTTTGATACAAGCCTCTGTGATTTGTCTTTGTTTGTCTTGTATTCTAGCTTGGGAATATGCCAGTGAATGCTCGCTCCCACTTACACCTCCTATGTAGTTGTTATTGTTGCTTTTGAGTGAACTGATGAATGAACTCACAGTGGATGAATGCAATTGCCCACAACTTAGCTGCTACTTGACATCCCCTATGAAACACTGTGAACTCTCGAGTATTGCAAATGTCTCCTTCTATTATGCTCACCTGCCAGTACACTATGTTCTCTCTCCCTCTCCCCTTCTTTCTCTCTCTCTCCCACTCTCTTCTTTTGTTGGTATAGGAATCCAGGGACTTGCAAATGTTAGTCACCATTCTGCCACTGAAGTCCATCCCCAGCCTCTGTATTGAGTCTTTCAAGTCCCATCTCTTTGCATTTTAATCATATTCTTTGCCTGTGCCTTCTTCAGTGAGATGTCCATAGTGGCATGGACCAGATTGTTTATGCCAGTGTTCCCTTGACACTTCCTGTAAGTACCTGGATTTTAAGAAGAATCTAACACTTTGAAGAATGCCTAAACAAATAGGCACATAAATGAATGAATTGATAAGCTCCTGATAAAGGCGGTTAATTGTCATAACCATATGCTACACATCCCAAAGCCAAGAAGGTAAACAGCAATTGTAAAGCCTGTACTTAGATCTCTATTCACATTTTATGTCACATCACATTTTATGTCAGTTTTTTTTTCTAACCAAAGGATGTATAAGAATTGGTCTTTTCCATCAAAAGGAGACAGTATGTCAGTCTGATGCAAGTCTTGTAGCTAAGCAGTATGCTTCACAAAGCAATTGCCTGTCAACTTGTGACACATTATGGCAGGCGTCACAGCAAGCAGCTCCCTTTGGCACAGAGGAGCATTAATGAAGGAGTGGAGGGACATCTAGACAGATGCAGACAGCAGAGCTGGTAGCCAGGATGGGAGGAGAACACGAGCCTTTCATGTCTCAGACATAGCATCCGCTTGTCTCGCAGTAGAAGGAAGGTGTGTCAGAGCAGCCTGCCTCCTCCACCATTTCAGGTGCTTCTGGGAGAGGATGGGGCATTTCCTCTTTTTCCTTTACTTTGAAACAAGCAGCCAATGTATTCCTAGAGATAATTTTGGTAATAAGACCATCAATGACAATTTCAACCTCCCCTGTTCAGAAGAGAAAAACTGCGTGAATGGGAGGGAAAAGATGACAGACATTCTCTGATCTATACAGGGTAATTTTGTCTAGAGAGGACTCTCTTGGTTTCTTCTCTGTTATCAGATAATATGACGCTCATGTCTGGAAAATAGTTGTCCCATTAACCGATAGTCATATCTACATCTAGTCCTCTGAGAGATAAAGATATAGATATTGTGTTCAAACAGAGGGAACTTGATGAGTAAGCATTCAAGTTGGTCAATGACTACTCCCTGACAAACATCTTTTAGGGAAGAAACCTCAATGGGGCAGGCACTTAAGACCATCCTAGGGGCTTCTCATCAGACTTATAGTTAAGGTAAAGCATTGGTGAGAGGCAGGATTGGAGCAGAGTTACAGAAAGGAAATCCATACTCAGAGGGTTGAAAGAACTAAGGAGACTTTTGGGCCAAGTGGACAATAACATAGGGAGGGGTGTGGTAATTGGGGATTGCACTCCTTCATGAGTAGCATACTCAAGTCGAGAACAGGGATGTTAATGAAAGAGTTTGTATTAGAGAAGATTGTAATGGACTTTGTGAGCAACACTAAGGTGCTGGGCTTTCAAGTAAGGCTTCAAAGGAGCAGCTGAGGGCCCATTCAAAGGTTCCACTCAAGGTGTCCAGGAAGAGCGAGAAGGCAGAGCAACAGGTACCCCCCCCCCCCGCCGCGTCCCATATGGAGAACACAGGGTTTCTGTGCTGCCTATTCCAAACCCTTTCACTCGAGTCACTCTGCTTCACACCCCACTTCACACTCCACTTCACACCTACTCCACACCCCACTTCACACCCCACTTCACACCCCACTTCACACCCCACTTCACACCCCCACTTCACACTCTGCTTCACACTCCACATTCCACCTTTTAAACCTTCAGTGCGAGATTAACTGTATCTACTCTTCAAACACTTTTGTGACTATCCAATTAAATTAAATGCAAGAAACATGAACATGTCCTATATAACATATTGTCGTACAGCATACTTAGCGGTCACCAAACTTGTGGATAGGTTTTGTCATACTTGGAACACCACACTGGCACTGCATGGGTGGAAGGTTTGTGGTGATGGAAACATCTTAGATATTTATTATCTAGTACTGTGGCCTTTAACCACATGTAGATGCTTGAGATGGGCTACAAGGACAGAACTGAATTGTCTGTTCTGTTTTACTTGACTTAAGTTTAGATAACTGCACTTGACAGCGGTCTAGTATATCTGACAACAAAGCTGTGTTTTTCAAAGATCCTTGAATTTGAAATATTCAAATATATATTATTTCTGTCCATTATATAATGACATTACTTTATTCTAGAAATATAAACCCACAAGCTGATGATCTCTGCCTTTCACCTCCTACAAAACACTGCAGCACTTAGTGTTATTCTCTATTTGCCCCTACATTCCCACGGAGGAGGGTTTTAAAAAAATGGGAATAATTTTGTTCTTAGCATATTTGCATACATGTCATAAAATTGACTCATTATAAAATTAAGAAGATTACATGCCAGCACACACATGCTAACTTATTCAACAAAGATCACATATTTTAAAAAAATAACATTTATTTTGGAAAAATAATTCAAGATTATAACACTTTATCCCACCAATGCCGGATGATATGTGATATTTATCTCCTCTCTGAATGTTTCTTATATTCATAATTGTTTTAAAGGCTTGGATATTAATTTTATATTTTACTTCCATTTGAAAAGTAAAACTACATTAGCTGAAAAGACTATGGGAAATCGAATAAAGTGAACAAAACAGAAATACAACCTCTGCTCTTTCTCCATTTATACTGAATTCTACCTTTTTAAGTAGAAGACTGCACCCATTTTGATGTGAATCTGGAGAGAAAATTGAAACAGAAATTCTAACATCCATCCACTCTCCTTACCAAGTGAGACGGGCAGCCCTGCCGAACCTTGCTAAGAACTAAATCTTCCCTGAGCATCCTTAACAGGCTGTCTCCATTATCTGCTACTTGGAGACACTGAACCGGGAATCTATTATTTATGAACATGGGTTCTGGTAGACGACACGTGAATAGGATACTTGGTTAACCACCAGCTTTCAGTCTATGGTTTAGTAAACCACAAATCCTTCAGAACTCCTGAACTCTGGAGCAGCAAGCATGTGCCCTCTGCAGCAAGGAAGACCCAGGGCACAGCCTCAGTACCTTAGACCTCTCCCGGCCTTACCTGAGCCTCTGAAATGCCCACATCAGTAACACTGTTAGTAATGTTTGATACTCTTGAAAACCTCTGATTTGTGGGTCTTATTTGACAGTCCAAATCACACGTCAGCTCAAAGCTTATGCAGACCTGCTTGCTTGGCAGCTCAGTGTATTCACATGTAGGCAGAGCAGTAACGTCTACTGTTTCACGGGCATGTCTCCATTTCTTTTATAACCTCCATGGTGGATAAATATTCAAAATAACACCATTAATTGACTTTTGTTCATTCTTTGTCTTCATGAAATAACTTGAGATGCTAGCCTTCAATGTGGGCAACGCATTTTATGAATTACATTTATTTAATAAATCTGTACGTGTAGTGATATTTCATTTGTATTTTAATAAACAAAGCTGGCCTGAAGTTCAGAGAGTAAAACAGCCCCACTGGCCAGCCTTACAGACCAGGCAGCGGTGACACGCACCTTTTATCTCATTAGCCACACTAGTTGCCATAGAAACTGGGCAGTACTGTTGCACGCCTTTAATCCCAGCCCTGTAGAGGAATATAAAACAGGAGGAGACAGCTCTCAGGCACACTCTCATTCTAGATTCCAGGAGGACTGAAGTAGAGGCTGGCTGTTTTGCTTTTCTGACCTTCAGGTTGAACCCCAATTTCTCTCTCTGGGTTTTTATTAATTGTGTTACGTGTATGTGTTCCTGCTAACACACCGTCAGTTTCTCAAAGCCAAGGGAAGTATGCCTAATTCAGCAGTCTTCAGGAATTTGTTTGCCAGTCTGTTGCATCTCTTAGCTTCTATTCTAGCCCCTGATGCTGCCTACCAGCAGAAGAGACTCTACTCACTCTCAGGTTCATCCTCTGACCCTTTACTCAGATTCTCTTAGCTTTTCCAAGCAATTTCACTCAGTTAATTTAGGACTCGAACTCGGTTCTTTATTCTTTTCTAGAACCTTCCTCTTCCCAAGTTCCACCTACGATACAGAAGACTTATAGTAAAAGGAAAGGAAATAGTGGTCGTTCCTTAAATTTTACCGTCTACACTGAAGCTTCTTCCACAGGCGTGTACTCCCCCCCCCCACACACACACACCACTCTCATCTTCACGGGCATCTGTGAGATCATTCTGGAATTTCTTTGCATCCATCACCATGTGAGTGTACCCTCATCCTAGCCCCGAGGATATTTTTAAAACTTCTGCTTCTCACAACAATTTCCAACTCAAGAAAGACAGGCTCTCACACCTCAGAGACAGAGTTCAGAGGATTTCTGTGAAGAACAGAAAATACTTGGATGTTTGCTCAGTTTCTGTCCCACACTCTCGGCAGCCTCTGTAACTTCCCTCAAATCATGCACTTAAACGGACGTTTCTGCTGCTATCACGCCATCTTTTGGAGCCTCATGAGACTTCTCTGTGCCATGGCCACCATTTGAAAAAAATAACATTATGTGTAGAATTCTTTTGGAGGGTTGCTATATCTTGCCCATTCTTTTTTAAAAAAAAATTGTTCTTTGAGAATTTCACATATAATGTATTGTGATCATATCCACCCCTGTATACCTTACCAGCTTCCCCAGGAACATTTAGGCATGGCTTCAGAACATAGGATTTCACAGCCCAGGAATTTCCTCAGCAGAGATTTTTATTGCTTCCAGCCACAACTTCTTGAATTCCCTCTTGCTGGTTAAACTTCACCCCCAGGACAGAAAATCAAGGCTTCACTATAAGCAGCCCTGTTCCAAGCCAGCTAATCTTTTATTCCTCTAAATCAAGACCAACCTTTAAAAATTCAACTCAAGAAAGAATATGATCTCATTTTCAAAGAAAGAAAACAGTAGATTGATAGAATTTACCTCTCTGTGTAATACAACAGAACCCATCGTACCTAATTAGCAGTGACTGCACAATTAGTAGACTTTTACCTTGAATAAAAAAAAAAAACCCAAAAATTTAACAATAAATCTAAAAGCCTTTTTTTTAAAAAAAAAAATCTGCCTAGAATTCTAACACTTCTCTTAGCGAAATGAAGTGAAGTGGTGAGGGAAGAGAGGCCAGTCACGGAATTAACAGGACCAACAGGTCCACAGTATTTTTGGAGCAGCTGAAGGGGAATGAACAGTCCTTTCACGTTTCTAAGCCGGTTTGCGTTCTCAATATCTCAAACAGCTTGGACATCGAGAAGACTCAAAGTAAACAGGCATGAAGACTTGGTGAGCATTTGAGCTCCTCTTTAATAATTTATTGTCTCAACAATTCCTTGAGACAAGCGAGGAAGGTGGTGTGTTATCACATGGTGTATCTAAAGGTTGCGTGTGTAGTTCTCAGCCCTCGACACCCAGCAACTCTCCGTGCCTTGTGTTCAAACATTCTCTCTTCTCTAAAACACTAACATACAAACTCTTTACCAGGATGCATTCTTGCATGAATTCTAATTGGTCTTCATAATAAAAAGCCTGAGTCAGATTATTAGAGGGTGAAAGCTGAAAGATCAGAGAAACAGAGCCATCAGCCACTAGTTCTTACCTCTACGAAATCCTCAGACCCAATGGGGTATCCTGTCACTACAAATCCTCAGACTGAACGCCTTCTCTACAAAACCTCAGACTGAATCCTGCGCTCCTGTCTCCTCCCACCTTATATTCCTCTCTCCGCCCAGCCATATCACTTCCTGTCTCCACCTTCCTAGTGCTGGGATTGTAGGTGTGAGCCACCACCACTCGGCTCTGTTTCTGTTTTAGACTGATTCAATCTCACGTAGCCCAAGGTGGCTTTGAACTCACAGAGATCTGCCTAAGTCTGTCTTTCAAGTGCTGGGATTAAAGATAGGTACCACTACTACCTGGTCCCATGGCTAACTAGTGTGGCTAGCTAGTTTCACTCTCTGAACTTCAGGCAAGCTTAATTTGTTAAAGCACAAACAAAACTTTACCACAATGCATGTGGGAAAATATACTTTATTTTTGATCAGTTATCACATACTTGTATATACATATATTGCATAACCGAAAAGAACTAATGAAAGCGCATGCATTTCTGTTCATTGGTCTGTGTCCCCACAGCCTTCAGTTTTTCTTATTCTTTTACTCTACAAAAAGAAATCCTAGTAAATTGTTTTTATGATCTACCAGTGGAAGGTGAAAGAGGAAGAACTGAAATGTCACCTTTTTTGTTTCCCATATCCCAAGACAGAGCTCCAGAGCCAACTTTACCACAGGAAAATAGTGAAAACATAGGCTGTGACTTGCTTTATGTGTTTTATCTCAACCCCTAAGTCTTGATAATCACAAAGCAAACAGTGAGGAATCCTGTAATGTTTCTTGCTAAGCCTTGATTCACACACTGGGAATTTGTAGAGTGTGTCTTCTGTTCCCACCTTATAGTTCTAATGGGCCTGGCTTTATCTGCCTGCTTACGTATGTCAGACTTAAGCAGTCTAACTCAAGGGAAATACAAATTCTGCTCACTGCCTCCAGAACCTCTCAAAGTCTCCAAATTGGGGACCTAGGCCAGGTTAAATGGGTGAATCAAAGTACCTGGGAAGAACCTAAGCTGGTTCTATTGAGAGCTCCCTAGCTTAACTCGTCAGTGCTGTCCAAATTGTGAATGAGTGCACTGCGGGATTCAAATGTGTAGTTCCTGCAGTACAAGCTCAGAAATTAAGACTGTAATGGTGTCTACCTGCAAACCCACCATGATAGTCTTTAAAGATGCATTCTCAGAAGAGAGCTACATATAAAATTTTTCCAGAGGTAAGATCTGTGCTTTAGTCCGTAATTTAGTGAAGATTTTTATTTAAAGCTTTTGTAGATGTTCTTCTATTTTGTGAACATTTGAATTTCTCCATCCTTGGAAAGTTTCCTTTTCCCCAGTGATTTCTTCATAAGGCAATAAATATGCTGAGATAATCGGATCATACATCTATCCTTTGAAATGGAAGTGAGAAGATGCTCCAGAGGCAAATGATGGGTGCTATGCATTTCTGTGGAATACAGAGTTCTAAAGAACACATTGTGATTTTCCTCTCCTTCACTGAAATATGCCAAAAAACCACAATGGGGTCAAGTTTAAGAATCAGCTATTTACCTTTTCCTAATAATGCTTAATGAGAAACAAAAAAAGGTACCCACCAAGACAGAATTTCATTTTAACCAGAGTGGCATGGAATCCAAAGACAGAAGTTTGACTGATATAGAATATCAGTAAGAACATTCCAGACTCATAAGGGAAAGAAGGAATAAAGTGTGTTTGGGAAATTGTAGCAAAGTGCTTTGAAATTGGAGATGGGGCTGTAGTAAGGTTGGTAGACCTCTTGCCTGGCAACAGGATACCCAGAATCATGCAAAACCAAGAATGGTGAAATGCATCTGTTATCCCAGCACTTGAGACATGAATGCAGGCGGATGTAAAGCTTGTTTGTCCTGGCTACACAGTGAGTCAAGGCCAGCCTGGGCTACATAAAATCTTGTCCCAAATATAAAATAAAGAATTGAAAATGGAGCTAAATGAAAATGGAGCTCTGTTAACTTTTGGAAATTCCCCCCCACCCAAAGAAAAGACAGATATATTGTTCATGTGTAATAGATAAGATAAGAAAGATTTAGAATGCTAAAAATATATTCTACCAAAATACTGGAATAATAGCTTAAAAATATAATGTCTTATGTGACAGAAAATGGCTGACAAAAATATTCTAAAATGTTATACATGAATTATCCAGGGGAGTTGGGATAACTATGCCATTTTCCCTTCTCCTATGTAATTTTCTCTATTGTCTACAATGCATGTTTTGATCTGAAGAGGAAAGAAATGTCTTATTTTATGATGAAATGCTCCTGTCTTTAGAAGTGAGGAATCGCTTTCCAGTTTGAGTAGACCAAAGTATATTGCAGCAGGAACATTTTCCAGCTTCAAGTGTGTTTATAGCCGAGGTCATGCCTTCCATTCCTGTTTCTGTCTGGAAACAAGCAAATATGGAAGTGTTTAAGTGTTAATAGAGAAATCACATGGACACTTGGCAGCACATCTTAGCAGGGCTTAATCCGTTTTATTTCCATTACTGGTTAAACAGGAAAAGAATTAAATAAACAAACCAGAAATGATATAAGTAGTTAACTAAATCCCATCACTCTGCATTCTGGCATATGCTATGAGAAGGAGGGGGCATGTCTTAAGCACTGAAAAAAGGAGAGAACATCGCCAAGAATGTGCTTCAGTTTCCAAAGCCAAACCACAAGTCTCAGCCTACTGAGATGATGGCTCAGTGGGTAAAAGCAGTTGTTGCCCAAGCATGAGAACCTGAGTTCTAAGCCCCAGTACCCCTGTTAAAAATTGGGTGTGGCCATACATAGGTCTATAGTCCCAGCAACAAGGGGGCCAGAGACAGAAGAGTAGCCGGGGCTTGCTGGAAGCCAGCGTCACTCTGGGTTCAGGGAGAGACCTGTCTCAAGAGAACCAGGTGGAGAACGATAGAACAGGACACACAACATCTTCCCCTGGCCTCCATGAATGTATGCAAATAGCACACATCTGAGGGGGGGCAACAAACAAATAGACGGACAGACACACCTCTTCTTGCTACGATGACCATGAAAAACAGAAGATGAAACGATCTCTAGGCTCCCTTGGTTGTTAGGTCCCACCTGAAGGAACCCACTCGCTCTTGAGTTCCTGGAGCAGCATGCAGAACCTCTGTTCCACCATCCCTCCCTTCTGCACCGCTGTGCCTTATCCTGCTGCTGATTCTAGTGTTACAAATAATTAGCTCCTTATGTGAGCATCTCCCCAAGCAGCTGCTGGCTTCCTATACTCAGGAAAATACATTCCCTGCTCTCTGGCCTTGGGGGCCCAGCTCTGGGACTGCAACCTAATGATAATCAGCTTGCATTCGTTTAATTGAGCAGCAATCTCAGAGGGCCACTCCCTGCTCCCTGGCTTCCAGGCCTGCAGGCAACTGCTTATTTAACAAGCTGCTGAGTTTAACAGATGGATCTCAAACCCGGGAAATCTGATGCCAGTGTCTTCTCTTTTAACTATAGGCCAGCTCTTCTTCAGATCTCCCGCTTCTAGGAAAACTAAGAACAGGTTTTAAAACATAATCCTTTAAACTATGCTCTCAAAACTCCTTCAGAATATCTGACACTTGAAATCTCTTTATTTTTAGAAGGAAATAATCAATTCATGATCATCTTGAGGTCATTGGATCATTAATTACTGGTGTCCACATTCTGAACCCTAGCTCATTATCTTTCAGAAATCAATGTCATCCACTTCTGCAGGCTATGGCTTAGTATTATGACACCAGTCCTAAGCTTAGCACATACAACGAAATAGTAATATTCCTATCACAGAAACATCTATACAGGACTGGAGGTATCTCAGAACGGGAGCGTCTGACTCTTGAATCATTTCTTACTGGTTGGTGCTCACTCAGGACTGTTCTTTGTGTCTTAACACTCCAGTCCTGCCGACATTCCAGACATTCAAGGAAACACAGGAATTCATCTGCCTTCCAAAGCCCTAGAAAATGCTGCTAAATCAAGAATAACCAAAGAAAGAGCAGCGAGATAGGGATTGTACTCAAAATCTCCCTTCTAAAGCAGTAACATTCAGCCAAACAAAGCTAGGATTTGTACTGGGCATTCATGCCCCAGAGTTGAGGGAGTCTGTACTTGTCTATGTTCCCAGAAGCTGTCAAACCCTGGTCACAGAAAAAAAGTTTACCTTAACATCCCAGTGAGTCTTACCTGGGAATTTTCTCATCTGCTTTTTCTTCTGCTTGGTGTATGTTTTGTCCAGTTTTCACATAGCATTAGTCTTTCTTCTTCTGGGTCTCTGTCTAAGCTACCCTCTTTTTTATTAAAACAAAACAAAACAAAACAAAACAAAAAAACTATCTTTCCTCATTTTACATGCCAAATCCATTTCCCACTCCTTCCCTTCCTTCTGCTCTCTCTGCCTTCCTTCCTCCTACTCCCCATACCACTCCCCCATCCACTCCTCAAAGAGGGTGAGGCTTCCCATGGGGAATCAACAAAGTCTTAAGCTACCCTCTCGTTAGGAAAGTTTTCCAAGCCAACAGACATAAAACAGCCATAATTCTCTACTCACAGAAACTTCTATTGCCTTCATTTTGCTCTATTTTGATGATCCGACTTGTCGTTTTGGTTTCATGTGCCCGTGGCGTGTACTTGTTCTGATAAGTGTGTACATGGGTGATGCATGTGAATGTGTCTGGACATGGAGCCCAAGGTCAATGTCAAGTGTCCTTTTCTTAGATATCTTTCACTGAACTTGAAGTTCATCTCTTCAGCCAGACTAGCTATCCAGTAGTTTCAGGAATCTGCCTGTCTCGGGACCTCCTCCCATGCTGGGGTTACAGAAGCATACCCACCATCCCTGACCATTTATGTATATTCTGAGGATATGATCTCAATCACTGCACTTATACAATGGCCCTTTACTGACCGAGTCATCTCCCTGAACCCCCAACTTGTTATTTGTATTTGTTAGGTTTTGGAGTTTTTTGTTTGTTTGTTTATTTTAACTTGGTATCTTCTCATCATCAAGTTTGACTTATAGTTCAGGCACTGGGTTTGTTTATGGCAGTTTGGTATGATTTACGGTGGTATCAGCACATACTTAGTGAATATGTGACTGGATTGACTCAGGCATACGACTCTGATGTGAGCTATTTGTCATGGACAGTAAATAAGAAGTCTAACAGTGGAGAAATTCACAAGACCTTCAGAATAGAACCTTCAGGAAAGAGTCACCACCAAACACAGAACACCGAAAAGGCAGCTGGAAATTCTTTTGCTTTGAACAGTCTTTATGCTCACCAGAAAAAGGCAAAATTGCTTATATTTTTCATAGTAAAACATATAGTGTGTGTATGTATGAGTGTGTGTGTATACGTGTGTGTGTGTGTGTGTGTGTATGTGTTTTAACTTGACTACACTGTAATAGTCTCTTTTTGTCCATGCTGGCTGTGTCAAGAGCTCCCACACCCTGAACTGCAGGCACCACAACCCTTACAGATTTTTCCCAACATATGCACATGTGTCATAACGTTTAACCTATAAATTTGACACAGATAGATATAAGAGACAACGATTCCTAGTATACTAACACAACACAGGAGAACAAAACAGAAACATGGGGGAAGGACCCACAGTAGCTGAAAAGATGACTTCATTTCCAGATCAAACAATGAAGGTATTAGTGGAAGAATCTTCCTCTCAGTTCATTGCTTCTTAAGGAACTACAGTCCTGTATGTATTCACCAACCACGTGATGAAGTTCTCATTTCCGGGATAGTCTCACAAACCACAATTTAAGTGCTTAGAGGTTAAGGACCACGGGTAAGTACCACTGGATGGATGAGTGGATCAAGAGAGGATCTGTAAAGGCCACAGAGATGGATGGATACAAAAATGCACACATCTGAAGAAAGAGGAAATAGGACTGTTTTTAATGCATCACAAACTTACATTGCTCTACAAAATGATAAGAAATCAGAAACTAAAGCAAATCTGAAAGCATTTATACATATATAGACAAGCAATCCCTCTGCAGTTACCCATGATTTCCTACACTATAAGGCATGTTTATTCAAAGATCACAATACTTTCCCTTTAATTAACACTATCCAAATACCTGAGTGGATTGATTTCTGATGTTTTGGGGAGTCATCACAATATAGTTGGGAAATACTTTCCTGTCTTTTGCGTTGGTGAAGACTCACTAACAGAAAGCTGTGTGGTCTGTGTGTTTTTTGCAAAGCAGCTCCTATGACTAAAACCGTGTGAAAAACCGTCTTTGTTTTCTGTTATGTGTTATTCCTGTGACTTCATAGGATTTGCTTTCTTTCAGAATGATAGATTGACTCATTTCTAAAATGCAATTAGAGCTTCGTTATCTACTTCATTTCCCACCAAGACTGCATTGCTTTCTTGATAGCACCACAATATTCAGTTCTATATTGAATAGCATTTGCATAATCAAAATTTTGTCAATGTGGCTTATTGATTTCCTCACAAACTAAAGCCATAGAGAAGACATTCAAGATTATTACAATTATAGAAGAGAATTCAAAGTCAGGTTGGTAACTCAAAGTCAGCTGTAGAAGTAAGCAAAGCCGGCACCACTGAGTCAGCTGACCAGCAAGCTGTGCACATGAGGCTCAGATACAGTTTCAATGGGAGACCATAAAAGTAAGTAAATCACATTATACCCATAGTAGAAATAGGCACTTGTATATTTTACTTGGAGTTATAAATAAGCCAGTATAAGAATTAAGTAACTATAAATAACAAAAGTAGGGAGATATTGAATATATTAAATGCATACTTTTCATAAGCATAATTTTTAGTTATCTAAAACAGATTAGTAAAGAATATGTATTTCAATATATTTTAAATAACTATACTAAGATCTGTTCATTTAATAGTAACTCAACTTTCACTATGTGTATATGTTACTTTAACATATGTAAGATTCCAAAAATAAAAACACACATGAGCTAGCATATTGAGTATGAATAAAAAAATACTTATGAATGATTATGAATTTACAACTATAAAATGTTAATCTCATAAGGATTCCTACATTAATTTCTTTTTAAATCTTGCTAATGTCCCTATAAGTTAACTATTACACAAGAACCACCTTAAAATTGAGTGTCCTGGAGAAAGTAAGGGTGTATTTGGGACACATTTTGTCACACGGCCTGAAATATTATCTGTGTATATCCTAACTTTGCAGCAATGTCAGGATCTTGTCATTCTCCTTACGGAAGAGAATGAGATGTGAAGAGAGAGGAAAGCATAGCATTCTTTGATCACGCTTTCCTGCCACAGGTGAGCAAGCAGATTGACCTGTCCATCCAAGCCGAGTAATTCTTCACTCTCTCCCTCTTTGTTTATGACTTTATTTCTTCATCCTTGGCAAGAACAGGAAGTAAATCACAACATTTCTTGGCTGAAAGGCAGAGTGAAACAGCTGTGACCCTTGAGATATTGTTTACTTTACTGCCTCCTGATACACACTCAGTCACTTTCCTTGGACATGCTTGATGGCTTCTGTTCCCACGGTTGGCTGTTCCGTCTGCTCCACCAATTGATGAAGAGGCAGACAGTGGCTGCTCTAAGCCACATTTATTAGTTTGTTCATTAACAATTTATGAGGACCAGGTACAGGGGCAGCTGCAAATAGGAACAGAGAAGGTAACCTACCCTTATGAGCCTAACGGTTTAGTAAGGGATGGCAGAGATGAGGGTGCTAATCATGATGTAATAAGAAGCACCAAAAGATGAGGAAAGTCAGGTGGGATCAGTCAAAAAAATGTAGTTTTCAATAGGAAAAAAAGCTGTGGAGAGAGGCAAGGTGCAGAAGGGGTTCATGAAGTGCTATTTAGACCTTTGGGGCAGGCATTGATCTAAGGCTATAGAAGAATTCATAGCACGGCAAAATATAAAATCCAGAAATATATAACTGTGGTTTAGTCACACATCCTGAAAGATAGGGATGGAACAGATGTAGTATGCCACGCAGATCACCCCTTTAGGACCAGAACACTAACCCCCAACTGCCGGAGTACTTGGTGCTGCAGACTCAAAGCAGATACTGCCCCAGAAGTTGCCTTCCCTTAAAGGCAACAGGCCTCTCAACAAGGGCATGTGTTTGTGCTTAGGCATCCCTGACTCATGATTTACCAGCTGAGGGATACCAAACGCTGACTGCCTTGCCACAGAGCAGGACTGACTGTGAGAGAGCTCCATACGTTCTCGTATCTGGGAGGCTGAAGAACGCTGCCCCAAAGGTTAGGTCTTAGTCCCTTGAATTTGTGGATGTTTTGTACGGAATCCAAATGATCACAAATGTGATTAAATTAAAGGTTTTGAGATTGGGCGAGGTGCCCAAAGTTTGGAGATACAGCCACTGAGGATAAGACAATGTGAGGGCCTATAGAGATTAGAGAGTTGCAGTCACAAGTCAAGGCATGTCCACAGCCACACGAAGAGATAAGCTGCAGGGTTTCTCTAGAACCTCCATACAGAGCATGGCTCTTCATAAATTTTGATTATGGTTGAGTGGTCCTGAGTTCAGAATCTGAACTGAAACTGATTTAAAAGAAGAAATGTGTAGGGAGAATCTACGAGAGTCTGGGAGAGGTTTAAAAGAATTGATTTAGATGTATAATAGGAGTAATAGGGGTGACTACTCACTGGTAAAGGACATTGCCACAGTTATTCTGCCCAAGGGGAAAGAGCACCGACAGCAAGTTGCCTGCTCTGCTCCTATCATCCAAGCCAATGTCAGAGCAAGAGAAAGAGTGACCGCCTCCTTCTTTCCTTATGAGAGATCAGGTCTGCAGACAAGAAGCCACACCCTAAGGCCCCAAATCTATTCACAGAATGAATTCCCAGAACACTTCCCCTTTTTGTCTAAATAAGAAGGTTCTAATCCTAACGTAACACTATTTACAATAACAACACTTATCAAGCATTGTCCAGGAGAAAGAAAAGGTAATAACATACACAAAACAGGACTACAGCCAACAAGAATAACATCAAGCAAGAAACACATACTAACTGTCTAGGCTATAGGTAATTGGCCTATAGGCAAATAGGAAAAATATAGTTAGGCAGGAAATCCAAACAAAGATACAGAAAGACGTCATGGAGCTACAGAAGGAGTAACACGGCAAGGTATCACCAAGAAGACACGGCCATGTGGCAATACACAGATTAGTAAAATGGGTTAATTAAATTGTGAGAGCCAGTCAGTAATATGCCTAAGCCATTGGTCGGACAATTATAATTAATATTAAGCTTCAGAGTGATTATCCTATAAGCAGCTACAGGACCAGGTGAAATGCACAGCAGCTTCTGACTACAGGGATGCTTTGCATGGAGTCATAGTTTGTAGTAATATATTGCAGGAGCCCTGGGGAAGCCAACTGTATGTTGGTTCAGCTGCTTCCTCTGCCAATCCTGTGAAGAAAATGAAGTTCAGGTAATTAGTCTCTAATAGTCTGTACCTGCCTTTTGTGGCCTACTTTGGCAAAGCAGGATGGATAAAAATTTTCACAGGAATTGGGTGTAACCGTTAAATTTCTATATCAACTTGACTAAGCTATTAGAGGCCCAGAGAACTGGTAGCTATTCATTTCTGGACATTTCTGTAAGGGTCTTTCTTCAAGATACTAGTGATTGAATCAGTAGGCTGTGAAAGGGTGTGGCTCTCCTCGGTGCTTGGGGCATCATCTGATCCAGTGATGGCCTGAAGAAAACAAAAGGTGGGTGAGGGGCAGACTCCCTCTTTCTGATTAAGTTAGGATGTTGATATCCTTCTGCTCTCAGATGTGAGTGCTCCTACTAAGGTCTACAGCCTTAGAGCAGAACAACAGACTTGGGTCTCCCTGCTTTCCAATTCATAGAGTACAGATCTTGGGACCTCTCAGCCTTTAGAATCTTGAGAACCAATCATTCCTAATAAATCTCTTCCACAACTCTTTGTGTCATAGTGGTGCTATCCCTCTGGAAAATCTCAATTCCTGGGGTAAAGGAAAGGCAGGAAACAGCATGTGACAATCTAGAGAGAATCCAGTCCATCTGGAGAAGCTGGGGATCATTTGGAGTAAATAGGTCTCACTTTGTTTCTGCTTTCTTCTAAGCCCAAACCTGACCCTGGAACAATGGCCCTGCAACATGTAGGCCTTCCTGTTACAGTCAGAAGCTTGAACCCTAGCTCAAAAGCAGTGGGGGTAGCAGTGAAGAACTTTTCTTGGTATTCAATGAAATTTGTGTGTTCTTTATGATCACTGGTTCTGTGTACAAATTGAAGTGAAGGACAGAAGAGCCAAGCAAGAAGGGAACAAGTAATGGAAAAACAGCCCCAAAGGTGCCAAGGCTGCATGAACTCCCTGTGATTGCCTTTTGAGCTTTGAAAGGGAACCACATCAATAAGAAGTTATGTGCCTTATTGAGCCTTATGAATAAGGGTTTAGAAGCTAATACTTTGAGAAGACAGTAATGGAATACGCTCTTGATCATGGCTTGGAGAAAGCTGGGAGATGTGGCTCTTATCAGCTGGGTTTGGATCCCATCTCTGTCTATATTTTTCTACTTATTTGTAATACAGGCTGAATCAACTTTTATTAACCATGCTTATACTTTCTCCATGATACAGTAGGGTTAATAATGATAGCTATCCTGCAGGCATTATTGGATGGATTAAATAAATTAATATAAATAAAATAGAGAAAGCTTGGCACATAGCAAAGCTTAATAATATTACTTGTTTGCTGAATAGTTTTCTGAAATTCTTTATAGTGAGTAGTGTTGTTATCCATGGATCCAGGCCCTGAGACCTCAAGAAATCCTAAGGAGAAAAGAGTATATTCACTAACAGTGAAAATGTGTACTACTGAAGGCTTCACCCATTCTGACATCTTCCTCCCCTTCTACCACTGAGAATGTAACACTGGGCAAGGCAATTCCCCAAATTTATAATCAGAAGTTTATCTATGGCCATCTTGACAAAACCCACTCAAGGCTAGATTCCTAACATATAGTCTTCCTCATGGTTTGGTTCAAGAAAAATGCACATGAACATGACAAACAATGCTAAGTTCACATCGTCTCCATCTTCCTGGAGAGACAATCTAATGGAAACACAGCCATAAACAGATGTTATGCTTCGACAGCAGCACGGGAAATTGTATATGGAGGGAACTTCAGAGTATTATGGTAGCAAAAAGAAAGGAAGAACCGTATCCTCTTTGGGCAGATAGACAATGGTTCATCAAGACAGTTTAATCTACGAGTGGGCAGCATCACACTCTTCCTGCTAGAGAATCCGAGAATAAGCATTTAAAGCAAAAAAGAACAGCCAGTAAAGGCAGTGTCTGGAAGGAAACCAGATTGTTTGGAAATCTTTGGTATCTGGAAGATTGCTTCATCAGAGAGAAGGGACAGGAGTTTAGCCCAGGAACCAGGCATGCAAAGCCATGCTGAGGTTTTCATGGCTGTCCTACAAACAAGAGGAGGCTGGAAAACTCTACGATGCAACTGTGGGTGAAGGAGGAACAAATTATTCCAAAGCATCCTGAGAAAACTGAGGAAATGAAGCACCTTGAGCACACCAGACTTAAATATCACACTGACAACACAAAATACTATCTTAATATTAATGCAAAATTCCAAGCATATTGTGGCTAGCACTATTCCTAGGAATCTATATTTTCAGATTACCCAGGCATGTTCTAGTTGTTTCTATTGTATGTATACATCATACATCCTTGCCTGCTTTACAGACAAGGAAGTTCAAAGGATGTGCTTCTGTAGCCTAGACTAAATAGAGACGTGAAAAGATCAAGCTAGGAAAACTGCATTGCTGTTTAGGGTTTTACTGTGAATGTCCACAAAGGAAACGTATTTGTTGTCTGAACGGAACTGCCCTATCAATCACCACAAATGTTTCTGTCCTTGAGAAAAACCGGCATGCATTAATCAACACACAGGTCCATCAGTCTCAACTAGGTAACATTGCCCAACAGAATAAAAGTGCTAAAATGTCACTTCCTAAAACTGAGACTTTTCACCCACAATGGAAAGTTTAAAGTACAAATTCTGGATTAAAACTAAAAGACATGTGATACGTTTTGGAAATAAAAATGTATAAATAGTCTTGTCTAGGTGTTCTCCCCAAAGATATTCAGTACTGAAGTAAAATGCAATGCCTTCATAATATGTTCATAATAAAACATAAATACTAAGTTATGAGGGAAACATTTTAAAAACTCAATATCTAGACATAGATTACAAGTCCTTTAGAAGTTCTTCATATGCCTTTATGTTTGTATACATATATATTTATCAAAACTTCTATACATTGAAATTATATCTTGGATATCCTCCTCCTACTGTTACCTGAAAATTTCTAAAATTAATATACCATTTGGCTTCTATATCTAACATTGTTATGACTCTATGATCTTAAGGGAAAGAAATAATCACTTTTTTATCCATAAGTTGTCTTATTCTTTAATTTTTTGTTTTGTTTTGTAAAATTTGCTATATGCCAGTAATATTACAGCAGGAAATCATTTGAACTTTTCTTCAGATTCCTTCAGCATCTCTTCTACATCAGACTTCACTGGCTGCACTCATGCCTTTATTTAGAGCTTTTTTTTTGCTGAAAGGTTTCATAAATTATATCAGTATCATAGAGCGGTGATGGAGGTTGAGATGTGACGAGGGTCAGCGGTCAGTCACTCATTACACAAACTGGTTCTCCCTAGAACATGGAAAATCAAAAGTCATACCAACTCAAAGGTTAGTTTCAATGTGCCAGCCTTTTCAAAATACAGGCCATGTATTTGAAAATCATAGTTTTTTTTTTTTTTTTTTTTAGAAATCTGTAAATTTGATTTGAATGAGAATGTACCCCTAGGTGCAGATGTTTGAAAATTTGGTCCCCAGTTGATGGCACTTTTTGGGTGGGTTTATATGATGTGGTCTTCCTGAAAGACATATGTCACAAGGAGTCAGCTTTGATGTTTAAAAAGCCACATGTCATTTTGAGTTTGCTCTCTTTGCTTCCTGCTCTTGTGGCCACACCTTTGCCCTGCCCTCATGGACTCTAATGCTCCAGAACGGTGTGTCCATATCAACACTTCCTTCCTTAAATTGCCTTAGTCACGGTGTTTTATCACAGCGATAGAAAAGTAAGTAATACAAAACTGAACTCTATTATTTTGTCAAATGGCATCTTAGGTTAATTAGGCTTAATTTGATTAAGCCGTGTCTGTGATTTCATTACAAGACATCCTACCTTAAATTCAAAATAAATTGCACCTAATCTCACTGGCTTCTTTCTGGAGAAAAAAAAAAAAACCAATTTGGGAGTAGAAAGCATTTTGGTTTAAAGTAAAAAAAAAAAAAATAACTGAACTGTCATTAGCTCCATTGATGAGGCATTTCTTTTTGTACCAATACTTGAAACAAAGACAAACCCTTTTTGATTCATTATTTTTTCTTAAATTTTAACTCAAATTTACAACTTAAAAATAATCTTCAAAAATCTGTAGGGCTGCTGAAGTAGGTCTCTGATTCCAGATACCCAGGAAGCTGAGGCAGGAGAATCAAGTGAGAATCCTGCCTGGGCTGTACAATGATTTCAAAGACAACTGGAGAGACTGAGTTTTTATCTCAAATGATAGAAGAGGACCACAGCTGTAGTGCACGCGAAGAGCACTCAGCAAGCATGCCAAGACCTTGGCTCTGATTCCCAGTACTAGAATAAATTAATAAATAAAATATTGCTAAGTCAATGAGGCCCTTGAGAGGATATTTATTTCAGTATATTTTAAAATCAATTTACCCCAATAATAATATCTTCACATTATGGAGTTTTCCTTTCTAAAATTATATAGTTAAATATTCAGAAATTAAAGTTGAAGGATTTTGGTAGTGGTCATATATTTTCTTTTAAACAGCAAAAATAGTTTATGTTATTTAAAATAAACATTATAGATAAGCACACAAAATTTTGTTTCATGACTCAATACACAGAAAATTAATAACCCTACTTTACACCAAGACCCACATAAAAGCTAGTGGTTTAGAGGAGAAAGACCTAGAAAACTGAAAACTCACTGTTCTTCAGATTTAGTAAAATTAAAGTAATTCCTCAAATAGTACCTAACAACAGAGAGCACACAAACTACTACCCTTGCCAAGTGTTTCAGGATATGTTAAATAATTTTTATTGCCAAAGTACTATATGTCATGTGATGCCAGTTTCACTGGATTTAGCATGAAAATGGAAACACACTTCTGAGTGTGTCATGAAAGTACTTCTGCAAGCATTTGGCTGAGTCGAAGATGCTCCCTGAATGTGGGTGGCAGTATCCATGGGTCCTGGACTCATGGGACAGAGCATATCTCTCGCTGTTTCCTCACTGGACACATAGTACAAGGACACATTCATGTTGCTATGATTTCTTCACCGTGATAGACACTGCTCAGATTGTGAGCCAAAAGAAACCTTCGCTTCCTTAGCTTGCATTTGTCAGATATTTTGTCACAGAAAAGAGGACAAGTAAATAGTGCATGTAGCTGCTCTCACGGAGGAAAACAGATATCCTGAGAAAGGTTAAATGGAAAAGAATCACTAAGGCATCCTGTTCAGTTCCCGCAGAAGTTTCCAGAGTAACCCTCCCACAACCACTTTACTGCAAGAGATTTTGAATGTTACCTTTGTTATATGCTAAATTAAAAAAAAAATCATGAGTGTTTTTAAAGTTTCAGTATCACTCTGCTTCCTACACATAAGAGAAAAACTTAATTTTCACCCTGAATAAAAGCAGGCTTTCTTCACTCAAGAATCTACTTATCACCCGTGGCTCTCTAGCCGCTCACCTCATGGTTCCACAAACACCTCTGCTCTTTGGGGAATCTAGTGTTCACGTCGAATCTGATAACTCCACCACAGAAACAGGGTGTCAAATACCTCACTGCTGACCTTGCAGAAATGGCCACGCCAGCGTCACACAATTGTCTTTGTTTCTGAGGCAAGCTTCTGAGGACTACAGTCTGTCTGAATCTGGCTCTAGGAACCGTCTCTTCGTTGTAGGTACAATAAAATTAATGGACTCTGTGATCAAAAACAAATTTAAATTTGGTCATCTTTTTGTCTCAATGCAGTCCATTAAATTTTATGGGCTTCTTGAAATTTTAAGTAGGAAGAATGCAGTGGAAACATTAAAGCCCGACTTCACAGTTGAGCCGAAAATTAGCAGAGTAATAGTGAGGGGCACATTTGTTCAAAGCCGCTTAGTATCTGCCCAGACCTTAGCAGCTCCTCTTATCTTTTAATAATAAAAATGAGAAGCCTTTTGGAGAAAAGCTAACAGTCACGTATGGCTTCAAGATGAAGGGTCACCTGGTCAGTTCCTGAAGCCTGTGACCCACAATGGTGTACTCAGCTCTGCTGGGACAGGTCACAGGCACGGTGACACACCTGTGAGAAGCCACCATGGGCTATTTATAGAAAAGGCACACAAACAGCTTGGAAGCTCTCTTCCTTCGGGTTGAAGAGAAATTGGTAGTAGCCGCCATCTACACAAACCACAATGACAGCCTTTGGCTCTGTTCTAAAGGCTCAATACAGGGGGAGCCTAAGGGAAGCTGAAACTTGGGAAAACTTCATTTGGAGCTGAAGCAGTTCAGAAGGAAACTAGCTGATATATTCAAAAAAATTTCAGCGCCAAGAATGTGTGCTGTGGCAGGATCATAGGAGAAAATATAGTAAGCATTTGCTGCAAGATATCTTCATAGTTCCTGGGCTAATCATCCACTGATGAAGTCTTGATTGTTCTTATAAAGACTTTTCTTCCTTGCAGATAAAATCACAGAAACAACTTCTCCTTTATTTGATGGAAATGCAAGATTAGAACAGAACAGAGATCATTCTTTTTTTTTTTTTTTAATTGTTCCAGAGTGTCTTCGTTAGGGTTTCTATTGCTGTGACAAAACACAATCACCATAAACAACATGGGAAGGGGAAGGGTTTATTTCAGCTTACAAGTCACAGGGTACACTCTATTGATGCAGGATTAATGAATCACTGACCAGAAAGCTGGTTAGCATTCATAAGGAATCTTAAATACGCTTGGTATTAATTTGTTAGTTTAAATTATAAAACGAGTTCCACTGACTTATGTGTCTGAAGACATGGTCACCAGCAGGTGGCTGTTGGGGAGGTCATTGCACTTTTGAAGGGGGAGTCTTGCCAACAGAGGTGAGCGGTGGTCCTTTGATGGCCACACCCCAGGCCATTTTCTACAGTCGTTTCCTGTGTTCTGTCTGCCAAGATGTGAGCACCCACCACCCTGTATATCACTCCTATGTTACCATGCCTTTCCCACCAGGATAAAGTAACGTCCCTTGAGGACCTGAGAAAAAAGCGCCACCAATTTCCTCAATCTTGGTGGAGACCTCCAATTGCTGCGCACCGCACCCTTGTGTCTGCACTCTGTGCACCATTACCCAATTACCGAGCTTCGGGCAAGGGGCTGGAGGTTAGAAAACACAGACACACACAGACATAGAGACAGTGACACGGGTCATCCTTGAATTCCCCAAGAATGCCCCCTTTATTGTGTTCAGGGGCAGATTATATAGAGATAGCCACGCCCCAGCCAAACCCACCAGAAACCACTCTCCTGCCATCAGGAACGCCTGAAGGTCTCATGCTCAGAACAGCTGTAGGCACTCAGATCAGGGGATTACAAGAAATTCAGGATCTGGGGTCTCGCTGCTCCCAACAACCACTAATGGTTTCTCTCAAATATTTTTGTCATATCAGAGAGGAAGGTAACTGTCAAAGAGAAGTGGTACTAAGAAATGAGGCCAGTACTGTGATAAAACTGACCATGGGATTCTTGAGTCTTTGAAATTAGATATGGGAGGAATACAGGAGAGTTTGGTGATGCAAATAGAGAAACCCTTGAATGCTAAAAGCAAAACAGAATAAGCCATTCATCCAGGAGCCAAGAAAGCCAAAGCACCAACAGAAATGCAGACAACACAGCAGTGCTTCTGAGAGTTCAGATGGGGACAAGGCCCTTAGACTCAGAGTAGATTCCATTTGTGGTACATCTGACAAAGAATGCCTATATTATATGCTCATGTCCCAAAATCTTTAGCTGAGGTTGTTTCCTAAAATAATGAGCTATCTTATTGTGTGGAGGAAATTCATTTGGACTGTAGTGTGGCTGTCACGTTTGCCTTTTAGTCAGTTTGATAGTAAAAATACAGAGCAAAATTTGGATCAGAAGTAGAAAGCACGCAGTTCGGTAAGGGAAGGGGTCTTCATGCATTTAAAGTTGCAGACAAGGCAGGTGTGAGCAAAGTGGCTGTAATTGTTGAAGAGATTGGTCCATTTGGTACTAGAACAAGAGTTGAGGTGTCTTTAAGGAAAAACGCTTCCCATTAAAGTGGTCAGAGTGGAATAGTGCAAATTAATTTGAAAACTTTTCTTCAAAAAGAGAGCGCTGGACTGGAGAGTTGGCTCAGTGGTTAAGAGCACAGATGGTTGGATCCCCAGAACTCAGGTGGCAGCTCACAACCATCTGTAACCCCAGTTCCAGGAAGTTTACAGATCTCTTCTGACCTCAACAGGCACCAGACACACCCCTGGTACACAGACATACATGGAGGCAAAACATTTTTACACATAAAATTATTAAACATAGGACAAATATACACAGATTGAGCCCTTTGTAGAGGCAGGGCTGATGAGGTGTCTCATGCAAACTGAGACTCCTTGTGAAGTGATTCCCAAAGTTCGAATGCACAAATTAACTCTTAAAATGCTGTGCCTCTATTTTCCTGTTAATAAGACACCGTAGCTTATGGCATCCACACATTGGGAATAGATGGGTCATCTTGGTGCCGGTCAACTCCACATTCTGCACGTAACCTGTGTGCATGTGTACATATACACACACTTACGTGTACACACTTTGATTGACTATCATATAATAGCATCTCATTGAGAAGATAGTTTAGATTATTTTCTATGAACTAAAATTAAAGAGTTGGAGTAAAATAATGTTTCAGCAGATAAAATACTTGACTATGAAAATATGAGGATCAGAGCTCAGAACCCCAGGACCCACACAGGCCTTGGAGAGCTTGGCAGCCTCTTTATAATCCCAGCAATCTGGAGGCAAAGATGGGATGGCCAGTGCAAACTGGCTAGCTAGACCAGCAGAATCAGCAAAATCTGGGTTCAGTGGGAGACCCTGGCTCACTAGATAGAGACCTATTCAAAAAGGCACCCAACACCAATATCTAACCTTCACATATACGTGCACATACATGTACACATATCCCACATGCTTCTACACTCATGTAAACATCATATACACATCACATACAGAGAGAGAGAGAGAGAGAGAAGAGAGATCTTTCAGTTCCTGCATTCACAAATAATATTTTCTTGTTTTCCTTTTAATGAATAAATGTTCCAGACTTTCAACCCAGTTTTCATCCCATAAGCAAAACATCCCTGGCAGAGTTGAAGTCAGCTGGACCAGTCTATTGCTCTGGGAATTAGAAAGCAATGTGGGCTTGCCAACTCCTCAGCATAGCTAGAGGCTCAGAGAAACCAGAAATAAGACAGGTTCACAAGACGCCAAGGCAGAAAATGTCTGAGCCAGGGAACCCATGGAGCATCAGCCCATCGATCTGTGGGTCAGGGGTCACCTAGGTCGGGCTTATCGCTGTTGCTTTTAGACACCTGCTAAGCTAGAAAATAGAAGGCTATAGACAGACACTCTTTTGACACTAAGATAGTTCATGGCTGGGCAAGGTACCCAGTGGAAGGAGTAAGGTCCCAAAAGCCAGTAAGAGAGTCAGAGATAGCCCATTTCCACTCTTAGGATTCCCACAAAAGGACCAATCTGCACAACTGTCACACATACGCAGAGGGCCTATATCAGTCCCATGCGGGCTCCCTGCTTGTGGGTTCAGTCTTTGTGAGCCCATATGAGCCTGTTTTATTGATACCCGTGGGAGACCTGTCCTTTCCTAAACAGAAATGGAGGAGTGGAGATGGGGATGGGAACAGAGGGGCTTGGGAGTATGGAGTGGGAGGAGAGGAGAGAGGGAAACCGGGATGTAAAATAAATAAATAAACTCAGAGAAAAAAAGATGGTAGTCTAAGGCAATTCTGATAAGATTGCTGTGGATCGTGTCAGAATGAACATAAGATCTAACATTGTTTGAATTGAATTGAAATATTTGAAAAAGAAATTTGCCATATGAGGCTATAAAATACTTTACATAAACCAGCAGTTGGGTGGCAGACAGAATTATTAGATACATAATAAAATTTATATTTATTACAAATGACAAGATCTACAGACAGACAAAGATGAATAAACAATGAATGATAGTGACAGTGCTGGCTGATCCTTAATTTCCACATTGTTTCACCAGAAGATTTTAACGTTTATTAAAATCTCACAAAATGTTCTTAGATTCTCTTATATGTCATTCAATTGACAGATAATAAAAATGCATGACAGATATGATGCAAAAAGGAAAACCAAGAAACACATTTTTTACGAACAAGAAATAAGGAAAATCCCAGCACTCGGGAGGCAGAGGCAGGCAGATCTCTGAGTTCGAGGCCAGCCTGGTCTACAAGAGCTAGCTCCAGGACAGGCTCTAGAAACTACAGGGAAACCCTGTCTCGAAAAACCAAAAACCAAAAAAAAAAAAAAAGAAATAAGGAAAATAATTTTTCATAATTCTCTTTGTTTCCTGAAATCTAGTCAGAGGATGAAGAAAATTGTAAAGAAAATTGTGTGCCAGAAAGAATACCAAAATGGAAATAAAATATTTGTATATGTATATATCTGCAATTTAATTATCATAATGCACATAAAGTTTTCCTGAAATTCAAAGAGCTTCAAAGCTACACTTTCTAGGATCTTTTTGAGGGAGAAGAGGGCGTGAATACTTGGGTATGTAGCATGAGGTTGTGAGACTAAATGTGTCCAGGACACTATTGTTATGGATACATTTTAGTCATTTACGAATCCTGCTTTCCTATCAATTTCCTATCAATCAGAACCCAATTCTGATTTAAAGTCAGGGATGCGAAAGAGTGAAGACTAATGATACAGGTTCCCTTGAGACATGAGGACCCAGTCTAGAAACACCACTGACTCTGAGAGTTGTTTACAGAGAGCCAGGGAATGGGGCATCGACGCTGTTTACACTATATTTAAGTACCATTTAATATCTCAGAGAGGCCGGGCGGTGGTGGCGCACGCCTTTAATCCCAGCACTCGGGAGGCAGAGGCAGGCGGATCTCTGATCTCTGTGAGTTCGAGGCCAGCCTGGTCTACAAGAGCTAGTTCCAGGACAGGCTCTAAAAAAGCTGCAGAGAAACCCTGTCTCGAAAAACAAACAAACAAAAAAAATATCTCAGAGAGTTTTTCAACTCCTGATTTCTAAATTGCTTGTCTCAGGCGGCAGAGGACAAGTGGTTGGCAGAGGGCGCTGCTCTTGCAGAGGGCCAGAGTGTAGTTCCCAGCACCAACGATGGGTGTTTTAGAACTGCCTGCAATCCAGTGCCTCTGAGGGCACCTGCACTCATGCACACATAACTTCCCCTCAACACACACATTCACATAATTAAAAAATAAAATAAATGTTCAAAACTTTTTGACTATTCCCCCATCATTCTAGCTAACAAAGATCATTTGATTCATTCACTATGTATCACAAACTGTTTAGGTGATAAAATAGGAACAGCAAAGAAACAAAATCATTACTTTCATGGAGTACGTATTAAGATAGGCAGGTTGAATGGGATATATGTGAGCGCGCGCGAGTGTTTGTGTGTGTGTGTGTGTGTGTGTGTGTGAATAGTGTTTGTGTGATATGTGTGTGAATAGTCTGTGTGCATGTGTGTGGGTGTGATATGTCACAAGGGTGGTACATACCATAGAAAAAAAAAGAATAAAAAGAATGAAGGAGAGCCTACAACTTTTGGCTGCTGTTATATTAAAGGCCTAGGAGGGAGCAAGAAGCTCTCTCAGTGATAGAGTGCTTACCTAACATGTACAGAGTGCTAAGTCTAAATCCAGAATCTCAAAAGAGAAATTAAAAAAAAAACAGACCTGTCTTAATCACTTTTCTGTTGCCCTGAAGAGGCATCTTGACCAAGGCAACTTATAAGAGAAGTTATTTAATGGGGGCCAGGATTACAAAGTCCATGACTATCCTGGCAGGGAACAGGCAGTAGGCAGGCAGGCAACCAGGGAGCAGAGCAGCAACTGCAAGCTTACAACTGATCCAGAAGCAGGAGGGAGAGGGAGAGGGGGAGAGGGGGGAGGGGAGAGAGAGAGGGAGGGAGGGAGAGGGAGAGAGGGGGGGGGAGAGAGAGAGAGAGAGAGAGGGAGAGGGAGAGGGAGACGGAGAGGGAGAGGGAGAGGGAGAGGGAGAGGGAGAGGGAGAGGGGAGCTGGGAAAGGTTGGTGTGTATTCAAAACTTCCAGCAGTGACAAGCCTCCTTCGACCAGACCACACCCACTCCAATAAGATCATACCTCTTCCAATTGCATCCAAGCATATGAACCTATGGGGGCCATTCTTATTTAAATTACCACAAGACCTCAAGGAAACAAAGGAGCTAGTGCTAGACTGGTTTGAAAAGGAAAGGGGCGCTTTCTGAGCAGAGCAGAGGGCAAGGATCCTGAGTCAGGAGTTTGTTTGCCAGGGTCAGAAAACGAGGCAGAGCAAAGATGCTGGAGTGTGGTGCCATAAAGGAAGCACATGAGAGACAAATTTGCAGCTAATCAAAAGCCCCGAAGCCAGCAAAGAGAGTAGCTAAATCCTGCTGGCAGGTGTTAAAGGTCTCTGGAGAGAGTATGGCTTAAAAGGTGGGGTCAGGGTTCCCTACAAACTCAAAATCGGTTCAAAGTAATTTGCATATACACACACACACACACACACACACACACACACACACACACACGTACATTTTGTTTTTAAATGATAATTTGCTCCTTTTGAAAATATGTTAGAAAATGACTGTATGTGTCCTCATCAAGTCTCCAAGCATAAAGATTGAATATGCTGTGGTTCATTTCTGCAGTCGGCTTCCCTTTAAGTGGTATGCATAGAGACTTGCCGTGGCTTGCTACAGAGAAAATGAGTGATTTGAGTTTTTCTCCAGGACTAAAAACTGATCCAGATTATTTGGCGACATCTTCCGTTTGTGCTGCATTTGCATTTTAATGCAGTGTTGATAGACACAGCTATCTTCTCTCTACATTTCATTCCTTTCCTTTACAGAACAGCTACTCTGATCGGAGGGTTAAAATAACTTAAAATGAAATCTCTGATGGAAATCAGGCCAACCAATTGAAATAAATTTAAAAGGAAATCCTACTTCAGGATGCACATGTAATAGATCAAAATGATATACTTCTGCTGTTTCAGAAAAAAAATATGAATTGCTGTGAATGCTGCCTAAACAAGAGAAGAAACTTCAAAATACTGACATCAGGAAAAACAGAGGGCTTAACCAAGCAGGGGGTTGCCATAATACAGACAGATACTACATACTTCAAACTATACACGCCTGAAGAGGACTATGTATTTATGAGTAGGGGCTGTGCCAAACACAAGGATAACTTATAAGGAATCATGAGAAGTAAACTAACTATATCATAAGTATGAATTTGGAAAATGAGCCACTGGGGTAAGCAGAGTTATTGTAAGTACGTACAAGACTAGAAAATTGGGGACACCTTAAAAGAACATCATTTGAGATGAATACTCAGCAAATCGGGATCTGGAGGGTGGTGCAGTAGAAAGATTCTTGAAAAGCCATCGAGGGCCCCAGTTCCTGTTACTAACTCTGCCCCTATATAAATTTGTTACTTTAAAGATGGAGTACACAGCAAAAGACACACTGCAGATGCTATGTAATAAAAGGATGCTTGATGTAACTAAGTACAAAAGACTAAGGGCCTCTGGGAATGTGGCTGTTGCCTTCTTCACCAGATACATACATCTGGTCTACCACTTATCTTGACCGGTTTTTAGGCTCCAGAAAGGTAGTGTTGATAGCTGTCATTTCATTCCCGTATATCTACCACAACCAATGCACTTTCCAACTCTCCCTCAATAAAATTTAAAAACAAAATCCATTGACTTTAAATGGATGGCCCTAAGACCTCCTGAAACATAACCACCTGTGGTTCTTATTTTTTTTTTTTAATGCAGAATCCCGGGTCTTACCTCTTGGTGGCTCATCAAAACATCTGAGGCTACAGTTAAGAGATCAGTAACTGTAAACCTTTTCTGGATGATTCCGTTGCATGAAACTCATTCTTAGACTTCCCATTACAGCTTTCTTGCCTTCCAAAGAAGCTGGTATACAGCTGGACCCTTTGCCAAGGATTCCGTAGGACTCGCGCATTTATCTCTCATTGGGTTTCCCATCTTTCATCCAGTTTATTTGTGTTTAACCTTTTAACACTATTTAGTGTTTCCAAAAATAACATGGAAGAATTTTTCTTACACTGTGCTATTTTTTAAAGGTAATACTGTGTCCTGTCATACTTTCATCTCATCTATGAGTAAAAATATTCATAAACATATTCAAAGTTAGCTTTTGTTGATTTTTCAGGATGAGATTTTTCTTCTCTGATTTTATTCCTTTTTCCCCATAATTTTTGCCTTTAAAATTCAGTACATATCTCATAATGAAAATAACACTAGTCTTTTATTCAGTATGGGATACATTGAAAATAAATGCCTTAAACTCTTAGTGAGTGAAGAGAACAGTCAAAGCGTCTGTGTTGGCCCTTGCTTCCTGCATGTGGTAGACACATTCAACTGTCTCTGCTCTATTGCAGATCTGAAAACCTTCTTTGATCACCAACCTTTGCCCTACTTTCTCAGAAAAACATTAAGTCATCAGAAACTCTGACCTAGGGCCACCAAGGGCTTAGAAAGGTTCAGTTTGGGGATGGAGGAAAATCACAGGGGACAAGGTCTGCTCACTTTTACAACTCTGTAAATCTTATAGTAAGAAATTTTAAAAGCACATTTAAATTCTTAGTTCAGGATTTTAAAGTTGAGGATAAAGGGAATCTTTCCAAACTGAGAAACAGTCAGGATTTAAAAAGATGCTTGACTTTTTTCAGTGAGTGTTTCAATTACAAAGCAAAAGATTATTAAATTTATTTGAATTTATGTGGTATATTATCATATAATGTAGAAACTATATTTTATATTATATAGATATATTGATCTATAAAGTGACATATTGATCATTTATAGTCTCACCATTATCTATCTTCCTATCTATCTATCTATCTATCTATCTATCTATCTATCTATCTATTCAGTCATCCATTTATACACAGAAAACAATAGGGTGCATTTTCTTAGTATATGTAAATTTCTGTGGTGTCAGATTCTATATACTTTGGAATCTTTATAAAGCTATAAATAGAGTTAACAGTGTTGCCATAGTATTATAGTGTGCTTATTTTTCAAATTGCTATGTAGAATCTAGAAATATCAGCAAACCCAGAGACAACTGAAACTGAAATTGTCACCACACTGTCTGTTCACATGAAATCATCTGCTCTAAACCATCCATGTGTGTGTGAGGTCTCATCACATGTTAGTCAATGAGCTCTGTGTGCTATTTCCTCAGGTTATTTTCCTTTTGTCTCTTTGTCTTATAGTAGTCAATGCTAAGGGATGCAGGTATAAAGGGAGCATGAATGTAAGGGAAAACTTATTTCTCAGAAAGATATTCACTCTGTGGAGTGTGATTCTTAAAGTTAATGAATAAAGATGCAATGATAACTTAGGTAGAAAACCTAATTTTGGTTTTTTTGTTTGTTTGTTGTTGTTGTTTTGTTTTGTTTTTCGAGACAGGGTTTCTCTGTGTAACAGCCCTAGCTGTCTTGGAACTAGCTCTTGTAGACCAGGCTGACCTCGAACTCACAGAGATCCACCTCCTCTGCCTCCTGATGGCTGGGATTAAAGGTGTGTGCCACCATTGTCCAGCAAAAACCCAATTTGTAAAAATTGAAAAATTTAGCTAAATTTTAAAGGATGAATTTGGCAAAGTGTTTTTTAAAAAAAAAAAAAAAACTCCCCATCTCCTTTTAGAAAGTGGAATCCCTTTAAGTCTTCCATAAAGTTGGGAAAACTGCTGCCCATCAACTTGTAGGCATTGGAAACTGCCAGACATGAGTGCTGAAATATTTCTAGATGGATCTGCATTTCAGAAAGCTGACTATTGATGTGTCACTGGAGGAGTTCCCCATTTTCCTCCTCAGTAAATCACAGAGCACCCAGAATTAGATAAATCTTAAGTTTGGAGAGAGAGCAAGACAAGTATTCTGAGATAAATGACATCTCAGGTAACTACTGGGAACACATAAGAGAAACTGTACCATAAAAGACTCTAATAGCGCAGAATCCTGAAGCCCAGAAGTGAGAGCTTAGGAAAGGTAGGTCGTGCTTGTCTGCCTTTCCAGGAGGGAGCAGGGTGGCTGCCCTCATTTCAGCTCAACTACTCATAAGACAGGAAAAACATACCCCCCCCAGGTAGTTTTTATTCGAGAATTTCTCCTTCTTATTCTATAGCGGTATCTGGTTTTGATATTTGCCATTTTATGCCTCAGAAAGGATGAAATCAACTGACAAAATGAGAAAATTATGTGACTCTCTTCCCAACTGCAAGTTGTATTTCCTGTGGGTCTCTTGAAATCATCCCACGGCAAGAGTGCTTTGGACCGTAAGTCACCAGCAGGACAAATCAGAGATCTGACCCCTAGGCCCAGATGGCTCAACTGGCCAGACCACCGCTGTCTGTAGAATTACAGGCATGGCTGAAGAATGGGTAGGGCCTGGTAATCATGCAGGTAGTGGCCCTGATCATAAAACAGGCGTCCTGCTTTGGTCCCTGAGGGCAGAACGACATAGAGATTAGATAGCGTAGCTCAGCATTTTATAAGGGAGAAAAGAAAGCCAAATTGCTCACATAGGAAATCCATGGTGACCCAAAGTAGATGAGCTCAAAGGTTACCTCCCCCTCCTTTAATTCAGACAGAATGAAGACAGAGATGAAAGAGAATATAGACACCCAGGAAGTGGAAGAGGGAGTGGGAGATAAAAGAACAGCAAAAATAAAAGGAATGAGAAAAGGGGGTTGTCAAAAATACTGTTCTTTCCAGTGAACAAAATGCCCGGCCATTACTCATGCTTTGTTTCACAGACACTTTTACTATAGATTTTATTTCCCCATTTATTCTCCTTTATACCAGTATTAGAGTCTCCGTAGCATGCCTTGTTAGCAGTATGGGGGTATTCTGGACCATGCTTTGTCTGCACCTCCAACTCCAAGACTGCCGGTGCCTGTGAGGGCCCTAAACTCAATTAATGAGTTATAATAAAGTATTGCCATGACTCAAGGGACCAGGGAGGGCTTCTCCAATATAGAAGAGCTAGCTGCGGACAAGATTAGGCTAAAGTAAAAGATTGAAGATCAGTAATTGCTTTTAGAAAGAATGAAGAGTTTAAATCAGAGTCATTAAGAAGTTGCCTTTCAAGACAGTAAATTCCTTATTAAACCACTGGAACTTCACAAAGACCTTAAATATAGATTCAGTCTCAGTTTACTTGTAATCCAATAGCGATTGCCTTAGAAATGTCCTATTAAAACTTTCTGAATATTAGAAACATTATCGTGTGAGTGACAGAACTTCCTCTCAGGTAGTTCAGATGACGTAATGACTTTGGCAGTGAAGCCAGCAGTGTGGCACACATTCTGCAGTCTCAAAATGTGGTATGGTCTCCGTCAGTCTGTCTGTACTGTGGCGGAATACTGCGGGTATCCCCAGGAGTCAGAACACAGAGCAAAGGAAAGTGAAATACAGGTATTAATTTGTGGTGTATATCAAATTTCAGGTGCAATTTGCTTTGCCATTAAATTTAAATTCAAACAAACAGCACTAAGGAATTCTTAATTACTGTTAGTAATACCACAGAAATTTATGTAATAAAATACAGAAAATAGTCAGCAGTCCTATCCAGCTGTGATGTCTCTGAACCACAACAATGACCAGCACAGTAAGATATTCCTACAGGTACAACGGTGGCATACATTTTGGTGGTAACCAACAGCTGTTTAATTGGACCCCAAGGCTCACTTAACAGGAAGGAGATCATGGCTGGTACTGTAATCTAGCCAGATGCATGAGGCTAGTGAGGTCACGAACCTTGCAGGAGTAAGGTTCTGCCACTTTTCTAAGAGAGTGCAACTTCTAACTGCATTCTAAATATGCATCCTTGTACCCACAGACACATATTGCTCTCACCCCTCAGCATAGAAATTGTTTTTTGCAGAGGAAGTAGATCAATATAGAAAGCTACAACTTGTCAAATACAGATAACAATGGATTGTGGGGTGCCCGTCCAGGTGACTCATCTACAATACAACTTCTGCATCTTTTAACACTCAGTGAGCAACTGGGTTTTGTTTTTGTTTTGAGTTGGGATTTCACGCAGCCCACAGTGTCCTTGAACTCTCCATGTTACTGATGTGCAACACCACAATTGACTCCAGAACTGACTATACGAAACTTTGATGTATACATAGAGACATTTGATAACAAAGAACAGATAGAGATTAATTATATTAAATTGTATTAAGTATCCCAGATCTTAAAAAATAAATTCAATTAACTGTCCTGGGGCATGTAGACAGGTTGGAATTCCTGCAGGTTTGCACTACAGTCAACAAGGGCTCTGCTGGAGCCCTAGACCTGCGTCAGCCACTGCACTGAGCTTGAGTTAGTGTGCTTCTCAGAATGGCAGCCACAGGCCACATGAGGCTGTGGCCTTTGAAATGTGACCAGTCACTAAAAATGAATTTCCATTTTCAAAGGGCCAACTAAAGACAAACTCATTTCTTATTTCTCCAGATGTTGTAAGCTGCTGTAAATACACCCAGACACAACACAGCAGCCATTTCATAAGCAAGCTTCCATCCAGGAAAAATTACTTCCCTACTCAGGAAGTCTGCTAGGATGTATTTTATCATTAAAAGTAGTTAATGAATACTTTAGGAGCAAACATACTTGTGGAGAGTCAGCCAAATTACTTGTCAGTCAGACTTAATTGTATAGTTAATTAGTGTTAATTAGGTATGATTGGTTCTGTTATATTACATGTTGAAGTTAATTCTATTAATCTCATCTTGAATGGAGATACATTCAGATGCAAGTTTGTTAAAAAAATGATTTCTAAGGTTAGTTTTTAGAACTGTAAAAATCTAAGATTTTGGGCCTTTTTTTGAAAATTTAATTTCAAACTTTGTCTAAATAAAGAAACCAAGACATTTTCTCACTTGAAAATAAGGAAATATCCTCCAGAAAGCACCAAGTTTCCAACTCCATAACAGAAAAAACTATAGCATTAGCTAATAAATTTCCTTAAATTATCTTGCATGAATTATTCAGTTCAGTTTTACATAAGAACCTTTAACCATGAAATTTTCAGGAGTTGTGTTTAGATCAATAGAAATAGATCTTTTGAGGATGAAACACAGAAGTCTTGATTTAATTTTTTTCCTTTAATTTATTGTGATTATTTTTTGTTTTTTTCATGTCTGTGTCTATTTGCAGGTATATGTTATACATATGTTTGCAGGTGTGTGGTATACATGTGTGTGCAGGTATGTGTGTGCATAAGGAAGAACAAGGCGGATAGCCTTAGTTTTTGGTCCCCACCTTATTCATTGAGATAAGATCACTCAACTGAACTCAGATTGCCCCAAGAATTCAGTCTCCATCTCTGGGTGCTGCAATGGCAGGTAGGAGGCCAGGTCCACCTAACATTTACATGAGTTCCTGGAAATCCAAACATGGGTTCTCATACTTGAATGGTAAGAGCTTTATCCACTGAGCCAACTCCCTAACCCCTCTCTAGGTTGTTTTCACACACAAGCAAATGTAAAATAAAATATTCTTCATACATACATGTTTTGCTAGATCATGTACTATTCTCACTCTCTTTATTCAAGAAGAAATTCAGTATACATACAAGTGAAAAAAGACCAAGTTAGAGAGTCTAGTTGCTCTAACTTAACCTATAGTTCTCAATATAAAACATCCACTCTGGACACTTCTCTAAGTAGTGTGATTGTTTGCCATCCAAAGCTGTGGCAGCAGGATCAGAACCATGTTCTTTCTAATTGGGGTTTGCATTACAGCGTAAACAGGTGATAAGATTTTAAACATGGAGAACGATTAGGATTTTTCTTCTTTCTTTCAAGTGCCAGCTTCCGTTTGTGAGCTTTCTCTAATAGTAGAAAGCACTTCCAGTGGACTTCACTGTGGAAAGGCTTAGAAGTTTCTCAGTGGTAAGTCCCTAAAACCACAAGATTCTGTTTGTAAAACCAAGAACCCAGAACATCGTTTTAGTAGCCTGGGTTTTCTCCTTAAGTTAGCCTGAGAAAGGGTTAAAGTACAGGTGTTTGGGAACTAATCGCTGGGAATGTAAGTTTAGAATTAAGAAAGGGAGAAGGCAAGTAAAGGAACGGAGGGACAGTCCAATGCTTAACATATTCCTGGACACTGAGGCTAGATTGTGCTGGGAACTTCTGAAGCTGAATGTAGAAGGTGCTCAAGAAAGGAAAGAAGATAAGGATTATACTATTCTTTCTACCTCAGTCTGTGCATGTTGGGTGTTAATTGTTTCTATAAAACACTGCACATCGCAATATCAAAAAAGACCTAGAGCACAACAGAGGATGGATGCATCAAAGCAAAAATGAAAGGCTGTTAAATCGTGTGCTCGTGTGAAGCTGCCAATACAATAAAGGTTGTGCTGAAAGACAGACCAGAAGACAGAGAGTGCAGGTTTCCAATGCAGTCGCATACGCACCAGGGACAGATGTCTTAACTGTAGAGATACAAGACTATAGGGCAGAGTACCGTTATTTGTGTATTAATGGAGATCTAGCTTTCTCTGAGCTGGGAAAACAAGTGCAGCCATGCTTCCCCCATGTGTCACACTGGCAGAGTAAACAGTGTCCATGTCCACTCAACCCACCCAATTCCTTATTCTCATCCAAGTGTTTGCTTTTTTGCTCCTCGTAAACACTGCTTGGCATCTCATCTGTAACCAGTGAGAAACAGTCAGTCCCTCAAAAGAAGGTGCCTACTTAGCAGGAAACTGATGGTTGAAACTTATGATGGGGTCTTCAGCACCTGTGTGATGCTGTTGAGATGGAACGACTAACTCCACCTCGACAGGGTCACCCCCGGAGAAAGTAAGAAGACTGTCAGTTACTCTTTTTACTGGAATTTCTAGAAGCATCCAAGCAGAGAAGAGTGTATCGCTCTGAATAGTCACACTGCTCTGAGGCTTCCTAAGAAGTGACACTAGTAGCAGGAACTGTTACAGTACATTCATCTCACCCATGATTATCAGCCATGTTTTGGGAGAATAAGTCTTGCTCCTTGGTGCTCTTGCCTTTATCCAAGATGATCTTGCTCTTCTTGATAAACCCTTGTCATCATGATGCTCTTTGAAAATCAAGCTTCCATTCTATTTCCAAGGCCAGCTTTCTTTTATGAATTGACCTTTGCTTCTAATTCCACTGCTTGAACATCATCTCTGATTGATGATAGCTTTTGGCCGTCATCGACTATCTGTACTTGTGATTTTGAGAGCCTCCATACTAATCCTCTTTGAATTTTGACATCCCTTTATTCCACCAAAACTTAGGTTCAGTTTTTGAAAACTCAGTCCCCCTCTGGAAATAAGCTGTTACCGAAAAACTGTACCTATATTAAAAAAATATTCCAATATTACATAGAAATATTAGATTTATTGTGCTTTTTAGTTATTAATTGCTGAATTATCATGTGGGAACTCACTAAATTGAGTCCTTTCTAAAAGTACAAAGACAGAATGAAGTATTTATTGCATAATTTCTTCAAGTTCTCATGGACACCTCATCTTTAACCCCACCATTTAATCATATTAACTACAACTCCATTTCTTTTGTGAATTTTTCTACTTAGGCTTAATGATAAAGGGGATGTGTTAACTCAAATAAGCAAATACTTAAAGGATCATTTGACTCACAATAGAGTTGTACCTCATGTTTAATAAGCAGCAACCAAATGTTTCTGTCTCCACTTCTTAGCCTGCAGCCAGTGTAGGATTTATTTTCGAAAGATGCCCATCCCCACCCAGTGCCTCTAAGATGACTGCAGCAACTCTAGTCTTTAAATTCTCTTGTCTAGTGGTGAAGAAAATGAGACCATTTCTGGGAATTCACAGTTAAATATTTATTGAGCCTTATTGGCTCTGATTGACTTATTCATTTATATTGGATTGTTACAGATTGAATTGTTTTTCCAAACATTTAAACCTTCCTATTTTGAAGACCCGTCCTTCAATATCTGCACATATTACCTTACTTGGAAATGAGTAGTGAGATTCTAATTTATTAAGGTGAGGTGATATGGCAGGAGGTGATCATATAGGCACTAATCTAATGCATCTGATATCTTTATGAAAAGGGGACATTTCAATATATGTATACAGGGAAATGTGAATATGGAGATAAGACTGTAGATGAATGTTTTCCTCTGTCCCGCAGGTCCTCCTGGACCAGTTTATTTCCTGCTCATGCATTCCCATAGCTGCTAATGAAATAATCACTCAGAGGCTCAATATCAGTTATATCAGTTATAATTGTTTGGTCAACGGCTCGGGCTTCTTACTGGTTATCTCTATTTATAAATTAACCTATTTCTATTAATCTATGTATCACCATGTGGTTGTGGCTTACCAGTTATGCCCTTGCATGTTACTCCTTTGGCAGATACATGGTGTCTCCCTGACTCTACTTTCCTTCTTTCTACATCTTTGTTTCGATTTCCTGCCTAGCTATATTCTGCCTGGCCATTGGCTGAAACAGCTCCATTCATCAACCAATAAAAGTAACACATATTCACAGCATACAGAAGGACATCCCATACATAAGGCAGTAGTCAGGGTGCTACAGCAGAATCCCAGAAACACCAAACTTCACCCACCCCCAGATCATCAGAAGCTGAGAAAAAAGCACTGAAAAGTTTTGCTCCACAGATCTGCAGGTCAGCGACTTCAACATGGTGATCTCAGTTATGACCTTAAAACTGTAAGGCTGTAAGACAGTGCATGTCAATAGCCTAAGTAACCTGGCTTGGGGCACCTCAATTGCAAAACCAGAAAACAAATAAATTGACCTAGTACCATGCATGATGAGAAGAAAGCACTGCTCTGGCCAGAATTTAAATCTCCACACCAGGAATACCATATGAATACCAGGAAACGGTGAAGGAGAGAATGACTCAGAGGGATAGCTTGGGACATGTTAGAGTTGAAGGATAAGCAGAGGCTGAATAGAGTAGTCTTCAACTGTTCATCAAAAACTTCCTTATTTCCTTCCTAGAGAGGCCAACCCCTCACCTCCATTTCTCTGTATCAGTCTTCATCTTGTTAGTCCACCAATCACACCTAATGGTAGCCCCTGACAAGATCAAGTTCTTTGTGAACGCTACAAACATTGGAAATGGCCATGGTTTCCTTCCAAAGCAGAAGGTGTACTTAGAATGAAACTCTCTGTTAGTTTTCAGGTATTATCTATTGTCTGCAGAAGCCATCAGAGACCCAAGAAATGTGCACTAGTGGGAGATCCACCTGGAGATCATTTCCAGAAGCCTGTGATCAGAGGGGTGACTCCAGACAGGGCTTCGATGTAACAACAATTATAATGTGAATGATAGAGAGTTTCAGTATTTGTAGACACTGGTACTTAAGGCATGTCCAGAGGCTACACAAACAGAGGTCAGAGAGTCGAATAGGGTCAGAAGGAAATGGTCCATACGTCAAAGATTTCATGGGGTTCAAACAGAGTTCCCATGGGGAGTGATAGTTGGTAAGGTTTAAGGCAAACAGGCACAAGTCACCTGAGGTCACAGAATAATTAGGAAGTAATTACTATAGCACTTATGCGCAGTTCATGCAAAAAGTGATGACCAACGGGGTCATCTGGCTGTCTTAGGGAAGTGTCATTCTCAGTGGTTGTAAGGCAGCTGTCAGGATCAGCTATATCAAGGAACTGGACATGGGCAGGGGTGTAGGGTGGAAAACTTTGTCTCAACTGCATCTGCTGAGCACTGCTTCTGGTGTAGCAAAGCACAAGTCTTGGATGTTTTTTCAGGCACTTGATTGCAGCAATAATTAATAAATAAAATTTCCTAATGAAGTATAAAACTACAATGACTAATTGTTACTGATTGTGGCGAAAAGAAAAAAATATAAAACAGTATGTGTTTCATTTGTAATTACAAAAGGAAAAGAAAAGTTTGGGGGCCACTGAGGTGGCTCAGCAGGCGAAGGTGCTTGCCACCAAGCCTGATTTGTTACCAAGAAACCATACGATAGAAAGAAAAAATAGCCCCCCGTGAGTCTCTGATCTCCACTTGCACATCAGGGCACACATATGTCTTCCCTCATATAAATCGATACAATAATGCATTCCTTTTAAAGAAAGAATAGTTTGAGGTAGAAAAAAATTCTGTGTAGTAGTAGTAGTAGTAGTAGTAAGATGTGAGAACCCTCGAATTATACTTTGGGGGAGGCTCGACGTCACTGCAGGTATCATTGATGTGCGTACTGAAATGATAAGGGTTGCACCATTGATATATATATATATATATATATATATATATATACATTCATGAAATGGGCCGTTATCATTCTGTTTGTTTTACATTCGACTCTATAGGGTCTACTAATTTACAATTAAATTTAAAAATCCACTTGAGCTAATGAGCTAATAATTGCAAAGAACCCAGAGCAGTGATAAACGACACCACAAGAGGATAAACTTCTATTTGTGAAAGTCAAAACACCCGAGACTTTAATTACATCCCTTGCTAAACCTGACTTGTAATCAGTTATGGGGACCATCTCATTAATGTCTTACTACGGAGTTCCTAAACAACACAATGAAACCCATTTCATCTCCCAAGTTTGAATCCTTTGAGAACGGGGATTTTCTGATTATTTTGCATCAAGTCAATGATTTCTTTGTTTTCATTGAAACTTAAGGGACTTTAATGAAGCCATCAGAACTTCCATTTAAGTTTCTTAATTTGAGTGATGGGTATATGTTTGAGGGATGACATACCTAGCACAGCAGGAAAAACCACACCTACAAACAATATACTTATGTACATGCACATAGGCAAGCAGGTGAAGCTAGGCTCACTATAATGAATATATAGACCATTGGTTTTTAGTACTTTCAAAAACTAAACTTAAATAAGCAATGTTGAAGGTCAGGACAAAGGTTCTCCAGTGTGGAATTTTCAATTATATGCTATGAACCGAATGTTGGAAGGATTTATACTCATATAAATGCATGTGCATGTATACATTCTTTCAAATTTGAAACATACCAAAGCTACAAAAAAGAGCAAACAATACAATAAACATTCTTATATGGCTAACTTTAATTCCATCAGGTTTGTTTTGATCAGTCTAGAAAAGTCTGAAACGAATTTGTATTTCTGCTTATATAGATTATATCCAATATATAATTTTTATATAAATATATATTATATATTTATATATAATATATGTTTAATAACAACCTATAATATATGTTTAATAACAATAAACATCCATTACTTGTCAACCACTAACAAAAATTTCAAAGACATGCATTTATTTTTAATTTAATGGTATTTATGTGTTACTTGCATCAACTTTAAAAGTCAAGATACATCCTGAGTGAGCATTCTTATTTTCTATTTAGAGGGCATTTCATTGGGGTGGCAACTAAAGTAACACAAAGCAAGTTGGCTAACTGCTGCTTTCCCTTTCTTCCAAGTCAAATCCCCCAAGTTACTCCCTTGGTAACTGAAGCAGACCACCTGTTGTTACCTCTCTACATTCTCTGCCCCCACTTCCAGAGGACTATGCAGATCCTGAGGGAACACCCTGCTTTGCTCCCCCATGGAACCCCTTAACCCCTACTTCCTATTCTATCTCTATTTCTAAGAGTTAGCTCTCAATACCTGAAAACTCATTTACCAGGAACTCTCAGTAGCCACATCTACCAGGATCCCCCAAGAATTTCCTCCCAGGCAATGCCCAGCCACCACAATCTCCAAAGAAACAGAGAGAGCTACTGAAACCTACCAAAATATCCACCCTGGGCTGGAGAGATGGCTCAGAGGTTAAGAGAACTTGCTGCTTTTCCAGAGGTCCTGAGTTCAATTCCCAGCAACCACATGGTGGCTCACAACCATCTATAATGAGATCTGGTGCCCTCTTCTGGTGAGAAGGCATACATACTGGCCAAACACTGTGTACATGATAAACAAACAAACAAACAAACAAATAAATAAACCACGCACCCAACAAAGACAAGACTGGATATTAGTACCTAAAACTACAAACTTCACAAACCCAGATACCTAGATGCCAGCACAAAGACAATCAATAACAGCCAGGACCATATGTCTCCACTAAAGCCCAGCAACCCTATTGCAGGCCCTGAGTACTGCAACTTAGCTGAAGCAAAAGAGAAAGAGCTTAAAATAGTGTTTATGAATATGATAGAGGTCCTTCAAGAGGAAACAAATAAATCCCTTAAAGAAGTTCAGGAAAGCACAAACAAACAGTGGAAGGAAATGAATAAAACAGCTCACGAATGGGGAGAGTAGAAATAGAATCATAAAGAAAACGCAAACAGAGTAAATCAAGAAATGAAAATTTTTTTAGGAACTCAAACAGGAACCAAGGAGATAAGCCTCATCAATGGAATTCAAGAGATAGAAGAGAGAATCTTGACCATTGAAGATTAGAGACATGATAGAATAAATAGATACCTGAGCCAAAAATATGTTAAATCTGAAAAATAAACTGGCACAAAATATCCAAGAAATATGGGAGACTAGGAAAAGACCAAATTTAATAAAAATCTGAATAAAGAAAAGAAGATGAAGACACCCAGGTCAGTGGCACAGAAAATATTTTCGAAAATATTTTTAACAAAATATAGAAGAGACATTCCATAAAATAAAGGAGACAACTATCAAGGTATAAGAAGCATACATAATTCCAAATTGACTGGGCTAGAAAAGAAATTCCCCTCCACACATAATCTTCAAAACATTAAAGGTTTAGAACAACAACACAACAAGAATATTAGGAGCTGCAAGAGGAAATGATCAAGTAACAAATAAAAACAGACCTAATAGAATAATACCTGACTTCTCAATGGAAATTCCAAAAACCAAAAGAGCCTGGACAAATGTTCTACAGACTCTAAGAGACCACAAATGCCAGATTAGACTATTATACCCTGTAAAACTTTGTCACGATAGATGGATAAAATAAGACATTTCATAATAAAACCAAATTTAAAGAATATCTACCTATAAATCTAGCAGTGGAGGAGGCGATAGAAGGAAAACTCTAGCTTAAAGAAGTTTACCACACTCAAGAAAGCAGGGAATAAACAATCCTCAACAATGAAATCAAAAGAGAGGAATGCACATATAACAAAAACAATAAGACAGGAATCAATAAACACTGCTGATATCTTTCAATATCAGTGGTTTCAACTCCCTCCCCCCCCCCCCACACACACAAAAGAAACAGACTAACAGAATGGATGAGAAAACAGGATACCCCCTTCTGTTGCCTCCGAGAAACACTTATTAACATCAAGGATAGACATCTTCTCAGGGTGAAAGGGTGGGAAAAGATATTCCAAGTAAATGAACCTAAGAAGCAAGCTGATGTAGCCATTATAATATCCAACAAAACAGACTTCAAACAAAAACTTATCAAAAGAGATAGAGAAGAATACTACATATTCATCAAAGGAAAAACCCACCAGGAGGACACTGCAGTTCTTTACATTTATCAAACACAAGGGCCCCCAAGTTCATAAAAGAAACACTACTATAGCTTATTGTATACATATTGACCCTCACACACTAATAGTGGGAGACTTCAGTACCCCATTCTCACCCATAGAAAGGCCATCAAGATAAAAAAATAAAGAGAAATGTTGGAGCTAACTGATGTTATAAACCAAATGGATTTAGCAGAGATTCACAGACTATTTCGCCCAAACACAAAAGAATATACTTTCTTCTCTGCAATTCATGGAATCGTCTCCAAAACTGACCACACATTCAGACACAAAGCAAGTCCCAGCAGATACAAGAAAATTGAAATAACACCCTGCATCCTATCAAACAACCACAGATTAAAGATGGATGTCAACAACAGAAGTAACAGAAAGCTTAGGGATTATTGCAGAAGAGAGATTGGGAAGATTCTGAGAGCCAGATGTAGCGAACATCTACAATGTATTTCATGGACATGTCAGTGCCATTGAAAACACGAACTTACATCAGGTGTGACTGCATGCATAAGACCTCCACAAATAAGTAAGATCAAATCAGCCAGACTACCAGCATAGAAGGGGAAGGACTCTTGAAGGCCAACCCCAGTTGCTGGTGGAGCAAGAGCCAGTTTTCTTCTGGGATCCTGGAGAGCCAACCCAAGCTCCAGTAGACAGTCTTTATACACACACACCCTCCCCTCTCCCGCAACACAAGCAGTACTAAGTGGACTCAGTGGTTTAAAAAAAAAAAAAAGCATGTGAGGTTTAAAAAAACGTGATGGTTGGATAAGGGAGGGGAAAATTGAGGGTGGGTTTAGCCAAACACATTATTTGTATCTATGAAATTTTCAAAATCTACAGAGTGGTAGTATTCTCTTCTCAAAATAAACTATTCAAGAATTAAATATAATTATTTATGAAAAGCAAATATCCAGAAACAAGATAAAATGTTTTAAACTTTATACAAAGATCTAGGAGAAGGAGGAACATATCTGCACCTTAGTGGAGATAGAGATAAATCAAGGGAATAATAGAAACATTATCATTCAACCTTCAAAGAGATACAGAAACAGGTCTGGGAATAGAGAGCATCCAGCCATTAAAATTGCATCCTTGGTTATGTTAATTGTATAAAATTAAGCTGAGAGTGGGGGAAAGACACCTGAGAGGATTATAATTAATTCAGACTTTTGCTGTCTTCTTACATGTATGTAATTACGGTAACAAAGTCTACCACCTTAGTAGAAAATCTTAAATTATGCATAATATACTATATCTTATTAGAAAATTGATTTTATTGGGGTAGAAAGTTGAGAAACACATCAGGATGTCTGCGATTATCTTATCTCAGGAAAGTGCAATAAATATAAATTATTCTTAGGGATATTATTTATTTATTATTTTGTTTCAGATTTTGTTTGGTTTGGTTTAGTAGGGAACGGTATTCATGAGGGAACCAAATGGTTGGTTTCAGACATGTCTTTCAAAACTAAAGAAGGTAATCTAAATATTACAGGCTGAAAAAAATTCTAGCTTTCTCTATTTTTACAAGGCAGCCATGGGATATACTGTCAGAAAAAAAAAAAAAAAAACGGATTGCGAATTTATAGCACATGTCATCTGGTCACACTTTTTCTGTACCTGCTCTCCAAGGCTTCTTGAACTGGGTGCTATGAGGTGCTAACAAGAGAGACAGGTGAAGTGTAAAGAGATTTAGATTCAATGACTGACTCTACTCCATGTCAAAATAATAGCATTGCTGCAGTTCTGACTACAGCATTTAGCATTTAAAGTCGGCCAGGACAGCTCTAATGCACAGCTGGGACTAGGATGTGTAAATTGAACTTTTACAAGAATTCCTTTCCGACCTTGCTTGCAGACTTTCACATATCTGCCGAGAGCTGGATCTACTCGAGGCTTTCTCAGAGACCCCAATGAAAGCACAAAATGAACCTACTTCCGTGTTCAGGAGTTCCCTTGGCAAAGCCAGACTAGGACTGAGGCTTGGACCTCGAAGTAAAGGTTTTGGTTCCTGAGAACTTGACTCTTCCCCCCTGAAGAGACTGGAGTTATCAGTCCTAAGGCTGCTATGTGCTCGTCTGTAATGCTCTTGAGATACCCTGCATTTCCTTTGTGAGTATTGTGTGATTAACCCCCTGCTGACTTTGCCTCATTTTATGACTGTGTCTGCAGACTCTCTCCCATTGCTCCCTTGAAAATAGCAATAAAGTACTGCAGCTTGTGCAAAACCTCACAGTCCTAAGCCTTCTCTCCTCCTTTTTCTATCCTCTTTATCTTCTGATCTCCTGGTCCTCTCTCTCAGTACCCTGCCACCAAAGAACAACCAGCTTGCTGGTCCAGGTCAACTGGTGCGTGAACAGGGACACAGAACAAGATCACTGTGTCCTTTCATCGGGGCTCCTGAGAAAGCCTTGGGTTGATTTAGCCCTCAACACAGATCTTTCATGTATTTAGAAAACACAGTGGTTTAAACCAGTAGCTGGAAGTTCTGCTAGTTCTCAGCTATATTTCAAATGCAGAAGATGTTTTTGTCTATGGCTCCAAGGGAATAAAGAGTCCTTCACGACCAGGAGGCAGGGCGGCAGTTAGACAGTATGGTGAGATCAGGGAATGAGAACCACATGTTGAACCACACCACAAAGCAGAAAGAGGAAACGGGAAAGGGCACAAGGCTGTTAATCTGAAAGCCACTCCTAATGGCATACTTTCTTCCGCAAAACAATGCTACCAGCTCTTAACAATGTTCAGTTGCCCAGGGCAGTGTTCAATGCCTGACACTATAGAGGGACATTTCTCATTCAAACTACCACGGAGATAAAGAGAAAAATCAGACACAGGATTATAAAAGATTACCAACCCTTCAGAACCTTGGGAAAACATGACACATTAGTGAGCAGCAAGGTGTGCAAATGACAGCACGTGTGAGCCAATACACATGCTCACAAGTACATGCAGATGTTAGTTGAGCAGCTGGGTGTCCAGCTCTATCACCTGCAGCCCTATTCATTCGAGACAGCTGAGATGTTGATAACAATCAACCTAAGAAATAATGGGTTGAAATAAATTAGTTCTTCTTCCTCATATACCCCCCTGCAGGGGATCTTTATTTCATCTCTGCTGCCTATTTTCCTATTACTTCCTTGAGCCCATGAAATGGGCACCGAAGTTGGAGTTGTCATTTCCACCAAACTTTTAGCAACTAACATATATGAAACTCTGGAGTAGAGCTGCAACCATCCTGCTAATAGGTATCACGAGCAAGAGATAACTTTTTATCACTGTAGGTCACTAAAAATTGGAAGCCATTTGTTAGGGTACAGAACAGCACTTGAGCTCAACGACACAAAGGATTTCATATATTGTGCTAATACAAGGATGAATGCAGAAATAGCCGGGGATTTCCTGGCACTTTTAAACTAAAAGCAAAATTGACAGCTCATTTAATAAGGAGGGGTACAATGCGAGAGAATAGAGCTGGAACCTCTATTCAGTTACTAGCTAACTCTAAGCATGTGTGCTTGCTCAATAAATGGCATTACCCTTCATATGAGTGTTTAAAAACAGCATCCTCTTAGGCCAGGAAGGTTCAGCTCTCAAGAGTGTTGACTGCTTTCAGAGGTTGGCTCTGCAGTTCCCACCACCCACATTGAGTGACCTGTAACTTGAGCTTCATGAAGTCCAGAAACGTCTTCTGGAGTCTGTAGCCATGTACACACACGTGTGTACACACAGAGAGAGACATGCACATATACACATTAATAAAAATAAGAGAAATATTTAAGAGCATTATCATCTCAATATGCAATAAACCTATAGACTGAGACAGAGTATCATTTTTCTTTTGAATCTTTTGGCAGGGCTGGGGACTAAACCTAAGGCCTCAAACATTAGTCAAAAGCTACCACTAAGTTATACACCCAGGTTCACAAGTTATTTTTAACCTAAGATTTTATTTTAGAGTATTCTATTACATGCTAATTAGATTGTTCCTATTATTCTTTGCTTGCATTAATCTTGGGTTTCTAATTTGTGATTATGGGCTCATCTTTATTTCTGTTCTATTATTTCTTTTCCCTCTTGAAGCCTTGGCTTCTCTGGGTTTAGAAAGCATCTGAAATTGAGCTAGAACCCTGGTTAGAACAGTGCTTTGTTGGCATCTCAAAACTCTGGAAAAACAACATTATTTTATTCCTGAAGTTTATAGCATTGCATATAGTGCTACCAAGGGAAATTTTGCCCATACCAATACTTTGGAAGTGTCTAATTTACATATACACTACAGCATTCAAAAAGCGAAAGAGGTTTAAGAAACAAAAGGTAGTTGTTACTGACAAAAAATATTTCAGTGGAGATGATTTCCACTGTATGCTGTGAACGCCTGTTCCTAGGGCAGAGGGACGGCAAGTATTCACTACACCTGAGGTCCACTGATAGCAGCTCACACAATCACAGAGATTAATGTACGTCTCCAAGAACATGTGTAGGACTCCCATTTGAGGAATCTGGGGAACAAGAGGCTGTCAAAATTTTTCCATGACATCAGAGTGGGGGAACTCAGTTAGGGAGCACTTTTTCCCCTGCAGACATTAAGGTTTAAGAGCAGGTTTCAGTGGTGGACACAGAGATTGTTAGTGAGAGCAAGACCATAAATGTGTCTCAGAAGAAGCTCCAAACATCCATCTTCTGGAGAGACGTGACTCCTCTGGAAGGAAGTTAGCTAAGTGGACCCTAGACACCACTGGGCTAGTTAAAGAACACACAGAAACATTGCTTCTGATTCTCCTGTCATCGTAGAGAATTTGCTAACTAGTAACAAAAGTCACACAAGAAAAGCATGTGTTGCTTACATCTCGCTCTTTCTTCCCTCTTCCTCAGTATATGAACTTAGACTTGTCAAGAACCATCGTTATTTATAGCATGTTTTTATATGCAAGTTAAAGAAATAGAGGAAGGGGTGGGTATAGCTGTCTTTGTGCTAAAAACACTTCCCAATCAGCCTTGGCAGAAATCAAGCCTTCACAGTCTGTTCAACCTAATACTTTCCATCTGAGTGGTGGTCAGAATCCTTCTCTACTAATTTTATCTTCTTTTTTGGAAAAAAAAGAAACAAAGGTTCTACAATACTGTAATGAACATCCAGATACTCACAACATAAATTCAATATGGAATTTTAAACACTGACCTTATGATTGGCATTCAGCTAGGCGATGGAGAAAGACAGAAGAAAGAGAATACTTAGTCATATCTTAATGAAGTATTTAAGTATTGGGCACCATCTATTGGCCAGAATGCATTCAAGTAACACTGCCTAGAGGTACAGAAGGTTAGGGAATGTAGTCTTTGGCTAGATGTCTTAACTAAATAACAATTCTAGATTACTAATTAAGAGTGTGAATCTATCCTACTCTCCTGTCTAACCATTTGTTTCCTTAATAGTTATGTCTCATGAATTTAAATTTAAATCATAAGTCTTCTAGAGTATAACTTGCCTAGCCTAGTACCCAGTACCTCCCAAAATTATTGGAAGGATATGTTAATATGGTTAATAATTCATAAATTTGAGATTTTGTTTATACGGATTTAGCAATTGGCTACGTCATTATTGAACTGAGACTGTTTGAAGTTAAGGTGACAAGCAACTGATTTTATTAAATGAGAAGGCAGAATAGCTACGGAGGCCAATTTAGGATATAAATGTTAGATAAAGGTAGAATTAAGTTCAAAGAGTTATAATGAGCAAGAGGAGGCTGGGAAAAATAACCTCCAATGAACTTAAGTTCTTCTTTTATGTGACTTAACATTGTAAAAATATATGTAGTACTTTTAAAATTAGTGTAGAGCCAGGTGGTGATGATACAAGCCTTTAATCCCAGCACTCAGGAGGCAGAGGCAGGCAGGTCTCCATGAGTCTGAGGCCAGTCTGCTATATAAGAGCTAGTTCCAAGACAGCTAGGACTGTCACACAGAGAAACCCTGTCTCTAAAAACAAAAGCAAAACAAAAAAGAAAACAAATTAGTGTAGAGCATTTCCTCTCCTCTAGTCATCCCATACTTAGAATAATTAAATGAAACAAATCTCTACATAACTGTTCACTGTAACACTTCATTATGAGTCATAATAAATGTAAAGATAAAAGATGATCTCTAATCAGGCAAAGGCCATCTAGAATGACCTTTTGGTCTTTACCATGGGTGTGTAATGGAGTTCAATGCTGCTTCTGTGTTTTGGAAGTTGAGTGATAGCTAATTCTTTTCTCTGAAAAAAAAAAGAGGAAGAAGAAACACCTGTCATACCAGAACAGGGCTGCAACCTGGTGCAGTCAGTTCTCCTCATGAACAGAGCCCAGTCCCAACTGATACATCTGCAACATAATTCCTGCACCTCAGGTTAAGGAAACAATAAAGAAGAGCCAGCAAAAGGATATATACATACTCATATGTAGGGGTACTTTTCTTTGAATATGTGTCTATTAAAATTCAAGCTTCCTGTTTTGATATAAATGTTTAAGTTTTCCACAGTGAACAATTATTTTTCCTACAGTAACCTCTGAAGTCTTCAGGAGGAAGATGGAGCCTTATAACAATGATTCCACCAGGTTCATATGATGCCATCCAGCTGATAGCACCACTTAAAGATTGGCTTTGGACTACGAACTGATCAGAACAGTTTCAAGGTGGCTTGCTGAGATGATCCAGCCTCGCAGACTACTCTAGTCAGAACTTGAGACAAGTCCTGAACTTTCCCATGATACATAGACCTGAATGATACAGCTATTTCTTTCAGGACTTGACAATTACTCAAATTTTTAATTTCAGGATCCCCTAAAAATACAGTTGCCCCAGACAGCAGGAAATAAATTTAAGAATATAATGCCCACATTCCCAAGAGGTAGAGTGGGTGATTTTTGGTCATTCAGTGAATTATGGATATTATAAATATGATAGGATAAAAGGGTAGATTATTGAATCTACTCTGAAAAGAAAAATGAAGGATATAGATATGATAAGATAAAAGGATAGATTGTTGAATATACTTTTAAAAATTCACTATTAGTTTTAAATGTTTTACATTGGATTGGACTTTTGTGTATTGTATAAAAATATTGTATATTGATAGAAATTTTAGATTAATTTTGTTAAAATATACTGTGAATACATTTCTAATCTTGTTCAAGGTATTATACCATACAGCTTATTTAACAATGTAACACATATTTCTAGTTCTTGAAAATTATCATTAACAACTATTTAAGATAATAAGGAAATACAGGTTAGTAGTTAATCACCTATTATAATGGAACTTGTAGTCATATTAGGTATGTTTTAAAGGTCAAACAAAGATATATTTTAGATAGACAGGTCATCTTCAAATATTTCAGAAATCAAGCCGGGCGGTGGTGGCGCACGCCTTTAATCCCAGCACTCGGGAGGCAGAGGCAGGCGGATCTCTGTGAGTTCGAGACCAGCCTGGTCTACAAGAGCTAGTTCCAGGACAGGCTCTAAAGCTGCAAGAGAAACCCTGTCTCGAAAAACCAAAAAAAAAAAAAAAAAAAAAAAAAAAAAAAAAAAAAAAAAAAAAAATTTCAGAAATCTACAGAATATGACATTTAAGATGTTTTAATAACCTAGGCTCTTCTTTTTTATGATAATGAGATGTCTCTGCTCCTGGCAGCACCAGTCTACTTCAGAGAAGATAATGGGCATCAAAGAAAGTCCACATGGAGTTTATTTTCTTTGTGGCAAAAGCAAGTCACTGGGCAAGAAAATGCCCCTGCCTTGAGTGTAGACAGTATGCTGGCATAATTAGACGAACAAAACACAAAAGAAAGTGACTGCCAAACATTGTGAAGACAAGAAGGGATAGCCCTTCAGAATATCCTGTTTCATAGAAAAGTCTGTCAGATATTGTAGGCCTGTAGGCTGAAGAGGGATGCTTCAGTGTTGTAGAGGAATTTTGTGTGACTGTCTAGGAAGCCACCAGTTTCTGTCATTATAGTTTTTGGAAGTTGCTTGCTTGCACTTCCTGCTTACTCAGATATTATTTCTTTCTCAATCTCTGAGGTAGTTGAAGGCTAGATGGTTATAGTCTCCCTTGTTTATGAGACTCAGAAAAAAATTCACTAAAGAAATGTAAAGTTGAGAGATATCTAAAGATAGGTTTAGATGGTAATGCAAGTTGTGATAGAAAGTAAATTAGGTACAAATTTCTGGACTCACCAAGATAGGATAGATGTGGAATATTTTCTCTGAATTTGTCAAATGTAAATGGGCTAGACATTGCTGATGCACCTATTGCTTGTATATATCATATATAGTTATTGTACTTATTGCATATAGTTTTTTTCTATTAGTTATAGCCTTCTTTTTTATTTTATACCAAATGGGAAATATAGTGGTATTTCATTTGTACTTTAATAAATAAAGCTTGAATGAAGATCAGAGAGTAAAACAGCCCCACTGGTCAGCCTTACAGACCAGGCAGTGGTAACACATGTATTTAACCCCAGTAGCCATACTAGCTTGACATAGAAACCGGGCACTGTGTGCCTTTAATCCCAGCCCTACAGAGGATTATAAAACGGGAGGAGACAACTCTCAGCACACAGTCTCATTCTGAGATTTCTGGAGGCAGGATCACCATTTTCAGACTGAGGTCGAGGTAAAAGCCAGTGGTTAGCTGCTTTACTTTTCTGAACTTTCAGTTGAAGCCCAATTTCTGTCTCTGAGTTTTTATCAGCCATGCTTCACTCATATATGTATGAAATGACAATTAATAAAAAGAGGCCTGTCATGAAACTCTACCGTGTACTCCTCCTTCCTCTCTTTCAAATTTGCAGCCTCTTTTTTTCATAGTTTTTAGTGGTCATGTTAGAGAAGAGGTCTTCATGCCAAAAGACTGGGGATAGTCACTGACCAACATCCATAAGATCTGAAACCTTATGTGCAGTACTTACAAGGAACCAAAGTCTACAAACAGCCATGCTCAAGAACTTAGAAGCGGTTTTCCTCCTAGCTCTACCTTTACATAATGAGATTCCTGATGCAAAAATGAGCTAAACCGCTCCTGGGCTTCTCATCCATAGAAATCGTGAGGGATAAACATTCCTATATTAGGCTTTGAAGTATTGTGCTACAATAGGTAACTACTATGCTTGCTTCCTTTAGAGATAAGCCTGAGAGGGCAGGATACGAGAGCTGTGTTTGTTTATAGTAGTGTCTTGTATTGCTCAGGCTGGAAATAAACTCGCTGTGTGACTGAGGATGGCTTCACCCTCTGAATCTTCTCACCTGGACTTTTAGAGCACGGAGGCTACAGGGGAGCTCCCCTAAGCCCAGCTCCTAGAGCAGCTCCTCTTTTCTAAGATTTATTTATTTTTATTTTATGCGTATGAGTGTTTGCCGACATGTATGTCTGTGTGCCCTATGAATACAGTGCCTGAAAAAGTTAGAACAGGGCGTCAGCCCCCCCAGAGCTGGCGTCACTATGTGGGTGCTGCGAATTGACCACAGACCTCTAGAAGAGCAGGCATCTCTCCAGCACTTAAAGGAGCTATTAATGTTATGTTTTGGGGATCTTCCGAATGTCTCTGGGTCTTTTTCATTTTGAGTCTTCATTTTCAATTCTGTTTTTATTATTGAACATATCCCTTTATCTTACCAATATGTTCATTATGCAGACAGATGTAATTTCTGTTGATTACAATCTAAAAGCCCTTAGGACTATTATTTTTTTTATTTCATGTCAGGCTCCATTTTTATTGTTATATCTACTTCTGTGCTTTTAAAACGATTCGATATAATTATTTTCTACTTTACTATCCTAGGAGTATTTTATTTAATCCAAATAAGAAATTAAATAAACTTATTTCAATATAGCCATGAATTATTTGTATAATAAACTCACAGATCTAATTAAAAGAGTCCATGACATCTAAGTTTTTATGTCATATTTTTTCTAACATAGTTTTATACTTTTAATCCTGTTTAACTTGATTTGAATATCATATACCAAGTAGGGATGGCAACTCTTACCCATAATCATAATATAAATTAAAGCCTGAGCTGTGTTCTGAGTTCCAGGCCAGCCCGGGTTACACAGTGAGATCATTATGCTAATGAAACAACACAAACAAATAAATAACTAAGGTCATGCAGTACATACCTGCAATAAGATTATGTGGTAGGACCGGGCAATGGTGGCGCACGCCTTTAATCCCAGCACTCGGGAGGCAGAGGCAGGCGGATCTCTGTGAGTTCGAGGCCAGCCTGGTCTACAAGAGCTAGTTCCAGGACAGGCTCTAAAAAAAAAAAAAAAAAAAAGTCAGGTGGTGGTGGTGCATGCCTTTAATCCCAGCACTCAGGAGGCAGAGGCATGTGGAACTCTGTGGGTTCGAGGCCATCCTGCTACAGAGAAACCCTGTCTCGAAACACCCCCCTCCCGCAAAAAGATTAAATGGTAGTTAATTAATGTCTATAATTTCTATGTGTTCACTTAAAAGAAGAGTGGTTTTTTTTTCAGAGCTTAAGAGCACTTACTCTTCTTCCAGATGAACCAAGTTGTTTCTAGCACCCACGTCACATAGCTCACAACTGCCTGTTGAATCCAGCTCCAGGGGATCCTACACTTTCTTCTGGCCTCTGAAAGCACCTTCACACATGTTACACAAACACACACACACACACACGTAAATGTAAATCTCAAAATGTTAAAATAAAGAAACTTTGAAGTCCTTTTCTGCGCTTGCTGCTGAGATTCCACGGGGGATAGTTGTTATCACTAGGGACTGTGGACTGGTACCAAGAAAGAGATGTGCAGTGCACAGAACAGCTGGAACCAAACCCACAAAATCCTAGCTGAAGACCTGTGTGACATCACTTCAGAAGTCAAAGGCCAGAAATGAGGAGGAACTGAAATTCTTTTTAGAAAGAAAAGAAATTTCAACAAATGATCTTGTGGTTTCTTAGGCTGTGTTCTATTTTCTGTCTTCCTCAGGTCTCTGTTGTGATTGTTTAAGATGAGACTTTTCTTTTTTTATCAGTTTATGTTTTAATTAAAGTTAATTACATTACTTCTCTTTTCCTCCTTCCCTTTCTTCCCTCCAACCCTTCCCATGTTTCCTTCCTCTCAGATTCATTCCCTCCTTTTCTTTCTTTTTTTTATTTTATTTTATTTTTTATAAAAAGAACGCAAACTATCTTTTTTCCATGTTACATACCAATTCCAGTTCCCATTCCTTCCCCTCCTCCCATCCTCTCCACTTCCCCCCTCACCCCACTCCCATCCACTCCCCACAGAGGGTGAGACACATTCCAGGAAGGAACAAGGTTCTCTCCATTATAGCCTGGCTGAGCATGGTATCTATCCAAGGATTCTGCCTGCCCGACTCCTCAGGGCTAAGATTTCAGGCATACACAACCACATTTAGCTTTTTAAGTATTTGAGCTTAAGTCCTCATGCTTCAGTGGCAAATACTTCACATGCTCACTGAAATGCGTGTTGGAAAGAGAGCAAAACCAACAGGAAAAGGGAAAGTTTTAATCTGAGCTCTTGAAGTCCTCAGAGTTCTGCATGCTAGTTCAACTCACTGCCACCAATGTCCCTCACTGGAGTTGGAGGAACGACCCTACAAAGGACAGTGGCTCCACATAGCCTTATCTGCAATTATGTATTTCTCTCATCAAATTTCTGGAACATGCAAGCCGTGGGTTTTGGATGATATCTGTTTCTCTGGGCACACGGGAACACACTTAGCGTGCGTTCGATACACTTAGGTGAAAGCTGTGAGACTAGCAAACACGGGGCAATACACTGAGAGTCAAAGAGTGGAGAAAAACTCCATTGCTTTCCGTCTGACATTAAACCACGGAAGCTAGGCTGTCATTATCTTTTGTGGATCTTTTACATAAGTTACACATATGAGAAAAACCAAATAACTCCCTTCTTCCTGCAGCAGTGTTTTATAAATAATTTTCCAGTCCAATGCATTTCGTTATCATCACAGCCTACCCAGCGCTTTGACGATGTCAGCTTTGAGCACACTCCGAAAATGAAAGATGAGAAAGGGCGAATTTTCATTCGGCTGCTGGCTAATTAGGGGCATTTTCTTTGTATTTTCACTTGTGATCTCTCAATATATCATAATGTTCAATTTTATATCTTTAGCTTGCTTGGGTTGCTTCTATGCGTGTGGTATTGGTGTAGCAAACAAAAAGGTGTTAGATTACATGCAGTAACTAGGGAAAATATAAAACAAAATACTTCATAGAAAAATAATTTCGGGTTGCACTAGGTAGTTTCTAATAGATACGGAATATGGAAATATATAAAGTTCCTTTACCTTTTATTGGCTTTGATTTCAGAATACCGCTACTTGAGTTTTGAGACAAAAAATATCCCACAAGGCTAACTAAATCTATCTTCAACAAAGAGAAAATAGTTCTTACACTAGTGTTTAGTTATTGTATTATTATTATTGTATTACTCAGTGATGGTTATTTGCTCAAACAAAGAACTTCTATATCTCAGTGTCTTATCAAAACATAATTCTACGTTCTATCAATGTGAAGCCCAATACGATGGAGGGAAAGTGTGACTGTTCTGCTCCATCTCCTGGGAACAGAGACTCTTCCTATCATATGACCTCATTGGTCCACAGAGCCTGGCAGTCCTAAGCTGCGTCTTCTGTCTTTGAGTGTCAAGTAAAGAGAAAGACGTAAGACCATGTAGATAATCATAATGTAGGTTCTCATGGAGCCAGCCTAGGATGTGACACACATTAATACATTCGTATTGCAGCTGGTCTACCTCAGTAACAGGAAAGAAGAAGTTAGTCTAATTGTGAAGCCAGGAAGGGAGAAAATATGCTTTTATGAAAATATATTCTCTGCCATTCTTCTCTGTGTGCTTCAACTATGTGTATTCATTCCCCAGATCATGGGAGATTCACTTCGGTATTATTAAAATCCCTGCATAGTGATTTCTTTGCTTTCAGATGAATGCATTTTTTAACCAGAAACTTTTTGTCTTCCTTTTTCTCTACCCTCAGTCAAGTTCAGAGGGACCAATTTGTTGCTAAGTCTTGATAACAGTGTAGTCTTAAGGGAACTCAGATCCTATGATGTGCACACCAGCACAGCTCTCCTCTGAAGTTCAAAAATACAGAGAAAAGCGATTCACATCTGTAGAGAAGTGGTAGCATCTTTTTTTCCAGGGCAGTGAAGAAGAATTGCGTGAACACATAAAAATGATTGCTGAGAATAGTGGCTCTAGTTTTCAGAATTTCAGAAAGAGGCTAACCACAGTCAGCAGGTGAGAAACTGTCATTTATTCTTTATAAGAAACCAGTCATAATCATAAGGAATACAAAAACTCTCTTATGCAACATTTTATATAGCATGTGAAATATGAGCCATGGGAAATTATAAAAGAAAGGCAGGAAGACACTCCAACATAGTTTATATTAATTTTATGCAGAGTTAAGGAGATATAGATTGAACTAAGAAGTACATTGAAGTGTTCAAAGCTCTCCTGGCCTTTTCAAAACAGCAGTGAGAGACACAAAAGAGAATAAGGAGATAGAGTACTAGAGTTGAAGCATTCAGATTTTCTCTGGAATAGGTAACAAATTACAGATGCAAGGAATTATTTTCTTGCAATTTGAGTGGGAAAAGTTTTTGAAGGTCAAGGATTTCCCAAACAGTGATGCTTGAAGAAGAAGAAGTATATGCAGACTCTCACCCGGAGCCCAAGGGTATAAGTTAGGAAACAAAAGGAAGAACAATTAGTGAGTCTGCAGGAAATGTGCAAACAGTATGTTATCCTCCCAGAGAGAATCCAAAGTCTGTGGGATTGAGAAGCTGAGGTGCCACAGTCCTGTCACAGCCTGAGAGATCAGGTCCTGAAATGGGGAAGGGGTGTCTCCATGAAGAAAGAAGGAAGTGCCGGACCATCAGATGAGGTTCACACAAGTGGCCAGTCCCAAATTGCTAGAGCTGTCTTTATTTATACTTCAAAAACAATCATTTTTTATCCTCTAGAAAAAAAACAAATATTTTTCCCATCTTTTACATCAAAACAACTTCTAAACTAAAAATGCTCAGCATCTCACTAGCTTGGCTAAGCATCGAGCCAGGCACATCCTGTCCTTACAGAGCTAAAGGTGATAGACATAGGCACATTCTCACAAACAACAATATCATTCAAAACATAACAAAACATAGGTCCAGAAATACCAGTGACTTACCATAAACTGCTTGCATATGGTTAGCTTGTATCTCTCTAACTAAAGGGACCAGCATGCCTAAGCCTCTTTATAAGAAACCTGAAAAACATCAGTATTCCAAGAATTTGAGGGGAAACTATTGGAGGAAAAATGGGATTCCCCGGAAAGATTACATCTGTCCCGTACATGATTGAGAAATTGAAACTAAACACCTCCAAGAGAACCATCAATATTATGACAGAGAAGAGAGGCTACAGGCTCGGTTGTATTCTGCACTGTCCTGAGTTCTGCTGGTTCTTGCCGAGTGAGAGGGAAACCATCTCCACAGGCTTTGGCCCGCCGATACGCATTGGACAAGTGCTCACATGCTGACCCTAAACTAGGCCCCAAGGCTACCAGCAGTGAGGGGCTGGCCCTGTGGTCACTGTTGCCCAGCACCATCAATGGCAGCAAATTGCTAGGGGATGTGGCGGTTCTTCTGAGAATGCAAAGCCTGAGGGACCATGGAAGAGTTTGAAAAAAGCTGGAAACGTGAAGCTATAAATTATGCTGATTCTCCGAAGTGGAATTTTGAGCTCATGAGAGAGGAATTGAGACTGTGGTTAACGAAGAACTGTGGACAGGAGGCCTGAGAGATGGCTCAGTGGGTAGAACACTTGGTGGAAGGACATGCAGACCTTACTTCAGGTCCCCAGAAGCCATGTAAAGCCGTGCACAGTAGCAAGCACCTGTGATCCAAGTATCTCCTCAGTGACATGGGAACAGGTGACAGGACAGACCCCAGGACCTCCCAGTTCACACAGCCCACCAGATGCAGCAGTGAGAAAAGAGCCCCATCCACAGCGGGTGCAGCAGTGAACCAGGTCCCTTTCTCAAGACGTGCTGCAGTGAACCAGGTCCCTTCCTCAACAGGTGAAGCAGTGAACAAAAGCCCCACATCCAATAGGTGCAACAGTAAACAAGAGGTCCTATCATCAACAGATGCAGCAGTGAACAAGGTCCCCAAAGGTGCAGCAGTGAGCAAAGGCCCCATCCACAATGGGAGCAGCAGTGAACAAGGTCACATCCACAATAGGTGCAGCAGTAAACAAGGGCTCCATCCTCAACAGGTGCAGAAGTGAACAAGGTCCCACCACCAACAGGTACAGCAATGAACAAGGCCCCCCAACAGATGCAGCAGTGAACAAGGGCCCATCCTCAAAAGGCATAGCAGTGAGCAAGGGCCCCACCCTCAACAAGGTGGAAGGTGAAATCCAACTGAGAGTCAGTGATGTTCTCTGATTTCCAAAGAAGCAGGCATGTGTGTCAACACACACACACACACATACACTTAAAAGTTAAAAAGAAAAACTTTGAATCTAATAAGTCTACCCTTAAACTTGTATTAAGAGCAACAGAGTATGATGACAAAGAAGAGTTTACCACCAATGAGAAGAGCTTTTGAACGCTGCCTCCTGCCCCTTGATAGCAGGAGGCTTACTTTATATAGGCACAGTGTTTTAGAAAGTATTTTCCCTTTTTATTATTCCCTCTGAATATTAAAAAAAAAAAAAAACGGGATGTAATAATGGCAAGACAAGAGCTGCTGCCATCGTGGGGTTTTAATACATCCACAAGAAGAATGATGAAGTTTTATTTCTGTTATATTTTTCTAGTAGTAAAAATAAATGTTTCCTACAATGACATTAAGGGTTAATGCTGTTAAAACCTCATAAGCTTTGGGCTAAATTGGGAGCAATTAGTCTGCTGGCCTTTTGTTACTTGGGCTCTGCTGTTAGCTGCCACGTCTTTATTAATTTGTCTGGTGAATATGTAGAAGAAGAAATAGAAATAAGGATAATTTATCCTAATGCATGCCATCCCCGTGGATCGATCATAATTAATCCCTGCACTGACCCATTTTAGGGTCTTTGGGGACAATGTTAAGAGAGATTTTAAGGAAGGCCCAAGGGAATTATCTGCCATTCTAATTGGTCTCTGCTACACTAGAAGCCCTGTGGAAATCAAAATTAGGAGGTTTTTATTACTTTGACATACTTTAGTTATAAAAATATGGGTGAAATCATATCTGTGCCTGTGTGAACTTGGAAATGCAAATTCTCAGCTGAAAGCTTCCTTCTGAGCAAGAAGTTGAAAGAATGAGAACTCACGAATCTTGTGACCACAGGGGAAATACAAATGAAGATGCTCTTCAGACACAAAATGGGTTTTTTAAAAATGCAATTATGCACGATTTTTCCTTGCCATTATTGATTAAGAGACCTTTTATTTATTTATCAATTGGTGCAACAAAATAAGATTTTCTGAACATCTGGAATATTAAATTACACATATAAATATAACTAAAGCCTTCATTTTGCAAGCATTTTGTGATGTAAAGTTAGATATTTGCTTAAATTGTAGACATATTAACATTTGAATTTCAACCTTTGTAAAGAACCTTATTAGCTTTATTTTAATGAATACCTTATTTTTAACTCTATGGTAAAATCTTTTTAGTTCGAAATAACTTTGCTCTATGTTGTGAATGGTCCAGAGAACTATCTGCAATGGCTGTGCTACCCAATGACTGAGTTTTTCACACAAATTAAAAAACAAACAGTAGGCAGTCGCGCACAGTGAAACATCAAATCAGGGGCTTACGGCATCTAGCAGAGAGGACTGAAGCCGCTTACTCGAGGGAGCAAAGGTCACATCATCAGATCAGCGTTTGCAACAGCAGCCGAATTCACCGAGGAAGCTGAAGTAGTCAGCCGGCGTTCTCGATTGAGCTTTCTCGCCACGCGTGACTTCCCATGTCTGAAAAGTTGGCTTCCCGTTCCCACTGTAAGCATTTTTATACTACGGAGTGAAGAATTGTAACCTCCATTGGAAATATTGCCCTTTCAAGCTATTCTTTTTGTTGGTTGGTTGGGTTTGTTGGTTGGTTGGTTGGTTGGATGGTTGGTTGGTTGGTTGGTTGGTTGGTTGGTTGGTTGGTTGGTTGGTTGGTTGGTTGGTTGGTTTTTTTGAGACAGGTTTTTTCTCTCTGTAACAGCCCTGGCTGTCCTGAAACTAGCTCTTGTAGATCAGTCTGGCCTCAAACTCACAGAGATCCGCCTGCCTCTGCCTCCCTAGTGCTGGGATTAAAGGTGTGCTTTCTAGCTGTTCTTAAGAATGCGAGTTTGTAACACCCTTAGCTGTTGGCTGTTTGACTCTCCGTTATAGAGCCAGGGGGCCATGCTTACCCAGGAAAGGGGGTTGTGAGGGACACTTGGCATAAACACACTCATGTTTGAGGTGGGGACTAGCCCTGTCTCCTGAACCAGTGGCACTGTGATGTCAGACAACCCACGACAGCTTACCAATAGAGTGCCTTTTATGAAGTCTGGGTTTGCTGTTTTTGTGGAAGTCCCCCGTGACTGACCCTACTTGAGCACAAATTAAAGCCAGATTTATCTGGTTGCTACCTGAGAGCTGAACGCACGTCCATGTTCTCGCCATCGTGTTCCTAATGCTGAAGACAAATGAGCGCAAAGGGTTTCAGACCATGCGGCCACACATAACTTGTTAAACATTAATAGTGGGAACACATGGGTGTGTAAAGAGGCGGTCTCTGAAGCCGGCCGTCCTCTCCCAGGTGGCTCACATTTAGCTGCTCAACCATCGCCCAATTAAGCTCCACTCACTATCAAAAGGAGCAATCTAAAGCAGGGCGGAGGTGACACCTAAGGGAGGCTTTGGCTCCTCTTTGGAGCGCAGTGTCATTGATTTCCCGAGAATCAGTTGGGTCAGAGTCTCCCCTGGGCCCAGCCGTACAGTGTGAGGGAAAGCCTTTAGCTCTGTGTCTTTGTTACCTGTCTCTGCTCCACACAGCTGAAGGAGGAAGCAAGTTATATGTCTTTATCCTAGGAGGACTTTGAGCGGGGATATGGGTATTGATTGACAGGGAAAGGCAGGCATTCTCTATCCTTAATCACAGCAAGTGATTTCTAGTCATCTTTCAGTTGTCCCCACTATGTGTGAAACTCAGGACACGTTTTTATCATAAGGATAAGACCCCTGTATTTCCATGAATTTTTGAAGCCTCTCAGGTTCACATCCAATAAAAACAATGAGAATCATCCAGAAAAACTCACTCTGACTGTGCCCTGGGTTATATGGGAAAAGACTGAGAGCATGCAAGCCTTTTTTCAGGCTTCCTTCTACAGGAAGGAGTTCCCTCCAGGGCACATTGGGAATCACCAGGTCTTCTCTTGAAGCATACATACTCATGTCTCCAGTCTGTTTTATTTTATCTATGAAAACATTTTAACTGTACACAAATAAGTCCCAAGAGCATAACAAATGTTGCCATTTGTTTAAACCTCAAACTTTCAATACTCCTATTACTTGCTATCTAGATGGCTAATTAGGAGTTCCGGCGCATGAAGTGATCTTCTCAGTCGCAATGGCAGACACTATAATTGCAGCTGCTGCACCCCTAACCATTGAACCCCACTCCCTTCAGGTAATGTGTTATGTCTATAGTATCTGTCACCACACTCTTCCCTTCTGCCCTGATTTTTTTTCCAAACGTATTGTGAAGTGATGGTATCAGAAATTCATTCTTGCTAATCACACTGCGTGTCTCATTTAATAAAGTAATAATAGAAATAGTAAAAAAGAAAATGAAACCATGTGGGGATTATCCACTGTGTCTCCAGTTCTTTGGAATGGAGGCAGCACAGCCTAGGGAATCCTGTGGTCTTTTAATTCCACACCGGAGTTAACCATTCTTGGCATGCATTGAACTCACCACGGAAGACCGAACAATTACTAACAACTGGCTCTAACAACGAGGGATTGTAATTTAGTTAATAATCGCACTGAGAAACTAGTTTTTAATTTAAAATTATTTTTTTGTGGCTCTGGCGTGGAACCTAGGACAGACTTAACACGTGTGAATTAAGCCACTGAGTTTAACACCCCAGCTCTCAGCAACTGTATCACCAACATTTTTCTTCTCTTATATATTCCAGCATAATACTTCATACATAGTAGATGAATGCCCCATGAATTATTAAATAAAGTAAGTGTATTTGAAACTAGCAATGAAGTTCAAACACTTAGCAATCATTAGCCAAAGACTGGAAGGCACTCACGTGTTTGTTATTTACAGTTGGTCACACACACACATCAAAGGGATGGAAAAAGATCAACACTGTGAGAAGGGACTGTGTCTAAATGATTACAGCAGCAGACCATCCACAGGGGGTGATATGCCTTCTCCAATGCCACATTCATGGGTACACAGATGAGGATTCTAACACAGTCTAAAATGTTGTTTCTATAGCTTTTTACTTAAAACAACTGTGGAGGTGTGGGCTTGGTATATGGAAACATAGGGCCAGGAAATCTGGCTTTTCATCAGGTCCTATTACTTGCCTGTAAGATCATGCATAAGTTTTTATCTCCCTCCCATCAAGGTGAGATCTCTTCCTTTCTTCCTTCCTTCTTTCCTTCTTTCCTTCCTTCCTTCCTTCCTTTCTTTTGCTTTTTTCCTTCTCTTTCTATCTCTCTCTTCTTTCTTTCCTTTTTCTTAAGAAGAGGATTGGTATGTACTCTGAAGATTCCTGAGATGTAATCAAATGATGTGTGTAATATAACACACTTTGTAGCAATGAAGGCTGTGCACGCCAGACCTTTCTTCACTTGCCTTGTGTCCTCTCTCTGACTTTCTGGATTATCAGCAGTCCCTCCTCTTCTCCATAGCTCCGTTTGAATCTCATCTAAGGACTTGACCCATCAATGCCTCTCTTGCTTCCCCAAAGGTCAGGAACTCGCCTTACTTTCTTTTTGTATGCCCAGAACCCTGCTCAATTTCTGACACACACACACACACACACACACACACACACACACACACACACACGGTATTTAATAAATGTTTGATGAAAGAACAAACGGAAATCAGGAAACCATAATTATGAGCAAATGAGTTTTGACCAAGGCTGCTTCACTGAAAGAAAGCTGTCAGGTTATGCAAAGCCATGTGAAGATTAGCGACTTCACACTCGGTTTCACGTCCCCGATGTCCCCGATGTCCAACACAGGCTTGTTTTGAAGGCAAAATTTCAGAGCTGTCATGCCAGGCTCACAATGCATTCATGTCTCATTTATTAGGTGTGATAAAATTTGGGATTTAAGACCCTAGCTAATTAACTAAGTGTGCTTTCAATTTCAATCCCTGCCACCTACAAATATTTGAATTAGCACTTAATGTTTATTTTGAGTTATCACTTTTATTCCTGGGCCTTTGCAACTCAATTAGAAATGCTTTGCACTTCCTTCCACCTTAGCCAGGGGAGAAGCAGTGACTCCCACCAGAGGAGAGCTGCTTCAGGTTGAACACTGCATAACTAGAATTAATGTTCAAGGAATTCATAGCTGTATGACTTTTCTGAGTTCTTCCGTGTCCACAGCTTATGACCTTCCGGCACCGACTGCCTTCAATGAGATCAAATTACTGTGTTCATCTCTTTGTAATCAAAATAAATAGGCTTTCCCTCACCTGCATTATCCCCACATTCAAATACACTACCTTTGTTTTAAATTTGTGCTAATGAAGAATTGTGACTGTGGAATTCTAGAGATCTTTAATCTTGTTGGGTTTTTTTAATTTGTTTGTTTGTTTGTTTGTTTGTTTTTTCAGATCCATCCCAGATCAGATATCAAGCTTTAATGTGCCTTCAGCTTTTCTGGAGATCTTATTAAAGGACAGATTCCAGCTTGGTCTGTGGTGGGATGGGGTGGGGTGATTCGTATGTTAACAGCATGTTCCTGGGCCATTCTGACAAGGATCTGGAAGCCCGTTACGGTAAGAAGGTTGTGTGTTGTTTCAGTCATTTTTCTGTCTAATGGCATTTCGGTTGTGTTTTAATAAATAAAACCTTTCTGAAGATCTGAGAGTAAAATAGCCCCACTTGTCAGCCTTACAGACAAGGTATTGGTAACACACACCGTTAATCCCAGCAGCCACACTAGTTTGCCATAAAAAACCAAGCAGTAGTGGTACATGCCTTTAATCCCAATGGTGCACGCCTTTATTCCCAGAACTAGAGAGGATTATAAAACAAGAGGAGACAGCTCTCAGACACAGTCTTATTCTGAGATTCATGGATGCAGGACCACCATTTTGGACTGAGGTTGAAGTAAGAACCAGTGGCTGGATGCTTTGCTTTTTCTGATCTTCAGGTTGAACCCCAATTTCTGACCCTGAGTTTTTATTAATCATTCTTCATCTCTGCATTTCTTGGTTCATCATCCCTTGTAGATAGCTACTCACTTAGCACTTATAGAATCACCATAGTTTCCTATGCAGAGACTTAGGGCCATTTAGTCAGTTGAGATTCCATTTACCCCAACTTCGTCAGTTGGTTAGTAGCTGGGGCTCCCATACCTGTCTTAAAAGACTTCACCTTCAAGTAGAACTCTCATATACAGAGGTAGAGATGGGAAGTGGCAGCACACACTTTTAATCCCAGCACTCAGGAGGCAGAGGCAGGCTAATCTCTATGAGTTCCAGGTCAGCCTGGTCTACAGAATAAGTTCCAGGACAGCCAGGGCTCAACAGAGAAGCCCTGTCTTAAAACAAACAAAATAATAAGTGGAAATATATATTAAATAACAGTGTGTGCTTGATAAACTTAATTAGACTGAATCCTAGATTCTTTGTGTTGGTGTGCACGTGTGTGTCTCTGTGTGTGTATAAGCAAGAGGTGTAAACAATTTTTGTAAACATTCACTGACTTCTAAAAAAATGAAATATTTTAAAATTTCTAATTGTATGATTTAAATTAACAATATTTCTCTTGCTTTAATTGTATTTCAGAAAGCAGTATTTTGTTTTCAAATGTATTTATATTAGAATTTTTCAAAGTATTTATTACTGTATTTTCAATTTTTAATCTTCCTATGCTTTATGTATCTATATTTTATTATTTTAAGTTTGAGAAAATGAGATACTTGCTGTTGCATGCAATCTTTTCTTAAATAGGTTTGGGATAGGTTATGACATTTTGGTAGCATTTATGAAGCAAGAGTCTCTATTAAAAGCTAAGAGATCAGTCTGTTTTCTCTTGAGCAGGCAGCTCCTATGACATTCATAAGGTAACAGGAAGGCATGAATTATTATGGAATAATTTAGGCATAAGGTTCATATTGGCTACTGGTTTGTAACTGGAACTCTTGGCCCTATACTACCACTCTTACATTTTAATTTTTCTTTTTTAGTTACTTAAACATCACTTGCCATGTTCTCAATTATTATTGCTGAAGTTTCACCTTCAGTAAGTGGTGTGGGAGGTCCTTTTGTCTATGTGCTCTTCTTATTGGTTAATGAATAAAGAAACTGGCTTGGCCTATAGCATGGGAGGAGGAAGGCAGAGTTAGAGAGAAGCCATGCAGCCACCACCGGAGACAGACACTGGGAACTTTACCGGGTAAGCCAAAGCCACATGACAATATACAAATTACTAAAAAATGTGTTAAGTTAACATGTAAGATTTAGCCAATAAAAAGGTAGAACTAATGGGCCAAGCAATTATTTAACTGTATAGTTTCAGTGTGATTATTTCAGGGCTAAGTGGCTGGAAACCAACAAGTGGCCCCCTTCTTACTACAAATAAGTCTTGTTTAAACTTTAGCTGGGCTTCATGTGTGTGGCTGGAAATTGATGATGAGAAAATGGTAACGTGGCATATGTCTTCTTGGGTGAGGGCAATACAGATGAAGGAACCACAAGGTTAATGATGTAGTTTTGACCTCAGGCTTTGACAACAGGTACGTGAGCAAGGACCTGGACACCATAATATTTTCCCCCAATGACTTGATGGCTGATGTGTGTACATAAGAAACCCAGTTAGGAATCCTAAGCTGTCAATCATTCTTCAACCTTGGCATTGGCATCCCAGATGCTATACAGGGACACAGGTACTCAAGTCTCTCTATCCTCTACCTCATACATACATACTTACATGTATACATATATACATACATATATGTATACACACATACTACATAATATGCACACAAATATATACATGCATGTATACGTACATACATAAAAAACAAAAATCAGAAAAAAAATCAGAATTGGATTATTTATGCCACAGACTATGTACCAAAACTATGTTGACAAATTGGAAGAAACTAAACTAGGAGAGACAGCTGTCAGGGACCATTTAATTTTCTTTTCCATGCCCATGAAACCATAGAGGGCTTGTGAGTTGGTGAGATCTGCTTCAGAAATAAAATTTTCTGGGCACAAATCTGAATCTACTTCTCTTCCTACCTTTGCCCTCTTTCAAAGGGCAGTGGTTCTCACCTCCACATGCACCGCCCACTCACATACGGTGCTAATCCCAAGAGTTGACTTTGGAAAATAAAAGCCACATAGATTGAATTGTCATCAGATGGTTTTTAATGTAAATCCAATAAATCAAGTAATTTATTGAGCTATTTCCCCTACTAATAAATACCAATATTTTTATCTTCCTTCGTACAGAACTATGTAAAAACAGAATTCATCTTGTGGCACTGTGCCAGAGATGCATTTGTTATACTGTCTCCTGCTGACACTACAAACCTTGAAACACACATAGATTATACCTATGGCTGTTTCTATATTTACATCATCCAAAATCAGGAGAAACAAGTTGGTGGAAGATGCTTGTTCATTTCCCAGCCACCCAAACTCATTTCCTGATCACCCTGACTTGAAATAATCACACAGAAACTGTAGTATTTGCAATATTGTTTGGCCAATAGCTTAAGTGCCAAGCTCTATTTTGCTAAGCCACTGGCCAAAAGAGCTTCGTTTATTAACCCATAGAGGCAACACATATACAGAAGGACCTCCCATACCATTTCTCTTTTTCTATTTAAATAAAGGGGAAGGTTTTAACTTTAACATAGTATAATTACATGCAACAAAAAAGTTAATAAGCAAGAATTATAGTTACAATATTTATGACTACTTTATTTTTATCATAACCAAGGAAAACTATAGTTATAACTATTTTTTAACTTTATCAAAGACTCCAGAAGGATATATTACCTAAGTAAACAAGAAGTGCATTGTAAGCAACTTTTAAAAATCTAGAATTGACAGAGCCATATCATTGCCTGGACAATCACCCAAAGTATTTTGTAACGTTGTGAGCACCCGTCTTTAGCCTACTGGCCCATATTATTTGGCAAACTTTTCCAGGAAGCAAGAAAACGTAAAGACAGTTTTACCTGTACTGGTAGTTTGTCAGTCACTTTTTTCTGTGTCCTGAATGTGTCTGGCAGACTCTTTTATGAAGCAGGAACCCTGAAGGACTGTCTCATCTTTTTTAGGCAGCTTCAGCAGTCTTTTCTTTTGCTGTGAGTCCTGCAAGTCCAGTAAAGCAGTTCAGGCAAGAGCAATTTCTTGCCCAAATGGCTAATAAACTCCATAAGGAGCCTCTTTGATGCCCATCTTTCTCTTGAAGCCAGATATGTCTCATTGCCATGAAAAGTCTAAGTTTTTAAAATATTTTAAATGCCATATTCTAAAGTCTTTGAAAGAGCTGAAGAATATCTATCCATCTGAAATATATCCTAACATGACTACAAGCTTGACTGTTATAGATGATTATCCATTTACCTATATTTCTTAATTTTATTTTACATTTTTAAATGAGCTGCACAAATACGATAACTTAATCAAGAGCAGATAGATATTTAATGTCAATTTATATATAACAAAATTGACCTTAAATTTGTCCAATAAACCAAGATTCATATCAATGTAAATCTCTATAGCAGAAACTGGACCTATAAGCTACTTAAAAGGATGAAAGAACCCTGGGATAGTTCACATTTAGCAGGCTTTACTCATGCCTGTGCCCCCAATTCACTCAGTGAAGGAGTTAAATACATAAAAAAGATTAAAGCTACTAAAGGTTCGATCTCCAAATCTATGCAAGGAATACCCTCAAAATTTGTCTGCATCCTTGAATAAGATTTGACTTAATCCTGCAGAAAACAACTTAGAGGTGTAAAAAGCTGAGCAGAAACTTTGGTAGCTACCTGATTCTGGAAGGATGTAGGAGAAGTTCAAATTATGGCTGACTAGAAGATTTAGATCTGGGATGTGTCACTGATACTCCAGGAAAGCAGCATTTTATACACTAAGGATGACTTTCAGGGCTATATAGCCTATAATCTGCAACTCAGAGAAAATTTATAGCCATCCCAACAAAAGAGAAAAAATTCTATCTATATGAATCAAGTTGGACTAGTACCAGTTTAACAAACATAACAAAGTTAACATCTTTTGGGTGGTTACATAGTCCTTACACAAAATATCCATGTACAATAAAATTATTTCACTATGACTAAGTAGAAAAGTGGTACCAAGAGTAATGAGAAATGTTAGTTAATGCAAGAAGACCAGATGGTGACACCAATCTATAACCCCAACACTAGAGGACTGAAAGGGGAGAGGGTGAGTTCTAGCCATCCCAGGTAATAGGATGCAACTCTGTCTCAAAAAAAAAAAAAAAAAAAAAAAAAAAAAAAAAAAACAGAAAGAACATACAGACATACAAGATACTACATTTAATAAGTTAAAGACAGTTATTATAAATATATCAAACCATTGTCACAAAAAATTAATACAGCTACAGGAAATTTTGGAAAATATATAGACTAAAATAAAAAACTTTGTAGAGTTGAGAAAATGTCTATAATTGAAATCTGAAAGATTTTTTCAGAAGCAAAGTATCAATGAAACTACAACAATTAAATACGAGTTAACAAATTCAAGCATGGAGATCCTAAATAGAAAGAGAAATGAACAGACAGCCAATGGCTTATAGGACAGTGTCAAGAAATATACAAATCACAAGCGTTCTGGAGGGAGCCGGAGATAAATGAAGAAGAGTAACTTTTTCAAACAAAAGTGATGCCGGAGAAATTAAGGCCCTTCCTGAGGTTCTTTGTCTCATTAAGAAAAGCATTTAGGAGCCGGGCAGTGGTGGCGCACGCCTTTAATCCCAGCACTCGGGAGGCAGAGGCAGGCAGATCTCTGAGTTCGAGGCCAGCCTGGTCTACAAGAACTAGTTCCAGGACAGGCTCTAGAAACTACAGGGAAACCCTGTCTCGAAAAAACAAAACAAAACAAAAAAAGCATTTAGGAATTAGAGAGATAGTTCAGCATTTAACAGCCCTTGCTGCTCTTGCAGAGGACCCAACTATGGTTTCTTGTACCCAAACCAGGCAGCTCATAACCACCTGTAACTTCATCTCCAGGGAATCTAAGGCCTTTCTCTAAACTCTGTAAGCACTACCCACACATGGTACACATACACACATGCTGACAAAACGCTCATACCTATACACTAAAAATATATAAAGTTTTTCTAAAGAGTGAAAGCATTTAAGGATGGACTCAAAAATGGAAGGCAATATTAGTAGAGTTTAAAAGAAAAAACAAAACAAACAAAAAGAAAAGCATCCCCTGGGATGGTAAGCTGCAAATCTCAGCAACTGCCTGGGAAATAGAGAAGAAAGAAAGAAACAAACAAAGAAAGAAGGAAACAAAGAAAGAAACAAAGAAACAAAGAAAGAAACAAAGACTATGTTGTTTACAATAACCTGTTCTAGGAAGAAAAAGTACATTGTGTTAGGGTAAACCTGCCTTTCTGATGATTGCCCCACATTCCTAAGGGGTGATCACTTATCCACGTGGTTGACCAGCCCAACTGGGATTAACTCTTAAAGTAAGAAGCACTGCCATGTCTCCACCCAAAGGGAGACCCTATTCTTTACTATAACAGTTAGGCATTTCCAAACACAATTAATAATAACCATTTTTAAAAGATCTAATTCATTTAGCAAGTTCCAAGAAAGATCCTACTCAATAACAAATCAGTTCAATTTAGTTTAGTCATAGACTCAAAGTTGATCTCTTGTATTTCTTGGCGTTGCATACCTTTACTCGTGCCTGCTCACTTCCACACTTTTTGTGAGGCTTTCCACACTCATCTTGCTGTGCACAACAAATTTTTGAAAGCCATCTGTGGCCGTTTACTACACCTATTGCAGCAAACCCTTACCAACCACACAGATTATCTCCTTACAGTTCTGAGAGCCAGAGTTTGAGAGTTGTCTCTGTGTCACAGGCAAGGCGTCAGGAGAACAGACCAGAGGCTGGGGGAGAACCCATTTCTTTCTCTTTTCTGCCATCTAAAAGTCACCTGTGTTCTTTGGCTCATGGCTTCACTCTGTCTGCAAAGCCACGCAGCAGCATGATATCTTGCCTCTGTCCCTCTTTCTTCCTCCCTACATTCCTCTCTCTCTTCTATTGCTACATGGCCTTGTTTACGGTGCCAAATGACCTCTGCTTCCCTCTGGAACACTGATGATTGCACTTACTGCCCACTTAGATTATCCAAGATAATCCTCCCTGATTGATGACCTTCAAATAGCACTGCAAAGCATTTTGCCAAGATAAGGGCTTGGGTAAATTTGAGGCAGTTGTTCAGCTTGCCACCCATTGTTCCTTTCCCACCTGTCTTAATTAGGGATTCAATTGCTATGAAGAGACACCATGACCACAGCAACTCTTTATACAAGAAAATCATTTATTGGGTAGCTTACAGTTCAGGAGCCCAGTCCATTATCATGGTGGGACATAGTAGCATAAAGGCAGACATGGTGTTGGCAGGCAACAGGAAGTGAACTGAGACACTGGGCGTGAGACCTCAAAGCCCACCTCCAACAAAGCCACACCTCCCAATAGTGCCTTTTCCTAGAAGTTTATGGGGGTCAATTGCATGCAAACTGTCATATCACTCCAACTTTTTCTTTCTGTATAGATCCTTTCTTCTAGTTTGTGCTTTAAAACCTCATGCTGGACCCATCTTCCCTCTCCAGTGGGGTCCCTGTAATCCCATGGTTCTCAACTTTCCTGATGTTGCAATCCTTAAATACAGTTTCTCATGTTGTCCTGACCTCCCCATCATAAAGTTATTTTCATTGCTACTGTTATGAGTCGTAATGTAAATATTTTTGGAGATGTTTGACAAATGGGTCCTGACCCACAGATTGAGAACCATTGCTCTGATCCATCCAAGCTACCTCTAATCTGCATCCCCAAACTGCTTCCTCTGCCTGAATACCCATCCTCCTGGGGTTTTACATATTAGCTGTCTCTTATATGTCTGTCACAGTAACAAAGGCTTAATGAGCAAAGGCTCATTAAGAAAAAAAGCTGTTTCTTCCAGGACAGCCAAGGTGGTTATACAGGGAAACCCTGTCTCAAAATACAAACAAACAAACAAAACTGTTTCTTCGGGTCAAGAGAATAAAACCTCTGACCTGGGTAGAAACCTAACATTCCAGTTAGGCAGACCAATGATATGGCTAGGAGACCACCCCTCAGGGAGGCAAGTTTAAGGCAGGCTAAAGAAAAAAGAGGGATAATTATTCCTTAATGAGATAATGTACCCTACCTACTCAGCATCCCTGCTCTAGCAGAGTCCCTACAAACTGAGATGGGGTTCTGTTGGGTCCACCCACCATTCTAAGTGTTAGTTTTTAGGCATCTGCACTGGCCTGCCCTCAGGGTCCTGACAGAATACGTCCTCAGAAGCAGCCACTAAGAGCACCTTCTGTGCACATTTGCTACATTCTCTTTAAAAAGGTGGGTCATGCTCACCCGTTTCTCTCTCTCTCTCTCTCTCTCTCTCTCTCTCTCTCTCTCTCTCTCACTCTCTCGCTCTCTCTCTCTCTTTCTCTCTCTCCCTTTCTCCCCCTCTCTCTCTCTCTCCCTCTCTCCCTCCCTCCCTCCCTCCCTCCCTCCCTCCCTCTCTCCCCCCTCGCCGCCTTCTTCTCTGCCCCTTTTCTCTCCTATTCCAAATAAACCTTCTCTGTGAGCCTTGTTGCATGGCATGACTTCTCTTCATAGAGTTTTTAAAACTGCAACGCTAAGTCCTGATTCCCAAAAGTATAACTTTTTTCTCCTTCTCTGTATCTTTCTTTGGATGCTGTTTGGAATCTAATTATGCTTTTTTCCCAGCACCATGAGTGTCTTTACGCTTTCTCCACAGGTCCCTTCCCTGCCATGTGGCTGCTTGTCCGCCCCGTAGATGAAATGAGTTTAAGGATTCCAAGAATTCCCCGACTTCCCAGTATTATATCCAGACTCTGGGGGGACTCCCCGAAATTTCAGATAACACTTTGGATTGTAATCCCTTGTTTTAAAAAGCGTCCATTTACTCTCTCTCATTCAAAGGACTCGACACGCTTTTAAATCAGCGCATGCATTTGTTTCTTCCATCAATTAGGTGCGGTTGGGAAAACAGAAATACTTTTAAGGTTTTTAAATCAGCCAGGCATGGTGTCACATTCTTGTAATTCCATTACTCAGTAGGCTCAAACAAAAGGATCCCAAGTTCGAGTCCAGCCTGAGCTACATAGGAAAGCTTAAGGTAGAGATAAATAAAAATATTTTAAACAGAAGCAATTGTTCTACTAAAATGTTGGGGGAGGCAGAGCAGCCATGAAAAAGATGCTAAAGGAAGGAAATTGATACAGATATTACCTAGAGATGGAAAACTAGGTCGTCTTCAGGGTGCTGGAGGACGTTCTTCCTGGATACCTAATCCAGGAGTAAATCCAAGATCTATTCATGAAGATAATCTAGAGAATCACAGGAGGCAAGGTGTGCAGGAGTGATGGTTTAGTGAACAAGAACGCTAGCTCTAAGAGCAAGAGGACCCTAGTTCAAATCCCCAGAGACCACAAATAAGCCCGGCATGACTGTATATGTCTGTAACCCTAGCCTTGAGGAAGGAAGCGGATACTGGTAGATCCAAAGAGTTCACTGGCCAGTCCAGAGAGCCCAACCAAGACGACAAGCTTCACGTTCAGTGAGAGACTCTGTCGTGATAAAGGTCAAGGAGCAACAACCATGCATGAGTGCATGAGCGTTGTTTTCTCTAAAGCTGTTAGCTTTCAACAGTAAATATGTTTGGAAAGGCTCCCCTTAATAGCACCCGACATTCTGTTTTCCTCTTCAAATCTACAGTCAAATGTTTTACCCCTGGGCTATCCCCCTCTCCTCTTGGAGTTTATCTGCAACAATTGACCCTGCTGTTTGTTCTAAAGACTGTTGTCAGAGTTACATTTCCTGAGAAACGCTTAAGAAAATGCAAAGGTCTTAACAGTGTGAAGAGACTTGGGTAGATTTATCTTGTTTCCCAATAAACGAAAATTACAAATGGCAAACCAACTTTGCAATACTGGAGACAGGGATCAAAATGTATCTTCACACCACTGGAAGCCTGCTCATTATAGTAGGAGCCATGGATGATCTCAGCTGGGAGCTTGGCCTTAGGAACAAGATGTTAAATAATTAGCATTACTAAGCAAGGAGAGCTAAAAATAAGCTGCATGAACAGACCAGCTCTGGGGCAATGACAGCAGCTATCTGAGACAGCACAGCATCTCAGAAGACCCACATTTACAGAGTAACTACGATGTGCAACAATAAATACATATTTAATATATGTATGTATATAGATTTAGTCAGGGATGGGGAAGTAACTCACTAGGTGAAATGCTTGCTGTGTAAGTATGTGAACACAAGTTTAGATTCTCAGCACCCATTGAGGATGCTATACTCCCAGAACTGGGGAGACAAAGACAAGATGATCCTGGGCCCCTGTATCAAAAAATAAGGTAGGGGTGTGGCTAGGGAGGTAGTTCCATGGTTAAGAACATTGACTTCTCTTACAGAGTACTCAGATTTGATTTCCAGCACCCACATGCAGTTCACAACCATCTATACGTCCAGTTTCAAGAGATTCAGTGCCTTTTTCTGACCTTAATGGGCTCCTTTTTCATGTACATGATGCACACACTTATACACATGAAATAATTTATTTCTTTTGGTTTATTGAGACAGGGTTTCTCTGTAGCTTTGGAGCCTTCCTGGAACTCCCTCCCTGTAGACCAGGCTAGCCCCAAACTCACAGATATTTGCCTGTCTCTGCCTCCCGAGTGCTGAGATTCAAGGTGTGCGCCACCACCACTCAGCTAAATAAATATTTTTAAAGCAATAAGGTAAAGAGTGATTAAGAAAACATACACTGTAGACTGCTGGCCTCCCCATGCACATATACACACATACATACACATACACACACATATAAAAACATCTGCACAAACACACATGCATGCAGACATGTACACACATATACACAACTTCAAAACAATTAAAGAAGACTGGTTTAAGAATCAGACACATATCTATAGATGTAATGTGCTGTTTTTAAATTCATGCAATTTTGGGTGTTAAGTTGGGAGTGTAGACCCGAGCCCCTCACATCTATCCCAGGCCTGCGAGTTGTATTGGTCTGGACTCCAAATCACAGGATGCCAGGTCCTGACCCCTCCCGGTTCCCCCTCGGGATCCACCGGAGAGCACAGGACTCCCATTAAACCTGGATATTTTTTAATTTGGCTTGTTTTGATTTGGCTTGATTGGGATTTTGCGTCGGCAGAGAGTTTAGTTAGTTAACCTTCAGTTTCAGTTTTCTTAGGTGAAAATTTGGAGTAAGAATTGTGGTACTGAGGGACTAGGAGCTAGAGGGATCCCTGGAAGGCATACATATAGGGAAAGGGGCACAGATAAGTAATAAAGATGTCCAACATTGACTGATCACATGATCATGCTCGTGTGTGTATGTGTGTGTGTGTGTGTGTGTGTGTGTGTGTGTGTATTCACATGATTTTTCAACATCAATAAAGCAGGTAATCTGTTGCTGTCTACTGGGTCTGAGATTTCCCCTGCCTTTTAATTCTTTAATAGACAAAGAAAACAAACGAGACAAGACCCCTACCCATCGACAGCAACAGACAGGAAGTGTGACTGTGACCCAAATAAGCATGGGGGCCACTGCTTGTAAAGTCAGTATTAGTTAAGTATTTTTGGTTTTATGACTATTTAAAAAGAAGCCCAAAAACAAACAACAACAACAACAAAAAACTAATAAGAGCTGCCCATTTAAGGCACTGGTTGCAAAGCATGATGCTGTTAGTAAGTCATTTTGAAGGAGGTTGTTGGTGCTGTGGCTGGAAATCAAGTTGGCTAACTCCTGTTCTGCCCATCAGAACACATTCCCTGCACATTCTACAGGAAAGAAGAGCCGGAAAACCACACCAGGGGGCAACTCTCCTCTCTTATTCGGATTCTAGGAAGTCCCTAATTTAATGCGCAATGTTGAGGAAGCCAAGTCAGCCTTGGGGGTTTTACCCTAAGAACCTCACAACTCAGTCTTCCCACACATATTGAGCGACCACTTGGTATAGGACCACCTGCTGAGCTTAGGTCTCTTGTTTTTGTTTTGGGGGTGAGTGACAGAATTCCGCTCAAGAGCACAGTTTTAGGGGACTGAAAGTGAAAGCTACAGAATTGGTTTAATAAATTCAAAGTCAATGTTTAACCTCGCCTACCCAAGGACAAGGTACCTGGAATGCTGGGAGTTGTAGCTCTTGCAAAATAGCAAAGCCACATGGGAAATGTGATGGCTGTATGATTTAATCCAAAAAAATAAAAAATAAAAAATAAACCCTACCGGTTGCCGCTCGATGGGCTTTCAGAGAGTGGACCTGACCAGAGTCCATCCTGGTCAGTATTTCATTAAAGCTTGCTCCAAATTTATCTCAAAATCATGGAACTGTTTTTTTTTTTCTCTAGGAAATCTCAGGATTAGCAGTTTCTGTTTTGAATGGCAAATGTGGCAGATCTGGAGTTCTGAAATCAATTCATATGATTAGCAATTTCTTCTTCATCGGAAGATGGGGGAGCTTGGATGCAGATGGAGAGGACCAAACCAAAATTGTTTCACTACCTTGACAGTCAGCAGGCCTACACGGTTCTTCCCAGGAGCTAGGCTACCTGTACCTAGTCGGTCATTTACAGCTCTGGATCTCTGTGTAAACTACAGGGTCTGACTCCACACTGAGCCAGTTCGTGGGGAAACTAAGTCAGCCTGTGGACCAGGGGTCACGATATTTTCCCTCAGATCAAGATATGCTCTCCATTGCTTCATCTGCTTGATCTGTGAAACAGAGCAAGGACCTTAATTATTTCAGGCCACTCTTGCCCTTTAGTAAAAGAGTTCCGTATAGACAAGAGAGAATGAGAGAGATGGTCTTTCTCCTTCCAGTGTGCCCCATTCGGTGGTTTCTGGCAAAGTGTGTGGTGTCTTTGTGTGTGTGTGTGTGTGTGTGTGTGTGTGTGTGTTCAGTTCCTGCAGTACACACTGCTTCTCCAGTCCCGGCTTTTGCAGTATGGGCAGCTTCCCCAGTGCATGCCTGCTCTAGCAAGATGGCATCCTAAGCAACAATTCCTGCCACAGTTTATATACCCAGATCCCTTGCACAGTGGCTAACCCCACTGACACTCTTTTTCATCTCTTTGTGGCTGACAGAGGAGTGCCTCAGGCGAAATCCGTTCTCTGTGAAGTTCAGACTTCAGTCAGCTTCCCAGGGTGCAGGACAAAGTGCCACCCAGGAAGTCATAGCTACTCTTTTTGCAATGAGGTCTGGTGTCAGTCAAGAGCGTGAGGTGGGAAGGCAAGTCTCTGGATGCTCGGCAGCATCCCTAAGATGCCCTTTGCAACCCCACCTCCACATGTTTAAGTTCCCTTTCTAATGTTTACTACTCTGTTACACACACACACACACACATACACACACACACACACACACACACACAAACACACACACACACACACACACACACACACACACACTGCCACTATTCTTAATGTTCTTTTTATTGAACTTCCTTTCTGCAAATGACAAAGGGGTTCCCATCTCTTGACTATCCCCTAATATAATCAGGCTGGTATAGGCTAAACACTGTATTAAATAGAGAGATGTTCACAGAGCCCCTGCTCGACATGAGCCCTTGGGTCAGGCATTTCATCATTACCTCATTTGATAAAGAATCACTCCCTGTTGCAGCAGAATATTATTAGTGGTGTGTCTTACAGTTTAGGCCCCCAGCATTCAGATAAATAAGTGACCTCCCAAGGTCCCTAAACTGTTACATTACAGAGTTGAGGATTAAATCTTCATTTGTCAAGATTAAAGTCCATGCCACACAAGCCCAAACACTTTCTAATACTAACTTTAAAGATATCATATAGGTTTACCTTTCTGGTTCGTATAAGAAAATATCCTACCTATTTATCTGATGATGTCCTTGCTACTTCCTGTTGAAATAGCAATCATATTCCTTTTGCAACAAAATGAAACCAATCTTTATTAGAAGTTAGGTATTCCATGCCACCTTCTCTTCTCTGGCTAAGTCTGCAAGGACTCTTTAGAAACAGCATGGAATGAGCTATCAATCGTCTGTCTACCTTCAGAGAAACTGCCACTGGACTCTGCCGTCGACTGATCTTTTAACTCCAATTGATTTTTCAAACTTTTCCATTTCCCTGTGATTCCCTGTTTCTTTGCTTCTCCTATCTTCCTTCATAACATCACACACTTTATTTTATATGTTTCGGCCCAGTGGGGTGATTTTTCAGACGCAATAACTTGTTTTGTTTCTCCAGCTCAAAAACCATCAGAGGAGCAAGTAACATGAAAGGGAACGGTGCAGTGGGTTCTGAGGACCATAAATCACTCACTGGAAAGAAAATGATGGATATGTTTTTCTGTTCTCTGAATATGTTATGCATTTTTCTCAAAACCCATTTTGTAAATGTCTTCTCTCACAGAGCCTTGCCGGAACACTCCAAGTGCAGTTAGTAAGTCCCCATTCTTTGGGAATCCGTTCCCAGTGAGCAGTGAGGGCATGTATGGAAGATACCACTTGGCAAATGAATATTAAATGTTCATGTTCTTAGTATGTTATTATTATATTGGATTGAGTATCCCATTTATGGTATAGACTGTCTGAAGGAGGCCTTCCTTGGATATCTGTCCTCCCAGTTCACAGGTAAACAGATTAAGACAAGAACCTGACATAAGGACTCCAGGCTCATCAGTGATCAGGCCTCTTCCTGAGCCTTTTCCTTTCCACATTGCTTTCTCCTTTGATAATTTGAAGATGAAATGACACACTGATCTTGCCCTGATGTGAGAGCTGAATAGTTTATTTGCTTTGTTTTTTTCTTTCTTTCTTTTTTTTTTTATATATACATTTTCCTTGACTGTTGCAAGGAGACGCATGTTCGTCCCGGCCACCCAGAACTGAAATAATGACATGGCAACGATATCAATTAAATCACTGCTTGGCCCATTAGCTCTAGCTCCTTGTTGGCTAATCTGTATATGACCACGAGGTTGTGGCCTACCAGCAAAATCCCACATCTATCTCTGGTGGCAAATCCATGGCATCTCCTGACTCTGCCTTTCTTTCTCCCAGCATTCCGTTTAATTTTCCCTGCCTAGCTCTGTTCCCCTATAGCTCTGCTATAGGCCCAAAGCAGTTCCTTTATTAACCAATGAAAGCAACACATAGACAGAAGAACTTCCTATACTTCACTACCACTATTTATTAACCAAAAAATATCTAAAAAATATCTACTATAGGGCTGACACCAGGAGATATATAGACAAACATTAGCTATGTTATTCAAGCTGTTTATTTATTTATTTCACTTATGCCTGCTTAATATCCATGACTGAAGGGTGGTCTTGAAGTTTTAATTCTCTTAGCAATTTTGATCAAATTTTCTGTTTTACATGCCATTTTTGTTCTTCTGTGACTATAACAAAATGTCTTTAATATTGCATGTGTCTCCCTTTTAAGATAAACTCGGTGTTCTTCTTAGAAGAGTTCCATGATAAATCCTGCAAATCTGAGTTCTCTGTGTCTCTAGGTCCAACTTACCTGTCCCAGGAACCATGAGAACATGACCATCACATAAAAAAGCCACAAGCAAAACCCAGTGCTGTATGGCCCCTTACTATTGGGACTAATTGAGTCCTGGCTTTCAGCTGCTCTTCCCTGTCTAGAGCCTTCTAATTGAAGTTACTAGAAGCTGTGCCTACCTTAGAGAATCAGAGGATGGGATTTTTACCTGTTGGCCATTGACTGCAGGGTATTTAAGCCTCCATGGTGCTATTAAAGAAGGGCTTTTGGTACCAGTGTTGGAAGGTCTGTGTGTCGGGGTCTGTCTCTGCGTGTGTTTTCTCAACCTCCAGCCCCTTGCCCGAAGCTCGCGAACTGGGTTCTAGCACATAGAGCGCAGACGGGGCCCCGCGGTGCGCAGCAGATTACATAGATTCAGCGTCAGCGCTATGAGGGTCATTTAGAGTAACTGAGCATAGTGCTGTATGAGCCCCTTAGAGTGGTTCTGAGGACAGAAAGAAAGTGGTTTTCCAGTGGTTGGGGGCAGAGTGTGGAAATAGGTTGTTTAACAGCTACGTCCCTTCTTTTTTACAAAATGAACTGATCTAGAGGTTGGTTGCACAGCATCGTGAGTGTTGAAGTGTGCGTTGCTAAAACACACACTTAAAGGGGTTGAGGCAGTAAATTTTACTGTATGGATGTTTGATCACAGTTGAGACAACCACAAATTCCCTGTCTACTACCTTGATTCTGGCTGATTCCTCTTGTTTCACGACCCGTTACCTGCACCCGTGCTTATCGCTGCATGGCTCCATTATACATCATCAGACTCTCAACTTGCTTCACAATGGATAGCAGCACTTATGAAAAAAAAATATCTTTTGTTATTCTAAACCATAGCCATAAGTGGGCACAGGAGTCTCAGCGGGTCATTGCTGACAGTTAAAACTAACACCGCCAAAAGGGCTTGGAAAACTCCTCTATGTCACCATCGAATTCAATAATTCTACTTTAGAATTTAGCTCCTGAACTCTGGCCAGATGTTTGTGGAAGGGATGCCAGCCCAACTCATTTGCATCTCTTACCCTCTGTTATTTCAGATGTGTGTCAGCTTGCAGAGATAAAGCATCTTTATCAGTCCATATTCAGTTAGAAGAATAAAATCCACCCGGTGCCATCCGCACCCTAAGGGTTTAAAATAGAAATTAGCCATTTCCACCCCCACTAGAAGAGCTGGGGAACTAAGGTCGAAGAAGCCACTGCCAACGGTTCAGGTCCAAATGGTTGAGCTCAATGGCTCTAGTATCCCCTGGGGAATGCTTTGACCCTCGTGTCTGTCAAGGTGTCTGCCTGCAACAGTCTCCAAAACAGCAATAGCTTTTCCTCATCCAATGGCACGTTTAAAAGTTGAACAAGTGAGGAACTTCTAAAATATAAATCCATTCCTTGTCCTCTTCTATGAACAGAGACATTTGAATGAGGTTACTTGTGGTCTGTAATTAACAAAGCTTAATCCAGCACAGTCATAGAAACCCAGCAACCAGAGCACAGATCACTTTCTGCTTTTCTGAATCTTCACCTTGCACCATACTTAATCACGTGTTAATTTTTTTCTGTTTTGCAAATGCTCAGCTGTGGGTTTTTTGTTATTGCTCTTGTGGTTTTTGTTTGTTTGTTTGTTTTTATGCTTCACCAGCTCTGTCCTTAGTCACAGATACAGCCATTTTGTATCAACTATCATTTCCTCTTCTTGTCCCCAGGAGACACTGGACCCCACTCTTAGAGTTCTTAGTTTCATTAATAAAACAAACAAACAACAATAACAAAGCCAAAGAGCCCAGATGGAAGCTCTAAGGCCATTTCTCTTGCACTGTTCATTTTTAAAAGAAAAACGTTCTCAGGGCAGGCAAGCTGTAAATATCATCAGTTGCCTGGAGGAGGAGAATGGAAGACATGGAGGGAGAAAGGCCATCTAAGCTGGCATGTGGCCAGATACATTGTAGACAAGTAGCCACATGGCAGGGAGGGGGACTTTAGAGAAGGACTAAGGAAGCCCAAAGTATTAGAGAAAACAGCTTTGGGCTCTGGCCACCTTCCAAAAGAGAGAGCCAGAAAACAGACAGAGAGAAGTGTTGCACCGTTTGAGTCAGGGCTCAGAAGGCAGGCAGATTCAGATGAACACTGGAGCTGCTCAGCGTGTGTGTGTGTGTGTGTGTGTGTGTGTGTGTGTGCGTGCACGTGTGCGCACGCGTGAGCGTGTGCCTGTATGTGTGCGTGTGTGTGTGTGTGTCTGTGTGTGTGTGTTAGGAGCGGCATTCTAGGAAGGAAAGAATGGTATCTTTTTAAAGGAAAATAATTCTGCCAATCTCTTCATCATGGCTTAAAGTGAGCCTACTTCACTAGGACTTTTGCTAGGTGGGTGACAACCTGACTTGGATGTTAGGTCTCCACCCAGTCAAGAAATTCTACCCTCTTAACCAGAAGATTTTTACTAATGAGCTTTAGTGATACTCTAATACCAATATTTAAGATTTGTAGAATTTTATAAGCCCCAAAGTTATAGTAATCTTTCTAGTTGTAGGCACCCATCTCAAAATAAGTAGTAAGGCCAACACACTAGACTCTCATCCACCCCATCCTCCCACCCAGACATTCCAGCCTCTTGTCCACAGGGAATCCATTGATCTAGTCAACAACTTATGGTAAACCTTAGGGCTCAAATGACAGTCCCATGAGTACCTCTTTAAGCAGACTAGACATCAATACACAGTGTGACAGTAAGCAAACAAGCCCAGCACAGACCCAATGCGGTCTTGAAGGATGCCAAAGAAGACGGCAAACACAAAACCCCGACAGTGCTTGAGGTGGCTCACCCTCCTTACCCGGTGCCTTGGAGAATTTCTCCTCTCTCCAGGGCTAGAGACAACCAACCCTGTCCCTAATATTTTGTTGAAGAAAAGACTCCTCCTTTGCCTGAGGCTGGAGGAGCGGCAGTGCTGGCCACTCACGCTCAGTCCATTTGTCTCTTTGGACCCATTGGGCCTCCCCGTCTCTGCTGTGTTTGAACGCTCTCATTTCAGTCCAGCCTCATTTAGGGCTAACTTTAGCCTGCTAGTTCTTCAAGTCTACAGATTCTTTCCTTTAAAACATGTACTAGCTTCCAATACTCCAGCTGATCAGCCATCATGTGCTTGACACAAAACTTCGCTCCCCTTCTGGGCTGCTGAGAAAACTGCAGGGGGAAACTCGGAGCATACTGAACACTCTCCCACATTTAATCATCCAGTGACAGTGTGCTAGCTCGCTTTCTGTCAAGTTGACACAATATAGAGCTATTGAAGAGAAGATGATATCAACTGAGGAAGTGCCTCCTTAACATCGGGCCACAGGTGAGCTTATCTGTAGAACATTTTCTTCATTAGTGATTGATGGGAGAGGGCCCAGGCAAGTGTGGGTGGGACCATCCCTGGGCTGGGGGTCCTGGGGATTATAAGAAAGCAGGCTGAGTAAGCCCTGAGGAGCAAGCCAGAGAGAAGGCCCCTTTCATGGTCTCTGCATCAGCTCCTGCCTCCAGGCTTTTTCCCTGTCTGAGTTTCTATCCTGGCTTTCTTCAGTGATGGCCCTTGATGTGAAAGTGTGACCCAATTAAAGCCTTTCCTCCCAAGTGGCATTGGTCATGGTGTTTCATCACAGCAATAGTGACCCTAACTAGGACAGACAGTCTCCTTCCTTCCATCCCCAATTAGATAGAAATTCTACCGAACGCAAAAGCCCTGCGCTCCTTAAGGTGGAAAAACCCTGTGCTATAAATATACCAGCCAGACAGATTTGGCCTCCCCCACCCATAATATAGGCCCCACTCACCACCACCCACCCACTGCTCCACACAGGATCTAATGAACAGTAAGTGTAGAAAATGCTCTTGACGATTGTTTACTTGTCAAGATTTACTTAAGTTTTATAAATACACACTCGAGGTATCTGTATTTTAGTTTTGCCCCTCTTCTCTCTCTGTCTCTCCGTATCTGTCTTTGTCTCTCTCTCTCCCAACCTCCCCTGCCCCAGGTGTGTGTCTCAATATTGCATCTCAAATCCTCTCTCAATGACAGGATGATGGTGACAAGGGGCGGCTAAAGTCATCAGTGCAAAGAAAGATGCTAAAAGTTTTTGCATCCTGGAGATGTATGTTTACCAAAGAAGATAAAATGGAGTGTGGGAAATATACTCCAAGTATATTATATATTTTGTGAAAATAGCCTTGTGTAATTTTAAATATGTTTCAAAAACCAAGTGGTTTTCTTAGAACTTGATCTATCCTATTTCTTTCTCTGTTTATGAGTCCTCCAGATCTGATAGCTGACAGCATAAATGAAAATTAAAAACTCCAGGCCTCATTTGTGCGGACCTCAGACACAGCTGGTCAGTGTTCACAACAGCTCCCAGACTGTGCGCACGCGTCTTGACTACTTGACTCCTATGGCTACAGGAATGAATTCAAATAAAGCAGCCCACGAGAACATTCATTCCCATTTTCTTCCCGAATCAAGAGAAAATTACATGGTATCATTTTCCCCAAGGTACTGAGCTGAAGAGAGTTTCACACTATATTTTCGATTGTCTTCTTCTTCTTCTTTTTTAATCCAAAATCAAATGCACTTTGCAAGTTCTATTCGTATGTCTGTTTCATGGGAAGAATGTAGGTGGCACTCAGCCATGGTCAGGTGGGTGGTTAATGAACACACAGCCACAGCTAGGCACAGGGGCAAGGATACAACCTTCACTTCTGCCTCCAACATGGTTACTGGGCTGATGGTCTAAAGCTGTGGTCTGAAGCGGAGGCAGGAAAGAGAGCATCAGGACGTTGCATTAAAACAATGCAATTATCTTAAACTTTCCATACTCGGACCTTTATGAACTCACAGCTTAAAATAAATTTTCTATTGATTTTGCTATAATGATTCAGAGCTCCAAGCTAATCAAATCGGAGAGTAACGGCTGCGAAAGTCATAGATGTATGCGGCAAGAACCAGGCATAGAAATGCGTTTTCATTAGCAATATCAATCTCAGAATTCCTAAAGCCAATACGTCTTTTCTTGGCAAATATCTGCAGAGATAACAATTATTCTAGGAGCCACCTCAAAGACCACTAGGGAAGGATGGCGCGTTAGCGTGATCGTGAGATGAAGAGCTATTGCCATCTAGGGGTCAGTAGCGGAACTGTTGGGTGCCTTGCCCTAGCCAGCAAACTCTTTCTACAAAAGCATAGATATTTTGCGATTTTATTTCACTCCTCCATGTTTATACGATTGGATTAATATTTTGAAAGAACTCTTGGATGATTATCTACTTTATGAAAATTTAAACATTTATCTCTATTGAATTTTTTATCTACGTGTCAAACAATTATTGTGCACAGCCAACCTTGTGACTCTAGAAATAAGCGGTCGTCAAGATTTCTCATTCAGGTTCTAGCGCAAAGGCCATAAACCACAGTCGTGGTCGTGCACATGTGTATCTCTGCATTCTCTTTGTAATTCATTCATATGTGGGAAATAGACAATAGAGCTAGAAAGAACACTTGAACACTGCACATATATGTAAAGGTAGGAGACATACAACCGCTTACCAACATAGATGTTTCACAGAGACTAAAATTAACATAAATTATGAATATTTAAACATCTAAATTGAATTTCTCAAATTTTTATTATCATTCTATTTTCTGATACAAGGTCTTTTATCTAGCCAAGGTTGCCCCGGAACTCACTAAGTACCCCAGGTTCACCTTAAAAACTTGCACTCTTCATGAGTGCTGGGACCACAAGCATGTTCAATCATGCCCAACTTTAAATTATGCTTCTTAACCAAGAAAACCGTATTAAACATCTCATTACAATTATTCATAGTATTTTAACATTGTGATTTTTTTGGATACGCTTTATTATTTAAGTAAAAGTTTGGTTAGACCTTGGAATGAAAGATTATTATGCCATTATTATCCCAGCTACTCGGAAGGCAGAAACAGGACAAGCACAAACACAAGGTTGTTGCAGAACGGGATATATAATGAGCATGAGACACTCTCTGTGACCTAGGAAGAGTCTGTTTCAAACCAAGCCTGTGAAAAGGGCTGAAGATGTATCTACCCAGATCACTTCCTTAGCTTGTGGGAAGCCCAGTATCACCTACAAGATCTTATGTGACAGAAGCTGCACGGTTGTGTTTATTTCATTTTGATACGCATGTCTGATGGTCACCATGCTCACAACCCATTTCTCAGAGTCCCAGGGATCCAGTGGAGGAGGTGCATAGGAACTGAGCTTTCTACTCTCACTGACAACACGTCTCGTTTGTTTGTGCTCTTCAAACCTCGTAAGTCCCCTCATCTCTGGTGTCAAAATCAGATTTTTAATGCTTACTTAAAGTGTTTTCATTCTTTTAATTGACAAACAATAATTGTGCTCATGATGAAGATGGCAATGTTTTCATATATGTATGCACTGGGGAGCTACAAGGGAATAAGTCAAGGGGATATCAGAGCTCAACCTTTTCATTAAATGGAAAAATTTTTAAAAGGGTAGAGGACTCCATTTCAACCTTTTAAAAATGAAGCATATGTGAAGTTAAAATATAAGAAATGACAATACCATTTGTGACGACAGCTATACAGACTCCCCATTCTCAACCCTTTCCCCTGGACTGGCTGGAGCAAAACAAATGTGTGCTTTCTTGTGTGCTGCTAGACTGTCGCCTTTGCCTTGGCAGGGGACGTCTGTCTTTATCTCTTTTGAGGATCTGCTAGGTGGCATGCTATTGACATCTGCTTGTCATCACAGAAAAGGTCAGCACGTCTGGAACGCTGTCCTCCTTTAGTTTAAGAAAAATGTCTTCTTCGATTCTTTTGTCAAAGGGTAACAAGGGAAACTGTGTTGCACAAACAGAACTAAGAACAAAACCCAACATTGATCCACACGGTCATACCCATGTCATTGCAAAATGCAGGGCTAAATTATAACCACTTTATTCTTTTTTTTTTTCTTCCCAAATAGAGTTTCTTTGTATAGCTCTGGCTGTCCTGGAACTTGCTCTGTAGACCAGGCTGACCTCGAACTCAGAGATCCACCTGTCTCTACCTCCCGAATGCTGAGATTAAATGTATGGGCCACCATGCCCGGCACTACTTTATTCTTTATCCAAAATTCATAAACCCACAAAACCAAGCCTATGTGAACTGAGCTCCGATGCCGTGAGTTTCAGTGGGTGTGCGAATGAATGCTCATCTGTCAACCCCTTTGAGTTCTGAAATTTATATTCTACCCTCAGGACACACTTACACATTGCATGACACATGGACCCAGTGAGGAAATCACTGCCAATCATATATATTATTAACTGGCAATTTTTAGTATATTAGGCAAAAATGAATATAAATAGCAAGTTTAACATTTTCTCCCTATACATCACTTGGGAGACCTTTGAGGAGCCGTGGAAACCTTTTCCAGTTCTGATGCTGTTTCCTCAGCCCTAGAGAACAAAAAACACTCAAGTCCTTTACGTTGATGAGTGATTCCCAAGGTAGAAGTTCTGCCCCTGAGGATATAGCTGCTCTTGGGCCAGTCTTAAGTCTAGCTGGTGTCTTAAGATCTGGATGTTCATGTGGGTAGTTTGTTGGTATATTTGTGCTTCATAGATACACTGAGAGTTCATCTGAAGTCTTCATGAACTGTTGGAAGCTTTTCTTTAGTGCTGGTTTGAGGGGACACAGCTTTCTTCTCTCTAGCTGCCTGCGGTTACATAGAAGATGCACTCCGGCTTCCCTGGGTGATGCTTTTGTCTTTCACAGTTGTGCTCTCTGTCATTCAGGGTGGGACAGAATAGAAGCGCTGCACACCTTCCTTTTTTTTTTTTTTTTTTTTTTTTTTTTTTTTTTTTTTTGGTTTTTGGTTTTTTCGAGACAGGGTTTCCCTGTAGTTTCTAGAGCCTGTCCTGGAACTAGCTCTTGTAGACCAGGCTGGCCTCGAACTCAGAGATCCGCTTGCCTCTGCCTCCCGAGTGCTGGGATTAAAGGCGTGCGCCACCACCGCCCAGCTGCACACCTTTCTAATAAATACAGCCTGACCTCTCTCCTTCCCCCTGCCCTTCCATCTTTATTTATTTATAGATTTTTGCTGAGCATGTCCACAGGATGTGTGTGATGGTGCACAAGTCACGGAGCAGGTACAAAGGTCAGAGGACAACTTTGTGGAGTCGGCCTTCCCCTTCCACCTTTAGATGGGATCCCGGGGTCAAACTCAGGTGGCCAGACCTGTGTGTAGGGGAAGCATTCTCCTTGCTGAGCCAGCCACCTTACCGCTTTTCCATCTTTGCCAGCCAAAGTTGCCACGTCCTTCGGATTGGCCGTAATGACAGGCCACCACCGTGATGCCTTCACTTCAGCTCCGGAAGACTTCGGGGCAGCTCTATCAGATTCCTTGAAGCTTCTCAGGTTGGACAGTTCAGGATGCTCACTCTCACAGGTGACTCTACTTTTCAGTTCCTCCAGAAGGTCCCTCTCCTCCTTCCCTCCTCTTGACAGCTTCACGCTCATGCTTCTGTAACCCTATAAGCATGGCAGCCAGAGCAAGCTAGCCCTGGAAGCCGGAGCAGACGAAAGCGACTACAGAAGTCTGATTTTAGCCTGGACTGCGTGTATACATCGGCCTGCCTTTTGGGTGCACGTAAATGTACTGCTCTAATCCCATCGCCTCAGCCTGGCTAAGTTTCTATCCCTTGCCTTTTCTTCTTACTCTGCAGGAATTCTTAATGAATCCTCCTTTGGAGGGTTTGATTTTGCCTGTTCGTGGTTTTCTATAGCTGGCTGAACCAGTCGCACTAAAAGCTGATAACATCAAGCACCACTGGCCCTAAGAATGGCGGGCAGCCAGGCTTTCCTTGGGGGCTCTGGTTCCAACTGCTAGAAGAGCCACAGGAGGGGCTGTTAGCGCCGGCTGCTCACTGCGGGAAGAGTGAGGGGAGAGCTGCGAACACATTGAGATTGGCACTCAGTGCCGAGAACTGCGGATGGTAAGCAAGACACGCTGCTTTTCTGTTTTCTACCCTCATAAGAAAGAAAGAAAGAAAGAAAGAAAGAAAGAAAGAAAGAAAGAAAGAAAGAAAGAAAGAAAGAAAGAAAGAAAGAAAGAAAGAAAGGAAATCCCTTAGCTGATTGGCAGCCAGGGTGACAAACCGCCATCATCTCCTTCTGAGTATTCCAACAGAGCCTGTGTCCCCTGTTTTAAACACGCGATCCTAGCGGATTGCAGCCCTTTAAATCTTGTGGTATACCCCTACTTTTTCTCCTTAATCTAGGAGATATTAATTTCTCTCCCTTCCTTCTTGTCATTTCTTCCATGAATTTAAGCCCCCACAAAGATTACAAAATGTGATTTTCTTCCAGTAATTTCCTCTTGACTCTGGGGAAGAGAATTCACAGTTCTGTCGCTTTTTTTTTTAGGTGAGGAGAAGAAAACCACAACGAATAAAAGATGACTTCAACTCATATATATATATATATGTATATATATATGTATATGTATATATATATATATACACACATATATATATTATAGCTGGAAAAGCAAAACACAATTTAATATTTCAAAAAATTACCTGCCACACCAGCTTTACATGGTTAGGAACAATGCTTCAGTGAACACAGTTTGTGCTTCATCCCAGCAGCTGATATATGTTTTGCTTCCAGCCAGCCAATAACCAGCTTTTCAGTCACGTTGGCAACTTTTTGAAGGTGTTTATCATTCTGGAGGAACTCGCCAAGGAAAAGCCAGAGTGATTGCTGGCAGTGTCTGGGGCATGGAGGGAGACTAGAAAGAGCATAGGATTTACAATCAGAGGCAAATCCATCCAGCTGCTTCCTGTGTGACTTGGCAAGCTATTTGATAACGCCGAGTTTTAAGCTTCTTCTAACCTGATAATTATAGTACCACTGCTGATAATCTACACTATGACATCACCGCAATCATCAAAACAGTAAATGTATGTAAAAAAAAAAAAAAACTCCTTTCAAACAGAAACTGAATGCCAGGATTGGTCAACATCTACGAGGTTATATGTACTTAAATTTATTCCAAATTAGAGTGAAATAAAGCTTTTGAAATCTCAAGTGTGTTGAGCTTTCAGATTCTATTTCTGGCTTGCGTATATTTCGGTATATACTGAAAATCCACTCGAGTCTGTTCAGCACACCCAGACGGTCAGTAGATACAAGCAGAGAATGCTAGAGATGAGCCTTAACATCCATCTCTGATCCAAGGACATTCTCTCATTGCCAAGAAACGACAGTGGCATGTGAAGAAAGACCTTGGTTTGCAATATCCGAGACGTCAAAGTCTTTCTCGTTATGCTACTCTGAAATGGAAAATGAACATGCCCGGGTCTAATAGTCAAAGGGAGACCAAAACACAGGCCTGGGTCACATCCCATGTCTGGCCCCTAACTTGGGACAGTTACTTAAACTCGGAGCTGCAGACTGAAAATTGAGATGGTAATAGTTCCTAACCCAGAGTTCCGTATAAGGATGAAATCTTATGTGTAAGTCTGACATGTATGTAGATAATTATTAATCAAAACATGAGTTATTGTTACTACACACTGACCTGTGCATGGTTTCCTTACTATGACCTCTAGTTAGATAAAAAGAAGGAAGGCAGTGGTCACATGATAATCCTTCTTATTTCATTTGTATTTCTCATCACAGATACATTGTTCTGAGGACGGAGGCCTTTCCACCCCTAAGCTTCTTCAACCAATCCATTAAGAAGGAACTTTTCCCTACTCGACTACTCTGAAGATTGTGAGAAATTAATAGTACAATCAAAGAATAAACCATGACCTATCTTATTGATGAAGCTAGGTTGAGAAAGATTATAGGGAGAACAATCAAATAGGTCTGAAAACAAAAAAAACATCATCTAGAATTGAAAATACTTACCTACTCGATTCCAGGCAGTAGAATAAGTATTTGGACGAAGGCAGCAAACCACTCATGTTGTCTGCAGACAGCTTATTCCCACTGTTAACAAGCACTGCTGCTTGAGGGGTGGCCTGGACCTCCAATCTGAGGGCAAAGGTGACAGCGGATATAGACTCAGTAGACCACTGCGAACCTTCCGTGTTTTAAGCTGAGCTGTGAGTATTGATTCCCAATGAAGAGCACCAGAAGCGGTGAGTGATTTCTGTAGAGTCTCAGGACACCTCCCAGAACCCAGGCAGAGTGGAGAAGACAAGAACGCCTCCTTCCCATGATGGATCTGGAAATAAGAGGTTCCTGGTAAGTCTCCAAGAAGCTATCAAAGCACTTTGCCTGTAATGTAAGGGCATTTGGACACCTGCCACACTCAGGGCATCGCTGCCAGGTTATGTCTGTATCATGTAGGAAACCTTTCCTTTCTCTTACCTCTCCCAGTTTCCCCCAATCCAACATTAGGAGAACACAGAGAAGCAATGAGCAAAGTCGTTACGGGATTGCAGGATCGCCCCTGCCCCCAAAGCAGAGTGAGGCTGAGAGTGGAGGAAGCCTTGAAGCAGGTGGAACATGGAAGTTTTCATCTCAGCCTCGTTGTTTTAACCCTAGGAAACAAATAAAGCTATTTGTTACTACACAAAAGGCAGAAGGGTCTGGGATTTCATCCAGGAATGAGGAGAAAGACTCCTAAAGATACAGTCTGAAGGCACAGTTAACGACAGAGACTTTTCAAACAAGAAACTGTTTTCTTCTGTTGGTGTTATTTTTTTTAACTATCATAAAATTTGATCCCCTTCTGATCTACAATATGATTTCTTACAGATGGTTTCCATTATGGGATGGGTTGTCCAGCTGGGGAGGGTGAGTTGCTTCAGCTCCTGTCTGAGTGAACACACTACGCGTCTCTCTTAGCTTCTGCAAGAATACAGTGTAGTCATCATGTTCCCCCATTCAACTGAAATTTTGACCGGCTCTGACTGCTCCCCACCCCGTGTTCACTGCCTCAGCCTCTTGGAACCACCATTCCAGTCTGCCCCAGTGAGTTCCACATGTGGATAAGACCACGTGGTATTTGTGATACATGCCAGGCTTACTTCTCTTAATACAATGTTATTGACCATTATTCACATCACAAATGACAAGGCTTCCTTCTTTAAATGACTGAATAATATTCTTTGTATGAGAAGATATGTGCAAGTGCATCTATCACCTTTGATTCATCCATCTGTCGATAGACACTAATCACGATCCCATGTCCTGCCTGTGGTGAAGGGCTACACAGAGAACACAGATGATGTCTTTTTGATGTATTGTTTTCATTTCCCTCTGAGATAAGTGCACTCAGTAGTGGAATTTATGATTTATATGGTAGCTCTAGTTTTAGTCCTTAAGAAACCTCAAAGTTGTTTTGCACCATGATTGTGATGGGTTATACTACCACCGACAGTATACAAGGATCTCTTTTCTGCAGCTCTTTACCTTAAATTGTTATCTTTGGTCTTATTGGTAACAGGGATAACTCATTGTGGTTGAGGTTTGCATTTATCCAATGATTAGTGATGGTGAACTTTCTTCACATACCTTTTAGCTATCTATATGTCTTGCTTTGAGAGATGTCATGTCAGGTATTATGGCCACTTATTTATTATTTTTTAAAATTGATTTTTGTTCACGTATATGTATGAGTGTGTGTGTGTGTGGTGTGCGTGTAGTGTGCATGCATGTAGTGTGTGTGTGAGGTGTGTGTGTGATGTGTGTGTGAGGGGATTGCTGCACATATGCATGTACAGGTGTGCATACTCTTACACGTGTATCACTCTCTACCTTACTCTGGAGCTACGTTAGTGCCCAGTGGACCCCGTGTCTTTGTTTCCAACAGTGCTGGAGTTGGAGGTACACATATGACCACACCCAGCTTTTCTGTGGGTGCTAGAGATTTTAACTCAGGTCCTCAAGCTTATGAAGTTGGTACTCTTACCCACTGACTCCTCTGCCCAGTTCCTCCTCGCTTCTTTAATTGACACATAACTCTTGAGAATGTATGAACTAAAATATAAAATTTTATTTCATGTATCTACTGAATAATGACAGATTTAGGCTAGTTAGCATATCCGTCACCTTAATTTTTATCATTTTCTATGACGAGTACACAATCTTCTCTAGCTATTTTAGATATGCAATAGACCTTATGTGAAGCACAAGAACCCAGGTCTGGACAAACACATACTGGTCCATATGCAGAACCTTAACGACTAATCTCATTGAATTTAACAGGGAATTATCGACAGGTTGAGGAAAGAGTGGAAAGGGATTGGTCAGTTGGTCCTAAGTGACTTAATTCTGAAGGATACCTTCTGGTGCTCTGTGGCCCAGAAAGTGGGTATAGTAACCACCACAGTTTACCTCTACTTTAGTTGGGCTATTTATTTTCTTACCATTGAGTTGAATTCCTTAAATATTGTAGATCTTAATTGTGTATCAAGATGCATGATTTGAAAATACTCTCACCTGTTCTATGGGTTTTCTCTCTGCATCTTATTGGTTTTCCTTTACATAGAAATTTTTAATGCAATCCTATTTGTCTAATTTTGCTTTTACTGCTTCAGACTTGAGGATGTAGAATTAACCTAAGTGCCAACTTGTAGATAAATGGATAATGGGATATATATTATATAATGTATACGCAGAAGACACACACACACATGTGCGCATGCATGCACACACATCCTATGATTCACTCTCAGTTATTATGCTAGGTCAAATGTGAAGAGTACAGCGTGGTTTCATATTTGGTATCTTACAAAGTTGAAACCGTGGAGAGAGAGAACAGTGGGTACTAGAGACTGACATGGGAGTGAGAAACGGGAAGAGGCTCGTTGAAGGGCATAAAGTTTCAGTTACAAAGGAGTCAATTCTAGAGACTTCTTGTCCAGACTGTGACTATAGTTACTAATGCAATATGTGGTTGAAAACTGCTAGCAATGCATCTTAAATATCATCTACATGAGTGAAAATAAGCATATGAGATGGTGGATATGTTAAATGAACTTGACTTAGTCGTACACATAAATCAGGACATTAGCTTACATAGTACAAAAATACGTGGCTTTTAACCTTTGTTGTCTTCATTTTCTTTTTAATTTAAATAACCTTTTCAAAAATTTATTTTACATGCCAACCAGTTTCCCCTTCCTATTCTCCTCCCTTGTCCTCCCCTTCCTCACCTATCCTCTTCCCTGTCCATTCCTCCTCCATCTCTACTGAGAAAGGGACAGGCCTCTACATGGTTTGTAATTTGTGAACTAAGCCTTAATAAAGCTGAAAATAAAACAAGCAACCAAACAAATAAAAAAAAAAAAAGAATACAAGGCCTGCTCAGCAGATAAAGGTGCTTGCTGTGCAGACCTGGCAACGTGAGTTCAAGCCCCAGAGATCACGCAAAAGTGAAAGGAGAAAGCCGATTCCTCCAAGTGGTCTTGTGACCACACGTGCTTCATGGCGCATGCGCACACTCACATGTCACGCACCTACATGTAAATATACACACAAATGATACTTCACTGCCTCAGACGTGGGTTATCAGCGCCAACTCTCGATTCACTAACCGAGGTCACTTTGCTGAAGGGTTTAAAGAAAAAAACTTCATTTCTCCACCTTGGATGATGATGATTCTTATTATTTAAAAACGCTGTTTCATTCATATCATTTCAAATGCGGATGAAGATCGAGAAGATCCTCTGCTTTGATAATTTTAAATTACCCAAAGTGTGAAAAACACGGTCCTGTTTAATTGTAGCCGTTCAAGATTCCAATGTCCTTAATTAAACACCACGTGTGACGATATCGCCTGGTGTTTTAGTGGAAATTGCGGTACAAATCAGTAGAGACTACTTCCCTCTGTAGTGCCTAATTACAGAAGAGATGCTCTTTCGGAATCAGTGAGGTGCTCAGGACCGGAGGAAGACCATAGGCAGAGTGCTGCCTCACTAAGATGCCCATTGTCTAGCCCGCAAGTAGCAATCAGGTAGCAGTCTGAATCCTCCATCATTCAGAGTGAACACTTTCTACATTGAGTTTCAAAAGCCTGGGGCCTGGAATTGTTATCTTGTCAATCATTCAGCCACCGGCTATGTCACAAGGAGGTGAATAAGCAAAGTTCATTTGCAGTCAAGTGACACAGGCAAACCCCTGTCAATCTTTTCTTCACTGAAGTGACCTTCCTTCGTGTTCAGCCAGGGACACAATGACAACACTGGGAAGTAGATGTGGCTGGTTCTTTCTCTAATGGAGCTATTATGAAGTTGCAATCATGTAAAATGCTCCTGGCATAATGAAAAATATATAAAGGAACTTAAGTGCACTCATTCTGTTTCTTGTTACGACAAATGAATTACCTCAGTGGAATGAAGCAAAGGATTGATGTGTAGTACAGCCTGCATGGCAGGTTAATTAAGTTTGTTTGTTCTCAAGAGGAGGATGCGTTGTCACGTGGCAAATGACCAGGAAGTTTGCAGCTCTGCAAGCCAGTTTCAGCCGTGATCCCGTGCTCCAAAACACTAAAGTCCCCAGAGCCCACTTGGTGGCTAAGAAGTTTCATGGTATCAAACTTCACGACTCGAGGAGGACAATCGCCCTATGTTCTAGATTCCTGTAACAGTGGCCTGTCTATTGCACACACTGATTTCTCTTTTCTTCTATGCCAGTCTCGAGTACAAGTTGGTTTAATCACATTAACTTTTTCAAAGAACAAAAACTTTATTTCACTGACACACTTTATATCACACTTCAATGTGTCACTGATTTCTAAAATTTTTTACTATTCCTTCCATCTGCTTGATCTGCATTTATTTTACTCTTCTACTTTTAATTCCTCATCTTAAATTACGAAATTAAAATATTTTCTTTATTTCCCCATCTTCCTCTTTTTCTTTCTTCCTCTGTCCTCTCTTTCCTGCTCATTCTGAGGATTGAACCAGGGTTTCCTGCTTGAAAACACACCCTCTTTATCCACAAAGCCTAACATTTTCCCCTTTTCCAGTGAGGATATTTAATACTATAGATTCCTTGTTAGCAATTTTTAACTATGTTCTTCACGTTTGTATTGTCATGAAATATGTGCAATGTAAAATGTATGGCTTTAGTTGTCTTAAGCTCAGACTGTGCAGCTGGGTGTTCCATCTCATCCAACTGAAACAGTGTGCCCATTGCACCCTGATTTCCTGTTTCTACATTCACACCCAGGCATTCTATGACGCTGACCACTGTTAAGTGCCTCATAGAAGCGGGATTATCCAAAGTGTGTCCTTTTATTGCCGGTGGCTTTCATTTAGCACATCTTCCTGGACCATCCACGTTGTGAAAAAGACTTCAATCCCCTTTCTTTTCCCAGCAGAGTCATATTCTATGATGCATACCACATTTTCTTCATTCTCAAGTTGGCTCCCATTTTTTGACAGACTGTAAATCCTATCACTAAGAACATGGGTGAACAAAATAATTCTGCATCCCCAGTCCTGGGTCTTTGAGGTGTATCTCCTGAAAAGGAATTGGTGGATCGTATGGCAATTTTAATTTTAATGATTTAAGGAACAGTCCTTCAATTGTGCAGGAGCTGCATCCTTTTATAGCCCCTCCGCGTTCCTTGTGGGGTCTGATTGCCTCATCTCTCACACACGTACTTTCTCCCCGTTTGCCAATCACCAGCCTGGCAGGTGGGAAGTGGTGCATTATTTTGGTTTTGATTGTCATTTCTCTGGTGAGTGGTGACGCTCAGCACGCTTTCCGGCAGCTGCCGGCCTCCTGTGTGTCTTTTCCACACATGTGTCTCCTTAAGTCCTTTGCTCAGTGAGTTTTCGACTATTAAGCTTGTCTTGCAAACTTTAATTTAGAAACGCATTGTTTCACTTTCAAACGCGTGGGACTTCTCTGTTATTTTTATGTATGTATTCTAACCTTTATATCGTCAGTGAATTCACCCCGTGCAACTTTAATTCTTTTAAGTCTTGGGAAAGCTTCAGTGCCTACGTTATGATGTATGATAGAAGATTCAGGGGCTCTTGAAATATTTTACTTAGACTTTGCCAAACACAATTCATACTTTAAATGTTAGCCACTCACTGCTGGCTGCCAGTGTTGTCCAGTTCTCTCATATACCCTCTTGGTTTTCTGTCCACATGTCTCTGACAATGGACATTTACTTTTCCAACTTCAGTTCTAGATTTGTGTGTTTCTCCTTTTAGTTCTATGAGTTTCTTGGCACAGTGTTTTTAACTCTGTTGTTTGATACATTTATATGTTGAATTTAGCACAAAATCCTCCTCTCAATTCTTTGACTGGATTTACTCGGACTCCCTTATGCTTCTCGAACGTTAAGCTACTCAAACGTTAAGATAAATTTTGCAAACAATTTTGAGGCTTACATTCCAGGTTTTACTGAGGCTTCTTAATGAGCATGGATATTGGATATACCACAACCAGATTCCTACCTGCAACAATAGAAGTGGCTGCTCAGCCCACGTGCAAATATGACAAAGAATTTGGTCACCTACATGAAGAGGAGATCACAGAGTCTTTCTCTCTAGATGACTCATGTCATCATGTAACTTCCTAGGCATTAATGTTTTAACCCCTATTCAGAGAAGTCGTTGCTTAATTGAATCATCTAGCTTACTAATATACACTTTTGTTCTGAATTTTTATAGTAGTTTTATAAACTGAATTCTAGAACACCCCCTCTATAACAATGACCACCTTGGCAATACAAAGGAATAAGATTTTTTTTTCACAACTAAGATTTAAAAAGCAGGTACATTGGAACTCTACATAATTATGTATGTTAGGCATCCCATCTAAGTCAAAGAGATTTTGGGGAGTTCTTATAAGGAATTAATTTTATAAGGCACTATTTCTTCCTTAAATAATTTTGAGTTTCATCATAATCTTGATACCTGAAATTATGAATGGACACATTTGAAAAATCGTTAAAATAATCCAGGGAGAAAAGAAAGCAGACTCAAATAGGCTAGTGAACAGTTTTCAAGGCTAATGAGCTTCATGCTATCAGATATTTAACATTATAAGTAAATAATCTATGAATTAAGCTGCTGACAGAAGAACCAAAATTTGGAAAAACAGGAGAGAGAACTTAGGAAAGGAGAAATTGCACCAAACAAAAATGAAAATAATACAAATATAATATACACGATGATTATAAATGCATGTCTATGAGTCAGCTAGGGTTACTTAGCATAATGCCATAGACTGGGTGCTTTATACAAGATAAAATTACTTTTTCAGGATTATGGATCCTGGGAAGACCAAGGCTAAGATGCTGGTGGTGCCTGGGGAGCTCTCTCCTGGCCTGCAGTTGACCTTCAGTGATGGACAGACCTCTGTTGTCTGTTATGTCTCTTAAGAGCACCAGCCCTATTAGATTTGTGTTCCATTTTTTAGGACTCCATTTAACCTTAACAAGACCTCTTGTCTCTAATATTATTACAATGGGGTTAGACATCTAACATATAAGTGGGAAAATGGGTGATACAGTCTATGGAAACCAGGCTGTGTGAAAAATTTAATGTAAGATACATTAGACTGATAATTAATCAACTATGAATAATTTAGCTTGGTTTCATATATTAAGACGTAAAAATCTTTCTGTGGCTCTTTATAAATAGGGTATGCACAATGCCTCCATATTCAACATGATTAAACTCAATATTGTTCGTGTATCTTTTTGCACATACATTTCTACCTATTTTCTGGAAGAGAATGTAAATATATATATATATATATTTATATATAGCACATGATCATTATCCTTCTGCTACCTGACTTATTTTGTTTCTGTTGAATTTGTCCACAGACAAGGTGGAAGAAGAGAGAACTGTGGATGGAAGGAGTACCCCTATCATGCCTCTCCTCAGAAGAGAACAATTGCCATTTGGCTTGTTTTTCTCCAAAGTCTCCAAGCTGAGTTAAAAAGCATGAGATTATATTTTAGAATGATCTTTGCTTCTTCGCCATCTTTCTCACCCACAAAGAGTAGACATATAGTCACAGCAATGACTCTTTATCAAATTTTCATCTGCTTCTGGCGGTTCATGGAAGTCCCTGTAGTTCCTTTCAATGACTGGTGTACATCCTCAGTTCTCAGAAAGATTTTTAAGGTGTTATTGTCAATGGGCTTTGTGAGGAGTTTACAGAAAAGGTACTAAGAGCTTTAGATTCCTGATCAATTTGGTTTCTCTTTAATGTCTCTACTAGAGTTCTAGGAGAAGGAGAACTCTCTCACAGTGTGACCTTGTGTGTCCATTATTGCTTCCACAAGTCAGATCAGCACAGCCTCCTAACTGTCCTTGCTGTGCTGTCCACTTTTGATCCTTAGCCTCATGTCACTCATTAAGCCATGGCTCCCATGCATTAAGTTCACTGGACAGAAGAAACGAATGACCTCACAGACATTTCTTCCCTCATGTCTCTTAGTCTTGTCCGAGAGCCTTTCAGGATGTGTGCCCTTGACATACTTTAATGCCAAGGTAAATTTTAATGAGCAATTAATCATCTTTGCTCAACTCCCCATTTGCCCTGCACATTAATTTTGTGTCAAGAATCTGTCTATAGTATTTCCTCTGAAAACTTCGTCTCTCTTCCTTTCATGACTTTTGGCCTTTGTGAAACTCCAAGGCCACACCAAAGGCAAATCACGGAGACAGAAGTTCTATGGGGGAAAAAAGAAACAGAAACAGGAACCAGCATCCACTCTGCCGCTTGTCTTACCTGACATCACACCACCAATAAAGTTTTCCTCCAAATTAATTTCTACGTTTTATACTAAATCCTACAGACTCTACAAGTTGAGTGGCATTGGAGCATAGTGACCAAAAAGTAAAAGAGAAAAGGCCATTAGAATCAGATAAACAAAATCTGGTTTTGTCTGTCACTTCACTCATATGTCTGTTATTATCCCCGAGCTTCAGCTCTGCCTGTCATGTGGAGCTCTATGCCCAGTCTAATGCCTAGCACGGAGCTACTTTCCTTCTCAATGCCGAGTTTGGGGTTGGTGCAAAGTATTTTGTTTGGAAAAGTGACTATTAACTTCCTTGTCTTATCCATGCTAATTATGTGACATACAGCTTTTAATTGCTGGAGACATGATAATATTAGACACATAACTTGCTGGAACATCATCCCAGTGAATAGAAAAAGAGAGGCATAAAGTGGGAACCAGAAAAAGACATGTGGGAATTTATGAGGCTGTGGTGATTAGCTTATTTTAAAGCTAATACAAGATCCCAGTAAAGATGCAGAGATGGTTTGTGTTGGAACACTGCAGATTGAGGATATCCCTCTCAGCATGCGGACAGACAATACCTGACTTTCCTTGTCACTTTCTGCGTGTTAGTCAGGGTTTTAAGGACAATAACTAGGTAGGTATTGATCATTGATCAAATCCCAGCAGGTCACAGTTGTGATTCCCCCCTACTAAGGTCCTCCCAAGATGGAGGCTAACTGGGGAGTGACCCAAGAGGGGCAATTCCGCTAGAAGAAGGCTAGCAAGATGGAGCAGAGTCTGGTAGGTGCTGTGTCACGAGTGGACAAAAAACTAGGTGTGAGGAATAAGGAACCACCACATGTAAATTCAGGCACAGGAGGCTTAACTCCAAGCCTCCACAGTTAGAAAACTCCCTATGTAAAGCCCTCCACAGCTAAGTGATTGTGACTGTCAGAATTTTATTTGTCCTGCTCGAGGTTGAGAACCATGCTAGCTGTTAATAAATTGGCAAAAGGAATCTGCCTCTCCCCCTGATGAGAAGCTAGGCGAACTGAGGTCCGCAGCCACTGGCAATGAAAGATAAATCTAAATAAAATAAAATCTCTCACAGTTTTAACTAGATTCAAGACAGGCAATAAAAAGTGTCTTCCCGATTCCTCCTACATGTAGTATATGTTGGGAAAGTCCACAATAGCTCACTGGTGAGACACAGTAATAGATCTGTAACTCTCACACAACGCTGTCGTTGAACCCCAACAATTTTAGCCCACTTCAGAATGCCTCAGAATGCTCCTTTAACACGTAAGGTCTGGTCACCCTCAGAGGGACTATATGCAAACTTCTTGGGGTGTTCCTGGGATGTAAATTTTTTTTGTGCCTATTCCATATAATCCCCTCAGACACTGTGGTCTGAGCACTGTTTCATATTCTCTGTGAACCAAACTGTTTCAGCTCTCACTGCTTCTTCCTAGACCCTGTCCCGATACATGTCATTTTTATAGTGTTCTCACCATAGTCTAGACACACATTTATACTCTGCTTAAATGATTTATAAAAGTATTCCTCTTGCTAGTCTTTTTAATAGTCATTTTAATGGTTACATATTATTTTGTTGTGATATAAAGCATATTCTGTTAATTAATCATTACAATTATTTTGTCTCAAAAAATTTTAAATCTACCTTTTGAGTTAAAAATGAAAAAGTTCTACAAAATGGGTTTCCTGGGTCAATGATTTGGCCCCAACTTCTTAACATTCAGAATCAAATATATGTACAATGTCCATAAAAGACAGCAGTTTTCATTTCACACTCTTAAAATGAAGCATAAAAACGAAAGTATTTTTCATCTGAAAGGTATTTAGCCAGGTGTAGCGAGAAGAGGGTCCGGGAGAGGACAAGAGCTATTCAAACTGCACAGTGTAAGGGGAGCTTTCTGTGGACAGGGAGAACAGAACTCCTCCTAGATGTATGAGTCCAGATGAAACCCCATGATGGACCAGTTTCCCAGAAGTCAATTATGATGTGTGGTACTTCAATCTCACTAAGACATCATATCTCATATTTTCATGAACTTGAAAAAAATCTCTATCCTTCATATTCTCATCAGTGTTCTAGCTTCTGATCCTGACTATGTCCACCTGCCTTCCTAGCTATGGTCACAATGATCATGATCACCTTGGATTTCCACTCTATTTACTTACTGATAGGTCAACACCTAACATTTAGTTAGTTAGGGCTTGCTACATAGACTCTCTGTTAGCTCCTTACTCCTCTTACCTGCTCCTTGGCTTTATCTAACTCAGCTTTGAAAAGTTAGAACCAGCAATCCCCTTTCAGTGATGTATTGCAAATTGTTGCTTCTTGTTATTTGTATTTTAAGGTATTTTTATACTGAGATGTGTTCAAAAACTTACGAGTATTTCTCTTTTCCCCATGATTTATTTCTTTACTGTGCTTAAAATTAGAAAGGCATTTCTCAAATAAATGCAGGATAAATATTAATCTACTTTTTAAAGATCCTATTTTTGCGGTGGTGGCGCACGCCTTTAATCCCAGCACTCGGGAGGCAGAGGCAGGCGGATCTCTGAGTTCGAGGCCAGCCTGGTCTACAAGAGCTAGTTCCAGGACAGGTTCTAGAAACTACAGGGAAACCCTGTCTCGAAAAACCAAAAAAAAAAAAAAAAAAAAAAAAAAAAAAAAAAAAGATCCTATTTTTGGTTTTAATTATGTCTCTGTGTGTCTGTGGGTGTGTTTGTAGATGAACATACGGAGCACGCAGGGGTCAGAAGGAAGCGTCAGATTCTCTGATGCTGGTGTTATGATTGTAGGGTGTCAACTGTGGGTGCTGGAAACTGATCCAGACCTCTGTTGATACTAGACTCATAACAACTTGAGAAAAACTGCTTTCTTTAAGAGTGACGCTAGCTGAAGTTATTCTTCCTACATCCATTTTTCAAAATTTACTGAAGAAGTCTACTCTATCTGAGACTTTCCTTGTGAGGGTATTTTGAATGACAGATTCAGTATGTTTACTAGATGTCCATGATCTTGCATAATCTAATAATGAGTCTTGAATTTGATTCCAAGACTCGTTTGAGGCTACTGAAGAGTTTCCCATGGGAAGGACCGGTAATGTGACCAGAGTTAATAGCTGTTGAAAGCTCAGCTGAACAGACATGTTACTAACACACTGGGGAAGACACAACGACAACACAGTGACAGAGAACCAGTGATGGTGTGTGTGTGTGTGTGTGTTGTGACTGTTGTTGTTACTATTGCTGTTGTGTATGTGTTCAGGTGAGTTTATGTACAAGTGTTTCTATATCATTGCAGTTTGGTTTATGATTCTGAAGGCTTAAGATAGAGTTTGGAGTCCAAGAACAGTTTCTAACTGTTTACTTCAGTTGAATTTTGAATGGTAAATCTTTCATACCAAGATGTGAATTGAGTGAGTAAAAGGAACAATTCTCTAGCCATCAGTTCTATTTTTTTAATTGTAAACTGATTGGCCTCATAGCTCAGGCTTCTTATTAACTCTTATAACTTGTATTAGCCCGTTATTATTATCTATGTTAGCCATGTGGCTCAGTACCTTATTCGGCAAGGCAGTCACATCTTGCTTCCTCTGAATCTGGGTCACAATGGCAGACTGAGCTTTCCTCTTCCCAGAATTCTCCTGTTCTCATTGCCCCACCTCTATTTCCTGTCTGGTCACCCTGCCTATACTTCCTGCCTGGCTCCTGGTTAATCAACATTTTATTAAAAATAATACAAGTTCTTGACTCCCTTGCAAAATCTGATTAGGTATATGGAATACAGTGAGATAAAAGCCTACTTCCTAAACTGGTTCTCTTTCTTTGAGTTTCCAATCTCTCCCTAAATTCTCCAAGCTTTCAAATCCTCCACAGGCCTCAGGATGATCTGAGGATGACACACAGGAGAGGTGATGATCCTTGGACTTACTCCCTTCATATAAAGTTCTCCAAATGCAAGCCCTGCTAGTTAGAGAAACCAATTAGAACCCCTGAGACCACAGGTGTACAGGGCTGGGAGTTCAGACACAGCTTTGAACATCTAAGTATCATGATTTAGAAATATGCCAGTGATGGTCAGTAGTGCATTGTGCAAAGCCAGGTTCCTTCATCATGATGCCATTAGATGAAGCCATGTGTTCCTGTAGCCAGTCACAGTCACCCCCAATTAAAACAAAACAAAACAAAAAGACAAAAAAAAAAAAAGGAAAAGCCACATCCTTCTTTTTCCAGAACTTAACTGCTGTTGTACAGAACAGGTTAGAAACATGTCTTTCTCTACTCGGGAAATAATTAATGTTATTGAGAATAAAACCCTATCATTACCTTAATGAATCCTTAAGATCAATTATTTGGGAAGCGGTAATCAAACTAGTCTAGTGATTTCAGTCTTGTTCCAGAAGAAATCAGAAGCAGTAACCATATTCTTTCTTGATCTATATTAATTAAAAACAAAATACTTAGGATACTGCTTACAAGTGTGTGTGTGTGTGTGTGTGTGTGTGTGTGTGATGTTTATTGAAGTAAGTGTTCTGTCCTGAGAATTCTGCTAAGCCAGGAAGAGACCAGTTTCTGTCTTGAACTCTTCCATGTAGAGTTAAGCTTAATTATCTTGTAATTGTATTGGAAACACAAGCAGAGTTTGCTCTTGCAGAAACAGCAGGACAGTGCAGCATCACTGTGGGGTGCAAGGTGGATGAGAAACTTCCTCCAAATTGTGAAGCAAACTGTGAAGGGAAAAAGAGTGTCAAGCCACACTATACTGTGTATTGAACTTTAACTTTCATTTTTTAAAAATCAACTTTATACATCTAAATATGCATTGTCTTACTGTTAATTTTCACGGACATTTTAATAAAAGAACATCATTAACGCATGCAGCAAATGAACTTGGGGTTTGAGAGAAATTTGCCTGTAGGCACAATCCCAGGGTGTCATGGGAAATTGGTTTTCTCATTTAACTTAAATTTAAAAACGTAGTTTATAGAGAAACTCAGTAGACGAACGTGTCTCATTAACTGGAGCATCCAATGGGACTGAGTTATGGCTTCCTAAGGCAGACACAAATACAGATTGATTCGATCACTAATTTGAAGATTCATAGTGTGATTATTTCTTTCTTTGAATTTAACTGGGGTCATTGAAGTCTCCAAAACTGTATTTCCAAAGATTATAAATACAGTCAACTAGGGAGCTCATATTTTTAGGAAAGTATTTTATAAGCGCTCACATGCACTAGGAATCCGACTGTGTTAATGGTACATATTACTTTCCATTCATTGATTTTGCTTTCTGATATCCATTGGAATCATGTGTCTTTCTCCATTGAAATTCTTTCCACCATCTTCTGCTTCTCAGTTCGCCAAGAAATATTTAGTGAGTACATACTCAGTATTAAAACTATTATCCAAGACATTCATTTTCTCACTTAATCATAATTAGCTACTCAGGGCTATTATTACTCCCACTTTTAAAATGGAAACACTGAGATTCACGAAGTGTAAAGCAAATGGTCATGTAATTTTATCTTTCTCGTGGGCATTGTTCTTTAGTTTAGACCTATCCCCCTGTCCCGACAAAGTTCTTCCTAGGATACCTTCTCCCCACACTTTTATTTTACCCAAATATATTCTCATATTTGACCATTTGCCTTCACATTTCCTGTTCCCATCACATCCTTACCTGTTAAGTAAAACAATCTATCATATTGATCTACTCACATCTTCTCTATTTGTTTCTGTACAATACAAAGCATTTGGGAGATAACACATAAAGGAAATGATTGACAAAATATTTATCATGGTACAAGCATGTTTATGAATATCTACTGATATGTAAGAATATATGAAATACATATTTAATGTGAAAATAATTTTGTATATTATATACCTTTCCTGGAAATCTATTTATCCTCAACACTTGTTAAACTTATCGTCTGGTTGCTCTTTGCCCCCTTCAGCATCGTCTCACTTCCAAACTAGACTATAGTGGATTAACTTTCTTAAAAGTCAATTCTAATTCTGCAGTCTTTTACTTAAATACTTTTAATGGCTCCCTGCTTCTTACTAGGTAAACTGGTAGAATAGTACTTTGTTTTTTTAAGTTTCTTTTGAGCTGACCTATATTTGCAAACTCCATTTTAAAGAAGGGACTTCATTTAAGCCATATAATAAGCTGAAGGTGGCAGATCTCAGCTCCAGAAATGTACAGCGATAACAGAAATTTGAACAGATACCCTAAAAATTAGTCGATTAAAGAGCTAAGGAGCAGGGCCATAAAATTTAACGAGGTCCAGATGTTCCTAGGAGGCATCCTGTCCTTGAAGATATCTTGTCGGTTTTTAATGGCTCTTTGTTAGGTTTTCATGCCCCCAAACTGACCAATGGTTTCAGAAACTACCCTATTCAAACCCAACACGAACTCCTCAGATTACAGTGTTTCCCCTTTAAAAGTTCTACCCTCCCAAGGCTTCCAGCCACACTTTCCTCACCCACCATGCTGGGTGCTGGAAAGGTGTGGGTCCAAACTTCAGTCTGAATATTTAAAAACATTCATGTAAGAGAGGCAGGGAGGGGAGCATAGAAAAATGAGCTTAATAAAAATCAATAAAAAATAAAAAATAAAACACTCGTGTAATTTGCATTGGAAATCCAGCTCCATGATTTCATTTGGGAACCAGAAACTTGGGCGCAACACTTTCTAAACCCAATTTCATAACACTTCTCTTTCTCTTAAATGTAGCACAATTAATAAGGAGAAAGATATTGGGGTTCAGCCTGAAGATCAGAAAAGCAAAGCAGGGGCTGCTGAGATGGCTCAGCAGTTAAGAGCGCTGATTGTTCTTCCAGAGGTCCTGTGTTCAATTCCCAGCAATCACATGGTGGCTCACAACCACCTGTAATAAGATCTGGTGCCAACTTCTGGCCTGCAGGGACACATGCAGGCAGAACATTGTATACATAATAAATAAATAAATCTTTACAAAAGAAAAGAAAAGCAGTCAAGCTGCTAGAGAGTTCTTACCTCCATGAAATCTTCAGACTGAAAGAAGGTGAGTTCCTGTCTCATCCCGCCTTATGTTCCTCTCTAGTGCTGGGAATAGAGGTGTGTACCGCCACCACCGAGCCTCTATGGCTAATTAATGTGGCAGCTGAAATTAAATGTGTGTGCAACCACTGCCTGGAAAAGAGTATTTATTAATTATTTGCTATATGCAAAATCTTTACACACTTTATTGTGCTCATACAGGGATATAAATGCCAATATGATCCCATTTCACAGATGAGAAAACAGAAATAGAAAATATGGCATATGTGTATATTTTTGTCAGTACATCTGATGCTCCATCCAGACAGACTTGAGTGGTCTGTCATAATAAGTATCAAGCAAAATGAGTACTAAATGTGTTGACACTGTTCACAGTTCATCCAGCTCCAGCACTCACCACATCTTAATCCTACTTAATAAACACTACCATCAGGTTGTCTGTGGTACCCATTGCCAAGTTTTCAGAGCACTCATGTTTGCATTTAATGTCCTGTGTCTCTGACATTTGATTTCTATTAGGAATAATGGGAGAATTATATCCCTTATTTCTTCCCTTTTACTCTGAAGAACTTAGCAAAATGCTATGTTATTTTATCATCATTTTCATGAAAACATCTGCTGAAATTCCAAAAGGACATCTACTCTATTAGAAAGAGAATAGGTTGAAGCCCCCAAATTATAAAATCCTTGAGTAAAGAAATTATATTTCTTATATTCATGCAGTGGTGATGACCATGTGTGTTCAGAGCATCAATCCTTCTCCATACTACTACATCTTAATATACTGCAGTATAAATATTTTAGTTTGCCCATTCTTCTAAACATATCTTCTATTAATTCTTCAAAAATAATAACCATATATTATTTAGTTTTATATATCGATTCAAAATTGTTATCCGTTACTTGATACTTACATATTCATTTAAATTTAAAATGTAGTAACAAAATAATCAAAGGTACTTTGTTTAAATCCAACTAAATATTCACAGGCTAATATTCACAGAAAAAATAATATTCATAATAAATATTAATTAAAATACAGATGCAATATGCTTAGTAAAAAACTTTAGTTTTTAAAACACCATCAAATGCAAGTGGAAAAGAACCGAAATGGTTGCATTGACAATTTTAACCTTTCTAGGCAAACATTATCCTGAAAATAAAATAGTCGGTTTGGTGAAAAATCATTTCAACAGAAAGGAGCAGAATGCGTTCCCAGCAGAATAACCCCAATTTGTACTACCCCAAAACCTAGCAACCAACAGAATAAAAGCCTCATGCAATATTGCCACACTGGTTTAGAAACAACCTTAGAGTCTCAAATTTGAGGTCAAGATGTGTGAAATAAGATCCTTCTTTTACAATTGCAAATGCTTTCATTTCAGTAAACTATTTCTTTTTCCTACAGAGTGGGACAATGCACTGGCCTTATCTTTTCGGAGTTGCATGCTTCTGCAATTTAAACAAAGATGTCATCATCCCTAATGAGGACCATGTATAAATTTGCAAGCTGATATTGATAGTCAATTAACTTATCTATAAAACTTTTTCTTAAATTACTCACTTATTTTATTTCCTATCAATGGGTCATAAAGGTTTGGGTCTTGTTTGTTGGGAAGATATATGAACTTAAGCTTAAGTTTTCCTGCTTAATAATTTTAAAAAAAAACAGTAAATCGGCTACTTAACTTGACTATGCCTCTGTGTTCTAAAATGTTTGTCTGGGTGTGGCTAGAGCCATAATCACCTCACGCTCTTTGTTAATGCTTTTTAAAGTAATTTCAAGGCAGATCTCAGCTCTGCTTATATTATATATCTGTTCCCCTAATTGTTTGAGGGCATAGGTTCTTAACACATTTTGAGATTAATCTTAGTCACTCTCTTAAAGCATTTGGAATGGATACAGTAATAGAATTAGATAAACTCATTTGTTGCCTAAAGTTATTGATAAGGGCTTCCCAGATTTCTACCCTTCCATGTCTACCACTTAAGTTTTGCTATGGTTTCAGTGGTAAATGTCCTCCAAAGTTTCATGTTTCAGCACTTGGTCCCCAGAAGACAGTGTTCTTTTGGGGGAACTATGAACCCTTTAAGACGTGAGAGCCAGCTGAAGGAAGTTGAATAATGGGAGGCAGGTTTCAGGCATTATACTTGGGCCACTCTTGCAGCCTCCCCTCCCCCCTCTGTCTCCAACCATGCATTTCTGAGATGAAGCCTACTTGGTCACGGTGGATGACTTTTTTTATGTGTTCTTGGATTAGATTTGCCAGTATTTTATTGAATATTTTTGAGAGTGGTCTGCAGTTATCTTTCTTTGTTTCATCTTTGTGTGGTTTGGGTATCAGGGTAACTGTAGCCTTGTAAAAGAAGTTTGACAATATTCCTTCTGTACCTATTATATGGAACAACTTGAAGGAATATAGTAATTATCTCTTCTTTGGAAATCTGGTAGAATTCTGTGGCTCTGGGCTTTTTGTTGTTGATGTTGTTGAGAGACTTTAATGATTGCTTTGATTTTCTTAGGGGCTATAGGTTTATTTAAATTCTTTATATGATCTTGATATAATTTTGCTATACGAAACCTATCAGGAAAGTGGTCCAATTCTTTTAAATTTCCCAATTTTGCAGAGTACAGGTTTTTGAGATACGATCTGATGATTCTCTGGATTTTCTCGCTGTCTGTTGTTATGTCCCCCTTTTCTTTTCTGATTTTGTTATTTTAGATATTCTTTCTCTGCCTTTTGGTTAGTTTTGGTAAGGGTTTTTTTTTTTATCTTGTTGATTTTCTCAAGTAACCAACTCTTTGTTTCATTGACTCTTTTTATTGTTCTCTTTACTTCTATTTTATCATTTTCATCCTCAATTTTATGATTTCCTGGTGTCTACTCCTCCTGGATGAGTTTGCTTCTTTTTGTTCTAGAACTTTCAGGTGTTCGTTAATCTGCTAGTGTGGGATTGCACAAATATAATAGCCTCCACGTCTATCTTCTCTGCCCCTAAATGCATTTGGGATACTTTTGCAGAATGAACAAGGTGTTCATAAAACAAAAATGACACAAAATTCAAGAATGAACGAAACTAACTCAGGAGTACAATAAGCAGCCAGCCATACAGCACTCATAGGAAATAAGCACTTTTAATAACAGATGTCAGAAAATTCAGTTAGAAAGGGCACAGAATATATGAAAACATACTAGTTAGAACTCAAGAACCCTTCATCCCCTAGTGTTCATGATACTGTTATATTTTTCACTGATTAATACTTTTCATGATCATCATTTATGCTACTTATTTTTAATTTTAGAACAAACTCACAGGCTGGCGGGAAAGATTTTGATATTTCAGAACTGAATGAAAATGTGAGCTCTGACAGTTTGTAGGTTCAACTGCAGAAAATGAACAGAGGAAAGATCTTAGGATGTAAAAGAAAGTAAAAGTTCAAGTATACATCTGATCTTATAGTTCTTTATACTTAAGTATATAATATCAAGTTAGATTACTCATAGAATGACCTCTCCACTCACAGAATTTATTAGGAAATGGGCCCATGCCACCTACATAGGGTTATTTCCTTAGTCTAGAACAGAATATTTTCACTGGAGAAGCATATTAAACAAACCTTGGTGTGTGTGTGTGGCTGAGTGGTATAGGACTCACTTAAAATGTGTGAGGTCCTAAGTTGACCCCCATCTCTAAATAATTAATAAATAATAATAATAATAATAATAATAATAAAGCAACCAAATACATAACAAAAAAGCAACCTAGGAGAAAACTCTGTGTTGACTTCTATTTACTTCTTAAACTCTGATATTACTTGACTGTGTTCAAGGCTTTCAAACAGGGCTTCATTCCTGGCTAATGACATGACCCAAAGAAATTTCTTAAGTTTCATTAACTTCACATTCCTCATAATATGTATCCTTGAATTTATTTTGTATAAAATACATGAAACAAAATTTCACACATTGGCAAAATAATAAAAGACATTGCCTGTTTTAACAGTGTCACTGAAATAAAAAAAAATGTATTAAAATAGAATCCACTAGTTTCACTTACCCAGATCTTTGGCAAACCTCCATTCTCAAGTCCTCGCCGTCACAACAAAAATAATCCTCACCGTCACAACAAAAATAATCACTCTTGTGCTGTTTCCTTATACCCTTTGGCAGCTGATAGCCTCTGTCACTGGCGCCCCCCACCCCCCCGCCACTGAGAAGCTTTTTGTAAACAACACTTTCATTTTTTCTAGGATTCCACAGGCATGTAGAATCAGAGTTGAGATTTTCAACCTAAAGTGGTGGATTCAAGATTCCTCCTTGACGTTGCATGTACCACCACACCACCTAACTTTCTTCCAAGTTAGGTTTGCCACAACTGGTTAGTCCTCTGAGAGGCTCCTGGACATTTAGGCAGTCCCATTGTGAGACCGTTTGCATACTGCTGCCACGAACCTCCAGTCTTTGTGTGAAACATGGTTTTATGTCTCGTGGATAGACAGACAAGGAGAGAACTACTTAGTCTTTATACAAGTTTCTTCAGCTTCACAGGAAAAACGTTATCAGACTCCTACCATAGCGGCTTTACTTTTTGAAGTCAATATGAGTACTTTTTAATATTTTAGATCATGATTTACAATGTCATCTCGCTTGTTTTTGATTCGCAGTGAGAGCAACCGTCTTTTCATATGTGTGTTATCCAGCCTCACATATTCTTCCTTGCAGTGTCTTTCTAATAAATTTGTTAATTTTCTCTCAAATGTAAATTTAAAACTTGAGTTTTCATTCTCCTCACAGTGCCCTTTGAATACTTATAGATATCTCATGTTGATAATGTCATTTTTGTTTTTTCTTCTTAAGAAGTATTTCCCTAATTCAAAGTGATAAAGACTATTTTTTTCTACTGGATAGTTTGTAGTTTTTAGATTAATGTTTAGATCTGTATTGTAATTAGTGCTAATGTTGAAAATTATATGAGAAACTCACATACAACCTTCTGAACTTTTAATTCTCAAATACAAATGCTTGAATTATCAACAAATTAAACTTTATATACAATAAGCTTAGTTGTAGGAGGCTGCTTCTTTATTTTCTGGCTGCCCAGACACCCAAAATAACCACACAGAAACTGTATTAATTAAATCATTGCTTGGCCCATTAGCTCTAGCTTCTTATTGGCTAACTCTTACATCTTAATTTAACCCATCTCCATTAATCTGTGCATCACCACGAGGCTGTAGCCTACCCGCAAAATTCAGCACCTGTCTCCGGTGGCAGCTCCATGGCTTCTCCTGACTCTGCCTCCTTTCTTCCAGCATTCAATTTAGCTTTCCTTGCCTAGCTCTATTCTACCCCACCACAGGCCTAAGACAGTTTCTTTATTAACCAATGGTATTCACAGCATACAAAAGAGATCCCACAACAAAGCTTATTTCTGTGTTATGTTTTTGAGTGTAGCCAGTGTAACTTAGTGGTTAAGAGCTAACGCTGTTTTTGCAGAGGATCAGAGTTCTCTTGTGGGATATTTGTACACTGTGTGAAGATTTATTGCTGTGATTGGTGTAATAAAGAGCTAAACAGGCAACAGTTAGGCTAGAGAGAATAGGTGGGACTTCCAGGAACAGAGAGCAAGAAAGGGGATTTGCCAGCAAGATGCAGGGGAAGCAAAGATTTGCAACATGAGATGAGGTAACGAAGTAGCAGAATATAGTTTAAAACTATGGGTTAATTTAAGTTATAAGAGTTATTTGACAACAAGCCCAAGCTAAGGCTGAGCTTTCATAATAATAAATCTCTATGTTGTTATTTGAGAGCTGGCTCTTGGTACAAATTAAAACTCGTTACAGAGTTTGGTTCCCAGACCTTGCATCACCTGGTTCACAACTGCCTTTAACTCTATCTCCAGTGTGATCCAATGACTCTGACCACTGTGGGCACCTGCACTCATGAACATAACCCACAAACATATAACTAAAAATGATAAAAATTAATTTAAAAAATTGAATAAATTCCTAAATGTCTACTGGTCTTTTGTGTGTATGCATGTATCTTTGCATGCCTATGTATCATCATGTTCATGTGAGTATGTACACGTGTGTGTTGTCAGGATTTTCTGTCCTGCGCAGTTCCCACAGTCATCAAGTCCCAAAGAAATCACACAGAGGTCTACATTAACTATAAACTGATTGGCCCATTACCTCAGGCTTCTTATTAACTCTTATAACTTATTTTAGCCAATTATTCTTGTCTATGCTAGCCACATAGATCGGTACCTTTTTCAGTGAGGTAGTCACATCTTGCTTCTTCTGTGGTGGGGTCACAACTGCTGAGCAATGGGCTTCCTCCTTCCCAGGATTCTCCTGTTCTCATTGACCTGCCTCTACTTCTTGTCTGGTTGTCCCGCCTATACTTCCTGCCTGGCTACTGGCCAATCAGCGTTTATTTAAAATATAATTGACAGAATACAGACCATGGTCCCACATCACGTGTGTGCATGTATGCATGCACAGGTGTTTGGAGGCCTGAGGCTGACAGTGAGTTTTTCTCTCAATTGCACTTCATCTTATTTTTTGAGACCAAGTCTCTCTTCTCTCTTTCTCAGTGCACTAATTTGGCTATATGAATGGTTAGCAATCCCCAGGGATTGTCCCTTTCCTCCTCATTGCTATGCCTAATTTCCATGCAGGGACTAGGAATCTAAGTCATGGTTTCAGAGTAAAACTTTCCCGAGGATCCCGCCCTACCAGCACACATGTCTATTTTCATCCCCATAACACACTGTCTTAACAGTGGTTTTTTTTTTTTTACAGTAAACCCCAAGATGAGGTAGTTGACTTCAAATAGCAACTTTCCTTCTCCTTTCAAACCTGCTGTGGCTACTGTAGACTATCTATTTTCAAATAAAATTCATAAGAATGGTTTTAAATTTATAAGATAGTCTTTTGGTATCTTGGTATTTCAAATGAAATTTCATTAAATCTGTTGCGCAATTAAATGAAAATTAGCAATCCTAACAATGAGGAGTCTTTAAGATCCATTAACGTGATTTGTTTCTATTTCTCTGTTAAATTCTCTTCATTACTTCTTTTCAGTAATAAGTTTTCTTTTCAGTGCAATGCCAGGCACATATGTTATTACCGTTGTTCCTAAATAAGAATCACTATGCTGTTGCAATGGAGCTATTTTTGGGTTGTGAATCTAGTCACAATTTTGCCTTCCTTTCTCCCTTTTCCTTTTTAAAAAGTAATTTTGTAGGTTTTAGGATAGACATTTTTGCATATTTTTCTTAGAGATCGAAGTTACTGTCTGGTTTTGGTTCTTTTCATCCTGAAAATGCTCTTTGTCAGAGTTTGTACCTCCTAACTATAATGGCTTCACACATGTCTCTCTCTCTCTCTCTCTCTCTCTCTCTCTCTCTCTCTCTCTCTCTCTCTCTCCCCTCTTCCTCCCTCCCTCCCTCCTCTCTCTCGTCTCTCTCCTCTCTACTCTCAATACTCCTTCTCTCTCGTCGACTCGTCTCTCTAGCTCTCTCTCTCTCTCTCTGTGTGTGTTAGTAAGCATTTGTGTTCAGGTGAAGAATTCTATCTTATTTTGCCTTATTGTTAAAAGTGTCTCTGGATACCAGATTATTGGCTAGCCTTTTTTTGCTTTGTTTTGTTTTACTTTTAGCGTTTGAAATATGCCATTGAAATGGTTATCATTTCCCACTATTTCTGAACAAGAAGTCAGTCGCTAACCATTCTAATATTTCTTCATGTGGAAGGTCACTTTTGCTTGCCATTAAGCATCCCAGTTTCCACCACCTGCAGTTAAACTATAACACTGTGCGGGTTTCTTTGCATTTGTTTATTTGGGATAAACCATTGGGGTTGCAAGTTATTGTTTTCAATCATATTTAGGAAGCTTTGGGTTACTTTTTCTTCAGTTCATTAGCAGAGCTGCTCGACTTTTTGGCATCATAGCATGACACCATCTGCAAAGTGCTGGGCTGAGTTCCTCACCATACTGATCTGCAAGCATCCCCAAGGCCCTGGGCTGGTTTGGCCTGGTTTAGTTCTTATTTCTTTTCTGTCTTATTGCATATTTTTAATCATTTTGTGTATGTGTATGAGTGTGTGTGCATGCATGTGAGTGTGTGTGTGTGAGAGAGAGAGGGGGGAGGGAGGGAGGGAGAGAGAGAAAGAGAGAGGGAGGGAGGGAGAGGGAGGGAGGGAGGGAGGGAGGGAAAAAGAGAGAGACAGAGAGAGAGGAGAGGGAGAGAGGGAGAAAGAGAGAGAGAAAGAGGAGAGAGAGAGAGAGAGAGAGAGAGAGAGAGATGACGAGAGAGAGAGGAGAGCGCTTCTGGAAGTTTTCTTTCTTTAATGTTTTCTCTCTTTGTTCCTGATAGGATAATTTCTATTAATCAATAGTTAAACTTATTTATCCCCTTCTACTTTCTTAAATCAGCTATTATCAGCATTCACTTTTTATTTTACATGAATGGGTGTTTATTTTATATGAATGGTATGTATGTAAGTGCACCGTATGCTTCATTGCCCGTGGAGGCTCAAACAGGACATTGCCCCTTAAAGGAGACAAAAATAGGAAAGAACTTCCAACCCCCTTTATTTAATCTGTGTTTAGTCACTGCCCAAGAACATTCTGCAAGAACAGCCTTGGCTCAAATGCTGCAGCACACTGTGTTGGTGCTTCACCCAGAGGTCTGCCTTCCGTACTGACAGCAAACTCTTCCTTGGAAGACACCTGAGCAGTCCTCTACATCCTTGAAATTAATAGCAAGAAGAAGAGACAAAGTGAACTGGTAGAGAGAGCTCTGGCATCAGAAAACCTGAACCCCAAAACCTCTGGCAGACAGTTGTTTTTTATAATTGAGGATGTCCTCCAGCATTTCCTACTTTCGTTTTAAGTCTATTATGTGAGAATGATAATTACCTTTGGGTTACCCAGTGAACAAATGAGTAACATTACTATGAGAATTAGATGATACAACTCTTGGGAAGCACCTAATAAAAGGTTTAGCAAATAAATGTTCAGAGAACATATGAAAGTAACAAAGTGCCTTAATTTTTGCTTTATGAGAAATTAGAGACTCCAGTCCCAGCTTTGATGGGCTGTCTTAAATATTTTCCTTTCTCTTGCACATTCTGTGCACAATAATGACACTGTGCCATGAAAATGACTCCTTCACCTTGGAGTGACTTCATGCTCCTTTCTGCTGACTCGCGGGGTCCTTTGTCTGTTCTGCTGTGACTGGTAAACATTGCCATGAGGGAACATGCATCCATCCTAGCAAGTGCTCCATTTGGCTTCATGTCAGCAGTTTGACATGATTATGACTTTGGGCACAGGGACAACTGCTTCTGTGGTTAAGCTATTCTCCCCAAATCCTTCTCAAACCTGCTCTGTTCTCTGGCAGTGTGCCATGCCTGAATCCGCTCATACATCCAAGGCAGAGTTGCTCTCAGTGATTGATTGACACAGAGCGATCTCAGCTCACTATTGTAATTTTCATCTCATCTATAATTGACCCTTTCATTTTAAGCCATTAAACATATCATTGCAGTTATTCTCTATTTTTAGCAAATTACATGGTAATAATTATCATTCTACACTATTATTAATAGCTCTGATAATGACATTGGTAATAATAAATTCATAATAGCTTCTAACTCACTTTGGTTGGGTGTGCTGTTGTTTATTATAAAATCATGTTATTGAGCCGGGTGGTGGTGGTGCACGCCTTTAATCCCAGCACTCGGGAGGCAGAGGCAGGCGGATCTCTGTGAGTTCGAGGCCAGCCTGGTCTACAAGATCTAGTTCCAGGACAGGCTCTAAAAAAGCTGCAGAGAAACCCTGTCTCGAAAAACCAAAAAAAGAAAAAAAAATCATGTTATTACAGTAATCTTGCTGTCTAACTACCAACCACAGGTTGGTTTTCATTTCTTAGAAATAAGTATTTCTTTGGAAGTTCGCGTCACGGTGGCACTACTGAGTCAGAGAATATTGACATTTTCTTTCCCTCATATGCACATGTGTGTGATGGGCTCGTGTGTATCTGTGTTCACTGGTGTGTGGCTGCACAGGTGTGCAGAGGTGCTTGTATACCTGTCTACACATGGAGGCCTAGCTCGATAACCATTCACTGAGGCAAGGTCTTTAAGAGTTTTCCTACATAGCTAGTTTGTCTAGCCAGCTTGTTCTGGGGGCCATCTGTGTCTGTCTTCTGCATGTTGGAATTAAAGACACATGACCAACATTCATGTGGGTTCTGGGTATCTGATCTCCAATCCTCATGCTTGCATGGGTAGGTTTTAACCATTGAACCATCATCCCACCTCACTATTAACATTTTTAGATTTATTTATTTTACATTATATGTATGAGTGTCATGCCTAAATATATGTTTGTGTAACATGTGCATGCTTAGTGCCCACAGAGCCAAAAGAAGATATCACATTCCTTGGAACTGGAGTGAGGGACAGTTGAAAGACACCATCTGAGGGCTGAGACCTGAAGCCAGGACCTCTGGAAGAGCAGCCAGTGCTCTTAACTGCTATGCCATCTCTCCAGCCCCAGCATTATTAGCATTTTAAATACACGGTATTTATTGTAAAAATAGCATATAGACCACAGACATGCGTTGATAATAATTTAGCAACCACTAACTACTACAGAAAAAATGAGTCGGATATTATTTTAGTGGACACCCTGTCGGTGAGCAGATCATTTTGATTCTAAAGATATTTTTGGCTCACTTCAGCAGTGCATGTACTAATTAACATTGGAGCAACATAGAGAAGATTAGCACGACCCTTTTGCAATGATGACATGCAAGTCCATGAAGCATTCTATATTTTAGACTGTGTCTCATAGCAATGTCAGAAGCCACACTCAGAGCGTCTCATCGCCATGACTGTCTAAACATGAGCTGAGATAAGGACAATTGACATAAAGTGAATTCGGGGAGCCCACGAGACCTCAAATCTACACAGAGGACTGCCAACAAGTAAGGAGTGCTGAGAGCAGGAGAAACAGTCTTTCGAAGAGAAGAGCACGCCAATTGTTTATCCAATACTAAATGGCCAGCCCTGAAACCATGCATACAAGTAACATTGTGCACATTGAGCAGAGTCCATATATGTATTTAGAAATATATATGTATATACATATAGATATATGTAGTAATAACAATCTATGAATAAACAGACCATGAATTCAAAAGAGAGCAAGGTAGAGTAAATGGGAGGGTTTAAAAAGAGGAGAGGGAAGAAATGACAATTATGTTATAATCTCAAACACTAAATAAATGATTAAAAAAACAAGAAGAGACAGCTCTTATTCTTCAACCACGGGGGGGGGGGAGGGAACCTGCACAAATAAACATATTTAAATATAACATAAAAAACACTTTAAATACTGTGTACGCAACTACAGAAGATTGAAGCAGATCTCATTCTGATCCTAAAATACTTTAGTTTCTTGAACTGATCAATGTGGCTTGTTGTAATGAATGTTTGCTTTTTGCCTTTTGTTCTATGCTAGGATTCCCTGCGCTGTGGCAGATCCCTCAGATAAATGATGTCGAAGAAGTAAGATTTGCAGTCCTTATAGCTTATGGCTTTAGTACATAGTCACCTAACTCGGCTGCTTTTGTAGGTCTTTGGGAAGGCTTCAGCAGCGTAGGGGAAGACCACACATGTGCCAAGCCACAAATGGATCCTTCTCCACTGTACCAATAGAGACCACACGTTCCTGTGAACTTTAGTGCCATTCAAAAGCTTACCTGAAACTCCCTCAGACTGAACAACATTTGACATACACCCACTCGCTTCATGTCATGTTCCTAAAGCTAACCAAGTTTTCCACGGCTCCTTCCTATTTACTGCCCAGTCATTTCCCCTAATACAACCCTGTTTTGCTACCTGCTTCTTTGTGTTTCTATAGTAACTCACCCCACTTACAAGACCCTACAAAGTTTGGTTTCCGCCTACTCTTGCATTCCCCACTTAAATAATGTTTCCTCTGGTAATTTCTTTCCTAAGAACAACAAGCTAAATGAATAAGCAACCACACCACTAACCATCCAAGGAAACAAATATTTCCCTAGCCCTGTCTCAGTGTACTGTAAAGTATTTGGAATGCAAGTACTTAACACATGAATTATAACTAAATATTGAAAATTGTTAGTACACAACATCACCTCCGTCACTTCCTCTGAAAAATAACACTGCAGCCAAAAAACTATGCTCAAATGATGCTCCCTTTGCCTCTCTCTGCCTCCTCTCTCTTGTCCACTGGACTTGTACTAATAGTTTGTGACTAACACAAACATCTACTGCCCAGAAAATATTTCAATGACTCCAACCTCCTCCCCTAGTCATAGAAGTCCTCCACTGTCTGTATGTGTGGTCTTGACAATCATATTGTTCATTTGAAATGTTTACACCAGCTTATGTAGATATTCAGATGCATAATGATAAGGCTGACTGATATGCATGCCACTAATTGTCAAGTTCTGTGAGGACAGGAATGCAAAAAATTTTTAGCAACTTGTGTCAAAAAGGTCAACAGATTTAAGAAGAAAGAATAAAGAAGAAAGTGTCCAGTCACAAGCTGCACAGATCATTTGATGCAACCACGAGAAGGAAACAAAGTCACTGCTGTGGCTATCAGATCACTACTGTACCCTCAAAGAGACCGAACATTTACAAAGAAATAAACTGTGACCAACCGTAGTTCAAAATGTTTTCCACATTTGTAATTTCAAATATCAGTCAAGCACAGGAAAATAAATCTTCGCCAACTAGATCCATAATGTGCTAATAATCAAATAAAATCAAGTGTGATTTGGACTGACATGCTGAGAAACACTGTTTGCTAAGTATCAGTCTTAGCCCTGAGTTAACTGCTTTGTGTTATTTTTTCCATTGTTATACCATGTGAAGTTATTCCTAGATAATTTCATCAAATAATAAATAATATATAGTGAGTAAAATACAATTGCATTATATTGAAATAAATAATGTAAATCATCACACCATTTGTGGAGCAACCTGTGTTTAATTGAGGAAAACAGCAACGGCATGTAGATGACATGTTTATTCAGCCATCCCATGAAGAGTGAGCTCTTTCCTCATCTTTGCAAAGGAGAGAGGTCCTTCATCATATCCTGACCCCATGAGTAATGGCAATTGAAAATTACATGAGACCATGTAAAATGTCAGGGCATAATCAAGGATCTTGCTGAGAAGTTTCTGGACTGTATCTAAGCTACTAAAGAATACAAGTCAACATTAAGTCCCCTTCCTCTCCTTCCGGAATTCATTTTATGCTAATGATATGATACGATTTCCTGCGATGCATGGTCTATCTGCTGTGTGTCTGCAGTCATTTCTGTCTCAGAACTTGACACAGGCTAGCACTATTAATGTCCCCATTTCTAGGATCCTCTAACCCATTTTCTCTTATCTTATCTCCCCTAACTCAAGCCTAAAGAATATATTTTAAGTTTGTGGAAATATTCATCAGAAGCATTTGGCATGATGCTTTCTAATGAACTTCATTTCTTAAAATTAGAAATGATCCATTAGAAATGATCAATGCTAGCAGTATTCTTAACTTTAACTCTTGATTTTAACATTCGAAAACTGTGGAGTTTGGGGATGTCAAAGGGCTAGTGGTTCTTTATTCCTCATTATTCTGGAAAGTTTCACATCAATTTTTCATTTAGTTTCCTCTCTGTTTTGCTAACCAGAGCTCCAAACTTGCCTATTTCTCTTTGTCATCCCACATCTTTCAGACACTATAAATACATGTGATCAACAGCACAGCCATGCACTAGCCATTTGTCAAGTTAATAGTCCTTTTGCCTTGAAAAGAAATGGAAATATTTCTTGTTCATTTTATGTCCTCTTCTAAGATCCCTTGAATGGTGCTTGTTTCTTTTCTCTTGCCATTGTTTCTCCAATGTGCTAGTTGTCCCTGCAGACTTTTGTATTTTACAGTCTTGCAATGGGAAGTTAGAACATGGCTGTTTAATAAGACCCACTTCTTAGATTCTGTCCTGTGCTCCCACTTATCTCTAATCTCTACTTTCCACTATTATTTTATCCCAGATGTTTTTAGGTCCATGTTGGCATAATGATGAATAAATATGGAGCAAATGAATAAATATGAACAAAAACTTAAACATAATGCCAGAAAAACTAATCACCCCTGCGCCCTCAGAATAAACTGTTATTGTTTGTCATGATTGGCATTTCCAAACTGAATCAGTAGGTTTTCCAAACAAATTTGGGCATATCTGGTAAGATAATGCTTAAAAAACAAACAAAAAAAAAACAGAGCTTATAGCAATTGAGAATGAGTCTAAATTCAATTCTCGTCATTTTCTACAAATGTCAAGGTAAGAAGAGATAGGTATTCTCAGGAATCAGAAATCATGGGTAAGGAAGAAAGCCAGAGTTGAAAGGCAAAGTCATTGTGTCCCAGGTACCAGCTACTTCTTAACAGTAAGCAATAGTATCTTAACTGCAGGAAAAATATGCTTGGTGAAAGAAAGCAAGAAGGTCAAACACAGCAGGAATAGGATTTCAATTATAAATAGGGCTGTGCTGTCTAGAACTGTTTACTCTCTGCTCTGGCTTTCCAGCATCCGCATGACTTTGGTATTAAAATGTACATGGTTGCTTTTAAAGAAAAAATATTGTTATAAATGCTGTCCTCTAGTGCCATACACAAACTACAGTTATAATGGGTGTCTTAGTTAGGATTTCTACTGTTGTGAAGAGACATCAATGGCAACTCTTATAAAGGAAAACATTTAATTGGGACAGGCTTACAGTTTGGGAGGTTTAGTCCATTGCCTTTAGGCAGAGGCATGCAGACAGATATGGTACTGGAGAAGAAGCTGAGAGTTCTACAAGCAGTAGGAAAGATCCACAAGCAGCAGGAAGTGAACTATCCTACACTAGGTGTAGCTTGAGCATATATGAGACCTCGAAGTCCATCCCCACAGTGACGTCCTCCAACAAGGCAGCACCTACTGCAACAAAGTGCTACTCCCTATCGGCCAAGCATTCAAACATTCAAGTCTATGGGGACCATACCTATTCAAACCACCACAGTGAATGATGGAACTTCACTGGATTGGTTTCAGTAACAGGTAGAGGTAACTGGGTTGAAATATCTGAGCATATGCACACATCCACACATAGCATACTTCAGAACTACCTGCAAGACACAGTACTGTACTCATAGCATAGCATCTTTTTGTTCCTCCCTTTCTGCCCCACTTATATGGGATTTCTTCCTCTTCATACTCTCCCTAATAGCTTGCAACAGCTTAGTTGTTCTCTGATAAACACCTCAAAGTTTCTTTCTTTTTGGAGTTTACTTTCTGCTCAAGGACAACAATTAAACAAAGGTGGGAGAGAGATAGAAAGGGGGGAGATCAGCAAAATATGTAAATAATATTACTATTTTAAAAATCGAATAAAAAGAGATTAAAAAGCTGTAGTGTTTAGGTAAGGCATTCAGTGAAAGTCTCCATGCAGGTTACAATGGAGCAAGGCCCTGAACGAAATAAAAGGAAGGTATGTGTAGAAAAATATTGGAGGGAAAGAGTACATTACGTGCAGTTGTTTCTGAAGCAGTGGATAGTTTTTTTTTTTTTTTCTCACGACAACTGGACTGAAAGGATATGGGAGAGTGGTAGAAAAAACAAAATCTCAACTCTACTTGAGGAATTCATAGTACAGAATTTTATCAAAAATAACTGTGACTTTAATTTGCAGGGCAGCTTTAGATACAGTATAGAAAAGAAACTATTTCAGATAGTAGTGGAAAGATGAAGCCAATGATCCAGTAAGGAGCTGATTCAAGTTTAGGACAAGGTGGCCACAGTGAACAGAATATGAAAAGGTGATATGTTCGCTACAGAATAGCTTGAAAGCTGGAAAATGAAGGGAAGACAAAGTCATTACTACGAGTTTGAGTTGAATAACTGGGAGAATAGCTTGCTTCAGTAGAGTGTTATATGGCCTTCTATTTCAGAGAATTAGTGATATAAGTAGCTACTTTGTCTACTATCTAATATACATATACTTATATATGCAAATATAAATAATGTATATATTTTTCTTTAAGAAGTGTATCAAATTGTCTAGCATTGGTCTCAATATCTTCCTCACTCCCTTTCTGATGTGCTAATACACCTTAGTTGGGTAGTGAAGTCTCACTTAGATTAAGACCCTTAAAATTGTCCAGTCTGTGTATTTCTCATTTCAATTGTCCGCTAAGGCATGTGGTTTTTCCCTTCACAGACTCAAGTGCAGTGCCACCTACTCCAAAGTAATTTAGAGAATTCTACATCCTGTACAGGAACCACACTGAATGGGTGTCGTTCAAACTCATACTAGCCATGTGGCCAAAGCTCTGGCTTTTCTAAAGGCTTAGATAGCAAGTTCATTAACGACCTAAGTCACGAAAAACTAAGCAGGGATGGGAGGTCACTTAGATCATCAGTGACACAGAAAGGGTTAACCCATTATGGTGCCAAATAAGCTTTAAATTGGATCTTCCAATACAGAGAAGACCCTAGAGTTGAATAATGTGATTACCTTTTGTCATCTAAAATAAACCAGAGAAGGGATTTGGAACAATGACTCAGTAATCCAATTCTCTTTGTGGTGCCTGAAGATGTGTGCGCATGTAAATATACACAGACACGTGGGGAAGCAAAACAAGCATACACACAAAAATTTTTTTAAAAAATTACCCAAAACAAAATAAACCACAAAATGTTTTCTGAAGCACAAAGTTCTTTTGACTCTGATTGGGAAAAGAAAACTCACACAATTCAGAAGTCCTTTCTGTGTATGGTTTCGGCTGCAAGTGTCTTTTTCAATAAACAATATGACAGGCACTGGGAAATGATGGAGGAGTGTCTATGTGTTACTTTCATTATTAATAAAGATACTGCCTTGGCCCTTTAAGAGACAGAAAATTAGGTAGGTGGAGTAGACAGAACAGAATTCTGGGAGAGTTGGGGAGACGCTTCAGGCAGTCGCCATAGTGAGTCTCCATGCTTCTCCTCTCCGAGATGGACGCAGGTTAAGATCTCTCCTGGTAAGCCACACCTCGTGGTGCTACACAGATTACTAAATATGGGTTAAAGGAAGATGTGAGAATTAGCCAATAAGAGGCTGAAACTATGGGCCAGGCAGTGTTTTAAAAGAATACAGTTTGTGTGATGTTATTTCGCGTGTAAAGCTAAGCATGCGGGAGCAGGGCAGCGGGAATCCGGCCCACGGCTCCTCTCTACAGGGAAACAAATGATTCTTATTTAAAAATAAAATAAAATAATAACTTTTAACCTAGACCTTCGAGACTGAAGGTACAAGGAGAGGTCAGCGTCATCCCGCAGTCATTCTGGATTCCAGAAAGAGCAAAACTTTGAAGGATATGCCGTCCTCCAGATGAGGACAATTGCACCCACGCAGAAAGGATCATCTCCAACAATCAATCCCACGCGTCACCTCAAGCGATAACAATAAGGACCTTCTTTGCAAACCCTGCAGAAGGAACTGAAACAACAATCAATATGACTTACCCTGTCTATGGCAGCTTGATTATGTCCTTTGCCCAGTTCCTTTCTGTTGCTACCGAAACCTCACATTGGTACCCTAAAGGCAGACCTGGGGGTCACTAGGCCCCTATATTCTTCCCAGTGTAGCCACAAGAACTAAATCTCCTCTCTGTTTTTCATCGTGACTCATCCCTTGCTTGACACATTGGAACAGATGGTGGAGCTTAGCTACTGGGGCTTTCAGGGCTGAGGGGTTCATCCTAAAATTGTAGTTACACTCCCCTTCCAAATACACTAGCTGTGTGTTAAGTCATTTACTCAAAACAGCAAAACATCGAGACACCTTAATCTTTTAGGATGATAAAGCAAAGAATCACGATGTGATATTAACTGGTAGAAGGCAGAGCTCCATCCTCAGGCATTCTTCATGATTTTGTCAGAACGGAAGGTTCATTGATCAACAATCCTCTAAAACACAGACGGGACATGGTCGAACAAGAGTTCATTGGTAGACTACTATAAGAGCTAGTTCCAGGACAGGCTCCAAAGCCGCAGAGAAACCCTGTCTCGAAAAACCAAAAAAAAAAAAAAAAAAAAAAAAAAAAAAAAAAAGAGTTCATTGGTCAGAACGGGAGAATGAGAGAAATTCTCAATCTCTTTCCCCCTTCGTCCATAACAATATACAGATACAGAAAAGAGAAAGAAACTAAATCCCAGAGAGCACACGTACTAGAGTCAACTGTGAAGCAAGAACTGCGGGAAAAGTCCCACCTCCGGCTCCAGGGCTCCCGCGGTTGCCCTAGCTCCCACGCCCCCTGTGGGATTTCCAGGAGACATTCTAATCCACGGGTCCCACATTACAGCGACACTAAGCTTGTTAGGAAACTGAAAGCAGAAGTCTCCGAAAGTTTCAAATTTACAATCCTGGCAGTGACACGGCAGTTGTTGTTCGTGGAATATTAATTCGGAACACATCGCTGCTGGTTTTATACTCTGTGGATCAACTCGCCGCCATCGCTTCAACAAAGCAGCAGCTGTTTGGATTTTAAATATTCACTCGCGGCTGGCGGGGAGTAATAGCAGACACACTTACAGAAGCATAAAATCGCGACTATATCAACACAGACTGATAGGACCATTGTGATCGCATGAGCCTGCATCACTAAACAACGCCCAGCACTTACTGGACTCTCTCCTGGCTAACTTTCTGTCCTTGTGGATGTCAGGGAAATACAACTGAAATTAAACCTTCTCCCAAACCAGACTCCCCAAGTCGAAAGGAGAAGCAAGTGTTTGATCAGTCAGGCCTTTGTGAGTCCCATTCCATGCAGTCTACTAAGGGTTTGCGAACCCGAAAGAAGCCTGTTTTATGTAAGCACTATAAACCCTTATGTATAAATTCTCGAGATAAACTGCCCATCTTAGGTGAGATGACTTGGCAGTGCAATCTGTCACCTGTAGTTCATCCTAGCCCACTCTCAATTTGCTTGGTAATTTGCTGACCATCTGTTAGCTAATTGACTTTGTCCAGAAGAAAAGTAACTTTCTACCAAATTTATTACACACACAGTTCTGCAACTGAATGCCAGCCATTGCCAGCGTTGGACTTCTGTCCTCTCAGAGTCCTGGAGAAAGGGGTGCTTTCTTCCCTCAGGACTGCATTCCTAGTCTGAGGTCCCTGTGCCAGAAAGCTGACAATTGATAATCTTATTTAGCTTTTAAAAATCATAGGTATATCTCAAAGAAAAAGGGGAAAATGCATTTCCAGCTAAATGACATAAACCATTGATCTATGTTGGAAGGGGTGTTTTATTTCCTGCTGTGAAACCTCTTTAGTATGTGTTCTTACAAAGCCAAATACACAGGCACTCAATGCATCTTTGCTATTGGCATAATTAACAGAATAAGAAATTCCCAATCTGATGGAAGGAATCAAAATCATTACCTGTTAAAAAATGTAGAAAATTCACGCTATTCCAAGATGTCATGGATAACTGATGTGCACCGAGATGGCAGAGAACAGTAGTCTCCAGTTGTAGGGATGATGGAGTCTCTCACTACCCTTTAATATGACCCTGTGCACACCGCTAATCTCCCAACTCTTCACCTGTGAAATAGTTTTATATAATCTAAGATGTTATCATTTGTACCTGGTGCACCTTTAAGTATCATAAAGGAACACGTTTTTAATATAATTGCAGGGTGCTATTTAGTGTGAGACTCATCAAATGCTAATAAGTTAAGATATGGAAAAGATGCACATCTGAAACAATGAATCATGCTAATAGCTCATAATGAAGTTTTGGTTTTTTTGGGGGGAGGGGTGTGCTAGTGAGAGGGTTTCTCTGTGTAACAGTCCTGGTTATCCTGTAACTTGCTTTATAGACCAGGCTGGCCTCAAACTCACTAAGATCTGACTGCCTCTGGCTCCCAAGTGCTAGGATTAACGGTGTGTGCCACCATTGCCCGACTCATAATGAATTTTTGATAACTAAATAGTGTAATGTATAAAGAGTTCATCTGAATATCTCATACCTAGTAGATGTTCAATATGTTATCAGTTATTATGGATAACAGAAATTTTGATCTTCCTTATTACAGCAATAATATATTAAGATGCTAACATATTCAAGAACAGTAAAATTTCCACCAATAATCATTAGAATACATGCAATGCGACAAGTCTTTCATTTATGAATTTTGTAAGATTCTTTCCTCCACCCCAAACGGTTTAGAGTACCCCCACAAAGAGGCAAAAACAAGGAATTTGTAAAGGTTCAGAAATAAGAGAACATCTGCAGAGCATATTCTTCAATAAAGTAACTGGGTTGTTATCCTTTGGGATTGCCCAATACGACATATTTCAAACAAGGGATGCCTCAGTGGCTGAGCGCATGTCTCACCCTTCTGGGTGACCCAAGTTCCCCTTTCCTGCAGCTCAGAATCACCTCCAACTACAGTCGAGAGGTCTGATACCCATTTTTTTGCTTTTGAGAGTATGCACATATGATAGCGTGGATGTGTGCTTACACACACATGTGCACACACACAAACATACACACACAAATAAATAAATATAAAATCGTTAGAAAATATTTTTACCATATTGAGATGCTCTCCTTCTCACTTTCCAGTCATGAAATTAACAATCCAAGTTCAGAGCAGTAATCATTACACCATGGTGCCAGCAGGTACAACCCCAAACAAAAACAAGAGTTAAATAACATTGTGTGTGAAAGTAATTTCCACCCATCTTTTCCTGATTTCCTTTTTTATTGATACGTTTAACACACATAAGATTTTGATCAAACCCACGCCCTATTTTCTTTCCTACAATCTTCCCCTATCATCGCCACTTTTCGTTCATAACTTTTTATAAGTTTTTCTTTCCTTTATAAACCCAACTAAGTCCAGTTAGTGCTGCCTGTAAGTGCACTGGTGTAGGACCATTTATTTACTGGAACCATGTAGAGGCTACATCTCAAAAGAAAACTTCTTCTTCCTTCTATAGCAACCATCAGTTACCAGTTCCTGCTCAGCTAGGACTGTGGGACTGCATGATCCCCTTCCCAGTCCATGTTGGGATTTAGGCTGGCTTGGTTTGGTACACTTCTCATGCATGATGTAGTCACACTTGCTTTGAGTTTCTGTGTGAAATGGCCCTGAGATGTAAAACAAATAGTGTTTCTCTGCAGGTGGCTACTGCCTCTGATTCTTACAATCTTTCCACCCCTCTTCTACTATAATACCTAAGCTTTGGGGAAGTGGTTGTGATCCAGACGTCACATGTAGAACTGAGCATGTCACACATTCTTATTCTCCACATGATGCTCAATTGTGGGTCTCTGTGTTAACTACTATCTGCTGAAAAAAAAAAAAAGAGATTCTCCTTGAAGGTTGAGAGATGCTCTAGTCTATAAGTATGAAAACCTTAGGGACAGTTTAATACTATTTGCAGAATAATAGCATTGGGTTTTCCCTTAACTTAGTCATGGGTTTTTGGCCCAGGTAATGGTTCCAGGCATGGGTTCCATCCATGGAGCAGACCTTAAATCAAATCATGAAATGGTTGGCCACACCCATGATATTTTTGTGCCACTATTGCACCACTGGGTAATATACTGTCAGGCTTGTCATTACTGCAGCTGACAAGGTTCACAGATAGGTATGGAGGGCTCCCATTGGCTAATAAAGAAACTGCCTGGCCCATTTGATAGACTGCCCCTTAGGTGGGTGGAGTAGACAGAACAGGAAGAGGAAGTGAGGTAGAAGGATCAGTAAGATGCCACGCCTCTCCTAAGTTAGGCAGACTGCCGTGCCTCTCCTCAGAGAGGGATACCAGATGCGATGAAGCTCCAGCCCAAGATGGACGTACGCTAGAATCTACCTGGTAAGGCACCACTTTGTGGTGCTACACAGATTAATAGATATGGGTTAGTCAAGATGTGAGTAAGAGGCTGAAAATAATGGGCCAGGCAGTATTTAAAAGAATACAGTTTCCATGTAATTATTTGGGGGCGGCCCGCAGCTCATCACTACAGAATGGCGCCCACGTGGATAACCGAATCTGCAGAAAGCTTGAGAAAGCTTGGGAAAGAATAGAGTAAAGCTCTATTTTTTGGGTCTGGCAAGCAAGCACTCTCATCTAAGAGAGGCTTCCTGACTCAGCTTCAGCTGCAAAACATTGCAGCTCTTTTAAGAGGTTCGGCTACGAAACACTTAAATGCTGTTGATGAAAATTAACTGCATGCTTTTCGGTTTTCAGCCGTAGCAGGAAAATAGCTGTGTTGTTTTAAAATGCCGGCCTTCTGAGCCATCCTGCCAGGGCAAACTCTGACTCTTTGAAGCAGGCAGTACTGACTATGGAGCTTTTGATTGTTGTTTAACACTGTTGCAGCTTGCTTGCTGGCAGGGACTTTGAACCGCCACAGAGTTGTGGTGATAAACATGGCTACAGCAGTACCTCTGCCATGAGGCTGGAAAGCTAAGGAATGGGCTGGATCTAGCCGGCAAAGTCACGGCTTTAGTCCTACCAATATTGTTTGGTAAATTAAAGACTCAAGTCGTCAGAAAAAGAGAGATATACAGTAAAAGAAAAATTCAAAGTCAAAGAAAATGTCTAAGTGGTTTACACTGTGTTAAAAATATATGCAAGCTAAAGGTTAAAGTTCTTAAAAAAAAGATAGAAAAAGTAGTTAGGTGTGGTAGTACACACCTTTAATCCCAACACTTGAGAGGCAAAGGTAAATTGACCTCTGTGACTTCGAGGTGTGGTAGCACACACCTTTAATCCCAATACCTGGGAGGCAGAGACGGAAAGATCTCTGTGAGTTCAAGGTGTTGTAGCACACACCTTTAATCCCAGCACTGGGGAGGCAGAGACAGACAGATTTCTGAGAGTTCAAGGACAGCCTGGTCTACAGAGTTATTCCAGGACAAAGATATACAGAGAACCTGTCTCAAAAAGCAAAAGTAAAAATAAACGAAATAGAGGTTAAAACAAAGCTGCACAAAGATGGAAAATATACAGAGAACCTTGATACTGTATACTATTATGCTCTCTTTGAATTGTTTGAATACTGAGGAAGGAGCAACAGCTGCTAAAAGATACTTGTTTATAAATGCTGCTGAACTAATCCAAGAAAGATATCTTAAAAATACTTTGACTTCAGAATTTGGATCTAAGGATATGATACTTTGGAAAAGAGATTCTTCTTTTGTTTTTACAGAAAATGAGACCCTATGGATTGCATCTATGCCAATATGGTATGATAGACCACGGCCTCCTGAAAGGTTGCTGTGAACAACTTCAGAAAATTACTTCACCCCACTGATGACTGAGATGAACCTGGCATACAGGTTACACTATGAAGATCTGATTAACAGCGTCCCCATTCAGCAGGAAGCAGTTTGGAGAGAAATAACTGCGCCCATATACCCAAATATTGTTTATAAATGTTCTTTTACATCTAAAAGGGGATATGATATAGATATGAATAATTTGCATTGGTATAGATTTTGCTTTATTGATAGAGATTTAAGGTCAATTTTGTTATATGTATATGTATTTTTGATACTGATTAAGGTATTATGATTGTGTAGTTCATTTTAAAAATGTAATGTATAATTAAGAAATATAAGTTGTTAATGGATAATCATCGATAATAGTAAAGCTTATAGTCATGTTAGTTAGATTTTCTAGATATATAGAGATATATTTCAGTTAGATAGGCATTCCTAATATCTTTCAAAGACTACAGAATATTCCACTTAAATGTTTTAATAACTTAAGGCTTTTCATGACAATGAGACACGTCTGCTCCTGGCAGCACCAATCTACTTCAAGAAGATGATGGGCATCGAAGAGGATCTTTATTGAGTTTGATAGCCATTTGGGCAAGAAAATGCTCTTGCCTGGACTGTTGGCATAAACTGGACATAGAGAACCCTCAGAGAGAGGACTGCTGAACTTGCCTAAAAGTGAGATGATCTTTCGGGGTTCCTGATTTATGAAAGATTCTGCGAGACATTCTGCAGGACACAGCAGATAGTGACTGAACTGCCTTCGAAATTTCCTGCTGCATAGAAATGTCTGCTGGATATTTATGGGCCTGTAGGCCGAAGATGGATGCCCCGACAGTACAAAAGAACTTTGGGTGACTGTCCAGGTAGCACAATGTCTCTGTGATTTCTAGAGTTTGGAAATTGCATATTTCTTATTTACTTAGGTAATATTGTGTCCTTCTGGAGTCTTTGATGGAGCTGAAGAAGAATAGATAGATAATTATAGTTGTTTTCCTTTGTTATGATAAAAGATAAAGTAGATATAAATATTGTAACTGTAATTCTTACTTGATAACTGTTTTGTTATATGTAATTTTACTATGTTAAAGTTAAAGCCTTTCTTTTTTGTTTAAACAGAAAAAGGGGAAATGATGGAGGGCTCCCATTGGCTAATAAAGAAACTGCCTGGCCCATTTGATAGACTGCCCCTTAGGTGGGTGGAGTAGACAGAACAGGAAGAGGAAGTGAGGTAGAAGGATCAGTAAGATGCCACGCCTCTCCTAAGTTAGGCAGACTGCCGTGCCTCTCCTCAGAGAGGGATACCAGATGCGATGAAGCTCCAGCCCAAGATGGACGTACGCTAGAATCTACCTGGTAAGGCACCACTTTGTGGTGCTACACAGATTAATAGATATGGGTTAGTCAAGATGTGAGTAAGAGGCTGAAAATAATGGGCCAGGCAGTATTTAAAAGAATACAGTTTCCATGTAATTATTTGGGGGCACAAGCTAGCCGGCGATCAGGAGCAGGGCTGCAGGAAAGCAGCCCATAGCCCCACACTACAGGTATGGTTATTGAATATTTTTCTTTTTAACTGTCATAAATAGAACATTCAAGCACCTCTAAAACTAACCAGTGCATATAAAATTTCCAGGCTGACATCAACTTGAGTTTTCCAGTATGTGATGTCTTCAGCAGTAAGATCTGTTGTTGGTTGTTTTTTTACTCTTTATTCTTTTGTGGGGGGGACTACCACCTAACTCCCAAATAAATTCACACAGAGATATATTACTACTTATGAATGCCTGGCCTTAGCTTGGCTTAAATCTAGTCAACTTTTTTTATAATCAATAAGATTTTTTGATTTTCAGATATTCTGTAATACTAGAGCTTGTTATAATTTATTATGCAATCTTTCTTCTTAATTAACTTTACCTCAGTTGTACCTACAATCTCCAGTACTCTTATCATTTTATTTTACTCTTTTCCTTTGATGCTATTTTTATTTCTCTTAGCATCTCACAGCATTTTTGTAGACTCCAAATTTTACTCTGGATGCCCTTTGGAGAAAGCTATATCTAAACTGAAGGGTAGGTTAATACCACTTTCCCTCTACCCCTCTTCCCCCAAACCAAATGACATACTCACTGGTTCTAGATGATTGTTTCCCTGATAAGTAATTCGATAGTGACAAGTTTCGTAAAAAGAAGAACAAATGTGCATGGAAGAAGATTAGCACAGGTAGAGACTTAAACTCGTCCAAACTGTAATTACAAGTCACTCCTCTGGGATGGTTGGAGGCTTTCCCAGCCTGACGTTAAGGTTTTTCACACAAAGCTGAGTAAGTTAACTTTTAGTGTTCTGCTTCAAAACACACGTAGCAAGCCTTGGCTGTATAAATGAACTTTTCCATTCTGGAATTAACGAAATGATCTAGCTAAATTCCATAATGCTGGTTGCATGTAGGATTAAAGTCTCTTACTGAAAAGGCCACAAAGCATAGAATCTCTGAATGTAGACATGATCTTGAAGTCCATTCTGGAGGCAGATTCCCTTCAACCAGCTTCCTTTCACTTCATAGTAATTGCTGGTTCAAATTTGTCTCAGTTTCTTGCATTAACTTTTGTGAATTGCTAAGCCCAGAGTTAACTGCTGTCCTTTAAGAATCAATAACGTGCTAGCCTATTTTCAATCAGGTACATTCTTGCACAATGAGAAAAACTGTTATTCATCTGGGGATAAGTATGGTGCAAACAAATGACAGCAATAATTGGAACTGTCACCCATTAAGCTGTCTGGAAGTTGGTGGCGCACGCCTTTAATCCCAGCACTCGGGAGGCAGAGGCAGGTGGATCTCTGTGAGTTCGAGGCCAGCCTGGTCTACAAGAGCTAGTTCCAGGACAGGCTCTAAAAAAGCTGCAGAGAAACCCTGTCTCGAAAAACCAAAAAAAAAAAAAAAAAAAAAAAAAAAAAAAAGCTGTCTGGAAGAATCCTTTTCTTTCATAGTGCAGACATTTCTCTGAGTCAGCCTACACTTTTAGTCCTTAATCACCTGACAAGTGCAATGAATTACTAAATCCCATGTAGTGTACTGTCTAACATCTTTAGTATCTTGACTTTCCCCCCTTCCATTACTATTCATTATCTGAACTCTTACGGCCGCCTTTGAACTGCTTTCTTGGTCGCCAATTTCTTCCTGTCTCATTGTGCAATTGCCTGAATATAACTTTTCCACACGACTCCAGTGAGTATATCTCTCCATTTCTGTATCATATCATGGTTCAAGCCTAAATCTCTCTCCATGTCACAAAGAACTAAGCATCACCTAGCCTCTGTGTGTCTTCCAACGTTATCTTCCCCATCAATAATGCATCTTCTACCTTCCACCAGAAGATATGAGCTCTGGAAATAGAAATAGACATTTCTATTTCCCAGTCATCTTTATCCTGATATTTTCCCACAATGTTCTTTCTTGCAAGCGCAGTCACCCTGCATCATCTCAGAGGTACCTTCCTGTAGGAAATCCTTCCAGACAGCTATTAAAGAAATATCTAGTAAGAATGTCTCACTGTTGCCATGATACATTAGTTTGTCTGCATTAATTACAATGGATCTAGGATGCAGTTAAATAGAAAACAAATAAGATAAACTTACAGAGACTGTGACAGGAAACACAGGACTTGCCCACATTCAGTTCAGATGGAGTCCCAGCACTAAGAGGGGGAAACGGACACAGGTCTCACCCTAACCAAGAAGCTATTTGCAACTGATACCTGGTGGCAAAGGGAAAATCAGTTTTCTCCCAGCGGAGAGTCAGTAGTACGTCAACCTCACTCAAGGCGGGTCTCATGCCCAGGAGGAGCTTGGCAACACAGTTTTGTTTTATGAGTGCGTTCTGTATTTTGTTGTAACATTTTTGTCTTACTGTCTTGTTTCTTTGTTTGGCTTTTCGCTGTGTGTGTGTTTTCTTAAGAGAGAAGTTGCACGTACAGATGTGGATGCATGTACAGATGTGGATGCATGTACAGATGTGGAGGTGAGAGGATCCAGGAGGAGTTGTGGGTGGGGGGACACATTATCAAAATATATAAAAAATGTTTAATTAAAAGAAGAAAATAAAAGAACCAATTTATGTGTGAGGGGGCAGTTGGAGGAGGGAAAGTGAATATGATTGAAAGACATGGAATGGATTTTTTAACGAAATGACAAAAGAGAAGAGCTAAGAAAAAGGAGAAAGCAAATAGGAATAATAATAATACTCCCTTGTTAGACAAGAAGACAGAATGCGTAAAGAAAAGTAAACTTCCTAAGGATTAAGATGCACTTAACGTGGCTCGGGCTGTAAGTGGTGTGCTCACTCAGAATGTGCAGCCCACACATCCGTGTGCTTCATTATCTCTCCACACTTCTCTGATTTTTATCTCAGCACACAGAAGAGTCTTGGGGTGCCACAGTTTATAACTCTATCCTCCACTAGACCATGAATCCTTCAGGGCTGGGTCTATGCCTATTTATTCTCATTAAATTGTCAGCATCCAGTGTAATCCTGTTATAGATGAGATATTTGGAGCCATGAAAAAATGGCTAAGTAATTATTCAACTTCTAATTACTTTTTAATCCTTAATTGTCCCAAAATCGTGACCACCTAGAACATACACTTAAGAATAGACTAATCATGAGATTCTAGTCAGGCTGCCTAATAGTATTACCTGTTTGACGTTCTTAAAGAAAGTTTATTGTTGGGAAAATGTACACCTGTTTTTCTTTAGCTGGGGAGGCTAGAGAGCCAAAGGGCACGGGAGAAGCTCTATGGACCCAGAGCATCTCTTATGCCAAGCTTTATTAGGAGCAGCTACACACTACACAATCACTAATCCGTGTTTCCAGGGAATATAGCGTGCTTCTTAATTGATCATCAAGGAGAACAAAGGTAAGAAATCACAGATAGAAAAATCGATGGGAAATGAATAGGATTGAGATGTATGATGCCCAAAACACAAAGAATAAATAAAAAGGAAGTTTAAAAATGGAAAAAGAAGAAAATATATGGGAATATAACAAGTTTTAGGTCTTAAGAAATGGCACATTCCAGTTTCCTTGAGGTGGGAATATCTGTTGTGCAGATCATAGGTCCTTAGTGTGCCAAGGATCAGAGCTCTTAGATGTAGAATGTGCTTCTTTCTTCAACAAGACTAGTGGCAACTCTAACCTAATTGAACCTGTCAATCTTCCGTCCAGAGGACCACCCCTCAGGAAGCTGATGTACTTGAAGACATGGTAAGGAAATGGGAAGAATACTTATTTTATGGAAATAACATACTTGCACCTCCCAGAAGCATCTCCCTCAATGTGGTTGCTTACAGAGCTTCCCTTATAGATCTGCTTTTCCTTACCTCCATTTCTATCTCTTCTTCAATCATCAGCTCAAGTCGTAATCATGTCTGCTCTCACTCTCTGGACACTCTTCCAATTGCTAAAGAACCCCCACACCCAACTCGGTAACTGTGTCCAGCCCTTCATTGCAGAGCCTGCCTGTTTGCTTCGATCCTGACACAAAGGATGTGTCTCTTCTCCATTCTCATGCTGCCAGGAGATACCAGAATTTACAGTTTGCCGGCTTCAGTGTCGCAAACCACTGATTTTAATAAAGAGTCTCCATGTGGGATCAGCTCCCCTCTTGTGTTCTCACAGAGTATGTTTACATTTATGTAATATTCAGCCACAAATAAGGCTGCACTTCTGGGTTCTAGAGTCATACACGTGCAGACAAGCTCTCAGGCAGAAGTGCCTGGATGTTAAAAGGGTCCTCAAGTGACCCACGTGTGTGCATGCATAGTTACAACATCCACTCTGACTCAGCTAAGCCCTTGCGTGCATGTGTGAGCCCCATCATCTGCGTCATTTGCTTATGTTCTAGCCATGTCAACCCCCCTGTGCGCATGTGCTAGGCAGCTTTTAAAAAGCTGGATGTGTCCCCCCCTCTCTGCACACCGATTCCCCAGGCCTGTACACGACCCCTCTAATAAACTACTAAGCAGATTTGTTGCGTGTTTTGTGGTTCCTTCTCACTTGCCCCAGGTAATTTCAATTTAGCTCATGTGCATTTTGTTTCCTCAGTTAACTCATGAAGAAGAGTCTATTTCCACCCTTCTCACATTGTGTAGTAATATGGTATGCAGACTCAGTAAATATTCTGTGAGTAAATGAACCAACTGCTAAATTGATTAAATTTTATAAATACAACGTCCATATCCTGCCAGCATGTTTATGCATTTGAGTAATAAATATGCCTTGTATATGTTACAGTTGTGTAGTTTGGTCTTCTTGTGGGACTCCTAACAGTGGGAGCAAGGGCTGTCTCTGACTCTGGTGCCTGCTTTGGGGACCCTTTCCTCTGACTGGGTTGCCTTGTCTAGTCTTAATAGAAGAGGAGGTGCCTAATCTCTCTGTAATTTGATATACCATGGCTGGTTGATTTCCCTGAGATGCCTGCCCTTTTCTGAAAAGAAACAGAGGAGAAAGAGTGGATGGGGTTGGAGGGAGGTGGGGGGGGGAGCTGTGAGAAGAGGAAGGAAACTGTGATTGGGGTGTAAAAACTTAGATCTAATCTACATGGGAAGTAGAAAAAGACAAGATTTCCTGAGTAAATTGGGAGCATGGGGACCTTGGGAGAGGGTTGAAGGGGAGAGGAGAGGCAGGGAAGGGAGCAGAAAAAATTGTAGAGCACAATAAAAATCAATTAAAAAAAACAACAAGAACAAAATTAAATAAAAACAAAAATAAAATATGCTTTGCGTCTGGAAGCGGTTCTGGTCTCCTACTTTTGGAATTCTCAGAGCCTCTGCCCTCCGCTGTCATTATTTCAGCATTTTGCATTTTGGTGATTATATGATAACTTTATAATCAGTTTGAAATGCTGACTCAGAGACAACGTCAAAACCTCTTTCTTTCTTTCTCTTTCTTTCTTTCTTTCTTTCTCTCTTTCTTTCTTTCTTTCTTTCTTTTTCCCCTTTATATTTTATATTTTTCTTATACTTTTAAGAATGAACTTTATTTATTTTACATCCTGACTACAGTTTCTTCCATTTCCTTCTCTGTCTCTGTCTCTGTCCCCCACAATCCACCCCTGCTATGTTTAAGTTCGGAAAGGGCAGGCCTCCCATGGTATTGACAAAGCATGGCATATCAAGTTGCCGTAAGCCCAAGCACCTCCCTATGTATTAAGGCTGGGCAAGGCAATCCAGTATGAGGAATAGATTCCCAAGAGCCAGCCAAAGTGACAGGGACAGCAGAAACCAAGGTAAAGGCATTTTTTGATACAAAGCTAGACACGGGTTATAATAGTCTTAATAGACATTTACCTTTCCAGAATGCTCTTGACTTGCACCTTTTCTCCAGAGCAATTACTAACAGTGCCATCTCTTCATCCCAAAAGTTTCCACCATTGAATTATAAATTATATATTGATTCTAGTAAGTGTACCTCTGCACCCACACTCTTTGGCAAATCATAGGAGCCCTTCTGAGACCTCCATACCTCCACCCACGCAAGCCTTGCCCCTCTACCCTATTTTCTTGTTGTGCTTAGATATGTGCAGATTTTAAGAGCAGAATATGTGCTTCCCCCATTGTCGTCATTGCACGTGCTCTGTACATGTCCCCTTCTTCTCGCAGGTCACTTCCATATCACCAGCAAAGTTCACAGCAGGCTCTACGTCATTAAATCCTTTTCTGACCTGAACTTAGGTCAAGTGTTCCTTTTTGAAATATTATATCTCTTCCTGTTTCCACTAATACTACAAAAAACTAAGAATGTTCATTGAAAGAAGAATAAGCAAGAAGGCAAGCAGACAAAAGAAGGAAGGAAGGAAGAGAGGGAGGGTGGGAGGCAGGGAAGGGGGAGGGAACTGGAGGGGAAGGAAGAGGAAAATAAAATTTGTTTCACACATTCACATGTCAGAAGTACTTAAAAATGTTGACTATCACCCACATATAATCTTTTTTCCAATGTGACTACCATATTCATTATAAAGATTTTCAAGAGTTTTTGTTGCTTTTTTGGGGAGCTATGAGAGTTGAAGGATCTGTGTAGCCCTGACTGTCCTGGAACTCACATTGCAGAGGAGGCTGGCATTGAATTCATAGAGATCCACCACCTTCTTTGCTGCTGGGATTAATGGTGTGTGCCATCACTGCTAGACATAGTTTTTATTAATTTCTAGCCTGCAATATATATTTTATGATCAAGATTTTGTCTTGTTCTCGGACTCATGTAATTGATAGTTTGGTTCTATTCATTTTACGAATAAAGACTCAAAGTTCCTCCACAACCTTCTAGCTGTGTTTAAGCAATATTTTTCATCATTGTTGAATTAAAATCCGGCTGTGTCTAAGATACAGCTATGAACTGCTACTCATAACTATAGCTATTGCACTATTGCAGTCCAAGCTGTTTCCAAGCTGCAGCTTTTTGGTTTGTGCTGTCACGGCATACACACACACACACACACACACACACACACACACTCACACACACACACACACTCACACTTCACCTGGAGACTCTTTGGTTGCAGCTAATTTCCAATGCATGATTAAATTAGCTGTAGGTATGTGTATTGCATGCTAGAGGCATATGACATCGGAGAGAAACCTGAGCCTGCCTGTGTGCTATCAGCAGAAACTGAGAAGAAAGGTAATGGAACCCGGTTTTCCAGGAGGGTGTGCTGATGGTTTCTCATTTCCCCTCCTCTTCCAGCTCTCCCCTGCCTTTCTCTGCCCTGCTCCCTCCCTGAGAGATTGAGGCAAGTGGATTTCCTGTACCTCATTCCCTACTCAAGGCTTGAATCCCGGCAGCCCAGGCAGAGGCTCTCTGGGAGGAGAGACCATAGAGATTTTTCTTCTTTCTCCTTCTCTGTTTCCTTTTTGTCCTCTGCCTGGCTGTGACTCTCTGGAGAGCAGCTGGGCCTGCAGCCCCCTTGCCTGGAGTTTCACCCCTCACTAGTTTCTCTTCCTGTTCATTTGGTTTTAAGTGGGAATGCTGTTTACTTCTCCTTCTTTTCTTTGGATGCCCCTTCATTAAATTCTCTTTGTTTGAATTGGGGGATGAATTCTGTCTCCTGATGGGATCTTAATGGAGGGAGACATGATGTCTTCATATTTGGTATTTTCAAAGTTTCCATTACCCAAAGTATATTAGGTGAGAGTCAAACTGGCAGCAAATAATAAAACACCTCGCTCAAAAAACTTAAATGAGAGCTAGAGGTATAGACTGTGGTGTAGCATTTGCTAAAATGCATGAATCTCTGGATTCAATTCTTAATAATGCAAAACATTAAAAGTTTAGTAAAACCTAAGTTAATTAGGTTTTATTAATTCTGCATAACAAGAAGTCTTGAAATAGGTGGTCACCGATAACTTTTAGGCTTTACTGTTGTAGGCTCTGACATTCCCCTGACTCACCTAACCCTTTTATTAGGGTCATGTGCTGATGGAAAAGGGCCACAGCTGTGTTTGTCCTTACTGAAAGCTTAATGTTCCCAAGGTGCTCTCGGCTGACTGATACCAGCATCTCTGTTTTCTTTTGTTTGAGTTGTGCCCTTCAAAAAATACAAATGTTGAGGGGGCTGGAGAGATGGAGAGAATCGTTTGAACACTGGCTGCTCTTCTAGAGGCTCAGCTCAACTCCCAGCACCCACATGGCAGCTAACAGCCATCACTCCAGTTTTAGGAGATCAGGCGCCCTCTTTGGGCCTCTGATGGTACTGCATATAAGCAGTACACAAAGTCTGTGTAGGGAGACAGAACACTCATACACCCCCCAAAAACGTAGATGTTTGTTTGTGAAGGTGACAATAGACAGTTATTCAAACAGAAAGATGGGAAATTATGCTAATGAATAGAAAAGATCAAATAATTTAGTGGGAAACAATGAGAATTTACACTTTAATGGTGACAAACAGCCACAACCAGTATGTGCTAAGGGAACCTACTGTGTTTTCATAGCACTGAGATCCAAAGGAGAGACCGGAAAAGAATTTTATCATCATTTTCAGCATTCCATTTTTTATAGCAAAAACTACATACTGAAATTTATTCTTGGCATTTGACCAATGTTTCTTGGCATGCTAAAGTTTGGAACTAAAAAAAAAGAAAAAGAAAATTAAATAAAAGGGAAAAACTTGTTACATTTGCATCCTTCGGGAGCAGATTTCTTCTTCCTGGGGCTTTCACGTCCTCAGAAGTATCCTATTATCTGATGATAGAAAAGATAAATGAGGCTTAGCCAAAACCAAAACCTACAAATGAGGTATAATACGTTTCCTTTACCTACTCTGGTTTCCTGTGGTCACACTGTTAACAGTTAACGGTCTTGATCAGGTTCATTTTCTCCACCAGTTAAAGAATTAAAAGGCAGGGAAATCTCAAATTCTGCACAGGGCGTCAGAGAAAATCTCAGACACAGCAGACAGAATCAGCCACTGAATAAAGGCTTTTATTGGGGCTGAAGAAACACAGTGAGGCACACAGAGAAAGACCCTCTGTGGAGCAGTGTTTTAAGGGTCTCTGAGGTTCTTCCTCCATTAATTTATGCGAAGTCAGTTTGAACAAAGACAGGGAGTAAATCAGTCTTGATCTAGCCATGAACCCCTCACACTGATCCACAGGCAGGGGTGTAGTGGTATTTCAATTTTGTCTTACTAAATAAAGCTGGCCTGAAGATCTGAGAGTAAAACAGCCCCACTGGTCAGCCTTACAGACCAGGTGTTGGTTACATGAACCTTTAATCTCCGTAGCCACACTAGTTGCCATAGAAACCGGGCAGTGTATGCCTTTAATCCCAGTGATACACGCCTTTAATTCCAGCCCTAGAGAGGATTATAAAACGGGAGGAGACAGCTCTCAGTCACAGTCTCCTTCTGAGATTTCTGGAGTCAGGATCACCATTTTCGGACTGAGGTCTAGATAAGAGCCAGCGGCTGCTTTTCAGAACTTTAGGTTGAAACCCAATTTCTCTCTCTGAATTTTTATTAACTGTGCTGTACAAGGGACCTGTACTGGTAGAAAAAAAAAGAATGAGCCTTTAGGTCTTTGTCTTTCATCAGAAGTATAAGGAAGAAGCAGGAAGTTTGCTGGTTTTTCTATCTGTTCCTGGCCCCTCTTTCTGTCTCTCTGCCTGTTAGGGGTCTGTCTAACTCCTAATCCCTTGTTACTGTCATTACACATCTCAGGATAGAAGTATTGAGAACATTGGTCCTGATGTTGCCCCACAAACAGTTCTTTGCACATCAGCATCCATTGTGCTGGGAATATCTTCAACACAACCTACTGAAGCTCCAATCCATTGTCTGGCCCATTGTGCTTCTGAAGGACAGGCACTGACTGGGGACTAGCCAAAACCTAGTGCCCTGAAGGGAGCTCTGGAGGGCAAAGTCAGAGAGGCATCCCTTTCTGCAAGAACGGGATGCTAAAATCCAGCCCGCAACGCACACCGCAGTACCTAGAGCAGCCTTTCCAGCTTGCACAGATACTGACGCATGCCCTTCTGAGACTGAGTTCCTAGCTAACACACTTCTGAGTTTGTTCACTTGAAAAGAGAGCTTATATCAAAAGGGGTATTGGCAGTCCCACATCCTGCTTACAGTGTTCCCTGCCTCCTGCAGGGAAATCAGACAGTCTGGCTACAGACTTGTTCTGGAAGATCTCCTCCATCTTCAGAAGATGTAAGAAGAGTCCCCTATTTCTGTCACATGGGCCTGACCTCCTCTCTTCGGAGATCCTTCAACTTTGACTGTGTCTGGTGCTGAGACTGGAACTCCCCTCAGAGCCCAAACCCTGCTTCTGTTTGTCTGTCCAAGGTGTTGAATAAATCTGCTCTCTAGGAACACTCTCTACCTCAATGAAAACAGATCTCATCTATCTAAGCTACAACTTTTCACAAAGGAGATCAACTCTAGATAAAACAATGCCAATTCAAAGGCCAGGGGAAGCAGAGACAAGCTGGCAACAAAGAGGTAGGGAGGAGATCAGAGAGAGAGACTGTTGAGTCCCAAGTAATTGCTAAAAGGAATCCGAGAGCCACTACTAAGGTTATGTAGGCAAGTACATTATGATGATAAAATTACAGCGTAACCACTGAAAGAGAGAGGGTAACTAGGAGACTGTGTGTGTGCGTGTGTGTGTGTGTGTGTGTGTGTGTGTGTGAGAGAGAGAGAGAGAGAGAACTTCCCCATGTTCAGTCATGCGGAATAGAGAGTAAAGCAGACCTGCCTTAAACCATCTGCTTCAGTCCCCTCAGGACTCAAGATCGCAGGGGAACCAGGAGAGAAGAGCAGCAGTACTGCTGGTGTGCTCTCAAAAGCAACAAAACCCTAGAAGCACAGACTTTAAGCAACGAACTTTTAAAACTAATTATTATTTTGTCTCCGCACAACTAGAAAAAATGAATATTTAGGTGTGCATTGTGAGCTGCTGACCCGGTGTATAATTTTTAGAAGGTGAAAAGCTAAGAGCAAAGCAACCTGATTTATACTAAAGTGAGGATTTTAGACGTTAAAATTAAACTGTACAATTTGTGTAGACTTTTGCTCACTGTTACAGCTACCTGAGAAAAACGTTTGAAAGAGGGACATTCATTTCGGCTCCTGGGTTCAGGCCTTCCAGCCCACGGTAGGCTGGCTCCATTGCTTTGGGTCTGTGATGAGGCAGAAGCATATGGTGAAGGCTGTGCAGCAAAGAAGCTGAGAAACTGATCAAATCCACTGGCAAAGTTTACCCTTGCAAGGGATGCTCCTGGTAACTACTTCCTCCAAGTAGGCCTACCTCCTAAGTTTCACAGTGTCTTAGAGCCCACTGTCAAGTGAGGAATCTGTTAAAGGATTGACTCATTAAGCCCAAGCCTCATGATCTGACCACCCCTCCATAGTGACACTAGCAGGGGACACTGAGCCTTGAACTTGAGCCTTCTGTGGGAAGCATGGTTTAATTGACTACAGTGGACTTTTGTTTGAATGGCCACTGTCCAATTCTAATAGGGTTCTGTGGGTCCCAGATTGAGGGGGGTTTCACAAAGAAACTTCCCACAACTGTTTATCAACTTCTAGGACAAGTTCAAGGTCTAGTCAGCTAAGCTCTGCCATAGAAGTGGGTGGTTGATAGCAAACGCCCATCTCTCTTACTTTGCTGTGTGAGTGCATCATTTCTGCTACACTTTTCAATCTGCTCCCCAAGTGCATAAAGAATTCTGCCTCAGTTTACTCCACTGTCAACCCTGAAGCTAACAAGTCACTGTTAGCTTTGCTCAGTTTCTTTTGACATATGCACACATGGTTATCCATATTGTCTCTTTAATCCTGAGGTAAAACTGTATGAGGGTCTCTTAGAGAAACACTGACAACTTTGCACATAAACTTTAGTCTCTCATGCAGGTAGGAGTTAGTGAGTGGGTAGGAAATGGACGATTGCCTTTGATATTAAGAAGCTCTGAGGCTGAAGAACTGTCTAAATACCAGATTAGAGCCTCGCAGTGCTCATATTTCTTTGTTGATAGCTATATTACAGGAATTGTTCATTAGCAAACCATTTGCAGTTCTCAAGATTAGATTTCACGCTTCAAATCATGTTCTTTAAATGCAACACTCTTTCATAATCATGTTTATAATCTACACACCAATCTCCAACTTTTGATGTAATCAAAGATTCACTTCTCAGAAAATCGTAGCCTCTCCAATATTTCTGTAACTTAAGAGTCTTCTAGTTGGAATGGAGCACTGAGCTTGGAGCGATGGCTTCTGAGAAGAGGCACAAGCTCTACTGTTTTGTATTTAAGTGACCTTGGGAAACAAATCAAATACTTGCAAGTTTTAGTTCCCTCACTCTAAAACAAGAATTTGCACCTTCCTTAGCTCATAGAGTTGTGAATTAGGTGAGAAAATACAACTGAAAGGTCCCAGCACATGCTGGGAGCTCAACAAATACTTGCTACCCTTTCCTAGAGCAATCTCATTGTCTTCACCCTCACCTCCCAAGTGTGTAAAGCCATTGCAGTGCCGAGGTCCATGCTCAGACAGGACAGTTCAGAGCTGCAAAGTAACTCGAGCAGTTATGTTTTCTATGGGAACAAATCCACACTTCCTTCAGTAATGGTTCACGTTCATTAGCTGCTTAAGATAATGGTAACACTTAGCAAAGTTGCTCCAAAGGGCAATAGTAGGTATTCTTTTTTTTTTTTCATGTTTTTTTTTTATATTTAAAAATTTCCATCTCCTTCCCTCCTCCTCCCCCCTCCCTCCCCTCCTCCTCCCCCTTCCCTCCCCTCCCCTCCCCTCCACCCATACCTCCCCTCCCTACTTCTCAAGGCCAAGGAGCCATCAGGGTTCCCCACTCTATGCTAAGACCAATGTCCTCCCAACTCCCCCCAGTATTCTTAAGGAAGAAAGCAAATGTCACCCTGAGAATCACCTACTGCCGCGCACTGCGCCCCCTGTGTCTGCGTTCAGTGCGCTTTTACCCAGTTCGCGAGATTCGGGCAAGGGGCTGGAGGTTAAAATACAGAGACACACACAGACAGAGAGACAGCAACACGGGTCATCCTTGAATTCCCCAAGAATGCCCCCTTCATTGTGTTCAGGGGCAGATTATACAGATATAGCCATGCCCCAGCCAAACCCACCAGAAACCACTCTCCTGCCATCAGGAACGCCTGAAGGTCTCGTGCTCAGAACAGCTGTAGGCACTTAGATCAGGGGATTACAAGAAATTCAGGATCTGGGGTCTCACTGCTCCCAACAATCTACCTGTCCAATATCTGTTCTTCAGGACTCTCCATCACATCCCCTGTTTCCACCTACCTTAGAGTCTTGTCTTTCAGCTCACATTGTCCCTATATTTCCAGGCCCTGTATTCTTACAGAGGCCTGTGTTTCGGGGGTCCCAACCAGCACCACCTCATAATGCTGCCTTTTTTTGTACCTCCTGCTGCATTCACAGATGACCACACCATCATGACCTGGAAGATTCTTGGGGACATTGAATTCAGACCCTACTTCAGAAGTATGGAATCAGAATCAGGGCTTTAATAAGATTCTGGGTGGTTCCTGTGTATGTCGAAGCTTGAGAAATACATTCCAAGCTGGTTTTCAACTCTTATCATGTATTAGAAACCATTTAGAAACACACACACACACACACATATGTGTGTATATATATATATATATATATATATATATATGTCTATTACCTGCTCATACAGCATATTCTGATTTCATTACCATCATGTGCACACTTACCATTTGGAATTCTTAAAAGTTCCAGGTGATTGCAGTAGACTTCATGTATGAAAGTCTCCTTCTCACCCTGTTATGTTAATTGATGCAATAATGCTTTAAAAATTGCTTCCTTATCCAAGGACACTAACACTGAAACAGTTTTGTCTATCATCTACTTAACAATACTGAAGAGGCTAAACAAATACACTCCAAAGTATTGTGTGCACGATCACAATTGCATGCGAACATACAATTATCTCAAAAGCATAGAATAAAAAAATCCAAATGCACAGGCTCATACTTTGTAACCATATATACTAAACACTTGACCTGCAAACCAACCTAAAGTTCACACATCTCCCATTGTCATTTAAAAATAATAAACATAAGCCTTGTATGAGACCCAGAGGAATTCAATGGAAAGTGAAAGACTCCCTTCTTCAACCACTCTTTTCACAAGGTGCTTAACAATTGCAATTTACCATCATTTCCTTCCAGAAGAAAATGCTCAGCACGAAGATAGCTCCTTTTTATTTATGCAGGCCAGAAGCACACTGCACATGGCTCCCTTTTTATTGCCTTTGCCATTTAATAACCTGACAAATCTTCCCTTTCCCATATATACTTACTCTTTGCAATTACATCTTTTAATTCTGTGTTGACAAAAATTTTCCTTGTGCTAGGTTCTTTTTGATGTACTTTTGATTCTTTGCAAATAGTTGTTGGTTATTTTTCATATCAAAGTGTTAATGAATACTGAACCTGTCTATGTTTGCACATTTTGGAAAGGATGTCTATGAAGCATGTTTTAGGTATATAATTCCTGGAATAAACATCACTGACAATTCTATTTCATATGTTTGCTGACAAATTGATATGAATCTACTCTCTCAGCACCAAACACACTTCTATGCACTGTTGTTCACAGGACCTCAAGATGTCATCAAGCATTTGGTTTAGAACAAAAGGAAGTTCTGTGCATGAGTGGTATGTCAAATTTCTTTATATATGGAAGGAGCAAACATTTTCATTTTGTTTTCACTCTCTCTTTTTGTTTTCTTTCTTTTCCTTTTTGTACAACGTATCCTTTTCTTATTTTAATGTTACAGCCAAATAAACGAGTTTCAGAAATCAGATGATCAGCAATGTGCTATTTCCTCTACACCTGTGTGTCAAGAAAGAACACTAAAATGTAGGGCAGAGATGAGAGCCATTGGCAGGTCTCAGCCCACCCCACATGGGAAAGGATGGAGGGTCCCACCTGGACAGAGCCGTTTCCTTCTGCCCTCTGATCACTGGCTGAGGACAGGAAGGGTCTGCAGCAGATGCTCCAGAAGGCTGGCTGTGAGGAGGAGGGACTTCTGAAGCCCAATTCTGTTGTCTTTGAGCCAATGGCAGCATCTGTTCCTACCTCAGGGATGATACGGCCTTCACAAGAAACAGGGTCATCTGACCAGAAAAAGCTCAAAAATAGAAAAGGACCAATTATCATCTAAAATTTCTAGGACAAAATCTAAAGAACTGTGTCCAAATTCACTTCTAAGCTAGACGCAGGTCTTAGAAATCTGATTCATCATTTAACAATGGTTGGCAAATGATTATTTTCAACCCTGAGGTCCTTCCCAAGGAGAAAGAAGACTCCTTTAAAAATCTGTCTAGTTTGTCACCTGTCAATCAGGAATATTGGTAATGACTTTTCAAAAAGTGATTAGGAATTACTAAGCAAAAGATGAAATACAAGTCTAAATCTAAAAACATCATTCCTTAAAAGGATACTGACCTGAAAAGTAATTAGATAGAAAGATATCACAAGACGGAGTTGCCCGCAAAAGCACGGTGTGGAAGATACTGTTCCACATATAACAGCTTGCCCCTTGTCAACGCACCGTCCAATTCCTGTTGTATGGAAGTGTGCCCACCATGAGCAGCGATATAATCCAAGCGAGTTAGCTCACACAAATCTCCATAACAGACGAGGGCGGAGGTTACGCACTTCTGTGACCCTGAAGAAGTAATTTAAAGAAAGAAAACAAAGAGAGTTTGTTCCTGAGAGAATGCCCTCTTTTCCCTTTAAAATGCTTAATCTATTTATTCACTTATTTAGAATAAATAATTCTGAGGACTCTCAGAGTTCTCAGAGGTGCTGTGCATATAGTCATCATCAGTAGTGTCAGGACTCAAGTTTATGACATTGGGGGCACAAGACCGTGATCCTGATGGCGGCATCCCTTAAGAATAGTGGTTCTCAACCTGTGGGTTGCGACCCCATTAAGGGTCAAATGATCCTTCTATGGGGGTTGCGTATCAGATATCCAGCATATCCGATATTTGCATTACACTAGTGAAATTTCATAACAGTAGTGAAATTATAGTTAGGAAGTAGCAATGAAAATAATTTTATGGTGGGGGGGGTCACCATAGCATGAGGAACTGTACTAAAGGGTCACAGCATTAGCAAGGTTGAGAACCCCTGCCTTAGAGGATGAGACACACTGTGCAGGTGACTTCGTAATCACAGAACTTGTCAACAGGCAGTGGAACAGGATCCAACGTTAATGTGGTACCTGGGGAGGCAGCTCACCTGTGGGACATAAGAACATGAGGAAGGCAACCAGCATCAATTACTGTTACGGACAAGACCACTGTAATTCAGGCAAGAAAGGAATAAGGAAAGAGGATGGATGCCATATGACAATGGACAAGATTTGCTGATAAACGCTCCCGTTATTTATCCAGGAGCCTGGGACCGCGGGAAGGTGAGATCCTGCACTGCAAACATAAACCAGTGAAATAAAAGCTATTACTTATTATCACGCCACCAGGGCTCACTAAGGGAAAGACTGTGCATGAATATACTTATTTACAACTAAAACACAAAATAAAATTCCAAGAAATATGGCCGGTATGATGGAAAGCCTAAATATTTTAAGAATTTAGGAAAATGTTATATAGCACGGAAGAAAAGTATACTAAATTATATATACTATTCAGACATATTGGCTTAAAATATATATGTGGAGATATAGAGAATATGTCAAAACACTGGTGCTATGACAGAATTATGCCGCTTGCTGTGGTATTTGCTGCAACGTTTGAATAATGAAAACGATAACACAAACATACTTAGCATAGCATACTAGGCCACAGAACAGACACATAAAAACCTTGTGATTAGTGTTCTCACACACACACCTTTTGCTCATTGGTCACATCATTACTTTATGCACAATGATGTAAGGTTACTACTCAAAGTGGCTGTAAACACTGTACCCATTAGTGCTTTAAAAAAGGCCTGCACACTGTCCAAACATCTGTCAAGGAGGATCCTTTCCAGATGAGAGTGTGAAGAGATGTTTAAGGGTTTAACGCTAATTTTCTCCTCTTCCTCCATCTTCTCTACTTCTTTTAATCAAGAAATTAAATTATGTAATGCTAGCCATTAGAGAGTATCTGCACTTTAATACTTCACAGACACTTATTGTGCCAGGGCATTTCCTTAGGTGACACTATATTCTTGAAGGCAACTCTGAGTCTCGTGCAGCCCATGAGATGTCCCAGACCACGTGGACATATAGGTCATAGAGCGTTTCGCCCTAAGTTGACACTAGAAAATGAACCCTATGGGACTAGATATTCTTCCCTCAACATCTCTATCTCCGGGAATAAAACAGCTGCCCAGTATCAAATAGGCAATTACAAGTGTTCAATGCTGACCAGATACTATTAACCCTGGGTCAATTATCTTAATGCTAGCTTATTTTACAAAGTAATTAAAAGAAGACTTGTGAACTCCTCTCGCTGACCCAAATTCAGTAATTTTAAAACATGATGGTGTAATTTTGATGTCTATCAAAGTGAAAGCACTCGCAATTCACACTTCTTCCCATGCCCACACCAGAGGAAGGGGAAAGAAATGTATCTGGGATCCAGGAGACTCAAGCCCTTTAGAATTTTCTGTCCAAATCCCGAGTGTGCCACGGACAAGGAGGACTTTGGAAAGCATGTGATAGAGGAGCATTTCTGTGGCTCAGATGTTGGTCCTCGGGCTCGTGTTTACTCAGAGAGCACCGCCTACTGACTTCAAGTCTTGCTTAGCATCTTAGCTATATTCTTCTCTAGCGCTGGGATTAAAAACATGCACCATTACTGCCAGGTTTCTATGGCAAACTGGTGTGGCTACTGGGATTAAAGGTGTGTGTCACCACTGTCGGGTCTGTAAGGCTGGCCAGTGAGGCTGTTTTACTCTCTGAGCTTCAGGCCAGCTTTACTTGGTAAAATACAAATGAAGTATCACTCCATTTTGTGTTCTAGCTTTCATGGTAACTATTTGGGCTTTTATCAGTTTCATTTTCCTATTCAAGCATTGCATAGCATCGGAAAGCCTATTGTGCAGAGGAGCAAAGCCTGTGCTTTGTTTGGAAACATTAACGCCTTTCCATTACCACACATTAGAAAACAACAAGAAGCAAAAAGTGAAAGTTTCTTATTGTCAAAGGCAACTTCAGACGAGGGCTGTGTTTGGTTGTGGATTTGCACATTTCTTTGTCAAGCCCCAACACTGACTCGACGCTAAGGAACAGCAGGCTTACCAAGGCCACTGCAACTTCTCTGGCTTTTTAATCTGCTCACTGTTGTAGTGTGGAGCTGTGGGCTGCGTTCCCACCGCCCGGCTCCTAGCCACCGGCTAGCTTATGCCCCGAAATAATTACACGGAAACTGTATTCTTTTAAACACTGCCTGGCCCATTATTTTCAGCCTCTTATTCACATCTTGACTAACCCATATCTAATAATATATGTAACACCATGAGCGGTGTCTTACCGGGAAGTTTCTAGCGTATGTCCATCTTGGGCTGGAGCTTCATCGCATCTGGCATCTCTCTGAGGAGAGGCATGGTGGTCTGACTAACTTAGGAGATGCGTGGCATCTGACTGAGCCATCTGCCTCACTTCCTTCTTCCTGTTCTGTCTACTCCGCCCACCTAAGGGCTGGCCAATCAAATGGGCCAGGCAGTTTCTTTATTAGCCAATGGGAGTCCTCCATCACACTGTAATGTTAGAAACAAGGAACTATGTAACATGATGTAAAAAAAAAAATTAGAGAAGCATTTCTTCTGAAGATTTCCTGAGCTGTAAGTGGAAAAGAGATGTCCATCTCCTGGAGATATTGCTTGGTTGGAAGCGTCACCCCAGCCCGCTGGCACCCTGTATCCAAAGAGTCTGGAATGTTTGGATGGAACTTTCTACCCCAAGCCCCCTCCCCTGAGAGTTGCCTCAGTCCATACCCCACCTCCAAGAAAGACTGCCAAATGGTGACCCCTCCCCAGAGAGGGTCAAGACTACTCCCACGGGCTATTTAAACTGCTCCCTAGAGAACATACATGTGGTCTTCCTGGTTCTCCTTTCCCCTCTCCATGGTTTCCTGATCTTTCTTCCCAGGGCACAGGGGAGGGGGAGGTGCCCCAGGGAGCACTGGCATCCATTAAACCTGGGCTTTTTCTAATTTGGTTTGATTTGGTCTGATTTGGATTATTGCATTGGCAGAGAGGCTTATCGAGCCGCAAAAAACTAATGGGATGTTGAGGGAATCAATAATTAAGACAATAAATATTTATATAATATTTAATTATTGAAGTTATGTGAAGAAGGAGGAAAAAATGAAAGGAGGAAAGGAGCGTGGGAAGAAGGGAGGTAGAAAGGAAGGGAGGGAGGGAGGGAGGGAGGGAGGGGGAAGGGAAGAGAAAAGGAAGGAAGGAAAGAAGGAAGGAAGGAAGGAGGGAGGGAGGGAGGGAGGGAGGGAAGGAGGGAAGGAAGGAAGGAGGGAGGGAGGGAGGGAGGGTGAAGGGAGGAGAAAAGGAAGGAAGGAGGGAGGGAGGGAGGGAGGGAGGGAGGGAGGGTGAAGGGAGGAGAAAAGGAAGGAAGGAAGGAAGGAAGGAGGGAGGGAGGGAGGGAGGGAGGGAGAGAAAGAAGGAAGGAAGGAAGGAAGGAAGGAAGGAAGGAAGGAAGGACAAATTTAAAGGTCATTCCATCTTTGTCTTCCCTAGCATACCCACTCCTTGGGGAGCATTGGCCAATGCTCTCCTTCTCTGTGTCACTCTGCTTAGTGACACTGACCCTCACCTTGGTTCTCCCCCACGAACCGTTCCCCCCCCCCCCCGCCCCAGGCAGTCCCTGTCTCCTAGCAGCTTTTGGAAATATGCTTTAAATTAATCCAGCCAGTTAGTTTTAATGGACTTGAAATTTGTTCTCAAATGTGAATCGCTATCACGTTGGCAACAATTCACAAAGGAAAGGAATTTGATCAGCAAAACATCATGGTACACGCGACGGACGTCCAAGCTTATAATGCTCAAGAAATTCACACACACGCTTCCATCTGGACAGTGAACAGTCAGCCAAAGGGGTCATTTACACATGATTTGCAGAATGGATGCCGAAAGATGCATTGCAAGCATTTGAACCCAGCAACACCCTGTAAAACGGGAAGTGTACGAGCACAGCTGAAGTACATACGCGAACCACTTTCCCCGTAGCCTTCACCTCCGTCGCCCTTCGCAGATGGACTTCAGAGAACCGGCTTTGCAAAGTTTGGCCTACCCGTTCTGACAGTTGGAAGGAGAGGAATTTATTTGCATAGCATCCTCTATGCAAACCATATATCCATTCCCCAAATGTTCCCTTGAATTAAATAAGGCAGGAATGTAGACTGAATAAATTAAAGAAAATCATAGCATGCAAATTTCATGGAAGGAATTAATTAAAACCTGCATAGCCATTTGGCCAGGAAGAAAAAAGGGGGAAGAAACTAATAAGTCTACTCAGGCCAGGGGAAAAAATACTTTACATGATATTTTTGGAAAATGGAATGTTGGAAATGATAGGAAGGAGTTGAAAAGTATCATTATGAGAGGGGTTGTAGGTGATATCACTTAAAAGAGATTAAGCAATATTGAGAATTAAATGGGTCTTTAATGTTCTGTAAGTCTGGGCTTACACATAGAGCAAGATTTGCTTCTAAGAAATTATCATAAATTGCATTTGGTAAGACACAGTTGTACTGCCGCATGATGGGAGGAATCTGAATGAAGGGACTCTTAAGTCTCCTGTGATAAATTCAACTTCTTTTCAGAAGCATAATCATAATAACGAAATAGAAAAGAATGTGTTACACAACTTGATGCACTCTGCCTTAATTCCCATGGGTGATGTCAAAAATCACTGCATATTCCTCCAAAATACTGTGAGAATTTTCACTGTTAAGATAGCTCAAAAAATCAGCTTTGTGGGATTATTAAATTTTCAGATGATGCTGTCTACATGAAGCCTAGATAGTTTCCTTTTAAACGCTGAGCACTGCATAAGCTAAGGGCTCTTTGGTAGAGGCTTTCTAGTGTCCAGCTGACAATAGGCCACTGTGAGAAGAGGTTTGGAAACTTCTTAGAAAGCACAGACAACAGAGAAGAGGCCTCATATGACATTTGCATTAGCTCCTAAGAGAGGACCAGCACTAGGACATACAAAAGGACTTTTTTGAGCCAAGGAAGTATGTAAAGAAACAGAAGCCCAGAGGCTTCTGTCTAGTCACCTCTCAATTTCTGGCAATGCCTAAGCATGAGGATTGAGAAAGGGGTGGGGAATGGAGCGCGGAAGGATCTCGTCCGTTGCAGGGAGGCAGGGAGACAGTGGCGACATGCCAGGCAAAGTACCAAAGTCCAGGGGATGGGGTAGGGTCGGTGATGAACTGGAGAATGAAGATTCTTTCTTAAGGGACACACCCCCTGACCAGCTCATTGTGTTACATTGTGAGATAACGCATTTAACCACTTAGATCTATAAACCGGCCAGGCAATGCTGCGTTACTGCTATTGATACAACACATCGTCTTGTAGCTTCTTAAAATGACAAAAGCATCTTTTACACGAGTCACAATCAATTTCACTATGTCTTTTCCAAAAATTATTCTGTAGAGTAGGCTCCAAATTTCCATGTGGATAACGGAATCTTTGTTAACAAATTCTATTTCTTGCTACCAATGTTAGCCATATAGCATCAGAATCTTAGGATACAGGAGTCTGCCTTTTCAAAACCCTTGAGTTTTCCCACAACAGTAGCCTATTAGACACATAGTAATGACATCTTATTTAAAGAATATACAGTTTGTGGTGCTGGAGGTATGACTCGGCCAGTAAGAACACTGGCTGCTCTTCCAAGAGACCTGGGTTCAATTCCTAGCACCCAAATGACTGTTCACATCCTGTCTGTACATCCAATCACAAGGGATTCAGGGCCATTGTTCTCCATGGGACTCCAGGTATGCACATGGTGCATGGACATAAACATAGACATTCACATAAAATAAAATTGAAATTAAAAAATACAGTGTGAATGAAAAAAATCATCTTTTCTTTCATTACTTATACTATTCATGACTTGAATCAAAGTTTAGTAAAAATCTAGAAAGTTGGGATAATAATGCTATTAAGTTATAGCCAACTTTATCATGGGATAAAGTTATCATTTGGTCTCAATCAGACTTTCTTTAGATTAGCAGGTATGTGCTAATGGGAATTCTGCAACTAACAGTCAAACATTTCAGAACATTAAACATTGTGATTTAGTTCTGGCTCACAGGCCACCTACCTTGGCCTCCAGAGAAGCTGCTCACAGTCACCAGATATAAATAAAACACCACCATTCTGCATCTTCTTCTCATTCTGTGGTCTTACCTGGCAGGAATTTTTCATGTGTCAAAACCTGGGCTTGCTCCCTGCAAAGTCCTTCCCTGTATACAACTCCAAATTCATTTTTTCCAGACATGACCCAAATGACTCCTCTTCACAATTAGTTAATAAGGGTGCAGCAATACCCTTCACTAATTATATACATTAGACCTTGAGGTATAGAGAATAGTCGGTCTAAATGGTAACTGTATTGGCCCTTCATAGATGCCTGACAAAAACTCAAGTTTGAACGGTTTCGCGAGGATTGCCAAAGCAGGGGTACTTGAGCAATTAAGCCACAGACAATCAGCTCAGACTAACCATGGCTGAGTTCATTAACAGTTAAGTGGAATTCTATATTTAAAAAAAAACTCTAAATCTATTCAATTACTACATGGAACATTCTGTATTCCATTGTCTTATTTGGTGAGATCTAATCTATTGTAAGATCAAGATCATTCACAATAAAGAAGATCTTGTAGCACAGTTGGAGCAGTATAGGACAAGATCTTTATTAGAAATTATGTCATGAATTTGAGAAGACGACATACCATAAAGAACATAGATCCTGTAGTCAAATGAGCCTAGGCTCAAACTACACAATTGAAAAGTTTGTTTCATTGTCAAAAGCCTCCAGTAGTTAATATATAAAATAGAAATTATTCATTAGGACTAAATTAGATAATTAAACATGGAGGAAAATACCCAGTTTCTTGACCAAGCCATAACCATCACACATCCTTCGCTGCTGTCGTTCACATGTTGAACTGACCTGTTGAACTAGGGACAAGCCCTTTCCATTATAAAACCCTGGACAAACTGAGGCATGAAAGAAAGATGCATCAGGTGATTGAGCCCAGATTTACAAAAGACCTTCGCAGAGGAATTAAATTTGCTGAGATATTTGGTATTAAAATACAGCTTGTGAACGATTAGTTGGCAAGCCCGCTTGCAGTGTAAAAAGCCTATTTCTGAGAAACTTTGAATGTTTACAGCCACATGCCAGTCAACCCATGTTTAGGCCACGTGAATACAGAAAGAGTACCAAGTCTGAGAAGTAGACACACAAGAGGCTCACGCAGGACCCCAGAACCTCTCTCGGGACCCGTTTAGGAATCAGAATCCGGCCCTGGCTTTTTAGTCACATAAACTTGAGCATAGTGTGCCAAGAGTTAACTGGTCCTTTAGAAACTGATTAACAGCAACAGAATTCTCAAGAGACAGAGGACAGCACAGAGAGTAATGGGTTTGTTAATTCACCGTGGAAGAATAAGCGCATACAGCTGGCCCGGTGCCTTCTTACCCCGGTGTTATAAGCCAGGTGAAGGGTGGTTTGAAAAAAGATGTATCATCAGAAGATGATTCAGAAACAGAGAACCAGAGCAAAGAAATAGCAGGGCATGTTTTAGCAACATTCTAGCAAAGACCCAGCAAACTAATAGTCTCTCCAGGTGCCTCCAACCTGCACGTTTTCTAATGGTCAGGGCTGTGCCCGTTAGATAAAGTGTCTCTATCTGGTATGAAATTTCTCCTCTTTCTAGACTCAGATAAGACTCCTCTTTTGTCAATCCAAATGTGCACACTGAAGATAACTCAGTAAGCGCTCTCTCTACTCTCTCTAGTTAGAGTCAGGTCCCTTTAGGGACGTGTGGCCACTGCTCATAACTCAGTCGTTTATCTTGATACTAATTTGAAAGCTATATAGTTATGTTGGTGATGATTGAGGTCTTGGATACTGGGTGCTGAGTCTGATGAACTGTCCTCCGGTGGGGGTGGGGACTTTATCTAGCTATGAGCGCTGAAGGCGGCACCTTATCACGACTCCTATGGGAACGACAGCCCAGTGCTTGCTGGTCCAGTGGGCCACATAAAGTGTGCTCCTTTTATGCGGCACAAAGGCTAGCAAGTCTGGCTGAGCCAACCTCACAGTAAATGCTGTGGTCGCTTCTCAAGGGCGCATGTTGTTATGGGTCACCCCTTCACCTGAAGTATTATAGAAATATTCAAATGTGCTGCAGCACGTTAAACATGTCCACACCTGTCAAACCACTTAAGTAATAATGAGAGTCTATGACCTTAGGACAAACATGATGTCAATTCCAACGACCTCATGCTATAATTAACGTCTCATAAATAGAGTCTCTTTGAAATGACCCTTCCTAAAGCCCTTAAACTAGTTGCCCATATGCCCTAGCTGAATTATTCACGGCACTAAGTCTATATAATTAAAGAATTTTAAAGACTAGAATTTATTTCATCTTTGTTACAACAAGAAAGATTCCATTCCTAATAAAATCTTAATTTAAAAAGAAACTTATTGTCTCTATTAATAGGCGAAGATATACAATATTGTATCAAAATGACTATTTTTTGGATTATGAATACAGGTCAAAAAAGAAGTTTCAAGTCTAGACAGTCCAGACAGAAAACACCCAGATAATGTTGAATGAGAATTTTATACATGTCATTTGGTACATTTGGTACATGTTTTTTGTTAGAAAAATTTGTCATTGATTTTGATCTGAGATTACCTTTTGAGCATTTTCTTTCCTATTTCAAATTAGTAAATGGCTATTGATCACTGTACAAAGCAAGTGAATACATTTTGCTGTGTCAGGCCCAATGGTAAACTACCAGTAAATCAAGATTGAAGACATTGTACTATATGATGTTTGTTTTTTCTGGTTTTATTGATTTAGAGATTTTTAAATTTTAATTTGATTTTATCTTGAAGACCATGCTTCCATTGTTTTCAATTTTTAAATCACAAGACTCGAGTCTCTTGTGACACTCCTGAAAATTATTTGTCAAAAATATTTTTGGCCCTTTAATAAGTTCTTGATAGCCCTCTAATCCCCAAACTACTGGGTTAACTCTTTCATTCTATTCGGTTGCAGCCAGTTGACACATATTTATAAGACACCAATATTGTGCAGAGTGTTGGGAGCACAGTGCGAGCGGAAAGAAATGAGAGGCTGTCAGTCTCTACAGGATCCCGCAGAGGCTTGCTTTGCCTGTAGCACACCTTGTACCCATCCCGCTTCGGCTATGTCCTGCCAGAAGTCCTCCCATCAGCATTTTAAGGGATATGTGGTTTTTTGGCAGCTCTTCCCCAGCTCTTTGCATGGTTCACCGACATCAGTCCTTCTCACGTCTATTCCATTAGGGAAGAACCTGAAGGACACAATTTCCCTTCCAAAGAGTCGTTAACCTAGCATACAAATTAGAGAAGCTTTTTCTGCAGAAACAGAACTCCCTTTTCTTATCAAATTATAAAGAGAAACATATTGTTCCACATGCTGAAAAAGCTGTTGAATGAGGAAAAAAAAAACAGAGTTTTAAACATAAATGTACTGACAGAAGAGTTACGTATTCCAACATGTTTGTTTTGCAACGATGCTGATGAACAGAAGGACTAATGACCTCATGGGGCCTCGTGGAGGACACTCAGGAGTTGCTCTTTTGGGGGAAAGAGGACATTTACAGTAACACACATACTCAGGAAGTGTGCTCAGACTCCTGACCAGGTCTTCCGCCTACACTCACGTGTTTGACCCATATATGTGGCTAGAACAGTGGCCAGTGAGGTTTGAAAAAGAGAGGCAATGACAAGGACACTCGGGAGCTATCAAAAAACTGAAGCGGTGTCCCCAGGAACCACCAGCAGGGTGACTGGTACTCACCCCGAAGGCTGACACTGGTCTCAGTGGACATTCAGGCTTGTGAGATACATGTGTGCGCATCTAAGTTGTTGAATGAGATCCACTTAATGGGCGTCACAGCTACTTCTGCTAGAGACATAAAACACGATTGCCAACTCAGGATCCTCTGTCCTAGACAACAGATGCCATACACTTCCTTCTTCAGATTGCACTGTAGTTATTAACAAATGCAGCATTTTGTACATGTGTGTAATGTAAAGAACACCTGTCGTGAAAGTAAACACACCAGAAGATAGAGGTCAGGCCCCAGTGCCAGGGCAGGTGGTACTCGTTCTCGCTCTGACAGAACCACCTGTCAACGCCCTCCTTTGAGCAAGTGGCTAGTGCGGCCGCTATTGGTCACATTAGGATCTGGAAGAAAAAAAGGGAGGAAGGAAAGAAGGGAGGGAGGGGAAAAGGAAGGAAAGCAAGTCATCCTCATTTACCAAGAGACTTATTAGAAAGCCTGCCCACTCGCTACTTCAAACACCTCTACATTGTCTCTGCTGTCACCAAAAAATAAAATACTGATAAATTATAAACAATGCCTCTTTCCTACTCATATGCCTCTCTGATTTTCTAGAAATTTGGTATTTTTCAAATGTGGGCCAGTGGTAAACATGACATCATTCTTTGAAAAATGAAGGAAAGAATGAAAGAAAGCCAGGAGGGGATATTTATAATATTTTAGTTTAAAGATTTAGTTATAGATTTTATATATTGATATAGATTGCCCATGTTCACCACTCAAGCAATCCTCCCACCTCCTTTGGTTAAAAAGAAGTAAAGGGAACCAACTAGATCGTATTTATATTCCTCTCTCGGGCGACAGCATTAATGCCTTCAGCTTGGGCTGAATCATGCCTCTAAAGATTGCTGTACTGATGCTGTAATCCTCAGTACCTCAGTCTGCGGCATCATTGCAAAATAGAAGCATTACAGATGTAATGAATTAGAAGGAAGTCATACCAGATGCCTGCAGTTGCCTGATGCAATATGACAACTGTCCTTAGGAAAGAGAAGCTGTACCCAGAAATGCACATGGGAGTGGGGGAGGGTTGCGGGTGGGGGTGCCACTCAAAGATGAAGGCAGAGGCTGGGAGAGAAAACTCCCTCAAGGCATCAGCTATCTAAAAACATCCTCAAACTACCAGAAACGAAGGTGGAGTCACAGAGCTCGAAGGGAGCCAACCCTTGGAAGAATCTCCAAAACTGTGAGACAATATGCATTTCTATTGTGCGAGTCACCAAGTCTGGGGCACTTTGCTACCTTAGATCCAGAAAAACCAAGACACTTTCTTGGAAGTCATTGCCTGGAAACAATAGTGTCCTTGCTGTCAGAGAAGCCCCTCCTCCTCCCACTCCTCACGGAGAGCCTGGCCCTGATTTAAGAATGTTGACTGTGAACCCAGCTCTGCATCAGATCTTGTGTTGTCACGGTCACACAAAGAAGAATCAGGCTTACCCTTGCTGCTTCTCACAGAACGTTCCTGTACTTATCCTAAACAATGGCCGGGCAAGGCAAAAACCTATGAAACAGTAATGTAAGAGACACCCACAGGCATAAAGACAGGGACAAATCTTCCTTCTACTGTCTGTACCCTCCACCTCAACGTTATACAAATATTTCTTAGCATTCAATTTTTGATATGGCGCTAGCAACCCACCTCAATAGTTTACTTTGTTTTAATATAATTTGAGTAAAGATACATGCAACCACTTTTCCTGTTTGTAAAAGTAAAAAAAAAAAAAACAGTAGGCACGGTCTCAGACAAGTTAGTATTTTCTGCCATCTAGTGGCGAGAGGCAAGTATAACATCATAGAGCTAAAATATAAAGTCTTCATCCTGCTAACCTTCGACTTATTTAAAGAATGCTTAGGGGCTGGAGAGATGGCTCAGAGGTTAAGAGCATTGCATGCTCTTCCAAAGGTCCTGAGTTCAATTCCCAGCAACTACACGGTGGCTCACAACAATCTGTAATGGGGTCTGGTGCCCTCTTCTGGCCTTCAGGCATACACACAGAGAGAATATTGTATACATAATAAATAAATAAATATTTTTTAAAAAAAGAATGCTTAACTAGCAAAAAATAAACTACAGGAAAATGTCTGAAAAAATCATGCTATCCACTTACCTAAAATTTTTTATCTGGGCTGACAATGATATTCCTACGATCCGTAGAGTATATGACAAAATACAAACCAGAGGCATGAGAAGCCCTCTTTTGCATCGTTGGTTTTTGAGTTGTGGATTTAAGTTATCCGAGATCCCCAAATATCATAGAATATCACTGCCTATATGATATTGCTGTTTCTTTTGAAGGGAAGTCCCTATTGCTGGAGACGCCAAGCATTTCAGACACAGAAACCTAGATTTCTGTCCAGCTCTGACCAGAAAGTGTTCTTCCTCCTTGAGAACTAGCTCCCGAGCAAACAAAGTAAACAGTAGTCCTTTTCACCTATGATGCCAATGAATCACAACAACAACCCGCATGGCGCTGTGAGCCTAAGGATGCAATAGCATCATGCGCACCCTGGAGGTAACCAACAGCTCTCTAAAGGACCTAAGGTCTGCTCAAAGAGGGAGCCCATGCTTGGAAACCTAATACCCAGAGCTCTTAAGTCATGGACCTTGGAGGTGAACCGACAACTGCCACATCACTAATCCAGCGTAATTCCTAGCTGGAGTCTAAATATTCGTCCTTATACCTACAGATAAGAAGTGCAGTCCTCATCCCTCGTCTGAGAAACTTCTCTTTGGAATGGATAGAGACCACTACAGAAAACCTCAGCTAATTAAAATGCAGAGGGCAAGAGGTCCTATGATGCCCGGTCCCAGATGGTGCATCTACAACACAGCGCTTGCACTTGGGGCTCAGGGATCATTGCAGAAGAGGGGCAGGATTGCGAGAGCCAGAGGAACAGGAAGTTAGCTGTGAGACTCTGTCTCCTAGGAATGTCAGAGAAGCTACATGGTTCTTATCAACACGGTTGCCTAAACAAGACCTGAATAACAACGAAATAAATAGCCCATGGACGGGCTAACCTGAAGAGAGGAAGCTTGTGGCGTCTCAACGCTAGACAAGGAGTGGGAGTGAAGATAATAGAGGAGTGGGAGAAATGGTCTTCTCCAGGGAATAACCCCCAGCTGGTTATCTAATACCAAGTGGTCACCCTAAGATCATATACACACAGGTAAGATTATACCAGGTTATATTTATACAATTGTGTGTCTCTGTGTGTGCATTTGTATAACAACCATTTTTTTTTAAAAAAAGAAGTCATGGAATAGTTAAATTTCTAATTATCAATATTCAATGGTGTAGAGCTATATTTGCAGAATAAATCCCCATTTGGTTACTGCTGAACTCCAGCTATGGTAATGCCAGGATGACCAACACACCTGATCTGCAGAGGAGACACTCCTGTAACCTAAACTGTCTACGTGGGTTCATTCTACCTTTTTCAATTTATATTCTCAATCTTTGCTTCCTATTTTCACTCAAATACCCACTTTCTTATCCATTACAATCCAACACAGTTTGGATCTCTTTCCCCATGGTTTATAAACACTTTGGTTTTGCCTCATATTCCTGGTTCTGGATTATACCTCTTTATGTTTTATTTCTTTGGTCTCCAGTTAATTGACTTTGTTTCTTAGAAGCTACGAGAGAGGGGGGGAGAGAGAGAGGGGGAGGGAAGGAGGGAAGAAGGGAAGGAGGGAAGGAGGGATGAAAGAAAGAAGGGAGGGAGGGAGGGAGGGAGGGAGGGAGGGAGGGAGGGAGGGAGGGAGGGAGAAAAGAAGCTTACTGTTGGTGACCATGTTAATTCACAAGGCCTGAAACTTTGTTATATCCGAGGTGCTGCCCTCTCCAAGGCCCTGGGTAGGTGCCAAAAAACAAAAACAAAAACAAAAAACAAAATATGAAATGCTTGCCACGATCCGCACAGCATCCTGTATGAACTTAGCTTTGTATAGCAGAGTTCATTTGTTGAAGTCTGGACACAATAGTCCAGCATGTAACCACGTCTAAAGACCCTTGAAGAGACTATTAAGTCAAAATAAGATTTTTGAGTGGTCCTTATGTCCCCATAAGAGAAGGGAGAGAGGAAGAGACGGAGAGAGAAAGATGGACAGCAACCATCTTATGAACATACCCAAAGGAGAGCTGTCTGTACACAAAGACACCAAGGCTGATGGCATTAGTCTTGAAATTTTTGCTCCAAAAATGTGAGAGAAAAAAATCTTCCTAATGTTCCAGCTATTCTGCGCTGGGGCATTTTGTTATGAGAACCCTGGTAAACTAACACGCTCCTCTGTGCATCAACCCTAACCTTCTCTAACACGCTTTCGGCTCCAGAATGTGTGGCTAACTCCATAGTGTCTTCAGCTTTATTAATAGTCTTACGTACTTCTTGGAAAAGAAAGTTGTCTTTCCGTTAATCCTGACTCATCTTTGGGGAAGCAGAATGATTTTTCAACCAGATTGCTGTTAATCCAGGAATGAACAGCTGTTTTCTTTGTAAGAACTCAATGAATTATTAAATAAATTCTCCCGACCCCCATATTGATCACAATTGCACTATGATCTAACCAGGCATGCAACCTTCCTGCGCTCACTGAAGCGGCTTCTCATCCGATGCCCTTTGCAAATGTGTCTTTGGCAAAGTTTCTGAGAACTTCCACAGCAAGTCAAAAGTAGCCACTAATTGAGTACCCGCCAGGCCACATTATTATCGTGGTTGAGAGGTAATTTTAATATTTGCAAATCTTCTCAAGCTATGCTCAACTGTGTTTCACCCGCCACTGACACCGAGTTCTATTGAGCAGTGAACAGCAGATGACGGTATAACCTAAGTAATACACGAAACTCTCTCAGGACTCAGACTCTTGTTGCTGTGAAAGTTTCAATTTCAGCCTTCTGCCACTTCCTTATCCTCTCTCTCAATCGTAGCAAAGTGATTTATTAGATATTCAAGCTATATTGATGGTAGTTGCTCTTCTGCTGGCTAAACCCTGTTTAGACCCCAAACAGTAGCGCAAAGCTGTTCAATCCACTAGACTATCCTACCTGCTAACTCCAGCCTTACCACTGACCACCGAACCTTCCAGATCTGCTTGTCTTCTCCTAAAAACAAAATGATATTTTTCCAGTTCAGGTTTGAATGATAGTTAATCTCCTTGCCTAGAAGATCTTTATTTCTGGGACTCATAGGTCTGTTGTGGTTTCATAGGTCAACTGTGGTCGCAGGTCTTTAGTAATGCCTCTTATAATAATTCCTTTCCAGACCACAGCCAGGGTCTCTCCCTTACCCCACAGTCTCAAGAGCTTCTACCACTGCATTGCATTTCTTGGTTAGACTGAGAAGTTACGAAAGTGGGGGGGGGGGGGCTTATGGATTTATCATCTAATCATCTCACATATCAAATATCACGCTATAATTAACACAATAATTTAAAACCAGTACATGTTAAGAAATGATTTATTCAAGATTCGGAGGGACTCTGTCTTTATTCCTTTGTTTCCTTGGTGTTTTGTTGTTTTTTCTTTTCTTGTTTGGGGAGCAGAGGGCAATGGAGTGGAAACATGAGGTGTGTGATTCTGCAATGCCTAGGTTATGTGAACAAAAGGAGTCCTTTGACCTGACAGCCTCCGTGAGCATCCCTGGCCTGCAGTGCGGTTCCCATGAGTGTGGTCCAGGACAAACATTGGTGCTTCTATACCATCTACTTCTTCAATGTCGTCCCTCTCATGGGGGCAATAAACTAACCCTGTGCTTGGCATCTGTTACTCTTTAGCTTATAAAGCCACACCATCGGGAGGCTGCAAGCAGCAACGTAGCACTGCTAGGAAAATCTCAACTCATTCAACTTTACAGACAATTAATTGGTAGTGTCTCTTCCCAAACTTTCTATTAACCCCAATCTCTCAAATACACACACACACGGTTCTACTGCAGACAAGTGGGCTTTCTCTGAAGTCTCAGTGCAGGAGCAAATCCATGTCTTGACTTTTTCCCATCACTACAGATCAGCAGATTTAACCTTTCTGGTTCTTTGGAATTGACACCTGGACCATGCCTCAGATGCTCATTACCAACCTGCTCTTCCAACTCAATTTCAACTCTAAATCATTTTCTATTTTTTTTATAATGATAGAAGAATGGCTCAGCTGTTAAAGGTTAGGCAGTTAAGCGCATAACCAAAAATTTTTATTATATAAACATGGAATTACTACCACTTAATATACTATAGCTACTAGCCCTTTGATTATCATCTTTCAGAGTGTGTACCTTAGCAGTAACATATATGTGCATGTCTGGTTGGTAGAGATAATAAAACAAGAGATGTTTGTATAGTTGCATGTATGATTAAATATAAAAACAGAATTTCATGCTTTATATAAGTACATATATGAAGTCGTAATTTCGGTGTTCTATACAACTTTTGAGAAAAAAAATCATTGTAGAGCTTTGAAGACACTTGTGTAACTGAACATCAGAGCTCAGAGATGTTACATCTGAAAAATATGTTAAAAATGACTAACTTCAGTCTGCTCTGTGTTAGTCAGGGTTTTTCCTGCTGTGATAAATACCTGAGATAAATAATATTAAAGGGTAAATTCCTTATTTTCGCCTACTGCTTTGAGATTTCAGTCCAGGGTTGACTAGATGAACTGCTTTGGGCCTGAGGCAAGGCAGAATATGATGTTCTGAGGATGTTGGTCAACTCTGGGTGCCGGGAAGCAGAGACACCTGTGCTTTTGGGCTTCTTTCTCCCCTTTTCTTGTGTTTGAGCTCCCAGCTATTGTGTTCCACTGCCCACATTTCAGGCAAAAATCTTCCCTGCTTAGTTAAAGCTCTGCAAATGCCCTCCCAGATGCATTCATCAGTGTACATTACTAAATTCTTGTCTCCCAACCCAGTGATTGTGGGTAGTTGGAGTCTTGGCCCAGTATGTCTGGGTTCTAGGTATCTGATTCAAGGATGAAACAAAGCATACGGACTGCAAGGTAACAGGGAAGCTTTATTGACCATGAAGCAATAGTAAAGATTAGAAAGGAGCACACTGTCCAGATTGACAGCGGGCCACATATGCCAGAATATTCAAGGACCTTGATTACTGTTTGAGGTGTCCTTTTCAGGGCCTCAAGAGGAAGAAATATGTGGTTGCTAAGGGGCATAGTGTGGGCGGTTCTTTGCTTTGATTGACAGATTAACTTGCACAGAAACAATTTTCATACTAGCATATCCTTTCCCATAATGTATCTTATTTGAATTGTGTGTATTTGTAATTATGCATAGGCACATGGAAGGGGTTCTCCTTAAAACTTCACTTAGTTTGAAGTGGACACAAAACCGATGCATGTACTCAAAACCAGTCTAGGTCAGACTGGCCCATTGCCATTTGTTACAGGGTGAAGTTCTAGGGTGTATCTGCATACATACAGGACATTATTGAGGGAGTCAATATGGGGAGTCTTTATTTCCACTGTTTAAAGCCAGTTTTCATTCAGTCCCTGCTACCCAAGCAAGGAGTATGTCGAGGTCTTAGGCTGCTAACAGGTTGCTAGGTTCATTGTTTAGAGAAGGGTGTGTGCCTGACCTAAGCTAAGTGAAATCCTGGATGGCTAAACTATTCTTTCAGCTTGCTCATATCACCAAGATAAGCCATCACATCTTCCAATCATTACTAATATAAAATGAGGTTAGGTAGAGGGATACACCAAAGGTACCATAATGATGTAAAGTCAGTTGAATGATCCAAGATAAAGAACAATTAAAGCTTGCTTCTGTATAACATTATTTCTCCATTTCTGTATAATATTGTAAGGGGGTTATGTCCGATGTGATAAGGCAAGAGAAATACTAAAAAGTTAGAAATTCGGGAGGCAGAGGTAGGCGGATCTCTGAGTTCGGGGCCAGCCTGGTCTACAAGAGCGAGTTCCAGGACAGGCTCTAGAAACTACAGGGAAACCCTGTCTCGAAAAACCAAAAGAAAAGTTAGAAATAAAAGGAAAGACAGAAACTGTTATCATTCAAAGTCAACTGGATTGTGGATGCAAACAAGTAGGAAAAATTCCCAAGGAATGCACACAGTTGCTATTAAAAGTAAAAAACTTTACCTACCTATCAATATGTGCAAGATTATATGATATATCTATATTTCTATTAATCAACAACAAATAACTGGGAAATATTTTATCTTAAATACTATCCATAACAGGATTAAAATAAAATGGCTTATAGAAATTGGCAGAAATAATACAAGGCTTATATATGAAAGCCACTGACTAGTTCAGACAGAGTTTAAAGGGGAGCTATGATAATGAGAGATGAAGTTTTATGGATTAGAAGACTTGATCTTACTCAGAAATGAATCCTCCCCATCTTGAACTACAGAGTAATGTCATTTAAACATAAAGGACTAGGCATGGTGACACATGCCTGTAACTCCAGTACTGGAGAGACTGACGAGAAAACCACCAATTTAAAACCAATGAATTTAAAACATAATGAATTTGAGGACAGATGACGTAAAAAAAAAAAACTCTGTTTAAAATTAAAGAAAAATAGGCAGAGAGTTTGAAAAACTAACAGGATCATTCTAAAACTAAAGTGGAAACAAGAATGACCTAGAATAAGAAGAGTAAAGTTTAAATAATTTCCACTACCTCACTATAAAACACAGTATAAACCAATAATCCAGCCACCATTACACCAGTAAAAATAAAGTCAATTATTTTTTACATTTTCAGGGCTTGACCCATTCTTTCTTTCTCATTTTTTATTAAAAATTTCCATCTCCTCCTCTCCTCCTCCCCCTTCCCTCCCCTCCCTTCCACCCATACCCCCACTCCCTCCCACTCCAAGACAAAGAGCCATCAGGGTTCCCTTCACTATGTTAAGTCTAAGGTCCTCCCAGCTCCCCCTAAGTCCAGGAAGGTGAGCAACCAAACTGACAAGGCTCACAGTGAGCCCGTCCATGCTGTAGAGTTCAAGCTCATCGCCGTTGTCCTTGGTTTCTCAGTCCTCCTCCACTGTCAGCCACATTCAGAGAGTCTGGTTTGGTCCCCTGTTCCATCAGTCCCATTCCAACTGGACTTGGTGGTCTCCCGTTAGATCTGTCCCACCGTCTCAATGAGTAAACACACTCCTCATGGTCTTGACTTCCTTGCTCATGATCTCCCTCCTTTTGCTCCTCATCAGGACCTTGGGAGCTCAGTCCGGTGCTCCTATGTGGGGCTCTGTCATTTTCTCCATCCAACGCCAGGTGAAGGTTCTATGGTGATATGCAAGATATTCATGAGTATGGCAATAGGATCTGGACATTTCTGGCACCCTCTCCTCAGCTGCCCAAGGAACTAGCTGGGGGCGTCTTCCTGGACACCTGGGAACCCCTCTAGAGTCATCCTGAGTGAGGTAACCCAGGCCCAAAAAGATGAACATGGGATGTATTCACTCATAATTGGTTTCTAGCCATAAATAAAGGACATCGAGCCTATAATTCGTAAAAAATCCTAGAGAAGCTAAATAAGAAGGTGAATCCAAGAAAAACATATAGTTATCCTCCTGGTTATTGGAAGTAGACAAAATTGCTGGACAAAAAATGGGAACTTGGGGGTGGGGTGGGATGGGGATAGGGGGATGGGGAGAGAAAAGTGTGAAGTGGAGGATGGGGAGAGCTTGGGGGAATAGGATGGTTGGGATATAGGAAGGGTGGATATGGGAACAAGGAATTATATACCTTAATTAAGAGAGTCATTCTAGGGTTGGCAAATAAAGACAGTTTTTAAATGGAAACGAATACAGGAGTGAAGAAAGGATCTCACACACATGTGCTTAATTGGTCTTTGTACCAAGCCTTTTTCTTTTGGGGTCACCAACCAGCTCCCAAAGCATGATTCAGAGACTGGTTGTTAGTTTCAAATACTCGACCTAGCTTAGGTTCATTTTTGGCTAGCTCTTTTAACTTAAATTAACCTGTTTCTCTTTATATGCCTTTTTTTTTCGAGGCTTTTTACCTTTCTTTTTGTTTTTCTTGCTTTCAGCGGTACTTGTCTGCTGGTTGAAGGCTGCCTGGCTGACCCCGGGTGTCCCTCATTCTCTCTCTTCTCTTCTTCTCTCATTCTTCTCTTCAGAGCCTGAATTTCTCCTCCTACTTATTCCTTCTGCCAGCCAGTCCTGTCTATCCCTCTTCTGCCTAGCTAGTAGTTGTTCAACTTTTTATTAGACCAATCAGGTGCCTCAGGAAGGCAAGGTGAAACAAACGCAACACATCTTTACATAATTAAACAATGCAGCAAAAACAAAAGTAACACACCTTTCCACAGTTAAAGTAATAATCTACAGCATAAGCAAGTGTAACACCTCTTTGCCAAGTTAAAATAATATTCCACAACAGGTTTTCCATGAACAGTTAAAATGGTTTAATGGGGGAAAGGCTCTTGTTTTCCCAGCAGCTGGTGCTGTGATAACTGCACATCTGTGTTGCGCAGCAGAATTGGACGTATATAATAAGCCTACTGAAATGTTGGATAGAACTTCCTTCGGAACCTTCAGACTGCTCTTTTCAACTTAGTAAAATCAAAGATTTGTTACACAGATGGATTTGTTGCATTTGATTTTCTGACTAAGCACCTGATATAAACCATTGAAAGGAGGAAACTGGATATTTTGTCTCACAGTTTCCAAGGATTCAGTCTAGATTGTTTCATTCGAGGCAGAAAAGCATGTGATAAAAGAGAAATGTTTGCTTCACAGTGATCATGAAAAAGAGAGGGGGTGATCAGGGACAAGGTACCTCTTAATAGTCTACCTCTAAGTAACCTATGTTCTCCAGCCAGGGTGGATCTCCTAAAAACTATCTTGAGAAGTTCCCAGAATATGAAGAGTACCTTATAGCACTGTGGATGCTAGTTGGTAGGGGTGAAGCTTCAGGTTGGGTTGCATGTCAAACAAAGAAGTTCCCAGAACTTCTCAAGATAGCACCAACAGTTATGGGCCAAGCTCACAACACATGATCAATTCAGAGGGACACTTCATACTCAAATTATGATATGCTTCCCACAGCCCCCAAAGGCACAGTGACTAGGAACTTGATCCTCAGAAAGTATCTTTAACTGTGTATCCCCAATAGGTTGACCACTCTTCACTGGATGACCCCACATGCATGAGCTTATGGGCAGCACAAACTGTATATATATACATATATGTATAAATGTATGACATGATGTTGGGAGATAAGGAGTAGGGGTGGATCAGGCAGAAGTTACGGATGAGAAGTAAAGGTAAATATGATTTAAATAGAGTATATGGAGCTATTGCAAGGCTATTGGCTGATACCCGCAACCTGATAGTTAGGACCTTTTGCTGAAGACAATACTTACTTATGTCATCAAGCACAGAGATATCAATCAACCCATCCTGAAGCTTCACCCCTACCAATTAGCATCCACGGTGGTAGAAGGTGCTCTTCATGTCACCAGAGGAGAAAGATAATCAAGTTACCCAGCTACAAACCCTGTGACCTACAACTACATCCTGTCTGCAAGATGTACTTGGACAATAGTGGCACAAATATTATGGTAGCAACCAACCACCTTTAAATTAGATTCAGGACCCACTCCATGAAATGAAACCCATACTTGGCACTGCTAAAGTATATGAGCATCAACATAGAGACCCAAAACAATGTGCTGTAAATGAGAGACTTTGGAGTACTTAGTCCTAAATGGGATGTATTTATGAAACATCTTCCCTCAAGGCTCGGGTAACTATGTGAAAGAGGAGATGGAAAGATTGTAATACCAACTCAGTAGTGGTAGATTACTCCAAGGAAATAGTGTTTTCTAGATATGACAGTACTAATGTGCATATGAGTTCACAGAGAGTGTGGCAGCTTAAGACCTGCATAGGTTCAACACAGATAGGTTCCCAGAACTGAGAAAGAGAAGCAGACAGGGGCTCTCACCCCTAACTAAGAAGCCTTTCGCAAGTGCTACCCACTGGCAAAGGAAAAATAAGTTTTCTCTAATAGAGTGTCACTGGGTATATCAGCCATGCTCCAGGTCAAGCCCCATACCCAGAAGTAATTGGCCAACAGAAAACAAACTCCATGGATTTTGTTTTTTTATTTGTTTGTGGGTTTTGTTTCATTTGGGTATTTTTTGTCTTATTAGTTTTCTGTTTATTTGTTTTGATTTTTGTTTTGTTTTATGATTTCCTGAGAGAATATATAGTTGGGTAAGTAGGAATATAGGGAATATCCAGGGGGAGTTTGAGGAGGGGAAAATAAAAAAAAGAAAAAGAAAATCTCTTGTATTAAATTCTCAAAGAATTAGTAAACCGTATTCAGAAAAGTGAAGGAGAATAAGGAACCAAGATTCATGTCTACTTTATAGAATAGAGAAAAGTTAAACATTTAAGTAGATGTTACTCATGGGGCACTATGAGTTGGTTCCTTTGCAGAGTGTCTCTTGCCTCCCAGCAGCCCTAAGAAATGCTGACACTTTGTTTTTACAATTGAACTAAAGTTGGTGAGACTCACCAGTTTGCTCCAAGAATAGAACTAACATGTGGAAGAGGAAAGTGTTCACTGCACTAAAGCCTCAGGCCTTCCTGTGGACAAGGCAAACCTACAGCTAAAGCTGTCAGTCACACACATGATCTCAGGCCCTTGAAGGTTAGGTACCTATAAGAGTGAGTACATAGTAGGTCCAAAGGGCACATTTTATTTGCAAATACCAGTAAGTAGACATAGTGGTTTTGGTTGAGGCATCTTGATTTTAGATAATGGTTCAAATACATAACTATAGTTGTCTAAAAATGAAGAGGTATTTGTTAGTTAGAATAAATTCAATAATGGCCATGAGTATAGCCTATTAAATAAGCAAAGAGTATACAGTGTCAAACATCAGGACCTCTCTTGAAAGCAGGCAGGTTTAAGCTGTTGTCATGAAGCTCAAAGAGAGAGAGCCTGCAATTAGCATTCTGAAGTCAAGATGCCTTTCTATGCAACAGCTAAAAGCATTCCTTCATCAGGTGTAATTTTGCTTTCCAAAAAGATTGTAAGTCTTCTCATTAAGTCATCATCAGGAAGAGCAGTTACTCAGGCTTTTGATCACCCACCTTGGTGCTTCCATTTCTAATATTGCTTATCGCATACGTAATATAAAGGTCTCCTTCAAATTGAAGGAAAAAATGAAAACATTATTTACTCTTCTTTATCTCCACATAGCTAGCCTGACCTACTTCCTAACACATTGGAAAAAGAGCAAAGTTCCTCATCCATCCTAGAAGCAGTGACAGTAGGAACATGTTTACATCTTGTTTGAATAACACCACAATTAGACCAGGCAAACTGCTGACGATAATTGGATCTATGGGACACCATCTCTGGGGCTTCAGCACTTGTAATACTGTACTGACAGATTTGCAACTTTAATTTGCTGCAGTATTTGGAAACTCTTCAAAAGCAACAAATATACTAAATTGCCTTCCAGATCCAGAGGCTGGTCCTTTGGAGAATGTATCTGTAGCTCAGCCACAAGGACAACTGCAAACATTTGAAAGATGAAGACATTAGGAGTCTCCCAGTATGAGAATATCCTCCATCACTTTCTTAGGTTTGGAAAGGGAACTCTGGCTTGTTTTCCAATATTCAAAGTCTTCAATTAATTTCTTTTACATCTGCATAAATATGTACATTATTTTACCTATTGGTTCTCCAAATCATTGAGAGTATATCTCTAGGAGTGACATAAGAAACCATTAACATAGGAAATAAAGATTTTCCTATAATAAGAATGTTTCCAAGCGAAGAGAAGAAAATCAATCTCAGTAACTTAAAGGTAAATATGTATTTGTAGACCAACTACAAATGTAGTTTGAGGAGGGGCGAAGAAAAATATTATTTACTTTGTTCTTCTCTCATGATGTTTACTTAATGAATTCTTATTCAATTCCACCTTGACAGGACAAAGGCTGGCTGCAAAAGCATCAAGTTCACTATTTATCTGTTGACTTCATGGCTAAATTATATTAATGACAGATTGTTTAAACATACTTCTACAATAATATTTAGAGAAGCACTTAAATATGAAGCACAAGCTCATATAAAAGCAAACTGTGTGAAAATGTAAAGGAGGACCTTTGGCTTTATATATATATATATATATATATATATATATATATATATATGATGTAATTCATTAGTACATGTTTACATGAACATACTATCATAAAATGGTCCAGGCAAATTGGACCTCTGTCACAGTCTTTTTCTTCCTGGGATTTTCCCATTACCCCAAAGTTGAAGTCATCATATTTGTCCTGTGTCTGTTGATGTACCTGACCACCTTGCTGGGAAATACTATTCTGATCTCCATCACCATCCTAGATTCTCACCTACACACGCCCATGTACTTTTTCCTCAGTAACCTCTCCTTTCTGGACATTTGGTATACCTCTTCTGCTCTCATTCCAATGCTGGCAAACTTTATTTTGGGGAAAAACACCATCTCATTCTCAGGCTGTGCTTCTCAGATGTATTTCTCTCTTGCCATGGGCTCCACCGAATGTGTGCTCCTCTCCATGATGGCCTGTGACAGGTATGTGGCCATCTGCAATCCCCTAAGATATCCTATCATTATGAACAGGAGAGTCTGTGTGCAGATTGCAGGCAGTTCCTGGCTGACAGGATGCCTCACTGCCTTGGTGGAGACTGGACCTGTACTTCAGCTGTCTCTCTGTGGTAACAGCACCATCAATCATTTTACCTGTGAAATTCTGGCCCTCTTGAAAATGGCTTGTGTAGACACTTCCATGGTACAGTTAATCATGTTGGTGATCAGCATCCTTCTTCTCCCATTGCCGATGCTGCTTATTTGTGTCTCCTATGCATTCATCCTCTCCAACATTTTGAGGATCAGCTCAGTGGATGGACGAAGCAAAGCCTTTTCAACATGTGCAGCCCACTTGACTGTGGTGGTTCTGTTCTATGGGACAGCTCTCTCCATGTACCTGAAGCCCTCAGCTGTAAACTCACAGGAAATAGATAAATTTATGGCTTTGATATACGCTGGATTAACACCAATGCTGAATCCTATTATCTATAGTTTACGGAACAAAGAAGTAAAAACAGCTGTGAAAAAATTACTGATTAGAAATCCCTTTAATGCTATCTTGACTTCTGTCCTCAAATAAATATTGGAAAAGGCAGGCTTATCTAGATAAATCTTCAACTTTATTGAGAAAACTGCATGATAACACAAGCCAAAGTTCTGGAAAACCTAATTTTCATTAGGAACCTACCATTATGCTTATACCAGTGATATATAATATATCAACCCTTTAATACAGTCCCTCATGTTATGGTGACCACCACCCATTAAGCTATTTTCGTTGCTATTTCATAACTACAATTTTGCTACTGTTATGAATCACAATGAAAATATCTATATTTTCTGATGATCTTGGGTGACCCCCTATAAAAGAGTCATTCAACGCCCAAGGTGTCTGGACTCATGGGTTGGGAACTACCATCCTGTATCCTGATTTGCCTGGTAAAATGTTTCTTGTCAATGATTTGTTTATCCAGAACTCCATTTTCAAAAACAGTGGTTTAACATTTATTGCAGATTAGTATGAACTTAAACCATGCAGCTACCTGTCCTTTTCTAGCTGACCTACTAGATGACCTCACTGTCCTGTTGTGGCATAACTAGGAAACTAAGGAATGTAACAAGGATATAGAATTGTTACTTCAGTGAATTTGGAAGTAATGTTTTCTCAATGATATGTAATTATCTCTACACTTAAAAAATATTAAGTTAGTATTTACAAAGTTCAAGATATATATATATATACATACATATATATGAATATATACACACATATGTATTTCATAAAACCAAGCGAGCATCACTTTTTATATTCTTCCTAGTCTCTAAAGCATTAAAATGTAAAAATTGTTTTCTCAGATTTGGTGGACCAAGTTTGAGTGACTGCTTATTTAGCCTGCACACATTTCCATATGAATGAATAAATAAATATCTGTGACATACAAGGACACCATAATAGGATTTTGCATAATTATAATTGTATGTACGATGTGTAATAGAGATATAAAATGGGAGATTTTGAATTATGGGTAGAAGGTCAGAGTAATCTCATATATATTTCAGTGTCTTAATAAATTCACCAATTACTCACCCACAATATTATTTTAATGTGTTGAATAATTGTCCTGAGCTTATAGCTCAATGGTAGAGTTATTACCCAGTATATCTGAGGACATAGATTCAACCCCCTAGTACTGCTGAAAGGATTTTTTTAAACATGTTTCTTAACTGATTACGTATGACTGATGAAGAAAGAACCCAACCCTGTATTGATTACATTTTCAAAAAGATGCTATCTTAATGTAGAAATATACTAACCAAAATATTCATAAGCATATTTTAATTTGTGTGAACAGAGCTGTAAAATAGGATATTGCCATGACAGAAATTAATTATTTTCCTTTTCTTTAAAATCCTCCTGGAATCTGGGCACTAATAAAGAGATGAGGTATAAATTACTTTCTTGAAAATTACTTTCCTATTAAAATGTTCTTTTTGCTACTACAGACAAGTCTCATGTGAGCCTTAGTTTTTTTGTTTTTGTTTGTTTGTTTTGTTTTCTTTTTTTAATTTTTCAAGACAGGGCTTCTCTGTAGCTTTGGTGCTTGTCCTGGAACTAGCTCTTGTAGACCAGGCTGGCCTCGAACTCACATAGATCCACCTGCCTCTGCCTCCTGAGTGCTGGGATAAAAGGCCTGTGCCACCACCACCCGACCTGCAATCCTTAGGTTTAAAGAAAGCGAGATGACCACACCTAGGTGTCAGTCCCACACTGGGGTCCATGCTTTTAATCCCAGAACTGTGGAGGGTTGGGCAGAAAGATCATAAAGCCAGCTGTGATTACACAGTGAGGTCCTCACCCAAAATATAGAGGAAATAAACAAAGGAAAAAGAAGGAAGGAAAGGGGAAAAGAAAGGGAAAAAGAATGAGGAGGGAATAAAGAAGGGAGAGAAGGAGGAAAGAAGTTATATGAAACTCCCACCCGAGCATGGCAGCACTCACAAAGAATTTCTCAGTCATTGGTGAATGGATTTGTGAAAGAAGTATGTGAGAAGCATATAAGGATGTAGTGAGGCAGAGTTCTTCTGAAGATCTTAATTCAAATGCCCTTGGCATGCCTAAGAAAAGTTCTCTCTCTCAGCTGCCTGACGCTAAGTTTCGTCAACTCAATTTCTCCAAAGGCGAAACAGTCATTTTTACTTCATCTATATTCATAGTGACCACATATGATACTGGTTTGGGCTAAGAGTCCACAATTTATAGAGGATATATAAGAATAAGGAATTGCCTGCGGAGAATTTGCCACTGTGTATTGTCCAGAGGTAAAACACGATAGCATGGCCTCAGTTTCCCTGGTTGGGTCATCAGTAGCCTAGACAGGGTCCTCTAATTTCATGAGTTTGGGGTGCTAGTATTTTGTAGTCTGGGTATGTTTTGTGCACCCACAGATGACACTGTGTCTGTCATCCTGGATTGTGCTCTAATTGTTGTTACCGTCATCGTGAGTATCCTCCACCGCTACAGCAGCCCTTACTGTGTTGAGAGAAAAAAACAGTTCATTGGAATGTGGCTGACTGAATCACATCGCAGTTCATTTCTGCTTCTCTGGGGGAACATCCAGTTCATTCTTTGTTTGCAATGTTTATATTCATTGTACTGCCATATTTCAGTGCACAGGGGATTGACTTCAATGAATGAGTGGGTTTTATTCTGGAAGCTTTACCATTTTAACTCTCAGAGAGCAGCCATGATTTTAAGGTCTAAGGGAGAATCTCACTGTGAGTCACCTTTGGGAACTGGCTCTAGGTACATTCATACAAGCTGACAGGAAGCATACTTTCTTGTTAAATAGTCTATGACTCATGAAGGGAGCATTATCCCACCATGTGGGGTAACTCCATTAAAGCCACACACACGTGTGTGTATGCGTGTGTACATATGTATTGTTTTACATAACTTTATAAAAATTGTATGGTTTACTATGGCTTTTTAAAATGTCCTTTTGTTATTTATATATTTCCCTCCCTCTCCCTCTAAGACACATTCCCTCCCTCCCTCACCCTTCCTGCCTTCCCTTCCTCAGTTAAGTCTCCCACTCCAATTTTCTTTTTCTCTATTATGGGACCTGTGTCTTGCTATCTTCATCTCTAAAGCTCATTTTCCCATCCCCCAAAGGTCTTTTCTACTTTCCTTGTTTCTATGGCTGTCCCAAGTTACATACTCAAAACAAAAGATTCAGTGCTAGGATCCACAACTAAGAGAGAACCTGTGGTGTGTGTCTTTCTCGTCTAGGTTACTTTATTCAGTATGCTATTTCCCAGTTCCATCCATTTACCAGTAAGTTTCATGATTTCATTTTTCTTTACAACCAAATAGAGTTCTATTTTGTATATATATATATGCCATATTTCCATTATTCACTCATCAGATGATGGACATTTAGATTTTTCCATTCCATACCTATTATGAATCAAGCAGAAATGAATACTGTTGAGCAAGTAACTGGGATTAGGATGTCCAGTCCTTTGATTATACATCAAGAAGTGGTATTGCTGGGTTACATGTCAGATCTATTTTTATTGATCCAGTTTTATTTTAGGTGAGTATTTTGCCGGCGTATATGTATAGGTACTATATGCATTCTGTGCATGGGGCCAGGTTAGGACATTGGGTTCCCTACAACTTGAGTTACAGATGATTGTTAGCTCCCAGGTGGGTGCTGGAAATTGAACCTGGGTCCTCTGAAAGAGCAACCAGTGCTCTTAACTGCTGAGTCACCTCTCCAGTCCCAGCTTCTTAGTTTTATGATATCTAATTTGAAAACTGTTGTTTTTAATTCCTTAGAAAATGGAATCCAATTGAGGAAGTCCATTCCTACACCTATATCTTACAGGATTCTACCTATGATTTTTTTCTAGTACTTTGAGAATTCAAATTGAGGTCTTTTAACCATTTAGAGTTGATTTTTATGCAGGGTCTAATTTCATTTTCCATGTGGACATCCGATTTTTCTAGCGCCATTTGCTGAAGATGCTGTCACTGTTCACTAAAAGAGTAAAAGTTGTGGGTGGGATAGATCTCTGAGAAAGTAACATTTTGGGAATATCCTGTGCTTGAGTGTAAATTATGTAGTAAACATGACAGCAATGCAGATGGATATGAAAGACATAGAGAAGCTTATACCAGGGATAGAAGCATGAGATAGCATGCAAATGGTATTGGGAGGCTGGAAAGACCAACAAGGTATGGTTACAGATAGTAAAGAAAGAGGTTGCGCTGCCACCATTAAAAGCCCTTGTCTGCTCCAAGGCAGGGATGACATGATAATGTGGTCTCTTCACTACCTGTGTCCTAGGCATAGAGCTGGTCAACACACTTGGATTTTCTGTGTTACTCTCTCATCCATTAGTCATTCATACTGACTCATGTGAATATAAAATAGATGACTCCTCCTCTCGAGATTATTCCCAATCCATGGCTACTATCACTCTTGCTAAAAAAAAAAAAAAAAAAAAAAAAAAAATAGCTTCCTATGTTTGGTTTTCCTTTTGCATTATAACCACAGGGAAGAAAAAAAAATCTGGAGATAGTTTTATTTCTCCAAAGATAACGAACACTTTTGTTCCTCTAAATAGAGAAAGTTTACAGCTCTTTAACCCTAAATAACCTTCTTAAGGTTCTGTGATAATTTTCTTTGCATAGTACATCTCTACACAAACAGATAGTGTCATGAAAAGCATTAGCAGCACGAATTCAGCCGAACTATTAAAACTGTTTTTCTCACAATGCAGTCTTACACATAGCTGTAACTGCGTGGTTTGTTTAAACTTTGGAACTCTTAGGTGTGTTTTCTCATCTACTGTTCGGTTCTATAGAAGGAAATGGCCTGTCTGGGTATCCAGATGCAGAAGAGAAAGGAAATCAGAAAGGATGCAGTAGCTGGAAGCAGAGTGACTCAAGAGTCCAGACTTAAAATTCATCCTCTGGCTAGAGCTATACCTTCGGTATCTGTGTGCTCTGGGGCAGCAGTAATACTGTTGAGAAGTTAAGGTTATGGAAGGAGATTAATGATGGTTAAAGACAGAATGTAGGGATGAATCATTTAATCATAATTTCAGTACAGAGTGAAGAAAAAGTACTAGAGAAAAGAAGACAGATACCTAGATGCTGGCAAAGAAAGCACAACCTTCTAAGTCCAAAATTGTGTCTTTGTGTACCCCTGGATCGGACATCTTTCATGCTACTTAGAAGAAATTGTTACTGCAAAAGATAAAGACAGTCATCTGTTTTTGCTTCATGTTTTCTCAATTCATCTTTGTATGGTCATCCATAAATTCTGGGAAATTACAAGAAAAACATTTTTTTAAAAAAAATCCCCTAACAAAAGCAAATTTTATGATTTCTTCAAACATCATGTCTGACTTTGCCAATACATTGGGTTACAAACTGTAGATGACTACTATAAACCGGTTTCCTAGGAAACAGAGACGCTGATTTGCCACTGAAGGATCACTGGAGAATGTCCTCAGGAGTATCACCTGTCAGTTGGTGAGGAGACTGTGAAGAGAGAGAAGTTAGCTCTGCTCACTTTCTCCTGGAGCCTCTGGAACTCCCTTAGAAATCCAGGAAGCTAAAGTAGGCTATAAAAGACAACCCAGTTTAGGGAAGCAAAATGGAGGCTTCTGCTCCTAGCTACAGCACTTAGAAAATAGAATCTTTGCACAGGAAAGGGGGAAGAACCTTGGCCAGGCAAACTCTGCAGCAATCCTCCAAGAGGAACCTAGCTTTATGCTTTCAGTCAGCAGAACTCCCCATGCGTGCAGAGTGTGTGCCTCATTTAGTGAGTGCATTGCCACACCTCCAGCAGTGAACAACTGCCGGACTACAGATAAACCCTTTGATCTTGCTCTTGGTTGAAGGAGAAAAAAAGACAGAGAAGGGGAAGAAAAGAAGAGCAGACTACCTAATACTGAAAAATGAGGTATCCTAACTGTTAAGAACATTTAGGGCCAGCCGGGCAGTGGTGGTGCACGTCTTTAATCCCAGCACTTGGGAGGCAGAGGCAGGTGGATCACTATGAGTTCGAGGCCAGCCTGGTCTACAAGACCTAGCTCCAGGACAGGCTCCAAAGCTACAGAGAAAACTTGTCTTGAAAAAACAAAAACAAAAACAAAACAAAACAAAAAGAACATTTAGGGGAATTTTATACATGATGGGATGATGGGATTAAAGTCCAACAAAAGTAATTTATTCCTTTGGGCTTCTGTGGCTAGATGATCATAGCAGGAATTTTATTCTTTATTATGTTTTGTTTTTCTTACAAAGTTCATATTTTTTCCAGTTTGCATCTGCTGTTTAACAACAACAAATCTAAGTATTCCCTGAGCTTGGGCCTTTCTCGCTCTTTTAACAGCATTTGGTGGAAGAAACAGGAAAACTTTGAGTTCAAAGTCAGCCTGGGCTAGACATCAAAACCCCATTTCAAAAATCCAAACAAATTAATACAATACTAATTGATTCTTTAAGAAGAAAACCCAAGAATGAGTCTTGGCAAACTAAAAACTAGCATAATAGATAAGTATAGTCAACAGATAAGTATAGTTTTTAAGGGTCTGGGGTCGTTCAGAGATTCACCAGTTTTTCAATGAACAAATTTTAACAAATAAGAGGCTTTTTTATGCTTATTGATTCTCCGTGGATTTCACATTATGCATTTCATTCCCTTTTATCTCCCTCACATCCTCACATCTGCCCTCTGTCCCTACAACCTCCCCCACAGAACAAAACCAAACTTAAAAGAAAAACCAAATACCAAACAAAACAAACCATAAAACAAAACAAAAAGAAGAACCGTCTTGTCATAGAAGCTGTATTGTGGTCTGTTGAGACACAGTTTACCCCTTATTCAGTTCATCTTTCCTTGCGAGTGTTCATTGCTGTGAGTCTTTGGTCTGGCTCAAGGCCTCTGGTTTCTGCAACACCACCGATAATGGCTCTCATTGGGGCTCCTCTTGGATATTCTGTGGTCCTGTGTCATGGAGGTCCTGCTGTTTTGAATATATAGGTTCATCTCCTTCACATGTTCCAATAGTTCATAGATTCGGTGGATGTTGGGGTGGGTTAACACATTGTCCTGGTTCTGGGCCTGGGTGGTAGCTGGGTTGGTCAGGTAGCTAACTTTCCCTCATCATCACTACCTGGTTGAACTCTCCAGCACTGCCTGAGCTAGCCACCCAATGCAGCCTGCAGCAAGGCACAGGGCCCTTTCTCCTGATTGCTGTGGGGGCATACAAGGGGGAGGTCAGCTCTCCTGTTCTCACGCATGCTCACACTCAGGGCTGGCTCCTCTGCAACCCTGACAACAGGGTCAGCTAAGTAACAGGCTTTTTATTTCTGGCACAAGGTCTACACCCAAGATTCAGAATTCTCAACATATAAACCCAAGAGAAGTTGGCATGGCAAAAACCACAAGACTACATGTATCCTTGCTATGTGTAGGCCGGGACTCATCTTAACAAACGTCTTGCAGTTCCTACTCATCTTTTTGAGCAGAGTAAGCAAGCTTGATGACAAAAGCAGAGAGAGTAGTTAGCCTGTGACCTACCATCTTGCAAAAAACAGCACTTTAATTGTACAAGCTCAGTCAATTACAAGAATAGTCTTTAACGTCTGAGGAAAAAGGAAGTGACCTGATAGGGTACGGCTTGTACAAGCTAGGGGCTTACATACTAGAGGTATTTCTTTATATATATCTTAGGAGATAGATAGATAATAGATAGATAGATAGATAGATAGATAGATAGTTTTAACATACATTGTTATATATGTTGTTATATTTGCTGTATATTTTGCTATATATATGGACACACACACATATATATGTGTGTGTGTATCCTAAGCATAGTAATTAAAATTTTAAAGTGGCAAGGGAATACTAAAGTAAGAACAAAGTTGAAATGTAGAAAAATGTCTGTACAGTATTTTACATTTCCAGGTACTGTGTTTTAAAATTAATAGACATTATGTTATCAAAGAATACCTATGAAAAGTAGATACTATTGATTTCATCTGAATGAGCAAAAACTGGGAATCATAGATCTGCTCATAAGTATCTGCATATTCACACAACTTACAAGCTGTGCTTCTGGCACCCAAATCAGAGCTATTTGATTCAAAAGTATCCATTTTTTTTCAATACATTTTTCCTAGTGAAGGCATATTTCCACCACAAAGTGCATTGTCTCATAGTTAAAAAAAAGAACCTGGTTATTGAGGGAGAAAATAAAATTATGATGACTCACTGGGCCATCCTGACCGCTACCGAGATGTCTCCTTCACGCGCCCAGACTGTTACAAGGAACACCATACATGTCTTTTATGTATGTCTTTCATTACTCACATGTCAGACTCAATCCAAGGGCTCACATTTTGCCTCCACTTTTTATTTTGCATACATCTAAAAAATTTTACTAAAATAAATTTCTTTGTATATCAAATAGGGAGAAAAAATTCTGCCTTCAATGATATTTCATGATTAAATTAAATATGTTGGGAGTATTGTTTCAGGATTAGCATTGAGAAATCAGAAATATCCCCAAATGCTCATATTTAGTCCATCTGAAGTTGACAAGGACAAACAGAGAACAAAGCTTTCTGATGTTTCGTGAAATGTATGAATCCGAGATAACATGAAATGTTGACTTCTGGAACCTTCTCCACAGCAGGAGCACAATACCCTCCAAGCTATGATGAATCGCAGATAATTTTGCAGATAAAAGTTTTTCTTCTATGAAAGAGAAAACATTAATCTCATTTGCACACAGATGCAGTCTTGATTGATTTTAATGAGCATACTACATACTATAAATAGGTATTTAAAATATTTATCAAGTAAGTGCTTGTCACTTTCATATCCTCATTCCTTATCAAAATAATATATCTATTTTCTTTAGCCTGTTCACCCCTTAATGTCTACAGCTCTATCAATAAAGCTCAAAAAAAACCAAAATAAAGTGGCTGTATGTATAATATTTTATTTTATTTTAGTAATCAGTGCTCTCAAATTAAGGGAAGCACTGCAAAATAACAGACCTAGATGTGTTTTTGTCATGAAAAACAAAGACAAGCAAGGCACCATTACAAACTAAAAGAGACAAGGAGACATCATAAATCCACATAGCACTCATGCTAGGCTGTGTACTAAACCAGGAAAAAAGTAATTTTCTGCCAAAAAAAAAGTCATTTTAAAAATTGGTGAAACTAAAATAGATTTGTGAACTATTTCAAAAAACTATTTTATGTAAAGGGAAAGCTATTAAACATTTTAAACTCTTCATTCTACATGGTCCTGTCACATCTACTTGACTCCTGTAGCATCAAAGTAGACATAAATCAGACAGAAATAAATGGCTTGATGTGTGCAATAGGATGGAGAATAGAGAATTTGTGTATACCCAAGAAGGGTGATAGATGAATTTGTACATGTTAGGGCTCTCTAGACAACACAAACCCACCAAGACTGGCTAGCATAAATCTACAAGGTAGACCAGCAAGCTACAATTTCCAGATGAGACCAATGTTGTGTATCAGAATGAAATCTAGAGCAGTGGTTCTCAACCTGTGGGCCATTACCCTTTTGGGGGTTGCATATCAGAAATCTTGCCTATCAGATATTCACAATTCGATTCATAACAGTAGCAAAATTACTTTTATGAAGTAGCAATGAAATAATTTTACAGTTGGTGTTAACACAGCATAAAGAACTATATTAAAGGATTGCAGCATTAGGAAGGTTGAGAACCACCAATCTAAAGGCAAAATTCCTTATTTTTCTGGTGTGGTAGGTCATTCTGTCTATGTGTTGTTTTTACTGGTTAATGAATAAAGAAAATGGCTTGGCTTATAGAACTTAGTTAGGCAGGGGAAACTAAACTGAATGCTGGGAGAAGGAAGGCAGAGTAGAGAGAAGCCATATAGCCCTGCCAGAGACAGATACCAGAACTTTACCCAGTAAGCCAAAGCCATGTGGCGATACACATATTAATAGAAATGGGTTAAATTAAGATGCAAGAGTTAGCCAATAAGAAGCTGGAGCTAATGGGACAAGCAGTGACTTAATTAATACAGTTTCTGTGTGGTTATTTCAGCAGAAGGAGATCAGGAACACCATAGCACCCTCCCTTACAACACTTCTCTAGGGATTTTCAGTCTTTTCACCTAAAACCATCACCTGACTGGATAAGATCCAACCATACTGTGAAGGATAATCCATTTTACAAAGGTTCACTGATCTAAATGTCAATTTCATAAAAAAAGTCCCTGACAGCATCATCTAGACTGGTATTTAGCCAAACATGTGGGTAGCATAGAAAAACAGAGCTGACATATTCACGAGATGGTACAATCTAGTTCCTTGACAGTGATGGAGAAGTCACATTTTTTTCAGTATTTTTTCTTTTTTTTTAAGAGAGATTCTTTTTTCATACAATATATCCTGTTTATAGTTTCCCCTCTCTCTAACATTCCCAGTTCCTCCCTACCTCCTCTTCCCTCTGGATCCACTATCTTTTTGTCTCTCATTAAAAAAACAACAAGCTTCTAAGAGATAATGACCTAACATGACAAAATAAAATATAATAAGGTGAAGGAAAGAACTATCAAATGAAAGCTGGTCATGGCCACCCAGGAGGAAGAGAGTCTCAAGGGCAGGCAAATAAGTCAGAGATACACTTGTCCTCATAGTCAGAAGCATCATAAAAATACTTCACTAATAGCTGTAATTTATACACAGAGGACCACTTATAGACCCCAGTAGGCTCTGTGCTTGTTGCTTCAGTCTCTGTGAGCTCATATGAGCCTTCCTAAGTTGATTCAGAGAGTCCTGTTTGCCTGGTATCCTCTATTTCTTCTAGATCTTAGAATCTTTCTGATCTTCTTTTGTAGGATTCCCTGAGATCAGAGGGGAGGGATTTGATGGAGACCTCAGCTTTAAACTCTCTCTTCATATAGTTCTGGCTGTAGGTCTGTATCTGCTCCCATCTGCTGATGAAGGAAGCCTCTCTGGTGATGAATTGATAAGGCACTGATCTATGAGTAGATCAGAATATCATTAAGAAACATTAACATTTTATTGATTTATTTTTTAGACCAGTAGTATTTGGTTTTAACATAGGTCTCTGGGCTATCTAGTCTCTGATTCTTGGTTTACACAAGCAATATTGGGTATGGGTTGATTCCTTCTTCAGGAGTGGGCCTTAAGTCAAATCAGGCATTAGTTGGCTACTTCCACAAGTTCTGTGCCACTATTGCCCCAACATATTTTGTAGGCAGGACAGATTGGAGGTCAAAGATTTTGTGACTGCATTTCTCTTTGGGTAGCCTGCAGAGTACCTTCCCACACCAAAGAGGTTAGAATGCAGGAGTGAAGGCTGCATGTAGGCAGCAGCACTATTTCTCCATGTGCAGTGAGCTGTGTGTTTTCTTCATCAATGGAGAATGGACACACACACACACACACACACACACACACACTTCAGATTTCAAAGAGAAACTTTTGTCTTAGCAACAGCCTGGATTCTTTGAGGATTTCCATGGGGCCCTCTTGGCTAACAGCTCAATTGACTGCAAGCTAGTACCACCAGTGGAAACCTCACCTGGTTACAAGAGAGCCAGCTGAGACTCTGTATCCACCATTACTAGGAGTCCTCATGTATTCCAGGAAGTTTTTATTGCACTAGGTTTACACCCCAACCCCAAGAGCCCCCAGTTCCAGCCATCTCTCTTTCAATTCTCTTCCTCTACCCCATCTCCAACAAAACCTAGCTTGTCCACTCCTGTTCCCACCTAACCATAGGCCACCCATAAAGTTTATTCTATTTCCTCCTCCAAGGGAGATAACTGCATCCTCCCCCACCACCCCATCATTCCTCTTCATCTGATCTCTCTGTGCCTATGGATGATGGAGGTTTTGTTTATTGATTCTATTTCTGGTTTCAGGTCTTGAACAGTTTTATTTAATTCCTTACATTGTTTGTGTTTTCCTGAATTTCTTTAAAAGGTTTATTCATTCCTTCTCTAAGGACCTTTATCATCTTCATATAGCTGGTTTTGAGGTATTTCCTTACACTTCAACTATGTTAGAATATTTGGGACCTGCTGTGGTAGGATAGCTGGGGTCTAGTGAAGATGCATTGCCCAGGCTGCTGTTGATTGTGTTTTTAGGCTGGTGTAGTGTGGAGCTGCAGGCTGCATTCCCACCCGGCTCCCGGCCGCCTTGCTAGCTTATGCCCCGAAATAACAACACACAAACTATATTCATTTAAACACTGCCTGACCCATTAGTTTCAGCCTCCTACTAGCTAATTCTCACATCTCTTGCTTTAACCCATATCTAACAATCTATGTAGCACCATGAGGTGGTAACTTACCGGGAAGATTCTAGCGTACATCCATCTTGGGCTGGAGCTTCATTGCATCTCTCTCAGAGAGGAGAGGCATGGCATCTGACTAACTTCCCAGCATTCTGTTCTGTCTACTCCACCCCCCTAAGGGTTGGCCTATCAAATGAGCCAGGCAGTTTCTTTATTAACCAATGAAATCAACTCAAACAGAAGACCCTCCCACATCAGGCTGGCATCTCAGCTTCTGAGTTTGGGGCAATTAAAGGTCTAAGTGATAATTTCTGGACTTATGATTGTTGAGTGGGACTCTAGTTTCTTGTTTTCTTTTTCTTCTCTTAATTTTCAGAGCATGTGATGACTGTGTGTTATCTGTGTTCCTGCATAGCCAGTGTGTTCGCAGGGGATGCCTGCTGGTGTTGGAGGCTGGGTAATTGGGGTGAGCTGTGTGAGGGAAGGCTGGAGGAGAAGGTCTTTGTGAATCCTTGGGGATAAGGTCAGAGAGAAAAAGCAGATCGCAGCAGGTGTTCTGCTACAGGGTTTGGAATTAAACTAGAGAGATTGAACCTCAGAGCAGTGGGAGCCTCGTGAGTCAGACTCCAGCCTACTTGTTGTCCTGTGAGTGGCAGCTTTTGGGTTAGCAGGAGGTGCCTTCAGGAGTTGGGGGTGGGACACAGCAATGAGTGGGGGAAGGAGGTTAGGAGGAACTAGTCTGTGGAATGCAGAGAGGGATGAGAGAGGTAGAGAGAAGGCTGCCACTGATGTTCTGGTGCAGCATTAAAGAAAAACTCTGGGATACAGTCTGGGGAATGAAGAAGCAGAAGAAGGTCTGCTAAACGTCACATATTTTAATTGTGCACTTGGTTACAAGAATGTGTACACGGAAATAAATTACATAGATTTATCAAGACAAGTGTGTGCATATATATTCATAAATATCTTTAAAATAATAAATCTGAAAAGCTGTGTATTCTATTAGTAATGTCAAATTCCTGGAAAGATCAGGTAAAATGCTTGAGTAAATTTTTAAAAACTGCCTTGTTATTTTCAGATCCAAACTATTTGTGCCAGCTCTCCTCAAGACTAACTCCTGTGCCTAGGGGTGAAGGAGAAAGACAACTCATTGGCCTTGAAGTAGCACAAACATGTTCCGGTTTCCATGGGAACCCTTGGTGCTTTCTTCCTCTACAAAGATGTGTTGGAGAAAGGATAAGGAGGAATGATGAAACATATCATCACCAGGACTTATGGGAAAGATGCTAGACTCTAACAATTGGTAGCTGACAAAAGCCCGAGACATTAGCTACCATCCTTACCCTCAAGCCAGTATATTTATGTCAACTCAAAGGCAACAGCGTGAGTAATCCTCAGCACACTCTGCAAAGGGAACAACTGAGAACTGGGGACTGTTCATGTTATTTTGCATAATTTATTGAAGCTTTCTAATAGTGCTGAGAGCTGAGTTTGCTTATTGCCACTTTGAAAATGAGGAGACTACGGTGTGAAAAAAATTGAACCACCAACCTGACACTATTTAAGTGGTTTGTGGGAGAACATAATTTATCCTCCAGATGTCCATTTTCAAAATGTATGTGTGATGCTTTCCATTCAGAAAATAAAAAATAGCTATACACACTCATTCATTTATCACTAGGGATCAGACTCACCCCAAAGGAATTTACTGTCTTTGAAAGAGGTGGCTCAGAGCTAATTTTACAGTATTTAATATTTTTAGTGATTCTAGTTGAGCATGTTTAGTAAAGAAGGACGGTAAAGAATGAAGCTATCTCTCCATAACTTTACTTTCAATGCGATTTATGGCTGACCAATCATGCTTTCTTTGTCACTTGTTTTTAATATAACTTGTTTTAACAAACCAACCTAGTTATTCATGGACGTCTTATATTTCCCTTGGTGGTTTTGGTTAACATTTTGAAGCACAACCAATGTTTCCCAGCCATTTTTATATCTCTGTTTCCTATGCCATAGATAATATGTACAGCATAAAAGCTGCTACTCCACAACATGCAGGAGAAGCACCTTGTAGCTTGTAAACTGACTTTCCAAAGATCTTGGGACTTGGGTTTTGCATACATAAGGAAAATGGTACCATAAACTGTGATCGTCATAGTCAGATGAGCTGAGACATTGGAAAAGACCCTGAGTCTCCTTGGGACTGAGTTCATTATCAAAATGATTCACAGCATGAATATATAAGAGAAAAAGATTACCAGAAGTGGAAAAACCAGGAAGACCATACTTAACCATTAAAGTAAAAGCATTAAAGGATATGTTGGTTCATATTAACTTGGAGGCAGTCAAGAGTGCACATAAGAAATAATTACTAATGTGATCGCCACAGGTCAATCACTTGACAAAAAAAAAAATGTTTGCACCTTTTTTGTAGAGATCCATGACATAGAAGCATTGAGAAAACACACCCTTGGGCTCATAGTAATGAGGTATCTTATAAGGCTATAGATGGCCACCTATTTGGTCAAAAGCCACTATGGATGGGAGAAAACATTCTGTGGTTCCCATTGCAAATACAGAGAATGTTTTAAAGATGCATCCACGGAAGGAAATGTTTCTTTCCTTTGAGATTAGGCTCATCAGTGTTGAGGGAACAGGGAAAGTTGTGTAGCAGATATCTGGGAAAGAGAGGGTGCCCAAGAAGAGGTACATGGACATGTGAAGTTGGGATGCTTGCTTTGATCAGAGTCCCACTGTCAGAATGCCTGTTTACATAACCAGGCTCTGAACAAAGTGATCTCAAGCTCTAGCTGTCCAGAAAGATCCAGAAGAATGAGTTCTTCTACAAATGTGGGGTTCATCCTGTCCATTGCTCAACTTTCAGGACAACAAAGGAGGAGCCTTAAAAAATAGCCATGGCAAAACAATTGTGTCTTCCTCCTGCTCAGGGAACATTGGCCACCAGTCGTCAAGGGAGCAGGAGGAAGCAGAAGTGTGCAGCAGAGTTCAGAGGGCTGGTTATGGGTGCTACAGAAATAGCTTTCTGGGAGACTGTTTCAGTGTTATGTCTCAATTTTATTCCAGAATGAGGGGCAATATATAGGATGGGAACAATAACTGGGACATCAGCTAATTTGTATTTGGCAGCACACTCCTATCATACAGCTGGATCACGATACCTGTTAACATATGGAGCAGCATTATCCTACCATACACCTGGAAGTACAAAACCCGGTTATAGTATGGGCCTGCAGGGGGAGAGCATCTGCAGGGATCTGTGTCTAAGGTCATGCTTGAGATAGGTCAGGTATCAGGTTTAGGGATGGCTTCCAGATAAGGTCAGGCCTCTGAGCCTAGAGATGCTATCTAGGGAGGGAGGTAGCCCTGCTGGAAAGGGATTCCTCTATTTTGCACCCAGCTCAAAGAGCTATCTGGTCATGGTGGACTGCAACCTTAAGTGCCTGGTATTCCCATAGCAACAACAGTAACAAATATATAAATGTCTCATTGTTACTCCAGGGTGAAAGTGATTTATTATTTTTCTTTAAAATATTTATGTATTTATTATGTATACAATATTCTGTCTGTGTGTATGATTGAAGGCCAGAAGAAGGCACCAGACCTCATTACAGATGGTTGTGAGCCACCATGTGGTTGCTGGGAACTGAACTCAGGACCTTTGGAAGAGCAGGCAATGCTCTTAACCTCTGAGCCATCTCTCCAGCCCCCGTGAAAGTGTTTTAAAGCATTGATATTCACTTACTTTTAATGGCATTTGCACCTAAAATAAATACTAGAACACTGAGAATGTCTTTGCCAGAGAGTTAATATGTGAAGATTTCTTTAGGATCAGAAACTAATTTGGAAGGAGTCTTCATTATTGAGGATGCCCTGAGTTTTCCATACAGACAACTAAGTCATTTCCTAACCTAGTAAATTCCAGTGGGAGAGCAATGAAGAAGGCAGGGGACTTAACAGAGACTGGAAATTCAATGTCGAATATGAACAGAAGGGCTCAGATTAAACAAAGCTACAAGGTCAGATAGAAATGGGAACTTGAGGGATCTGGTTGGGGGGTGGATAGATGGGGAGAGTACTGAAAGAGATGACTGGAAAGCGGGGTGGCAATTCAGGGTCAGGTAGAATCCTGATGCAAGGGAAACTCCCACCAATCTACAAGGCTGACTCAAGCTAGACTCCTAACAATAGTACTGAACTGACCATATCGTCTGTTCAAAGAGATGATTACCCCAATTGTCATCATAGAACCTTCATCCAGTAACTGATGGAAGCAGATACAGAGACCCACAGCCAACAATAAGGCTGAGCTCAGGGAATCCTGCTGAGAGAGGGAAGAAAAATTGTAGAAGCCAGAGGGGGTCAAGGACACAACAAGGAAACCCACAGGAACAGCTAACCTGGCTCATAAGAACTCAGGGTCTGAAACAACAACCAAGAAGCCCGCATGGGACTGACCCAGGCTCTCTGCATTAATGTGATAGTTGTGTAGCTTGGTCTACTGGTTGGACTCCTAACAGTGAGAGCAGGTGATGTCCCTAATGCTTTGGTTGGTTCTTGGGAGCCTATGCCTCGTAGTTGGTCACCTTGTTCAGCCTTAATACAAGGGAAAGTGCTTATTCTTTCTGCAACTTGTTTTGCCATGCTTTGCTGATACTCATAGGAGAACTGACTTTTTCTGAACAGAAACAGAGGAAGGGTGGATTGTGGGGGAGTAAGGAGGAGGAGTGGAAGGAATGGAGAGGAGAGAGGGGAAACTGTGGTCGGGATGTAAAATAAATAGATTGATTAAATTTTAAAAAGTCTCTACATTTTTGTCCACCTAAAGCTCAGTTTAATGTGTATTTCACAGAACAGCCATTTCCTCACAGCAGATTAATGTGCACACACTGCAATCAGCATCTCTCCCAGGTGAAGTTAATCACTGACTAAATAGCAATTGACTACTCTTACTATTCCTGCAGAACACGACTTCTTAGACCCACTCTCCACGTATGCAATGGAGAATTCCTGGAGAATATTACATAGACTGTCCTCACTTATTATTCTGTGACTATGGAGTTGTTCTTCATGGTGATTAATGATGTTGTTTTGCTAAGGAGTCACCATGTCAAATTGCTCTCTAAATATTTTTACTTGTATTTAGTGGTGCCCTCAGCCTTGTTCAAAGAAGTTTCTTCTTGCTGTGAGTAGTGGCTAATGTAAAGACTCTTAAAGGCACAGAGAATAAGAACTATGAGCCAGCCATAGATGGAGCGTCTGTGTCAATCCCATTCTAAGGCTTCAATGACATCACAGAAGATGGAAGCGAAAGGCTGTAAGAGCTGAAGGGTGAGATGCACTTTGAAATGCGATTCCCTGGACATGGCATGGTTCACAGCAGCTGTACAAGACCTATATAAGATCAAGTCAGTTAAAAATTCCCAGAAACCTGGCACTAGAGAAATTCCCAGGCATCCACAAGGATGACCCCAGCTAAGGCCCTAAGCAATAGAGGAGAGGGTGCCCAAAGTGGCCTTGACCTGTAGTCAGACTGATGAATATCTTAAATATCACCATTGAACCTTCATCCAGCAACTGATGGAAACAGAGGCAGAGACCTGCAGCAGAGCACTGGGCTGAGCTCCCAAAGTCCAGTTGAAGAGTGAGAGGCGTGAGAATATGAGCAAAGAGGACAAGGCAGTGATGGGTTCACCCACTGAAACTAATGGGAGCTCACCAACTCCAGCCAGACAGGGAAAACCAGTCCCTCTGAATGTGGGTGACAGTTGTATGGCTGGGGCAGACTGCGGGGCCACTGGCAGTGGCACCAGGACTTATCCCTGCTGCTTGCATTGACTTTTAGGGAACTTATTCTCTTTGGACGGATACCTTGCTCAGCCTGGATATAGTAGAGAGGGCCTTGGACCTTTCCCAAAGCAATGTGCCTTATCCTCTCTGAGGGGTGGATGGGAGATGGGATGGGCGAGCACATATAGGGAATGGGAAGAGGGGAGGGAGTGGGAACTGGGATTTATATGTAAAATGAAAAAAGATAGTTTGTTTTCTTGAAAATAAATATAAATAAAATAAGTTTCAGCATGGAGGAGCAGGGGTTTTTGAGGATCCACCCCTAGCTGAGGAGTGGATGGCTTTGGCAGTTGATGGCTGCTGGGGGAGAGAGAGTTAATTTTCTTTAGGAGTGCAGCCATGGGTAGGTTTTCTATGCCTCTGTGTATTACTCCATACTCATGCGTATGGAGCAGAACCAACTGGACTCATTGGGTTACAAAAAAGAGGACTTGAAATTGAGAGGGCGATGTGCTAGTCAGAGTCAGAAGGACAGAAGGAAGGGGATGAGATCAAGCTACATTATGTACTTGTATGAAATTTTCAAATAATAAATTAAAAATAAAATAAATACATTCACAACAGAAGTTTAATTGGAGTAATTGTTAAAATATTCTAATGAAAACAATGATCTGGACACTATGAATGAAATTAAGCACATGTCCACTGTGAATTACATGTTTATCATTGAGGATTTTTAGCTTGCTTTCTTTTCATTATTTCTGACAGATTAATTTCACGAAGGATGCCATGAAGAACCATTTTTGGAATAAAAAGACAGATAAACAACAAAATAAATAAACCCACAGGACAAAAGCAAATCCCCTTAAAGACACAAAGGAAAGAAATAGCTTAGATTGAATATTCAAAGTATAATTATAGATAGCATATTATTTAATTATGTTTTAGGAAAGTCTGCTAATGTAGATGTTAATACTTAGATCATAAATGTGCTTTCCCAACATACATCTTAATTACTGTGAAATACGTGAATTCTAAAAGGCAATAGCTTACTCAGTATAGCAAAAGTAGTACAAAAAACATGCCCACCCCAAAAATCATGCTATGTCAGTGAATATGATGGGAACTATACAGAGTTACTTTTACATCAAAAGACCACAGAATAATAATTGGGGAAGAGACTGTGGATGTGGGAGGGGGGACACAGGCGTGACAGAGAAGGGAGGGGTAGGAGTGATAGAGATAAGATATTCAAGCACCAAATTTTCAGGAAAAACATTCTTTTAAAAAAAGGATCATAGATGTTTAGAACTGAAAGAACTAAAGAACATTTAGTGAAAGTTTCTACAGATGTATACCTGGGAGTATAAGTGATGATATAATATTCTCAAGTAATTAGTTAATTTTTGATTTAGGAATGCTTAGTAACAATGTTCGCCACTCATCAGAGGCACTAGATCATGACGAGATGCCACATGAACTTTGAACAATGTTTTGCTCAGAGGACAGCTAGTTGAATCATACAGGACAGTCTGTGAATGCAGGTACGTGGCTGTGTAGCCACATGAGGTATAATTATGATCCACCTTAATGTATGGACCACAAGTGTGATTGTCATATATTGCTGATATCTGTCCATGTCTGACAAAATCTATTTCCTTCTGAATTCAGAAAAGACGCAGGCAAATAAGAAGCTTTTTTTCTCTCTTTGGAAGCACCTTTGTAGGGAACTAAGAAATGAAGGCATCCAACAAACTAGGGACTGTATGAAGGTCTTCATCTCCCTCAAGACAGGAAGATAACATAAAAATTGTTCTTTTGTGTCAGCATAAAAATTAGAAGCAGCTACCAGATGCCTACTGTGAGGATCCAGAAAAGGCAAAAGCAGGCAAGTGGATGACCCTGGCTGGTTGTCTGTGTTTCGGGTGAGTACTGGTGACCCTTGACTGAGAGACACATGCCTGACAAATGAAGTTAATTGCTGCTAACATTACTGGGTCCTAGAACAGAAGTGTTATTTAATTGGAATGCTAATCATCTAATTAAGACACTTCATGTGATATTCAGCCATGTGCTGTAAAATATCACAGACTCACCAGATACATTCTCACCCACAAAAATGTGGGTACCGCAGACCTATAGGCTTGTATGTGTCCAACACTACTTTATATAACTGAGTGTAAAGGGGGAAATATTGGCCATTTTTACATTGTTGCCAAGTGTATGAATCAGACATCTGACTGAACCTAACAGACCAACTCCCAGGAGGATAATCAAGGTGAAATAAATGTAAGATAGAATAGCAAAATGGTTGCTGGTTTCATAAAAAAAACCTATAGGAAGCTCTTCTGCATGCTCAGACAGAATATTTGGGGCTACAACAGCATTCTGGGAAAATTGACATTTGAGGTCCAAAGCCTACACTCAGTATATGAACAGTTACGGTACAACACAACTGTCATACAGGCCAACACTGGCAGAAACATTCCAAAACACAGTTGCTCAAAATTGGCCTGGGAGCAGGCTGAGCTAGTTCCTGATTTACCTCTGGTCCTGAAATGTCTTTACCCTGGACAGTCATGTCCTATATCTTTGTTGAAGCTCCATGTGAGTACATACCACAGTGTCTCATGTGTTCTGTATAAGGCCTAATGATAAACGTGTGAAATGTTTAATTTGAAAGTCAGGCCTGTCTTGAAATTTAGAAAACCAATCAGCATACAGCCTAGATCACTACCTCACAGCAGTACAGTATGCTGGAATGAGACATTCTGTAGTGTACATAGCTCAAGTGTCCTTGTCCTGGTGCCATCTTCCACAGCTTTAGCATGTGGGTGTGTGTGATGTACTACACAGTCATGCACACGTACATCTACTGAGGCAATCTATTATGCATTGCTGTATAATTATTTACATAACACGAGTCATATGTAATATGATTATGACCAGTATTGGCCTCAAGATAATCAGAAACTAAGTGAGTTGGGCAAAGGAAGTCTGACCGGGTTCTGGTGACTCTTAAGCTTTATGATCTGCAATAAGGCTTTAAAGTTCTTACTTTGGGGGGGGGAGGCATGTGTCTTTCTGTCTCTGTATGTACATGCATGGTGCACAAGTGATTTTGGAGTCTTTGAATACATATGAGTAGATGTACACTCCCATGCACATACTGAAGTCAGAGGATACTGAGCTCCCTCTTCTATCACTCTCTGCCATCTTTCTTTAAAACAGGGTTTCTCACTGAACCTGGAGCCCTTCTGGGAGCTGCAAGTCCCAGTAGCCCTACTGTCTCCCCTACTCAAGTGTCTTCGTGACAGGTTTGTGTGGCCATGGAATCATGGCCTTGTAATTGAGGAATGAGTGCTCTTACCTACTGAGCCATCACCCTAGCTCCTATAATTTTGACTCTTTAGTTCAATGTTTCAAAATGAACACTTCCAAAGAATATTTAAAAATTAATATGAAAATGTTTGTTGTTTTTTCGGTATGCTTGTTTACACACATTTATAAACATGTACAAGCATATATGTGTGCATGTACATATATTCACACACACACATATATATATATACATACAAACATACGAGCAAAGATGGAAGGGAAGAAAACATACATGTTTGTGTGTTTGTATGTAATAAGAATTGTTTTGCTTTGATATTTTCTTACCTTTTTTGTCTGTTTTGATTTTTTTGTCTCTTTGGGGTTTTCTGAGAGACAGAAAGAAAGACTATGAAGTTGGGTGGGAAGGAGGTGGGGAAGACCTTATAGACATTAGGAAAGGGGGATATAAAATGAAAATATATTGTATTAAAAACTTTCAATTAAAAGAATTTCTTATATATTTAAAGAACTTTCAAAATCATGTTGAAAATAGATAATATGACACTTATGAGGCTGAGGTTCATCTCTTTGAGCTGTTCTTATCAATTCTTAGAATTTATGCTATAAAACATGCACTATGTAATTTTTAAAATTATCTCCAAGCCATCATCATTCTCCTATTGATAAATACACAAACACAGTGGATACATGATTCATAGCCAGTAAGAGAAATGCTATAATTACAACCTTTTTATATTCTTGGAACTTCAAAAACTATTGACGAATGAATCAAAATTAAATATACTTTAAACTGTTAGACATATTTGATTTTCTTGAAAGATGAATTTATTAATGAATCTGTACATTTTCTAGCCATTGAGTAACACAAGCATGCTCAGCTAAATCAAACCATATGGCACCCACTCATGCTCACCAAGGTAATATTTTGACAGATGCTGTCTTCCAACACTCCTTCAGTATTTTACACTCATGATACCAGATATATAAGTATATAAAATAAATATACAAGTAATCATTTACTGCTAAATCATAAAGAAATTCATATTTCAACAATTGTTTGATATAAATATATTTTTATTTGAGCTTTAAAAATTGTATGCTAGTGAGATAGAATGGCCTTGCTTGGTTTTACAGAAAGAATTAAATCTTGACTGAACATTTGATATAGAAGGATATAGATTTGACATTGTTCAGACTTGTTGATATTTTGAATTTATAATCGTCAATGTAAGAACACTGACTTGAAAATGTACATTAAAAATAGTAGAAGTATTTTAGGTCCATTTAAAAATTGTTGGAAATCTCTCTTAAAATTAAGCCAACACTCTTTTTAGAATTTTTCTTTTTTATGCAACTCAAGTCAGCAACCAAACCACAATTTTAAACTTAACTATTTTAACATGACTTAACCAAACGATCAAGTAATCTGATACTTACATGCTGAGCAGGGACAGAAGGAAATATTTACGGTCTTTGTTCCCTATAATTAAGCCATCACGTTTCTACAATGGGCAGAGTGAAGGAAGCCCAGAGTGAGTTAGTCCTGAGTAAATGAATATTGTTTACATGGGCACAGCTATGTCAAGAAACCAGGACTCCTGACATAGGAGACAATTGGAAAAAATTTTACCTGTGTGGGACAGGCTGAAGAGGAGTGGCAAAATTCTCCTCCAGAGCCGGGCGGTGGTGGCGCACGCCTTTAATCCCAGCACTTGGGAGGCAGAGGCAGGCGGATCTCTGTGAGTTCAAGACCACCCTGGTCTACAAGAGCTAGTTCCAGGACAGGCTCCAAAGCCACAGAGAAACCCTGTCTCGAAAAACCAAAAAAAAAAAAAAAAAAAAAAAAAAATTCTCCTCCAGAGTCCGAGTGTGAGTTTACAAAGGATGGATCACTGTATGGAAGACTGTAGCTTCCTCTCGGGGCTGTTTCCAGCCTGAGACCGCTTGTATAAGACCTCCTATGGAGACTAGCTAGCCTGCGCTATACCCTAATAAACAGGCTGGAGTTCCAGGCAGGGCAGTAGCGGGAGCAGTACCACCCGATCCCACATCCCTGTGTGCATCTGTGTGTCTGTTTCGGGTCTCTCCCCTCTTCATTCCAGCTTGGGTCTTCTCCTTTCTTTAAGCAGCTTGGGATTTGGCACCAACAGGGAAAGAAAATCTGTGAAAATAAAAACATTGCAGCTGACAGTGTGCAATATGCTTGTTAACTGGCGTTCTATGGTGGGATGACACGCTTTGTGCAAAGTATTCATGTTTTGTGTCTGATGCAAAGGCACAGTGACTTCATATAATGAGAAACACAAAGCTACCACAAACACTTCATTCATGTTTGGTTTTGATGAACTTTTGGTCACTGGGCACTTAGAAACCTTTACACTTTTTACAACTGTCCACTCAGAGATTCTTACATTTGGGGGTTATAAAACACAGTTTAAGAGGAAGTAGGTTGAAGGCTGGAGAGATGGCTCAGCAGTTAAGAGCCCTTGGCAGTCTCCCAGAGGTCCTGAGTTCAACTCCCAGCAATCACATGGTGGCTCATGTGATTGTAATAGGTGGCTCTAATAGGATCTGACTCCCTCTTCTGGTGGGAATGAAGACAGAGCACTCGTATGCATAAAAATACATGAACAAATAAATATTTATAAAACAAAAAGAGGAAGTGAGGTGAGTTCCACCTGATACAAGTCTGTGCATAATTTGGTGACATTGTTGCTAATTTGGCAAAACCTAAAGGGAGGTGGGAGGAGTTGACCCAACCAATAGAAATAACGTTTTCATGTGCTTAAAGTCCTGTAACAGTCAAAAGTTAGAGTTGGGCCATCAAGATCTCAGAAAAGGAGCCCCTGCCAACGCAGATGACCTGAGCTTGACCCCCACCACCTACAGACTGGTAGGAAAGAAGAAGCAACCTGTGCCAATTGTCCTCTGACCTCCACACACTTCGTTGTGCATGTAGTCTCCTACATAAATAACAGGTAAATACATGAAATAATTTTTATTAGCGAAACTAAAGATAAAGGATTAGAAAGAATGAAACAAGAATCTGTGCTGCATAAGGGCTATGGCAGAAATGTGTCATTGGGGGCCAGCCAGAAGCATCTATAGAACAAAATTCCATCTCTAGAGTCATAGGAGCGGGACAGAATTTAGGAGCAAACCATTTAAGTACCAACTTGAACCACATAGAGGTTAGCTTAGCAAAGAGTGAAATAACTGAGCAGAAATAGGAAAGAGAAAACTAAGCGGGAGAATAAGTTCAACGCCCAGCATTCACAATGAGCAAAGGGCTGCAGGTGAACCCGGGTGGTGTGGCCCAAGTTCACCCTGTGCTCAGACTGCTCTTCTAGATGAGCCGTCTACAGGCAAGGACAAACTCATACTAGATTTATTTTGGAATTTCAACTCATCTGAAAATAATGGTACCTGATTTTATCTCCCTAATAACTCCCTGCTTTTAATCATTCTCCCTGAGCTTGTAAGAAGATCCAGGGAGACAGGAAGCATTTCTGTTCATTTCTGGCTAAGGATATCCACCTTTAGCTGTCTTCTAGACTAGATCTTCTGCTCTGAGTCCTTGAGATCTCGGCAGGCCTCAACTCATCAAACCTGATGCCGGTGCTTCCTCCCAAACACTCCGAATCTTAAGAGGCTCTCTTTCAGGACCTTCTGCCTTGGTTTGAGTTTTAAGGTTGTATTATCTCCCAGGGGCAGTACAGAAACTCCTCCCACCACCATTTGCACATCCTCATTTCATCTCCTGGCCTAATCTCTTCATCTCGATGTGCACCTGGAAGGTGTGATTGATATTAATGGAGTGGGAACTAAGGGCATTTATCTGGCTCTGGTAATTAATAGCTATGAATAAAAGATGTGTTAAAAATAGTAACCGCTCTCCCCACTTGCCCTTGTCACCTGTGACAAACAGGAGAACTGACCCAGCCCCTCACCAACTGCAACACTTGGGAAAATGAACCCTGCCTCTAGCCTCGGCAGCACAGCAATGCTGACCATGGTGACGGGGACACAGATGAGTCTGGATGTGAGCAAGGGAGATCCGCCCCCCCATCTGCCATAGGGTGGCATGAACAAGGGAGAGATGCTACCCCCTCACCACCTGCAGCAGGTGGAAGAGTTGGTCCTGAGGTCATGTGAATGGGAGAACTCAATCAGGAGAACAGGCCCTGCGCCTCACCCAGACAGTACAGTAGAGCTGGCCCTGCTGGTAGGGGCTCAGGTGAGCTGTTCCCAAGAGTATGAGCTTAGGAGAGATAGCCCTACTACTTGTCTGTCGTGTGGTGGTGTGGGCAGGGGAGGACTGCTTTCCCCCTTGCCCCTCACCACTCATAACCTGCCGTGGACAGGAGCTGACCACTGGGTCATGAGAGCAAGAGAGCTGGCCCTGCCTCTCACTAAGCTGCAGCACTCAGGAGAATGACCCCCACACTTCACCTGGCAAACATGATAGAACTGACCCTGGTGGTATAGGTGTGGGTGAGCCAGGTGTGAGAGCAGAAGGGTCTTGCCCCCTTTCTGCTTGCTACATAGGGTAAGCTAACAGGGCAGTGCTGAGGAGCTCATTCTGATGGTGAGGATGAGGAAAACCTGGTGAGCTGACAATTCCAGCAACAACCCAGGCTCAAAAACTAGTCTCTGAGTTGGCCCACCTCATTTATGATCTGCTGAAGCTCGTGAAGGGGCCAGCCCTATAGACCCAAAGCTGCAGGATCTCCATGACACAGGACAACAACAGGATACTCCAGAGGAGTCCCAGTTAGGGCTCAGTATTGATAATGTAACAGAAACCAGAGGCTCCTAATTAGACAAATGACCCATTGCAATGAACACTTGCAAGTAAAGATGTATGAGCTAAAGGGTATACTCTGTGACTCATTGTGCCACACTGCAGCTTCCATGATGAGATTTTCCTTTTTCATTTTTTCTTTTCCTTTAAATGTTATTTTGTTTTATCTTGGGGGGGGGGGTTGCAAAGGGATGGGGAGATGAAGGAGATCAAGAGGTATGATGTTAAATCCACAAAGAATCAATTAAAGATAAAAAGAAAGAACAGAAAGGAAGAAAGAAAGAACCATGAGTCCTCATCTGAACTGCATTCCTGAAATAGAATGTACTATGACACTGGCCCCAGTACTTGTGCTTTTCAACTTATTGAAACTTCCAATGCCATTAGGAACCTTACTTGATTATCACTAGCAAGTTAACTATAGCTTTGAATGAATTACTAACCTAACTAAAAACTGATCATACTTTCGGGAATAGAAACATTTGTACACTGGTCTCTCTGCTACCTGAGTTTGGATGTAGTCATTCCTCCATGTTTCCATGGAGCCCACTGGAAGCACATACTTCAGACATCATAAATGATAGATTATAATGGGATTCATAGTATTTGGGATATCAAGACCTCTTGGAAGACCAGTTTGAAGCAAACTATAGTCGTCGGTAAATCTAGTTGAGCATGACTAATAAAGGAAAAGGATAAAAATATCTTTCCCTAGCCAATAATTCTCTTTTTATTTTCTTTTTTGAGATTATAATTTAATTACAACATTTCTCTCTTCCATTTCCTTTCTTCAAACCCTCCCATATATCCCTACTCACCCTCTTTCAATTCATAGCCTTTTTAGTAATTATTAGTATATGCATATATATTTTATATACATATAATGCTAAATATAACATGTTTGACTCATATAATGCTCCCTGTATTATGTTTTCAGGGATGACCACTCGGACCTCGCAGCTGAGTGGTGTGCTCTTCCCTGAGGAGGGTCACATCTCCCACTCCCATATTTACTGAGTTGCTTGTAGCTCTTTGTGAAGGGTTGAGGCTGGTGAGCTCTTCCTTGTGCAGTTTGGCATGTTTGTTGCTGACCTCCTTGATAAGCTCACATCTGGGCAGTTTTGGTATTGAGACTATGGATGTAGCTTCTGATGTTACTTGGAGACACAATCTCACAGCAAAGTCCCTGATCCTCTGGTTCTTACAATCTTTCAGCCGCGACTTGGCAGTGTTCCCTGAGCCTTAAGTGTGGCAGTGTTTGGTAGATACATCCAATGGGCCTGAGTTCCACAACCCTGCATATTGTTGGATTGTGATTTTCTATACTGGTGTCCATTTCTTTCAAAAGAAAAGTTCCATTAATAAAAAGTGGCAACTACATTTAGCTGTGGACATAAGGACAAATGTTATAGATTGTTGTTAGACACTATGCTGGTTTATTAAACTGGTGGTTGTAGATTCTCCTTGATAACTATAATTTAATTAGCACTGAGTGGTTAACTTGGTTTCTAGAACCAGGGATGGGTCACCCTTGTGTTGAATGGGTCTTAAGTCCAATTAGGTGGTTGGAAACCACCAAGTTTTGTATGCTACTATTACACCCCTATGGTTATTGGGCATGCTGGTTGTTGAAACGGTTAATAGGCATCACAACTGTTACGAGATGTTAGTCATCTCCCTCCATTGCAAGCTTGTACAGTACTTTCTGGTACCATGAAAGCTTGTTCTCAGGGAGGGAGCTTTCAGGTCAGTTTCAACCCAGGAGTTTCTGAGCCCTGTTTCTGAAGTGCATGGTGTCTTCAGCAGTAGGGACTTACCTTCCATCTCTGGGGGTATAACCAAGTAACTGAGATTTTTTTAAAAATAGATAAATAAAAATTATATTGTTCTCACAGATACCCCCCAGTCAATCTTGTGCTTGCCACACAAAGCCTGTGTTTGCTGGCATCTTATTGAATGTACTTTTGTTTCAGTATGCACTTCACAGCAGCTTTCACATCCTTATTCCTCAAGCTATAGATGATTGGATTCAGCATGGGGGTAACTACTCCATAAAATAAGGAAATGATCTTATCAGAAGTCTGGAACTTGTCTTCCCCAGTCGAATCTTGGGACTTGGGTTTTGCATACATAGAAAAGATGGTACCATAAAATATGACCACCACAGTCAGGTGAGCCGAGCAGGTAGAAAAGGCCTTGCGTCTCCCTGTAGCTGAGTTCATTCTCAAGATGGTGTGGAGGATGAACATGTAGGAGAAAAAGATGAGCAGTAGTGGAAGAACCAGGAAGGCCATATTTGATATCACCATGGTAATGATGTTGAGAGATATATCAGCACAAGCCAGCTTGAGGACAGCTAAGACCTCACATGTAAAATGATTAATAACATTATTTCCACAGAAAGGCAACCGCATGGCAAGGGATGTTTGCACGACTGAATTGATTCCACCAGAGAACCATGATACAGATGCCATTGATACATACACTCCTTTGCTCATGATGATAGAGTATCTCAGAGGGTTGCAGATGGCCACATATCGATCAAAAGCCATCATGCCAAGAAGCAAACATTCTGTCGAACCCATTGCAAATCCAAAGAACATCTGCACTGCACAACCATAGAAGGAAATGTTTCTTTTCTTTGAGATTAGGCTCACCAGTGTTGAGGGAACAGAGGAAGTTGTATAGCAGATATCCAGGAAAGAGAGGTTGCCCAGGAAGAAGTACATGGGTGTGTGGAGACGGGAATCAAAGATGCTTGCTATGATCAGAACACCATTGCCTGTTAGAATCACTAGGTACATAGCCAGAACAAGAGCAAAGTAAATGATCTCAGTCCTTGGGTATCCAGAAAGACCCAAAAGAAGGAATTCGGAAACAAATGTCCCGTTATTTTCATCCATGCCGTCTGCTTTCAGCCATTATTAGACCTACCCTGAAACAAATCCAATGCCTGAATACAAGTGGAACAAAGTACCTGAAAAATCACTTTTCATGTATTAGGAAGAGCTCATTTCTGAATCTCCCTCATTGATGCCCTCAATAATCTGTTATTAGAATGCAGTGAAATTGGGCATCTTGGAAGTTCACATGCCCCTTGCCAACATATCAAACACACATTCAAAAGGAATGCTTTCTGTTGTTGAGTATACATTCCTAAGTTTATGCTTCCAACATCCCTGGATAACTACCCACCACACACCTGATTTCTTAATTTCATCTGCCCTACTAGGTAAGCAATGAAGAAGATACACAAAGCCAAAAGTCTACTCATAAAAAAAACCCAATGGAATATGAGTCAGTGATTGACAACTGTAAAAATCCTATAGCAACTTTGATTTTTTAAATAATATTTCTTTTTATGCCTGATGTAGTAAACAGTATTAGCTTTTTAATGGTGTATTTTATCAACATTTATTCACAAGACATTAAGTGGTATAAGCTAAAATTTAGCATCAGAGAGTTCATCTTTGGTGATTTACTTGTTAAAGTTAACTTAATGATAGCAATAATATAAGACATAAGTGAACAGAGTTAGTGGATTAAATATTTCTGATTTGCTTCTAATTCAAATCTATTTCCTATTGTCTTATTATATGGGCTGGCATAGCAACCTTCAGAGATTCAAGGACAATAATTTTCTTGCATTTTATAGACAACTTCAAATCTGCATGTTACTAAATACTAAAAAATTAAAAGACAATTTGAAATAAAGAATCAATTTGTATCAAACTGCAATAATATTTTTAGACTATTGTTAATAGATTACCCTAAAGCCAATCTCATTCCAAACACAATAAGAGTAAATGAAAGAATAACGGAAGCCATTGCCGTTATGAGGTTGACAATTCAATTTATAATACAGGAAAAGTACATATGAAGATATATTATGGATGCTTATATACTGTCTCTTAGGTCAAAATTATACATTTACCAAGAAAGTTGATGTTAATGAGATATAAATCATCAAGGGAAACTCAAAGAAACATTTGGGATGTTCTGGATCTAGACACATGAAAAGGATCAGATGAGTTTGGAAAAGAAAGGAAGATGGGCAAATGTAATGTGAGAAGACAGATCACCTGGGTATCCATTTTATATAAATCTGTCTCTGTGAGGGTGTGATGGCAAACAGATCTAGGAAAGACATAAAAGGGGGTCATAGAAATCCTCTAACGTTGGAGGGACTTGGAACTACTTTTGGTTGAGGGTTTATCAATAGAAAGAAAAAATATGTCAGCTTGTGACCTAACTTCAGATATCCCCTAACCCTAATACTATCCCATATTATGAGACTTCTAATGAAAAAATAATTAGAAGACTTCAGCTATTTGAATCAGTGGAACTGTCCCTGGCTGCCGACTAGATGATAAAATCACTCCTTCCGTAATCACCACTGGTTTTGACTCCAGTAAACAATCATAAGTTGCAGCCCTGAGTGGATGATGCAGTTCTGAGAATTCCAGCATATGTGACATATGTTGTGTGTTAGTAACTCAGAAAATTACTAAGCAAATACTATTAGTCAGACATTCCACTAAGTAGGACTGCCCTTTGCAATGGATTAATCTTGATAGTATTCAACACATTTAAACATTGAAGAGAAAGATATTCAATGGCAATCTTAGAAATAAAAATAAAGTGGCCCAAAAGAGATTAGTAATTTATATTATTTATTCAGTTTAAGAACAGAGCAGCAGAAGAGGAAAAGGGAGTAGAGAAGGAGAGAGATGGGGAGGACAGGATGAGGACAGGAGAGAGGGGGAGAGACAGATACAGGAACAGGGACAGAGACAGAAACAGAGATGGAATGCTGAAAGTAGTTCTTTAAGTCTGTCAGATGGATAACAGCAAGAGGCAAGCATCCTCTCACAATACCCTCTTACCCGACTGGTCCCACTAAAATGTCTGTAGAAACTGTATTGTGGACAACATGAGTCATAAGGGTGAGTCAACTCTAATGCTTAAACAGTGCCTTGAAAAAGGGGACAATGATTTTACACTTATCCAATAGCACCTCATAAATCAAATTTTCCTGTAGATAAACTTCAGAAATTGCTCAATGGCTGTTAGATCATAGACATGAGCAGAAAGATCATTCCAGACCAGAGAAATGACAAAGGACGAAGATGAGTTAACTCACCAAGACATATGGCCATGCACACAGTCACATCATTTGGGAGGCCACGCCTAGGAAGCCCACCTTCTTCATCCAGACAAATGTAATGATGACTCATCTTAGATGACCTAAATGGCTTCTCTTGTCACTCTCTCAAACTTCCCCTCCTTGGCTAAATAAAATTCCTTCAACTACTCAGATCCACCCAGAATCAAACTTGTCTTGCTGTCTTGCTTCTCTTCTGCTCCTGGCACTCCAAGTAGGTTCACTCCTGTGTGAGAGAGGAGTCAGGAAGGAGGAGCTTGACTCTCTTGCTCAGACCTTTACTCCTAAATCAAACACAGTGATCAAACACAGTGCAGGGTTTTAGCTGAGCACATCAACTTTTACTTTCTAGACCTGCATCATTTATAGAGTCAAGTCCACAACAACTTAATGTGCCCAAATTGTTGGCCTTCAACAGACTTATTTTTCAGCTTCTGTTAGTACTAACAAGTTACAGTCTTAACTAGATACTCTCAGGTTTAAGCTCTGGTGGTAACAGGGATCAGCTGACACTCACTGATACACATATGAAACAGGTTTAACATCAAGAAGGAGTACTCGGACTAGAATCATAGCCTTGGTTTGAGGCTCCCTTTCATTGTCTTACCTGTTTCCTCATTTTGGAAATGCCATAACAACACCTTACTCTTTCCACATATTATGTATTATAACATAAAAAACAAAATAGTGTGTAGAAGTTTCTTTAAAGAGTGACATATATAAAAATTGCAATATAAAGTAATGATTCACAAAAGTATTTGGGAAAATAAATTACTTCCTATATGGCTTTAGGGCATTTGTATTATTAATACATGACGGCTAATGCCTTCAATTACAAAAAGCCTCTAATCGACTCACCCTTATAGGGATGGATTTCCACCCCCTTATAGGAACCAGTTACATTTTTATAGAAATTACCTTCACTGTTCTGAAGGTTCAAAAAATATTCCAGATTCTATAGTTATGTCAGAATAAATATTTATTATAAAACAGCTATTATAATTGTTCCCCAAATCCCAAAGCAATTTAAAGTTGGGAGTGAGGAGATCTGGGATAGAGAAACTTCTTATGCGATAGGGACAGTGTCCCACACACCCAATTAAGTGCAGCTGAAAGTGTATCATAGCTGAACTAACACCTAAGAGGGAAATCATGTTCCCGAGCCCTTGTGACTTTGGGAAATGGCAGCAGATGTACAGCTAGCAAACTCCAAAGAGTGGGAGCCTCCATTTAAAATGTGTCTAGAAAAGCACAGTTAACATAAGAGATTAGCGATTCGAACAATGGTGGCTATTAGTAAATAACAATGCAATAACTAGACGAATGAACTTGGGGCTGGAGAGATGGCTCAACAAACAGGAGTGTGTACTGCTCTTGCAGAGAATCTGAGAGCAGTTCCCAGTATCCATGTCAACCAGTTCAAAACTGCCTGCCATTCCGATTTCAAAAGATCTGATGCCTCTACACACACACACAAAAAAAAAAAACACATGCAGTTTAATAATAAAAATCCTTTAAATTAATTTTTTAATTTAAAGAAATGGAAAATGAAGCATTGATCCCAAATTGGTGCATTGTCATTTAACATTTTCTTTACTCTCTCTTGATTGATTTGCTACAATAATTCCACAGATGATTCCATCACCGACCATTTTTGAAATGGAGAAAAAGCAATATAACAAATATGCCCACAAAATATATGGTAAATTCATATGTTAAGATCACAAAATTTGGATGCTGGTTTGTGGATTTTCTTTTTTTTTTTTCCTTTTTTCTCTTTTTGCCCATGGTAAACAGTTTGAGACAGATCCAGTACCTTAATCTGCAGCATTTGCGGGCAGTCTGTGAAGTGTTCATACACAGAGGTTCACTGTAAAGCGTTTAAGTTCTGAACATCATTGCATGCTTACCAGAGCAGGCACAGTATTGATATATGCAAAAACATGAAACACACAAATACCACAAAACACAAAAATACAGGAAAAAATTTAAAGAAATGCAATGGTAGAATTTATCCTTTCAGAGATGTATAATTTAGGATGAAAAATGTTAAAACACTTTGAAGTCAGTGATATTTAATTAAGTAAACCTGTGGAAGTCAAGATTACAAGCATTGAGACCCCTCTATGCTTTCTTTACAACTTTCCAATAAATTTCCAACTATTCTAAAGTTGCAAGATAATTTAAATAAATATAATTTAAAATGCATCCATGAATTGATAATATTTCTAATTTAGAATTTTAATCTGAAAAATCCACAAAAGCCTGCTGGTTCTACTTTCTATACTGAGTAAATTGAATGGGGAAACCAAGCTCAGAGTAACAGTGTCTCTTAATAATTTAATCAGTTCTTTTCTTTTTTTTTTTTTTTTTTTTTTTTTGGTTTTTCGAGACAGGGTTTCTTTGTAGCTTTGGAGCCTGTCCTGGAACTAGCTCTTGTAGACCAGGCTGGTCTCGAACTCACAGAGATCCGCCTGCCTCTGCCTCCCGAGTGCTGGGATTAAAGGCGTGCGCCACCGCCGCCCGGCAATTTAATCAGTTCTAACTACAAAGTCTAATGTTCAAGGTAATACATCTCTCTGAAATATGTCTTGAGCCACGCTTTTATCTTTCATAAACAACATTAATTCAGATTTTCAATTGATCTTATATCCTACTTATCAAATCAATTTGATGAAAACTATTTGCAATCATGAGCCAGTTCATTGGACACTGTAGACATGACTTTTGATGTAGCCATTTGCAAGGAACAGGATCTAGTTATATTAAATATATGTGTATATTAAATGCACATAGCATATGAAGATCACATTATTATGTAAGGAAAAGCTTCCTACAAAAACCCTTAAAGTGGCAATATATTCTCCAATTCATACAATTCAAATAAAGTGCCAGAAAATCTTGTTACTTTACTAGAATATATTTTTATCAAGATTTTGAAGTGGAAATTGAACTGTGAACTATGCACTTAAATATGCATATAAATAAAATTATAAAAAGAAATAAAAATGACTTGTATAAGTTCCCCATTTTCATCTCTAAACAGAGAGTGTGTTGTATTCTTTGAAAAGCAAATACTTATAATATATTGATTTATTATCGCCAGGTTTATACCAGCACCGAGAGATACTTTTAGTCAAACAATATTTTACCTTCATTTTCTAGGCTTCACTTTTTCAAAGTAATACCCAACAGAATCTTAGCGTTCACAAACTATGCCCATATTCATAATTGCATTTAGAAGCCTTTCTGAGTGTCTATTATCTGCAAGACAATGAAGTCGTTATAATCCCTCTCCTCGGGTTTTCAACACAGCGGGATAAACAGACCTAGGAAGGACTGAATATAATACAACTTGATGAGCAGTGGAAAATTATTTATGAGCAATCTTATTGTGTTTCAGTAGTAATTTCCTCTCCCTCGCTTTAATGTGCCTGGTGATTCTAAAAGAGCACAAAGCCATTCATTAGACTTTAATGCCTTATGAAAGTATCAGTGTGCAACTTAATAGCAAGCCCCACACAGCTGTGTTCGCTAGCTTCCCAGTACCATCGTCATCTACGTCTCTCCCATTTGTCTACAAATTGAGTCTCTACAGCACCACTAGCTTCATTCTACCCAAAACTGAGACCAGTGTTTTCCCTTTGACACTGAAAGAATTTTAATCTGAATCGATTTCTTTTTATTAAAGATAGATTGATTCAAGTAGACATCTACAAAACTAGCTTGCTGTGGTTTGAGTTTGAAGGAAATCATGTATGCAATGCCTTTCTCCAGTGATGTATTTGAAAAACCCAGTGTCACTAAAAACCTAAACTATTCCCTTTACATGTTTCTCACCAACTCAAATACTAGGAAATGTCTTAAGTTTTAAAGAAAAAAAAAAGGCAGAACAAAATTTGATTTACAAAAAAAAGGGGGGGAATATAAAACATAGAAGGTGGGCCAATCAGATTGCTCAACATGACAAAAAACACATCTCACCCTTGTCCATCTCAGGAACTCGCAGTGGAAGGAAACGGGGTCTTGAAAGTTGTTCTCTGATCTTCAACGGGAAACATGACTTGTGTATGCCTACAGACATGCACACATGTGCGTGCATGTACACACAGACACACACATTTGATAATTAATATTTTTCTGTTGTCTTTGTGACTGCATGTGAACCTACTGGTATTTCGAGCCTACTGGTATTTTAATTATCATCTGCATTCTGTGGCCCCGCAGGCAGCACAGCGCAAGCCACTCAGGCCACAGCCTGGCAAGGCTTCAGGTCCTGTGGTCCAGGCCTGTCTCAGCTGCCATATGTAAGTTTAAATTAAGTCTCTATCATTCTATTTATCACTAAGATTTGGGAGTCAAAGGCTTGAGTGAAAACCTGCTAGATCAGAGAGGTTGAGTAGCCTCTAGCTGACCTTGCATTTTGGCTGTAGATATAGCAAGAGACACATCTCTTCCCTTGTCCCAGAACTAAAGGGAGCTCGATCTCTAGTCTCTGGCCTTTCCTTCCTGTGTGTCTTCTCTATCCAAATTACTGACTTCTCTATTGCTAATTCAGGTCAGATAGCCTCTGGTCCCACCCCCTGATTCAAGGTAAACTTTATTGGCAGTCTGGAGTGTTACAATGGTATCTAAATATCCCACAACAGATAATGACAAATTGATAAAAAAAAAAAAAAAAAAACTGAAGAAAAACAAAGAGCAAAAACATTTAAAAAGTACTCAAGAGAATTCTTAGTGGTTTTAAAGACAGAGAAATGGCTGTGAGTGTGCTGATTTGGTTAATCAAGGATAAAAAATAATTTGAAATTTCACCACTGTGCTATAGAACCAGCAGAAACAAATATGTGGTTCCTCTATTTTATCACTTATCTGGGAAGTGCCTCTTATCCTGGTGAAGAAATCCAGATTTTATATAATGAAGAGACAAATAAGTTTATAGGTAAGATATTAAATATACGTATTATATATATAAAGTTGAATGTATATTACATATCTATATATAAAGTTGAATATATATATAACTAAATATGCCATAAAAATAATCAACATACTATTAGGGTTAGTAAAGTTGGTATTGTGGGATAATACAAAATTCAACATACAGAGCTCATTTGCATTTTGTGCACTAGCAATAAACTATGAGAAAAAGAAAATTGGAGGGACACAGTTCTTTTTATAATATCAGGAAAATATGCTTACAAATCATTATAAACTAGGACATAAAATACCTGTACACAAATCTATAAAATAGTGTTAAGCATAATTGAAGAAGACACAAGCTAATGAAAATATAAATATGTTCATGGACAGTAAAAACTCTTGGTATATTGCCCAAAGTTATCATACAATTGAATTTAATGTCTATACAAAAAAATAAAAAAATTAATGTCTATACAGAAAGAGAAAAGCCTTTCCTATAAAACACATGGCACCACAAGTAACCTTAAATAAAAAAGATGCTTTCCCTCAGGGGCCCTCTTTATAGTAATTCTTAGTGTACATTCATTGTACAAAATGTTTGGTTTTGTTAAATCTCTGTACATAAATATCTTACACTTTGCTTATACTTAGCATCAACTATTCCCTCTCCTGTCCCTTTCTTCCACTACTACTGGTCCCCTTCTTTCTCCCAAATATTTCCCTATTCTATTCTTGGGTCATAATCAAGTATATACATTAAGATATAATATATACATATATATATACATATATAGAGAGAGATACATATATATATATAGAGAGAGAGAGAGAGATCCCACAAGTGAAACAATATTAGCCTTTTTTTAATATTATAGAATTGATAGTCTGTCAAGCTGAGAACAAGAATCAGGAAATTTTAAAGAAGTGATATTAATTAGTTCATATGGTTTTTTTCTATAAACACATTAGGGACAATTGTTTAAGTGAGCTCCACTATCTGACAAAACTAAGCATATTTCTAAGTGAATGAAGTGTAAGAGTGATGATGTTTAATATTCAAGTGTTAAGTCTGAATGAGTGCCTTCACAAGCAAGTAGAATGACTACAATAGGATTAATTAAACATTGCTTGTTTTCCACCAGATAAAAAAAAGTAAAAGCTAAAATCCAAATTCTGCTTAACACTCAAAATTTCACGAAACAAGTCCTGAGAACATAACCACTGCTATAGTTGCACTTACTGGTGGGTAAGTGATCTTGAATTGTTGGTCTGCCATAGTCTTTATAACATATTATCACCATCCCTTTTATTAAGAAGTGACCTATGAGATAATAATGCCTATTAAAATTAACTAGATATATAATTAGTGTGTTAGTTTTAACATTTGGTTCCCATTTGGTAAGACTGTTTGGGAAGGGTTAAGAAGTATGTCACTGGGGGTGGACTTTGAGGCTTCAAGACTCCATGCCATTCCATACCCATCTCTCTCTTTCACCGTCTGTGCTTGCAGCTTGTAGGTCAGGATATGAGCTCCAAGTTACTGCTCCACCTTCACCCCTGCCAGTTACCACAATCCCCATCTTAGTGGTCATGGACTCACTCTGCGAAACTCTAAGCAATTCCTCAATAAACTATTTATTCTATAAGATGCCTTTGTCCCGGTGCCCCTCCACAGCAGTAGGAAAGTAACTAAGACAATTAGTTTTGGAGGAAGTATTCCTATATACAGCACTACTTGCTGAAAGTCCAAATGAGCAGCAAGCCATGGTAAATAAAGTGGTGGAAATCAGTGAAAACCTTGGTATGAAAGCAAACATCGAGGAGACTGAGATACAACACACAGGAAGGGTGCACAGGGATTTTAACACTGTAATAAAGAATCAGAACCTCAAGCGAACAGTCAACTTTGTCTATCTGGGAGGAAACCTCAGTTCAAAGGAGGGAACTATTTCAGATGTCAAGATGTGGGTAGGGATAGTGAGGGCTACATTCCAGGCCCTAGGAAAGGTTTGGTCAAAAAGAGACATAATGACAGCAACAAAAATTACAAGTATATGAGACACTTGTCTTGAGCTGCCTTCTTTACAACTTGGGTACCTGAACAATGAAACGCTCCTCAGAACAGCTTCTGAATGTGTTTGAGACGGTGTGTCTCAGGAGGATGCTAGGTGTCACCCAAAGAGACAGTCTGTGAAAGGTGACATTAAGACACATCTCACCCATGGAAGGAAGTAATCTACAGGAAATGGCAATGGCTCTTGAGAGACTTAGACCATGTTATGAGAAGGAATGATGGCAGATACCCGACGATAGCACTGCTTGGAGGAGTGCACAGGATAAGCGAAAGAGTAAGGCCACAGAAAATGCTGGATAGACAGCATAAAGGAAGACTGTGGAACCTTGGGTATGACAATAACACAAGCATCCATGACTGCTCAGGATAGGAACAACTGGAGAACCGCCATAAACAGGCTTTCCATGCATGCTTAAGCATTGCCAGGCATACATGATGATGATAATTCATATATAAATTCTTAACGGAGGGAAAGGAGGAATCAGAAAGAAAAATCAAAGATGATGAAGAAAAAGTTCAGATAATTTTGGTTTTAATTCAGAGCAAGTGTGGCAGATATTTTGATGTATTCACATCTTATTACTTCTTAGCAAACTTCCACAATAATATTAAAAGGCTTATGCCTTATTTTATAATTCATGGTTGAAGACTCCAAGTCTTATAGAGCTTAATTCAGGCTGTAAGTGATGCAGATAGCTTTCTTTCCTCTAGAACCCAACTGATCAGCAAAGAAATACCTCAAACTCCAAATGCATTTACATCAGAAAAATTCAATTTTATTGGAACTTCCTTACATTTTTCAGCAAGGGAACATGGAAGAAGCAGGTAGACTTGGCTCTGGAGCCGTAGCTAAGAACGTACATCCTGATTTCTCTAGAACCTCTCATTCTAGAGAAAGTGCATGTAGATAAACAAACCAAGGAGGGAGAGGAGCTCATTCAAGAATAGGTTGGTTCAAGACAACGGATCGTCAAGTTCATGGTACCTAGCTATTATATAGAGCTGTGAAGCTGTACGCTATGATGGCTTATCGAGTCTGCATATAGTTATTGGTGACGTAAATGTAGCTCTTGTCAGTGTATGAGAAAGAAGAGAATAGTCATTACTGTTCTCATGTGAACTCATTTAAATATTTAACGAGATGGAGAAGGGGGAATATGAAAATGGACCCTAGAAATCATCCATCTGACTCTACTGAAGTTGCCTCAGAGATCTCTTCAGTCATCACCACAGACTTGGAAACATCAGCTCATCTGCATATATCATTGTTGGTGCTAAACCCGTCTTAAAGTCGAGATTTGTGTTTTCTGTTTGGAACATTTATTCAGTTTTGCTCAAATCTATAGCTCCCAAGTTGCAATTCCTAAGACCCCCAAATAAAGTTATCTGATTACTGATCAACTGTTACTGGAAGACAGGAGAATCAAGAAATTCTAGGACTATTTTACTGAGGCATTTTCTTTTTCAAAGCTGCTGATTGGGCAAGTGGGTACATTCAGAGGAGTATGATGACCAAGCCCTGTGCTGATTATAACAGAAACATGAATAATAATTTCATTTTTCTTTATCTCATGCTTCCATCATCCTCCTGAGCAATTCACATGATCTCTGTACTATACACTCAAGCAATGGATGAAAAGCATCAGGACCAATAAATTTAATAAACCAGAAAACAGACTAAATAAGCTAGATCGTGAGTTCTCAGTATAATATATTATGTGATCATGGGAGGTTGAAAGGATTTGATTTACAGTTAGGAAGTTGACTGTATGGTCAAACAGCTTAGACTGGCATTTTACTAAACCACAGCATATCAAAGTTCTTGAACCTCTGCCAAACTCTTTGTTCTCATTACTTGTGAATATTCAATATCCTAGCTCCTCAATCCTCATTTTGCGGCACAGCTCACAGTCCAGAGAGCGTGCACTTAGATAAGCATGCCAAGGGAGCAGAGAAGTTTACTCATAAACAGGTTTGCTCAGGGCAACAGTGAATCACCATGTTCATGGCAGCCAGTTAAAATACAGACTTGCAAATTCATGTGCTGTGATGTGAATTCAGTTTGAGGCGTCACATACAATTGGTGGTGCAAATACATCTGTTGCCAGTGTGTAATAAAATTAGAGTAGTCATTGCTAATCTAATCCCTCCTGAAGAGAAGATGTGAGACTACTAATAGGAGAGGCAAGAAGTCTGCTAAGAGTAGGCAGGGGACCATGGCAGTGGAGACTCACAGAGATGACCAAGAAGAGTCTCAAGGGATATTCTAACTTAGGAAAGTAAATTAGAGATCCTGAGATTAGAGATATTATTACAAAGAAGACTCTAAAGTGATTTGGGTAGTGGCTCCTGTGGGACAGTGGCAGAGCCACAAGTAGTAAGTTCAACATCGCCATCTGTCAGTGGGACTCTAACCAAGAAAAAAGGTCAACCAGTTCCCTGAGACCACATGGGGCCAACCCTTTGAACTAACTCTACACAAAACCCTTGAAGTTTCCTATCACAGAGCAATTCAAAGTGAAGCTATCACCTCTTCCTTGAGTGTTCCATGGTGTAGGAAAGGAACCACATTGAAAATGCTATTCTACAGATAGATGTATTCCTCATAAAAACTAAAAATAATCAAATTTATACAATAAGTTACTAGATTCCAAATAGTTCAGTGGAGATTAGATCAAGGGGCTCCTGAACTCACACTCCCAATACCCTCCACAAAGGCTCACTTTGTGGTTTTGGCTGATGGAGACCTTTTAAGACCTCTTTGTTTAGCATTTAGGTGAAAGCAGTTTTCAACTTTATAAGACCTTGACTATGTAGAACAAGGTGATTTCAAAGAGACAGCTAGCATAGGAAGTCTCCATTTCTTTTCTACCTGTTATCTCATAGCCAGGTAATCCCTCCCACAGGAGCAGAGAGCACAGTCAGTATTTATACCTGAGCACAGAACCACATCTCAGAGGACATCATTATAAGTTTACTGACCTACTTCTGTCTGATTCAAAGGTACAAGTAAGTTGCATAGGGGTAGGATCCCATGTGCCTGTTAATAATCTAAAGTCAAGCTTGTTAAAGTGAACGGGCAACTTTAACGTCACTTTTTCCTCCATAAGTTTTCTAGAGGAGATCTAGGTAAGGAGGTTCCTAAGAGTTTGAGTCAGTCCTTCTTATGTTCCAGCAAATGGGAGGAAACTATATGAAGATAGCATGTGAGAAAGCAAACCATTCTAGGTATATTTCCAGAAGGTCATTCAGATTTGACATAGTAAATGAGACATACCCCAATAAAAACAGAAAAGAAGACAGGAGTTAAAGCTGAGAGATTCAATAAGAAAATTTAGAAAATTTATAATTTAAAATTTTTATTTTTGGCTGGGCGGTGGTGGCGCACGCCTTTAATCCCAGCACTCGGGAGGCAGAGGCAGGCAGATCTCTGAGTTCGAGGCCAGTCTGGTCTACAAGAGCTAGTTCCAGGACAGGCTCTAGAAACCCTGTCTCAAAAAAAAAAAAAAAAAAAAAAACCAAAAAAAATTTTTATTTTTGTTTTGATATTATACTTCATTACATCTAACCATGCAGCAAATACCACCATTAAATCAGCTAACACCTAATATCACTCAAGCTGTATATTTGATAACCACATAATAGAAAGTTTGTACACTTTGATCAAAATGTCCTCAGTTCCCCTCCCCCAACCCTAACAACCACCATGCCATTATTTGTTTTTGTGCATTGGGCAGAAAGAGTACCTATGAAGCAGAAATTCAATTCTCAGAGTCTCACTGCTCTTCCTAAGGTTTAAAGTGCCTGCTGTACTAAATTGGCTTAAACACACCTATCAAAATAAATGAGGTTTTTCCTTTTTGTTTATTTATTTATTTTACCTCCCAACCTCAGCCTCTCCTTCCTCCTCTCTTCCCACTCCCCCAACCCGGGAACTTTCCCTCTTCCCCTGCCTCCTCAATCCACATTACTTACATATTCACTCAGAAAGGGGCAGACCTCCCATGGGCATCAGCAAAGCATGGCATATAAAGCTGCCCTAAGGCCAGGTACCTCCCACTGTATTCAGGCTGGCCAAGGCAATCCACCGGAGGAACAGGTTCCCAAGAGCCAGTCAAAGCACCAAGGACAGCCCCTGCTTCCATTGCCAGGAGCCCTACGAATAGAGCAAGCTACACAACTGTCATATATAAGCCAAGAGCCTAGTTGTTGGTTCAGACTCTGAGTTTTCATTAGCCAGGCTAGCAGGTGCTGTGGGTTTTCCTGTGAGGTCCCTGAGCTCTCCGGCTCCTACATTCCCTCCTCTCTCTCCTCAGCAGGACTCCCTGAGCTAGGTGCAATATTTGGCACTAGGTCTCTGATTCTGTCTCCTTCAATCACTAGATGAAGGACAGATGAGCCTTTTCTAATGCAGACAGCATTATCTTAAGCAACTTGTAAAAATTTATATGGTCAGATCCAATATGATTCATAATCTTATCTCAGAAGCAATCTATATTTCCCCAACTCTTCAAGGAGTGCATTTAATATTTTGGTGGCAGTGATTCATTTTGATTCTCACTTTTCTATCGATATTTTTCTGGGCAGGGGGCTTCATATTGAAGCAGAATAAAGAACACATGTGTTTTATTGGCCAAAGCTAACTGAACGTTATCATACGTGGCACCAACTTTAGACAAACAATGCTTGGACTCACTGGTTCATTTGCAAACATAGCAATGCAGTCTGCCATGAAGTTGCTATCAAATGTCAAACTTTATCATAGAACAGATAATTATAATATTCGTTTTAGGACTTCAGTGGCTTAGAGGAGTTTGCTAAGCTGTGAGCAGAAAACTGGAAAATACGTTATGTGCATCCGACTACTGGTTTATTTTCCTTTTAAAAGACGCATACCTGTAATCTTGATATATTCAGAAGAAGAGCAAGCAGCAAGCCCTGTGCCTCATATACACCTCCTCATTAGTTCTCAGAATGACAACATCAATCAGAAATGCCACCTTTCACTAATCAATATGAAGACTGAAGCTTAGAAATGCACAGTGACTTCTGTGATGCTGAAGAGGTTGCGTTCGACAAAGACGTCCAGTCAGTTCCCAAGTCCATCTTCTGATCAGTTCACTCGTTTGTCTGCCGTTCAAGGGAAGGAGATATTTTGCTTTTAATGTCAGGCCAAATCTGTGACCAAACATTGACTGGACAGTGGGTCTGCTAGCACCTCTCTCTCCTAAGATGGTATCTTCATCAATACATGCTTGTTGCTATATTTAAAAATATGGATTATGCGGTAGGATCAAAACCCAGTGCCATTGTTCTTGGCTTCTCAGTCAGCCCTCATTATCCACCATGTTCAGAGAATCTGGTTTGATCCCATGCTTGCATGTACTGGCTTTGGAGGAGCCTAGTCTGTTTAGATGCGCACCTTCCTGGTCCTGGATGGAGTAGGTTGGACCTTGGACTTCCCGCAGGGCAGGGAACTCTGACTGCTCCTTGGACTGGAAAGGGAGGGGGAGGGGAGTTAAGGGAGGGGGAGAGAAATGGGAGCTGGGGAGGAGGCAGAAATTTTTAATAATAATAATAATAATAGAATCAGAAATGGCCAAGAGAGAAAAAAATAAAAAATATGGATAATGGTTGAAGAAAGAGATGAGCTCTTGGCTAAAGTAGGAAAGACTAAGACACCATAATCTGTACCTGAAAGGCTGTTTTGAGGAGACAGTTTGCTTAAAGATGATATAATAATTCAGCTGGGATTCCATAGAGTTGACAAGGCAAATATTTTTAGCAAGAAAAAGGAAAACAAAATTTGAAAAAATTTAACTTGTCTGAGAATTTAGACATAGTGATTCCATCCCCAATGGGTTCTGAAGTTACTTGATGTATTCAGGCACTTAATGAATTCTCTGAGAAATTCAAAACTGAGAAGGTTTTCTTTAAGTCATGATCTTTGTGTCTTTGGTCTGAGCAGAAGCAAAACAGTTTATCGCTAAGAAATTCCATTCTTTTTACTTACAATCTCCAGGACTAGTTTGTGTAAATAAAAATTAAGTTCACCTCCAAAAGAAACTGAGTCTCCCAAGTAAATGACATCTACATCTGCATAATGAATCATGGGAAACTAGTGTTGCACCATGGATCTCCACGGTTACAATGCTTCAAGTCTCTAACATCCTCTTAAGAACCCTTGGTTGTCAAAGTCTCCTGTGGTTATGTTTTCTCACACTTCTTTGTAGGAAATAAGAGTCAGCATCTTTCAAATTGAGACTATCTGGTTTCATCTGAAAAGTGAAGCTCAAGTTGTTGGAAAATTTCCCCCTTACTGATTAGTATGGAATGTGCAGATGATTCAGAGCCCATCAGAGGAAAAGAAGAATGGCAAACAGTTCATTATAGTTATTTCAAAAGAAATCCTATCAATAATTGAAAGACCTTTAGTTGAGATGGTCATTACTTTCCGCATGGTTTTTTTTTTTTTTTTTTTTTTGGTTTTTCGAGACAGGGTTTCTCTGTGGCTTTTGGAGCCTGTCCTGGAACTAGCTCTTATAGACCAGGCTGGTCTCGAACTCACAGAGATCCGCCTGCCTCTGCCTCCCGAGTGCTGGGATTAAAGGCGTGCGCCACCACCGCCCAGCTTTCTGCATGTTTTTTTTTTTAATCTGAATACAAAACCCCAGGCATCACCTAGCCAATCCAGTTATTTTAGTTTTTATGCTCCAAACTGTTCCAATTATTTTTTGAGATCATGTTAGTTTATAACAGAGGAGATGGCTTACAATGCAACTGAGCCTCAATACGTGATGATAAGATGATTGTATTCAAAAAATCTGCCACATGCTGTCAATTACTCTTTGTGAAGTAAAACAATGTGCCTTACCCTTGGTGTACTAAGAATTAGAGTTTCTAAAATCCATCTATTGTGACTGGATTTGTCCATTAACTTTTCAGAATAGCAATTGTGTTGATTGGTCCATTTTAAAGGCTAGAAACAATTAAAGGACTCACTGAGGGTACAGAAATCACAAGTGTTTAAAACAAAAATCTTAGGTCTCCAAATAGCTCTGAACTTCAAGGAAGCTAAATACTAGAACTTCAAGTTGCAACTTTAAACAACAATAAAGCAACCTGTAGAGAATTAAAAGTTATGAGAAAGAGAGCTGGACTCATTAAAAGTCCCATTTTATTTACATCTGGTAAAACTGGAGATCAGTCGTGTGGTTCCAGATCCCATGAAAGACCATGATGTAGAGGAAGTGATGAGAAGACTACTAGGATTCAGGTTGGCTCAGAGCACTTTACAGATGTTAGCTTCATCTTCTACTGGCAATTCATTAGTAGCCAACCGTGGTCTGTGCTCTGTCTTGAGAGTATGCAATTTAGTGAAAAAAAAAAAAAAAACCTAAAATTCTTAAGTGTAGTCTAACTCCTAAAAACAACGAAGACTGAAGAGGTTAAGGTTCAAGGTTATATATGTTCAGTTTCCAGGACAAAACATAGTGAGTTCCTGTTGATAACGGGAAAAGGCTGAGCCTCAAGTGCACTCTCTGAACACCGGAGATAGTCCTTGCTCTATTTAAACTGTTTTGCATTTCTGCCTTTGTGTTAATTGTGATTATAATTATAAGCAACTCTTGCCATGTTTTCCTCCCTAATTACATTTTCCCTTTATGTATATTTATCTTCAAATTTAGATAATTGAGAAAGGCAGAAAAGGTGCTCCAAACCAACGATTAACATTCTGTGTTTCTTCTTTTTTGTTAATTGTTTTTAATTGAACTATATATTTTTTCTCCACTCCCCAGCCTTCCTCCCTCCTTCCCTCTCCCGTGACCCCCACACTCCCAATTTACTCAGGATTTTGTCTTTTTCACGTTCCTATGTAAATCCATGTACGTCTCATTTAGTTTCTTCTTTGTTCCCTTTGTATCTCTAGGGTTGTGGTCTGTAGACTGGTTTTTCTTTGCTTTACATGTAAAAGCCACATATGAATGAATACATTTTATATTTGTCTTTCTGTGTCTGGGTTATCTCACTCAATATGTTTTTTTTTCTAGATCTATTCATTTGCCTGCAAATTTTTCAAGATGTCATTATTTTTGCTGCTGTATAGTACTCCATTGTTTAAATGAACCACATTTTCTTTATCCATTCTTCAGTTGAGGGGCATTTAAATTGTTTCCATGTTCTTGCTATTAGAAATAATGCTGCTATGAGCATAACTGAGCATATATCCTTGTGGTATGATTGAGCATCTTTTGGATATATACCCAACTATGGTATTGCTGGGTCTTGAGGTAGGTTGTTTCCTAATTATTTGAGAAATTGCCATACTTATTTCCAAAATGGCTGTACAAGTTTGCTGTATAAGAAATGGAGGAGAGTTCCCTTTACCCCATGTCCTCTCCAGCATAAGCTGTCATCAATGTTTTTGATCATGGCCATTCTTGCAGGTGAAAGGTTGAATCTTAAGAGTTATTTTGATTTGCATTACTCTCATGGCTAAGGATGTGGAGCATTCCCTTAAGTGTCTTTCAATTCTTTGAGATTTGTCTGTTGAGAGTTCTCTGTTTAGGTCTGTACCCTAAAAAGGAAATGAAAAATCCCCCCAAAGAAGCAGATGAAAAGAACAATGAAATATTGGGAGAAAATCAACAAATCCCTTAAAGAAAACCAAGAAAAAGCAAGCAAACAGACGACAAAACGAATCAAGACTTGAAAACCTAAATAGAGACAATAAAGAAAACACAAACGAGGGAATTCTGGAAATAGAAATTATAGGTAAATGATCAGAAACCACAAATTCAAGCATAAACAGCAGAATACATGAGATGGAAGAAAGAATACCAGGCGTTGAAGATACAATAGAGGAAATAGATCAATTTATCAAAGAAAATGTTAAATCTAATGAACACTTAACACAAAATATTCAAGAGATAAGAGATACCATGAAAACACCAAACCTAAGAATAATAGGGTTAGAAGAAGGAGAAGAAGACTGTGAGTTTCTCCTAACCTGTTAGTCTGTTTATGATGTTTTGGTTGTAGTTTCCAAGTAACACTATATGATGTCCTGTTAAGTCAGCTTCCATTCAAACACATAAGCATAATTTATATCACCTTTGAGTTAACACAAAGTTTAAAAATTTATCAAAATAACTGCATAATAGTCACGGGTGTCTTAGTGTTACTAAAGTAGAAAACACTATTTTAAAAGAAAAATATCAGTGATATAAAAGATCTGGTAAAAATAGGATAACACCTGGTACTATAAATCTCATGGAAAGTTATTTATTAGGAAATACCCACAGTCTTAACAATTTTCACTCCTGCTCCAAAATGGATCCTGGAAATCCATGTTATAGAAATAAAATTTTAATGTTAAAGAATATCCTGAATGATGATATTCAACTAAGTGAGTATTAAAAGATTCTTTAAATTTATACCAACAGTACAAGGAATGGTATACTACCATTACATTACCATGTAAATTTATTTCTCCATGCTGTTAATTATTCCTTTCTCCTCCCATTTGAGGGGAAGAGATTGGTACTTTCTTTCATAAATATTTTCTAAGAGATTTTTGCTGCAGTAACCATCTGAGAACTGTTAGGATACTATATGTCTGCATTCTTATTATCTGAGGCTAAATTTCAAATTGGAATCAATGTTTACATGTTGCTGGAAAGGAAAGGGCTTTATGCCAAAATCTCCAAAACGTTACTTCTTCTAAACCTGTATCTGAATTGCAAGGCAGATTCAAAGAGGATTATAACTATGCTACCATCTTCTGATAAGAAGATAGTCAAATTCCAGTCTTAATTCTGAAAGAAGTGTACTGGTCTACCTCACACTTCCTACACTCTGCAATGTATGCCTTCAGGTCTCAGACTAAAGAGGATTAGTGACCTTATTTCTGAAGCCAACAAAACCACAAGCATACCTTCATGCTGATTAAATTTCCTGACCACTGGAAACTATATTTTTCATAGAAAACAGCATAGCCTGATAGTGAACAATTATCTCAGGAAAGGTAACATTAATTCTTATACTAGAAACACAGTGAATGTTTGAAAACACTGAGTAGAAATGCACACATTGGGTCTGCCCACCCTCCTCTTATACATAAATAAGGCCTCTTAACATGTGAATACTGTCATAAAAATGGTGGGACTTTTAAGGACATAATTGTATTTTTAATTATGTGTATTGTATATGAATGTGTGATTATGTGTATCTGTGCACGCGTGCATGCCCACACACATGAGTAAAGAACCTACAGAACCAGGTTCTGGAGCAGGAGTCCCCACTTCAGTGCCCAGTGTCTGTAACAGGCAGCTCACAATTGTCTACAGTTTTAGCTCCAGGCAATCTGAAGATGTCTGCTAGTCTCCACGGGTATCCACACTGACATACACACACTCAAACACACACACACACACACACACACACACACACACAAGTTTAAAAGTCAAGTAACACAGATCTTTTTTATTTATGTCTTACCTCCATGTTTTTCCATATTGTTCAGTTTGTGGTCTACAATCCAGTTAGCTCACATACAACTGAAGCACGCATAGCATTCTCTGACTGCATCATACAGAAGTGTCTGGAAGGTCTCACTCCTTGTGGGTGCTCTGTAGATAAGCAGAAACAGCAGCACCCAGAAACTCATTAACAAATGAAGATGGCAAAACCCACCTCATATGTCCTGAATCTGCTACAAAGACTCCCCAAGTGACATGGGAACATCACACTTGAAGGTTGATAGTTACATATGAAGAGACTTGTAAGGAAAACTTTAACCCTGAGTCCCTCTCCACAGCCAATGTGGAAAATTTTTGTTTGTCTTCTCTCTTAGTTACTGTTCTATTGCAGTGAAGAGATACCATGACCAAGACAACTCTTATGAAAGAAAGCATTTAATTGGGGGATGGCTTACAGTTTCAGAGGGCTAGTGCATTATCAGCATGGCTAGAAGTATGTTGGAGAAAGGCAGGAATGGTGCATGGGACGGAATTAAGAGCTATACATCCTGATCCACAGACATGCAGAGAAAGTGAGGCTGACCCTGGCGCTGGCCTTTAAAACATCAATGCTCACCTCTTTTGACACATCTTCCTCAACAAGGCCTCACCTACTCCAAGTAGACCACACCAAATCCTTCCCAACTGTCCACCAATGGAGAAGAGTTCAAATTCTCATTCTCCTTCAAATCACCACATCTGATTGAGGTGCTAGAGATAGAGGGTTGTATGTGGTAGCAAGGCCTCTACCACCAAACTATTCCTGCAGTCTGATTTGCTTAGTTTTGAAAGAACAGTAAGGTGTAAGTTCAAAACTAGGACTTCAAAATCAGAAAATGAAGGTTTTTGTAACAATTCACTCAATTATTGTGATATTTACATACATTTTTTCTCATATTTGCTTCCCTAGAGAATGTTAATGATGAAAATATATGTTTACATCTGCAAATTAAAAAAACCCTAAATGAGTGTTGCTGTTAATGACTGACATTGCCATCCAGTAACATCAAGTAAATAAATCTTTATTGAACAGATTAACACAGTCTCCCTCCAAACCTTTGGCTTCAGAATGTGTTGTATGGAATAACTGCATCAGAAATAACAGATGCTCATTAGAAATGCTAATCATTCTCCCCTGCCTTAGGCCCAGTGCATTACCGTCTCAGGAAATAGAATACATACGCATACCTCGTTCACAAGCTATCGATGTCATCTTCTGTGTCTTCAATCAGCAGCCTTGTGAACAAGCAGAGGAATCACAAGAGCTGAACTCACAGCTGTTGCGCTGCTGTTCTACAGTCAATGCTGATGGGTCCATGTATTGCCTCCCATCCCTACTAGCTCTCTGTATGATAACACTATTAATTTCCTCAGATTCCACCTATGTGCAAATAAATGGAAAGGAACACCTGGTTATCGTCTGGGTCATTCTTAAGGGGCTCCCAGAGCACCCAAGTGCTAAAGAATTACCTGTTGTGAGGTGTTTGGTGAATTTCTAGTAATCCTCCCGGAGAACTGCAAGTGAATCACCCTAACTCTTCCAGATTTCTGCCTACATATCTTTTTAGGGAATATTTCTTCCCAAACATTTGATATACAACTTCCTTGGTCTCCGTAATACCAAAACATTTTTCCTAGAAAAGAAAATTCACAGGATGTATCATGTGCTGCTATTTACATGTTATTGCCTACAGTATGGGATCCGTGGAGTGTGTGCTCTTGGCAGCAATGCTCTAAAATGGTACCATCAAAGGATCGCATCATGTCTGAAACCCCTGCTATACCTGGCCCCCAAAAGCAAGACACTGCACTAAAGTAGCAGCTTTCTCAATTTATTGACAGAAACTCTTTTTTTACAACATGGTTCCTCTTCATGGAAATACATAATTAATCATTTCTTTTCTGGAACATTAGCCTCTGTCAAGCTGGTTTACAAGGCTATTTCTTTGGATGAGACTATTATAAAGTTGAGCAGTGTAATGTTTTTTGTTTCTTAATTAGTGCAGATGTGTGTTTTCTACATCTTCATCCTTTCTATTGTAAGAATCAGTTTAACTAAAGGAAGAGAAAAGAACTGATTCCTCCTGACCAGGCTCCATGAGGAGTGAATGTGCTTGTGGGACCATCCTCTTGATACACATGAGCCAAAGACTCTGCTTTTGATAAAGGACTTACTCTGTTCTGTAGTACAGAGACCCTGTGCTCAATCCTATGGTCCTCAGGCTGAGAAAGACAGAGGTGCGTGGGCTACGAAAACTGATGTGTAGACCCTAGTTCTGTAGGACACCAACATTTTTGAGCACAGGATTGAAATAAGCTTATATATTTAAAGGAAGGTTGATTGAGATTCCCCTCTGTGTGCTGTGAATGTGTTTTGTTACCAGTGGTTAATAAAGAGTCTTCTTTGGGCCTATAGCAAGGCAGGAATTCCAAGCTGAGATTGAGGAGAAATGAGAGAGGAGTCAGGGAGATGCCATGTAGCTGCTGAAGGAGAAAGATGCCTGCCAGGACCTTTACCAGTAGGCCACAGCCTCATGGTGACACACAGATTAATAGAAATATATTATTTCAAGATATAAGAATTAGCTAGAATTGTGCATAAGCTAACGGCCAAACGGTGTTGCAATTAATATAGTTTCTGTGAGATTATTCGCGTCTGGGTGGGGAAACAAACGAGCACCCTCTGTCTACAGAAAGATTCTAAATGTAAACAACAAAGCAATAAGGTTATATGCTGTCATAGAATTTCAGTTTAAAATAAATTTTAAAGTTAATAATTACTCTATGAAAATGACTAGGAGCTCATAAAATATAGGAATAAGTGATATAAGAAGTTAATGCTTAAAAACAGCAAAAAGTATTTTGAATCGTGCATTTACATGAGAATCAAGTAATATATCAACTTTATTGATTAAGATGTATATTTTAGACCTCTTTTTTAAGTTTTTCATGGTACTTTTGTCTGTTCCATTCTTGATTTTTATTTAACTTGGGCATCTGATATGGCTCCAGCCTCCACTCCAGCTCTATACTGACTGTCTTTCCATGTACGCATTCCCACAGCCCCCTGTGTAATGTTGCACTCTGTCTATTGTCCCGCCCCTCAGTTACATCACTTCCTGCCTCATCTAGTGGCAGTCACATATGCTATATCAGCTTCATTCCCACATCTCTGCTTCTTGTCACTTTCCCTCCTTTCTGTTACTCCGATTCTCCCTCCATCACACCATTTCCATTGACTCTATAATCGTTTGTTAGTTCCTGACTCTCCCAGTGACAGAACTAGGGGTAACTGTTCTCTATGTGAAGTCCAATGTCACGTTAATTAAAAGCAAATGGTAGCAATTACTAGCAAATTCATCAATTAAGTGTTGAAAGGATGGTAAAATGTGGTCAGAGTTCCAGAATTAATATGAGGAGCTAAGAGAATTGGAATTTAAGTAGCATGTCATCACCAAGCTACAAGTATAAAAAAGTTTGGTACAATATCAAATAAGATTTAAATATAAATAAAAATAGGAAAAAAATGAAAGGCTAGTTGTAATATGTTAAAGAGGTTGTTAGGACTGGATCAAACAAAGTTCACAGTATACATTATTCTTAAATACACAATTGCTGCAAAATATAATGAATTTATATATATTCAAAGAGCACCAGAAACATTACTTTTCCAAAAGGAGTTGCAGCCTTTGTTTCTTTTGTTTTATGAGTGTGTGCTCTCATATATGGCTGAGAAGAAGCCATCAGATCCTTCCTCAACTGGAGTTATGGATGGCTGTGAGCTGCCATGTGGGCACTTGGAATTGAGCACAGGTCTTTTGAAGAGCAAGCGCTCTAAACTATTGATTGATCCCTGCTGTCTTTCTTTTCTTTTTTTATGTTCACAACATAATCACCATCTATAGTTAAGTTGCCTAGCATAACGTGCCAGCCTGAACTGGCCTGAACTGGTTGGTCAGGTGATATGGACTCAGGTCTGCTCAGCAAAGGTTTTAATTACACAACAGTATTGAGGGTACCTGATGTTCTTGATCCACCAAAGTATTTTGTAGGGTTGTCGGAGGGAAGGAGATGCCACTGTGGAAGAGGCTCAGCCAGGTTCCCAGAGTCCACACGTGGTAAGAGGAGCAGCCCATGCAAGATGGGCTGTGGGTCCCAGCACCTGTTTGAGGTGCAACGGAAGGCTGACTGGCAGAGGATACTAAATCACAAACAGGGTAAATAACATGACTGCACACTGTGGAGAGGAGCGTTGTGTGGGATGCACCAGAGAAGAACACTCAGACATTGGTTTAAACCGACAGGAAGTTTGATTAGCTGGCTGGAGACAACACTGGCTATTTGACATCCTGGTTTAGCCCCCAACCTTTTTCAAAGTGAAGTTTTTATGTGCAAAACCATGTCCTGGGTTGACGCATCTCAGTTAACAAGAGCAGTCAGCCAGAAGCGGGACTACAGAAGCCAAAAAGCAAGGTTAGAACATTTAAAGACTTTCCCAGAACTATGGACTTTGATGGATGAGGTCTTTGTTTTTGTTTTGGCAGATGGCGCTGTCTACGTACTGTTTTATGGCCTGCATGGTATGTCTATCATGAAGTCAGTTGTGCTTAGGTCTGGGGGCCGGCTACCAGAGGGATCATATGAATTGTAATGAGTTTTCCAAATTCTAACAAAGTGAGTAAGCGATCTATAGGCAAAAGAATCAGAATGTGAACGTCTAAGTCTATAAAGACAAAGAAAGAGTTCCTGAATAAAGATTTGAAAAGAGCTGGGGAGACAGATCCAACTGTTTTCTTACAGTATCTGGTGAAGTGAAGACCATTAAATAGGACGGTCAGCCTTGTCTGCTCTGTCATCAATGCAGATAATGAGAGAAAAAGTGGGGAAGTAAGGACAGGGAGGGGAGGAGGCCATTCCACAGGAACCTGTAGAAAAGAAATGGAAACTCTGTCACATACAGAGAACCGAACAACTAATGCATATATTAGGTAGAAAGAAATCCTCGATTCTGAGCCTCTTAACCTCAGAAAATAGGTACAAACATGAAAAAGGAAGAAACTAGACTCCATTGCATATGGTGGATTACATGCACACCAGAGTGAGAGAGAAAGAAAAGACAGCGAGCTGCTGGAGCTACCCCTGGTTGTCAGCTCGGCCACATCTGGGATTAACTAAGTCCTAGCTGCTGGGTATGCCTATGTGGGGGGGGGGGGGCTCTTTCTTGGTTAAGTAATTTGAAATGAGAAGACAAAGTTTTAATCCAGATCTTTTAAAGATGGAACTTTATTCTGGGCCACACCTTTTGATGACAGCCTGTGTAAAGAATACGAAAAAAGGGAGATTTCTCTCTTTTCCTGCTTGCTCTCACTCTCGCTGGCAAATTCATTCCTTCACTGGTATTAAAGTCTACTCATTCAGGATTATGACGTGTGCTGAAGACCAGCTGAAATATCCAGCCTTGTGAACTAAACAACTACCGGATTCTTGGACCTTTCATTGGCAGACAGCCATTGTTGGACTACCTGGACCACACCATGTGAGTCATTCTAATAGCAATAAATCCCATATCTAGCTACATAGATAGATAGATGGATGGATAGATAGATTGATAGATGATAGATAGATAGATGGATAGATAGATTGATAGATAGATGATAGATAGATAGATAGATGGTAGATAGATAGATAGATAGATAGATAGATAGATAGATAGATATTCACTCTCTAAGTTCTGTTCCTCTAGAAAACCACAAATAATACAGGAAGGAGTAGGAAAATCATAATGACATATAAGAATAGAAATGAATAGGCTAGGGAAATATATGTACTTGTTTTAACATGCATGTGGTATGTACAAAAATGGATTTTTTCCCTAGACATTAGCATTATTCACTAGTATGCCAGTCACTGCTGGATGTCAGGTTCCAAATCTTAATTAATTATTAATTCAGATCTCCACCAAAGATCACTGCGTTTATCCCTAAAAAAATTTGTACAAAAAAAACCCCAATTAAATAGATCTGGAATACTTTGTTGTCGCATTTTAATGCCAACAGAAGAAGGTATCCTGAAAACGTAAGCACTTTCCAGTAGAAGACCACACACGCAAGAGCATTTTGACAACACAGACTGATTTTAAAAGATTTTTTTTTAAGTGATCACTAAGTTTGATCAAAGTTTGATGAGAAGGGAAGGGAGACTACATTTGAGGGAAACTTGAAAGGTAATAAATTTTTTAAAAAAGTGAAAATTTATATATAATCCTCATAGTAATTTTTATAGAATATCATGAAAACGATGATGCTAAATTACTAGAACTCATTTAATTTAAAAGCTAGAAGTGCATAGGGACATAAAATGAATAAATTGAAATTTTGATGAATAGCAATACAATAACACATTAAGATTAAATACAGAAGGCAAGTTATTTTATGATGACAAATGCCATCTTCATTAAGATTTCAATGTCTGCTAATAACAAAGCAAATCGAAGTCACAGAGCTGCTCCCAGAATGCAAAGAGAACAATAGATCCTGACCTTTGACAAATTCCTATTAAGTCCTCTTCTCTAGGAACCATCACAGTGGCTCAAACTGAAGGATATTCTGCAGTGTGTAAAGATTATAGTCTCTGAAATCACTTGGGATGTAAAAGCAAAGATGGGTCTGTTTCAGATGGAGAGATTCTGAGACTAAGAAGTCCTAATCATTTAATTCAACATAGCATTTGAACTAAAGCATTTTGTTTCAAAAGGCATTATCAAAATAATTATCTAAAATTGACTGGACTCTAGAGATCATATGTGATAATAGTTCAAGAATAACTTCTCCACTCTAATGAGTTCATTACAGGAAGATGTTCTTATTTGTAGGAATGGCATACTACAACTGAAATAATGAGGCCTTATGTTGGCCATGAGCGCTCTTGTAATTAAGAAAATTTTAAAAACATGTTTTCTGATCCAAGCAGAAGGCAGTTGGTTACTGCAGCAATTGTGGCAGGATCACCAGATGGGCACATCCTACCTGACAGGTTGGTCCTGCTTCATAGGGTCCACAGCTGGACAAGACTAATGATGTCTTTTCCCCTCCTGTAGCCCACACAGTACCCTCCAGCACTTTGAAAGTGGACCATCCAGGATGATGTTTCCAGCTTGGGGCCAGCCTGCTTTCTCAGCATCCTGCAGCCAGGACCTGCGGTGTCTTTAGCAATAGTGTCTGATCCTCTGTTTCTCAAGGACAAGCAAAAGAATTGACAAGAGCCTGTTCTGGTGGCAGGCCCGGGGAATCCCTGACCACTTCTGTGGAGGTGCCTCACACCTGGAACTGGAGACTATGTGTGGTGGCCCTCTGCGTCTATAAAAAGCACCTTCTAGCCTTTCAGGGTAACCTCCACTGTGCCTTTCTTTGAACTACGACATAAATCCTTTATACTTCCTTTGTCTCGGTTACTAATTCTCCACCATCACATTCTCATCTCCCCAACCCCCCACTTACCTCCCTACTTAAAGGTTTCAACCCACAGTCTTCCCCCTATTTCCTTTTACTTGTCCTTTACTAGGCCCCTTCCCTTTAGGCAATCAATTCCCCATGTTCACTCTCCACCGTAGGGACCAATGCCTAGTGCCATAAGACCAGGTAATAACCTAGGCCCTGGGAGGTCATTAGCCCAGGAGGAAAAATTAACATTGTGTTACTAAATCAACATAGCGCCAAATTGCCACATCAATATCTATGTTTATACCCATAGGTAAATGCTGCTCTCAGTCTTGTTCAGAAAAGCCTCCCTTTTCAATGGTGAAGGCCAGGCTAGTGGCCCAAGAGGCTGAGAATGTGAGTTGTGAGCTCAGTCCTAAACAAGACATTGGCATCATTCTCTCTAAGGCTTGGGGACACTGCAGAACACTCAGCTGAAGACAGTGGTTCCCTTCTGGTTTCCAGATCTCTAGTCCTAGACGGACACCCATGCCACTGACATCTGACTTGCAAGTCTTTTAACTACAGTGTTGATCAAAAATAAGTTGAGAGGGAACGTTGATATCATATTAAACAGTATTGTTTATTCCTTTTTTTTTTTTTACCAGTCAATCACTCTGACTCTGTTTTTCTTGGAATACATCTCATTTACACAGCTGTTTATTTTGTTGTGCTTTCAGGTTTCAAAATGTATTATTGACGGAACTGCATAGAGCTTGGCATGATTTTCACAGAGTCCTGAGCACACTTTGAGATCTTCCCACAGATGACCTCACATAACTCTTTCTTGTTTCGTTCTATGAATGGACTCAGTCCCCTAGGAATCCTCCCCACAGATTCCCTCCAGAAAACTTTTGAAGGGGAAGAATGATGTTAAAGTTGCCCGTTCACTTTAACAAGCTTGACTTTAGACTACTAACAGGCACATGGGATCCTACCCCTATGCAACTTACTTGTACCTTTGAATCAGACAGAAGTAGGTCAGTAAACTTATAATGATGTCCTCAGAGATGTGGGTCTGTGCTGAGGTATAAATACTGACTGTGCTCTCTACTCCTGTGGGAGGGGATTGCCAGACTATGAGATAACAAGCAAAAAGGAAATGGAGACTTCCTATGCTAGTTACCTCTTTGAAATCACTTTGTTTTACAAAGTCAAGGGTTACAGAACAGAAAACTGGGAAATCTTAACAGATCTTTTATCAATGAAGAAAAATGAAGGGACATAGTGAGATAATGTTTGTATGAATTTTGGAGTTTATTTAGTAGTATTCTAGTCCTAAATAAACTGTTTCCAGTTATATGACCTAGGGTAATACATTTAATTTTGAGAAAATATATGTATTTTATAGATCAAAACATGCATCTATTTCAGTTTTATTAAGATTATCGGTTCCTCAGCAATATGTGTTTAATGGCTTCTTCTCTGTATTACACAGTCACCAAAGGGGTTGTTCCATTTTTAAATACTATAAACATAATAGTAAACTTGGCAATAAAACATAATTGCTATCTGTTCTTCTGAAGACTTCTTATCTGGGATTTTTAATTTCCATACCGTTATATGTTGATGTAGCATTCCGCTCTGTAAACTGTGAATACTGTTGTTTAATAATCTGCTTTGGGTCTATTGCAGTGCAGAGTAGGGCAAGGCGGGAATTCCAGGCAGATAGAGGAGAAGAGAGTAGGCGGAGTCAGGGAGGTGCAATGTAGCTGTCCCGAAAAAGACAGACACAGGAAACTTGACTGTAGGCCACGAATTCGTAGTGATGCACAGATGAATATAAATGGGTTAAGATGTAAGAATTAGCTAGAAATATGCATTAGTTAATAGGCCAAGCAGTGATTTAATTAATATAATTTCTGAGTGGATATTTCAGGTCTGGACAGCCGGGAAAACAAATAAGCAGCCTGCGCCAACAATATGTAGACATTTTCCATACTTCAATTTCCATACAATTATATGTAAGACATTCTCCATACTCCCCTCCTATCTTTAATTTCCATACGGTTATATGTAAGACATTCTCTATACTCCCCTACTATCTTTAATTTCCATAGTTATATGTAAGACATTCTCCATACTCCCCTACTATCCTTTCTTACCCAGTGTCCCGCCATTAGTCTTTGTTCCCCTAGAAAATTTAGCCCCTACTTTATGTCACATATATATGCACATATAATCTTACATATATGTATAAAATCTAGGAATTATAAACAAGAGGAAGAATGTCTTTCTGAAACTGGCTTAATTTTCTTCCTGTGATTATCCACCTTTCTGCAAACAACCTCTTTATAGTTAACAAAGAAAATTGCATTGTATGTATGCATACATGCATACATATAATATTTTCCTTAGTAGTCTGTTGTGATACATCTAGGTTTGTTCGATAGCATAGCTTTGCTAATAGTACTGCATTAGCCACTGATGAAGATGACCCTCTGCCAAACGGTTTAGAGTCCCACTGATCCTGTGATAACCATGCACTCACCAAGATGAGTCTCTAATCTGCCCCAGAGGAGCCATTCCTGGAATGTATGAGTCATTCATTCATTCAGAGTCCTCCATCATTGCTTGCTGCCCTGAAGCTCAGTTTCTCAATGTTGACAGTCCTTACCTAGGACACGGTGCTACCAATCAGTCAGTGCCATTACAGCTGCATGTTTCATCCTGTCACATGTTTGGTGTCATCTCTGACCAAATAACTTGGGGATTTGGGTTAATGAAGCTCATTTATGAGCTGTCCTGTTTAACTTTGTGAAATAACAATAAGCTATTAATAGGAAAAGTCTTAAGACTTAGGCATCTCTGAGCGAACATAAGAGGAGTCTGGCAGATTATCTCTAGGATCCATTTTAAAAATCAACTTCCTCCCTCTCCCTCTGTTTCTCCCTCCACTTTTCCCTCTCCTCCTCCCTCTCCCTCTTCTTCTCCCTCCCCCAAACATTCTCTCTCCACTTTTCCCCCTCCTTCTCTATCTTCCTCCTCTCCTTCTCCCTCTTTTGCTCCCACTACCTCTTCCTCTCCCTTTCCTTCTCCCTCTCCTTCTCCCTTTCCTTCTCCCTCTCCTTCTCCCTCTCCTTCTCCCTAACCTAACCCCTAACCCTAACCTGTCTCCCTCTCCCTCCCCTAATTCCTCTCCTTCTCCCTCTCCTTCTCCCTAACCCTAACCCCTAACCCTAACTCTAATTTGCCTCCCTCTCCCTCCCTCTCCCCTCCCTTCATTCTTCCCTCTCTCCCTCTCCTTCTCCTTCTCCTTCTCAGATTTTCTATGAAGTCACATACTTTGGATTATTTTCCTGACTCAAATAAACAACTGGACTTTAGATTTCTCAACTGACTGTCAGTCTTATAGGATAGAAACCCAGCTGCATCTCAGTGGGTGAACCTCTGTGCGTCTTAGAATCTTTGCCTGTAAACTGAGTGATGTCAAATAACTCTTAATATTATTGTGAAAAGTTAAAAATAGCACCATATGAATATACTAAAGAACTATCATGTTAGTTCTGAATTTAAATTCTCTGATTTTTTTTCTCCTCAATTTCCTTTTGTTTCCTTCCTTCTCTTTTCTATTCTCTAAAATCAACTTTTTGTTAAGAATTAAATGTGAATATTCCAAAAGGCTGTGTGTATATCTAGCATAGTTTATTATACATTGCTCAGTATTATTAAATTATAGTTCATTTTAGCATAAATGATGGTAAAAATATTTTACTAAGAATATGGCAGAATTACTAATCTATCAGAATGGGTACTAAGGTAAGCAATAAATACAGTTAATGAAGTACCTAAAAGCACAGGATTTGTTTCATGCAGTCTTAAGGGTTTAACTTTTTCTCTGGCCTATAAAAAGACGAATAATTAGCTAGAATTTATTCCTATAGTCATATCAGATATTCATAACAGATATACATTCTGACTGGAATTATTAGAATTATTAACATTATTAATATTACTACAGCTCTTCAGTTATTTACAGATGTGTTTTCATTGTGCCAGCTTATAAGGATTCTTTAATTAATAATTCCTACGGTGCATATAGGAACAAGAGTGTAGACTGGGTAATATAATTTCTTTGAAAATGCTGATTATGCATAAAACTTGACATTATATCGATTTTTACAAACATCCTACATATGCTTTAGAAGAATGTGTGTTCCATCAGAGTGGGATTTATTTTTGCTCAAATATTTTACATCACTATAAATCTTTGTTTACTGTCTTAATACTTGAGAAGGATGTAAAGGTCATTATATTGCCTCCGTTATACCTGTTGAAAGTCTTTTGTTAGAAGATCTACCATTCAGAATTATACATCTATTGGGTTAAATTCACCTTCTATCATAATGCAACTTTTTCTTTATTAGAAATAAATTGCATTTGATCATAAATTTATTTATTAGTCATTAATATAGAAATAGCAGTACTTAAATAATTTGCCTAGCATGCATTTTCTGTCTTTTAATTTAAATATTTTTCTCTTTATACATCTATATATCTCCTTAAAATAGACAGACTGAAGGAAGGCAAAGTGCCTTTTTAAAAGTTGCATACCAATTAACGTACTTCTTTTAATGTACCTTCTTTTAATATACCTCCTAAATAGGCTTGGCCTACATACCTTGATTATGGTTATAGTGAGCATGGAGTCTCAACAAAGTGCTTAATACAGCATATTTTTATATATTTATTTTTTATCTGAACCTTGAATGATTAAAAGCAAATATTATTTTTCCCGAGAGCCTTTAAATCTATGTTTAGAGGGAACAAGATAGGGACTCTGATCTGAAGTCTTGTGAACTGGTGTTAACTCATATTGTTCTACTGGGGGAGAAAATATGCTCCATCTAAAAGCAGCTGGTTGATCCCATCTTTTGCGAAATCACTCTATTGATATGTTTAGGACATGAAATGTGTCTATTACTCTGACAGTTGTTACATTCTAGTGTGTGCTTGCAGGATTACACAGTATGTGTTTGAGGTCCAGTTGTGCCTAGCACATCCTGTCAAAGAAAACAATGCTTCTGAAAATCCACTTTGCTTCATTAGAGTGTTCAGGCACAATGCAAGAGTTCTGGGCTCAGCTCTCTAAATTAGCACGAGACCCATTGGCAGGCTGATGCTGGCATTTCCCATGGAGATAACTTTATTACTATCACATCCCTGTATTTCTTACAGCTTTGCTGCAGCTTGTAACTTCTCCCCATTGTGTGTGTGTGTCTATGTGTTTGTGTGTGTGTGTGTGTCTGTGTGTGTGTGTGTCTGTTTGAGTATCTCCCAAACCATACAATGTATCAAAAATATTTAATCTCTTTTAATAAATTTTACTCTTGTGGGTATGATAGAAATACATTTCTAACATCATACATCAGGTGGCTATTGCATTTATTTAAAAATATTAAGCATTTATTATGTTCCAGACTCTGTTATAAGTTGGATTATTGTAGGCTAAAGTAAGGTTCAATCATCAGGGAATGTATATGCATGTTGAATCCAAATAATAAATAAGTGAGTAAATCAAGGGAATGCCTTACGTCATGTACCAATTAATATTCACTGTGCCTAGTCATCAAAGTGTAACTACAACAGATGATAAACTACCTTTAAGGGCTTTAAATAAATGTATTTCTTAAACCATTTTACCTATTGTTTTCTAAATGTTTAAGAGCTTATTTTTCCCTGCTAGCTGTTACTAAAGTATTTTCAGCATCCTTGCATTTCTGTAAAAGTGTATTTCAACAACTGTCAGTATGTCTCATTTCTTCATTCATAACAAAAACGGAACTGTAAAAAAGCAACCAAAATATTTTAATGTCTTTGAACTTTCATGTGTCATTAGATCTTTATGTATTTTCTGTTTATATAAACACAACTTCCAATAGCGAGTCCATGGTCTAAATAAAGAATCATTTATGTTTCATCAGATGATTTCCTCCCAGCATGCTCTGGACAGCAGCCTTCACATCCTTGTTCCTCAGACTGTAGATGAGAGGATTGAGCATGGGGGTCACCACCCCATAAAAAAAGGAGATGAGGACCTCAGTCAGGCTTTGATGTCCTTGCCCAGCCGTGGCTTTAGACTTGGGCTTTGCATACATGAAGAAGATGCTACCATAGAATATAATCACCACTGTCAGGTGAGAAGAGCACGTGGAGAAAGCCTTCTGTTTTCCTTCGGAGGAAGGGATCCTCAGGATGGTGGCGATGATGAAAAAATAAGAGACAGCAATGACTATCAATGGAACAGCTAGAAAAAGCAGATTTGACCCTGCCATGCTAATCACATTGATTGAAATATCTCCACAAGCCAGTTTCAGAATGGCCAGAATTTCACACTCAAAGTGGTGAATTACATTGTTACTACAGAATGGTAAATGCACTGCAAGAGATGTCTGCACCAATGAGTCAACAAGCCCAGCAACCCAGCATCCAACCGCCATGGGCACATAGCTACCCTTGCTCATGATGACAGGATATCTCAGTGGGTAGCAGATGGCCAGAAAGCGGTCAAGTGCCATCGTGCCTAGCAGCACACATTCTGTGGCACCCATGGCAAAGGAGAAGAACATTTGGACCATGCACTCAGGGAAGGAAACTCTCTTCCTTCCTTTCAGAAAGCTGCCAAGAATGAGTGGGACAGAAGAGCTTGTGTAGCAGATGTCCAGAAAGGACAGGTTGCAGAGGAAGAAGTACATGGGCGTGTGCAGATGTATGTCATAGATGACTACTGAGATAAGAACTCCATTCCCAAGCAAGATCAGCAGATACATGCACAAAACCAGCACAAATAAAACTTTCTGGAGCTTTGGGTGGTCAGAAAGCCCCACCAAAACAAATTCTGTCAACATGGAACCATTGGCTCTCTCCATGTGAAAATGCCCGTCCTCCAGCAGAACTCTGGGTATGATAGAAAGAAATCTATTAACAAGTTTATAAGAGCCACTTCATAAAATGAAAATATTCTTTGTTGTTGATGGTTGGTATTTAGATGTCACAGTATAAGGGGGGAAGACACTTTTTCTATGTGATCAATAATTAAGAATCTTTCATTTTAAAAATTTTTAATTGAAATAGAATTACATCACTCCCTCATCCTGTTACTTCCTCCAGCCCTTCACAGCTACCCTTGCTTGAACTTTTATCATACCTCCTCAATCTCAAATTAGTCGACTTTTTTCTTTGATTATATGTGTTACTTATGTGTGTGTGCACAAATATATGTAAATACTATCTGCTGAGTTGATTTTGTTGCTTATGTGTTAAAGTTTCTCAGCACAATTCTGGGCCTTGAATGAGGAATGCCTACTTAAGTTTTCTCCATTAAGAGAGTGAATCTTTAGATCCCAAACAGTTTATTGCTGCTTTTTCAAGTTGTGATTTAACTATTTGGGAATGGGCATAAAATAGCCTGGATTTGGTGCACAAATATTGGAAATTAATTGCCTATAGTGCAGGTTTTGTCTCAGTTTGTTGTAGTTATTAATGGATACTAACCAAATAATCTCGTGGGTTTCACTGTTATCTTCTCTTTCTTTTCATTATTTTCATTACTGTTTAGGTTTTTGGTTTCATTCCATTGTTTGTCACCCAGGCTGGAAACCAGGAAGAAGCTTTGCTGACTTACTAACTGTTCAGAGTCAACATCTTAAATACTGTAGTACAGAATCTGCAAAGTATTCAAACATGATCATCTAAACAGACAGACATATCAAATAAACATAAGCCAAGGGCAGGAAGAACATTAGTAGTAGGAAACACTGGTTTACTTGAAAGCCTTTTCTGCATTAAAATTGGAAGAGGAAGGGGCAGTAAGATGGCTCAGTGGTGCCTGGCACCAAGCCTGACACAGCTAGAACACACAGGGCAGAAGTAGAGGACGACTCCTGCAAGTGGTCCTCTGACCTCTACAAGGTTATCATGACACACATGTGTTTGTGTGCCTACACACACTTAAAGGAAAACAGGAGAAGAATCAGTATACGATCTGGTGTCCATCCCTGGGTGCCCAACCTAGTGAAATTTTTTGGAAAATCTGACTTGATGGAACTGATTATGACATTGCCTGTAGTCAAAAAATACAGATGGCAGGTCAATTGTTCATGATCTCAAAAGCAGCTCGGTCACATAGACCTTTAACTGCAAAAGTTTTCAGAAACTGGAAGCAAATGAACCTAACATCTACAACAACATAAACAGATTACTGGAAAAACTGTCAAAAGTTATTTTTGATTTATATAGCAAAACAATACATAGGAATTAAAGTAGTATTTTTACCAGGAATCATGTTCTTTTAAAGATAAATCTAAAGAAGTGGTGAGTTTCAGGAGATAATATTAATGGAATTAGAGAATATACGTAAGGAGGGGAGGCTTTTAAAAGAACATGGAAAACACTTCATAGAGTGGAAAACAAAACACAGAGAAAAAGCACAGATCAAAAAGGCACAGACAGGTAAGAACATGTGCAACAAGTAAAGGAGACGTGCTTACAGGGAATATGTTTAAGGAGCCTAATAAAATTGTAGATTTAGTGGAAGAGTGAATTGTAAATGTAAAAATGGGGAAACTTGACCATTATACCATAAAAAAAATAAATAATTGATTGAAGGGGAAAGAAAAACATTAAAAATATTAAATCAAAAGTTGTCTAGGAACTATGTTTTTAAAGATACAATTTGGAATCTAGCTAAAGAAAAAGTCATAGAGTGGAGGATTGCTCAGTAATAAAGGAGAATGAAAAGCAGCTCCCAGGATGAGTGGGAGGCAGTGTTTGCCCAAGAGCCTGTGGCCTAATCTGAGATAGAAAAACGTGGCCATCTCAGAGTCTCAGAATCACTAGGCTTCACTTAGTCAGGAGAAACATTCTTCTATTGACTTTGCGCCCCCTTCTGGTGATAAGCTGCCATACTCATAGGGCATAAAAAGAACACACCCTGAAGAAGAATGAAGGGGTTGCTCCTGATTGATATTTCAGTTTCTTATGTGGAGTGTGGCACCCTGCTTTATAACAGAACTTGTAAGCCATTTTGAATTTCTTTCTTTGGAGGAGGCTGGGCTCTTCTTACTTTATAGAATCCATTTGAGTGTGTGGAGAGTTGGAGCACAGTATGGGTGTTGGTAAAAGGACCACAACAATGCTCTATGGTAAAGAATGTTTGTAGGAAACCATTTATTTTCCCCCAGAAGGTTTCTGAATGGCTCAATGAATAATCTTAGACAGACTTCAAAGAGTGGGAGGAAGCTCATAGATAAGGGACTATGACAGGATCTCATCACATGAGCTGAGAAGCACAGTCTTAGGCAATTGACTGAGGCTGTTGTGTCCTTAGGGCACATAGAGAAGTGACAAAGGACAGCATTCAGGTGGGTAAGGAAAGGAATGCTGACTTGCACATTTGTGGGGTATATTAAATGTAATTTTAAGGAATTATAATTCGTTCTTAAGATAATTGGGAGTCAGTGAAGTTTTACCAGGGGACATTAAGTATGAAAACACTAGAAATAGATTCATTGGGACCTTCTAAAGAACTGTCCCTGTCACATCAACACTCGACTGTCAGAATGCACTCTGCACTCAGTCTTCAGGGCAATCATTTCTCCCTTCTTTGGTGCATAGAAAACAGGACTCACATCCATCTTGTTTAGATGATAGAGACACGGCTTATTTTAGGTCAGTTTGATACCAGAAAATTTGATTTTCCTAGAGAAAAAGACAATCTACCTATTACCTATGAGTTCTTAGCTCAATTCTATAAGTGCGGACCAAGTGCATCTACCTAATTTCAGCTTGGAGGTCAGGCTAAAGCTTTGCTGGGTTCTTCAAAGTGAGGTCCTGGCTGATATTTAGTTATTAAAACCAACTAGTGTCATTCGTTACAAAAACTACCTCATTATCCCTGGGCTTTCTGGTCTCCATCACTTGTGAGTGTAAAAGTTACTTCTTCAGAAACATAGCGAAGGAAAAACCTATAGGTGAAGTTCAGGGCCTGAGCCCAGGGCATCATAGGAACCTAAGTCTTTTATATCCAGGACTATACATCCTTTCTTTTTTCTGTTAGAAGAAAGGCTATCTCTGTCTTCTTGCTCAGCTCTATCTAGCTCCTCTATCTCATGAGAAGGAGCAAGTCCATCAAGGTACTTCTCAGTGGGCAGAAAAATGTCCTTGGTTTTCAAAAAGAACCCCAAAAAACCCAAAAAGTGTTTTTAGAAGAGGTAGTTTATGTTTATTACTATATACAGAGGATTATATATAATATGAATCCATTCACATTCAGATATAAAAATGTCCCCGGTTTTCATAAAGAGCCCCAGTGTCTACAAGACATCATAAGTTATCAGTGTGTGTGTGTGTGTGTGTGTGTGTGTGTGTGTGTGTGTGTGTAGAAGACTGTGACCACTGCTGGTTGGCAGTACGTTGAATTTCTAGTTTCCCCCAGCTTTGTGTACTCACATATGGCAGCAATAGAGGCTCATTAGCCTGAGCTAAGTTCTGATGTGATCGCTTATGCTGAATTTATGGTAGAGTGTAGGAATTTAAAACACATTTGATTCTTCCTTGGGTCATAATTAGTTTCAGCTAAGAGTCTCAGACCCAAAGTAATGTTCCATTGTATAACAAGAATAAACAGAAATAAAGAGAGTTTAATTACAGTAATTCTGGCTCAGGAAAACCCAAAAAGTGTTTTTAGAAGAGGTAGTTTGTTTATTACTATATACAGAGGATTATATATAATATGAATCCATTCACATTCAGATGTAAAAATCATATTTTGTCATAATTTGAAACAAATACTCATTGTGATCTATACCTGTGATACATCTCATCTACTTAGAAATTGGTTTTCAGGCATTGTGATCAGAAATATAATCAACTTGTTGTATTAGAGATTCATAAATTTGGAATAAATTTTTTCCAGCAGATTATGCATGTACTAAAGTGTTCAAGTTACTTGGCTACTGAAGAAAAGAGATTATATCTGCTTCACAGTGTAACTATGTTCTAGGTTAGGGAGCCCAGGAACTAATCTGATTGCTGGAAAGGTGGGTGATAAAGCAAAATGAATGCTTTCAAGTAGGCAAAAATTACGATGGAAAAGAAATTAAACTTGAGTTTAGAATAAACAAAGACTTTTTTTGTCTGCCATTTTCTTCAAATGATATCAATTCTTACCAAAAGCTTTCCTGTGGATGATATCCAGTGTTCTGAAATGCAAATCTCTATGACACCAAGTGAAGGAAGCTTTATATGTGAGGAAAAAAAATAGATGTCTAAACTTAAAGCATCTTTGCTGATAGCTCATCCACAACTTCAAACTCAGAATTACAAAACAAAAAGACAGAATATGATGCAATCCTGAGCCTGAAGAGTAGCTTGCTTTCCTGGTCAGAATCAGGTCAGGCCCTTAATGGCTGCTGCGCATAATGTCCTAAAAGCATCTTTCTTCAATCTTGGCACTGTTGAGATGCAGGGACAAAGGTGAGAACAAGACAGCAAGGGGCTCTCCCGTTATTTGTTTAAGGTTTCTACTTACCTGCAGTCTATTATCAGGTAAAAATCAACAAATGATTGTTCAAAGATTCTGGCTGAATCTTAGAAAACTATATAAAAAAAAATGGTCCAGAGTTTCTTGCGGGTCTTTGTTATGCTCTAAATATTTGTTTACGTTTTAAACTTCAGAAACATCTTCCAAAGGGCCAGACGTTAGCACATGGAGACAATTTAAATCATTATCGGTGAGCCTGGGAGGGATCACGTATTTATAGCAAAGTTAAAAACATAAACATGGAAAGCTAAAAAACTTTCCAAAACTCCAGGGAGAATGTTGCTAGATTCAATTATCTCTTGTAATGAGTATATTCTCGTGATAGGTACTCAAATGCAGAGATACTGTCATCCATAATATTGGAAGTATTGAAAGATTTTAATGCTTGTAGACCTTAAGCAGAAAATCTCAAGTATTATTCTAAATTTATCTTTCTTACTGGATCCATACTCATTGATGTGGCTAGACTTCAAGGATTTACCCGTCAGCCTCCCCAGTTCATAGCGCTGGCACTACAGATGAGCACCAACATGTCCAAGGTTTTATGTGGTTACTTGGAATCTAAACTGAAGTCCTCAAGAATGCCCACCAAGTACCTAATTAACTGAGTCAAATCGCTAGGCCTCCACTCTTTTCTTTAGCTATTGTACAGGTTTCCAATGTACAGTAAGTAGAGCCAGCACCACCACTCTCCCTGGACAACCCTCACCCTTCCTGTTGCTCTCCTGGCTCTTTCCAAATGGTTCTTTTGCTTTCATTCATTTTTTTTAAATTTAAATTTATCTACATATCTGCCAAAGGAAAACTAGGCTGATTCAAAAACTTGATGAATGATAATAACAGTGTATTACAAATGAGGCACAGGCATTTATTCGCATGGTCACAAATATCCCTTTCAATGTACACCTGCGACAGGTATAGCTGGATTTGATTTCTATTTTCACAAGAAAATTGAATGTTTCCTCTCTGCTCAGTCACTGATGATCCCAAAATAACTTACTCCAGACACTCGTCATTCGTGCTTCTGACACTAATGATTCCTTTTTCACTACACTCTTACCCACCTTTTGGGATGGAATTTTATGTCTTTCTCTTAATTTTATGAATATTTAATAGGTTGAATTATCGACATTGTTCTTCAAGATTTTTGCAACTAACCTTTCTTTTTATTTTTGGCCTTTGTCATTTTTTTGCTGAATATATCTTTTTTTCATACTGATCTTTTGACTTTTATTGGAGGATCTCTGACATTGCTTGTCTGACACACTTATATGCCTCACAGTTTATGCTTTCTTTGGTTTGTATTTTTTGTTGAAAATATATTTTCTTTCATATATTACACTCTGATTTTAGCTTCTCCTCCCCCTTCCAAATCATCTCCACTTTCACACTTACCTTTCTCTCTCTCATTAGAAAAGAGGCATCTTAATAATTAGCATTAAGTATCGATACTAACAAATATTATATAATAATATTAATAATTAATATTGTTTATCGGTGCTGCTTACTATTGTATTTTTTACTGATTCATCATCATTATTATTATAAAATAAAAACATATGAATTAGAACAGTGTAAAACAAACAAAAAAGGCCAAAGGTAAACCTCAAGAAACACACACACAGAAGGCTTCTTCTTTCTTATGAATGTCAGGCTTTAGCTTAGCTTGTTTCCACCCAGCTTTTCTTAACTTAAATTATTCCTTCTACCTTTTGTCTCTGGGCTTTTACCTTTCTCTATTTCTGCATATCTTTTCTTTCCTTCTTATTCCATGTCTGGCTATGTAGCTGGCGGCTGCCCCTTCTTTTCTTCCTCCTTGATCTTCGCTTTTTTTTTCCCTCCTCTTTATCTCCCTGCCTGCCAGACTCACTTATCCTTTCTCCTTCTTAGCTGCTGGTCATTTTGCTCTTTATTAGACCAATCAGGTGTTGTAGGCATGCAAAGTAACACAGCCTCTCAGAGTTAAACAAATGTAACATTAAAGAATGCAGCAAATCTTTGCATCATTAAACAAATGTTCCACAGCATAAACCAGTGTAACAGATCTTCAACTAATTCTACAACAACTAATTTCCCTTTTGCAAGCAGTAATTAACTGGAGATAGCTTAGGGAGAGGGGCATGCATCCACTTCCCCTCTGAGCACTGGAATTCATCTGGCTTAGGCCTCTTAAAGTCCTGTGCATGCTGCCATACTCTGTGAGTTCATGCGTGTGTCAGTCTTTATTGTGTCTAGAAGGCCTTGTCTCCATACCTGTCTTCCATCCCCACTGGCTCTTATAATCTTTCTGCCTCTTCTTAAACAGAGAACTCTGAGTCCTGAGGGGAAGTATTTGATAGAGACATCCCATTTAGGACTGAGTACCCTAAGGACTCTCACTCTCTGCCCAATGTCCATTTATGAATGTTTGTATTTGTTTCCATCTACTGCAGGAGAAAGCTTCTCTGATAAAGGCTGAGCAAAACACAGACCTGTGAGTGTTGCAGAATGTTATCAGAAGTATTTTGTTGCTGCATTTATTTAACATAACAGTAGTATTTGGTTTCCCCTAGATCCTTGGGATATTAGGTTCTTGATCACCCAACCCGCATCAGGTATAGGTTCCATCACATGGAATGGTCCTTAATTCCAGGCATAGAACACTTGTGGAGTATTTGGCTGCAAGCAACCTTTCAATGTGTATTTCTTTCTGATGGTTTCAAATGTTTCCCACATTGAGTGAAATTTTAGTGAACGCAAACAGTATTATATGTCTTTTCAAATTTGATGACTCTGTTCCTATAAGTCCCAGCCATGGAACAGATAGTTCTTTTTAAAATTCTAAACTTTTCTAAATGATTACTAAACGTATGTCATATTTTCCCCATTATTTATTCATCAAATACTTTAGACACCTCTTTATGCCAGGCATCTTGATCATCTTTGAGATGAACTTGAACATAATGGGTAGAAAAATGTAGGTTCATAAATTTTAAATATAAACTTGAGGAGCACCCTGCTATAGCATAACACATCTCCTTATAACTGTAATTCCATTCTTTTATGCTCAATACTGTATCATTATCGCTTTTTGCAAATTTCCAGGGAAGACATAATTTATAGCAGAATGATAGCATCCCATTTCATTTATATTTCACTTTTGTCTAATATCTGATCTGTTTAAATAATGGGTCTTGTTCTGCTTTCTCATCTTTAATAATGCTATAATTAATATAATTTACTATATAAAGGGATTCCTTCTATTTTGCTTATTTAAAATTTATATTCTCATTCACCTCAGTCATCTATTACAAACGTGCAAAGAAAAGTAATTATTCTAGAAAAATATTCAAATTTGAAATGATGGGGATCAGAGGCAGATATTATCTTACAATGTGTCAGTTTGATTCCTGCAAGATGACAAAAACATACATGGATAATGACTAATGCACACCATCTTTTGCTCTCCCAAACACATTGATAGTCAAAGTACTTTATGAGGTAAGATGAGTTATATTATGATAATCATAACGCCATAGTGCTCTTTGCTTTCTGTTGTATTTACAGTTGTGTAAATAATCTTCATAATTCTCTCTGGGAATCAAAGTATAGATACACTCTGCTCTCACGACAGTTATTCCAAAATTTATATTCTATTTCAGGGTTTAGCTTGTTTTAGCCTTCAGTTCTGTTCCTTGTATTGTTGGAGATTTATCTGAGGAATGAGAGATTTTAGAGGACCCCAACTGTGCATTCTGCTTCTGGCTTCTGGTTAGCCAGACTGTACAGGAGCAAAGCATCTCTGTTGCTTGAGAGAAAGGACAAAGTGAGTCAGAGTTGGTTGGTCCAGGTTGGTCAAGCACCACCTCTACAGTTGCCCATAAGTCACTAGACATTTCTGGGTCCCAGTTTCCATTTTGAAACATGAAAAGGAAGAATGTAGAAATTTCTATCCAATATTATGAACTTGAGACTAAATAAAGAGAAGTATTTGATGAAATCATGGGCAGGAGGCCTCAATTAATGAGCTAACTCTTTCTCCAGCTATATTGAGTTTACAAACATGTATCTCTGTAAAAGACAATGGCTGTGGAGTTGCATTTGATGAGTCTTCTAATTTCTTGACCTGTGGCTTAGCAGATGCTACTAAGCTATTTGAGTCATAAAAAAAGGGTATTATAAGTATCTCACAGGCCAGCTATATAAACATTTTAAAAAGAACTATCCTGATTGTTGACGTTTGAGGGCATCTCCAGGACACTGAACATTGGTAGATTTGTACATAAACAAATGATTGAATGGTTTTGCCTAAAGTTGGTACCATACTATCAATTGTTTTTGCCAATAAAACAGATGTGTCAATCATTCTACTTCAATAGGAAGCAAAATATCCACTGGGTAGGGCAATGGTGGCACATGCCTTTAATCCCAGCACTCGGGAGGCAGAGGCAGGTGGATCTCTGTGAGTTCGAAGCCAACATGGTCTACAAGAGCCAGAGCTAGTTCTAGCACAGGCTCCAATGTCACAGAGAAACCCTGTCTTGAAAAACAAAAACAAAAACAAAACAAAACAAAAAAAAGCATAGAAAAGGTATCAACATGAATCACTGCTACTAAAATGTAGAATGGATTCCTTGATAAGTTGGGGAAATATAGATTATTTCCGTGTTTGAGGATGTGTGCCATTTTGGGTGTGTTTGGGGGTTTCAAAGGCCTACACCAGGATCAGTATCTCTCTCTCTCGCTCTCTCTCTCTCTCTCTCTCTCTCTCTCTCTCTCTCTCTCTCTCTCTCTCTCCTGTCTACAGATCAGTATGTAAAGCTCTCACAGCTACTCCTCTAGTGCCACACCAGTACGCTCTCCACCATGATGATAATGGACTCTCACAGAAACTGTAAGGCAGGCCCCAACTAAACATTTTTCCATATAAGAGTTGCTTTGACCATTTGACCATGGTGTCTCTTCACAGCAATAGAAGGGTGACTAGGATCATATCTTAGGTTACCAGTGGAGTCTCCTTTGTATTCCCATTATTTTCTCTGATTCATGCAAATATTGAAAGAAAAATAATATCCCATCCCAGAAGTGGGGCTCATTTTGTTCAAAGCAACTCCACCATTAAAAAAGAAACAATAATTGTATAGACACTACATTAACTTCTAGAAACAAAAAATTAGCTGTTTTCATGATTTAATGTGTCCTCAGAATCATACGTTGAAATATTTACATAGCTTTATAATTAGTGCATTTGGGTGTAACAGACTGGATAGACAAGTGAGGGACAAATCTTTAATCCCATATGACTAAACAAAAAGATGTATTATATTTTTCCTTTTTCACCAATCACTCAGACTCTGTTTTTCTTGGAATACATCTCATTTACACTGCTGTTTATTTTGTTGTGCTTTCAGGTTTCAAAATGTATTATTGACGGAACTGCATAGAGCTTGGCATGATTTTCACAGAGTCCTGAGGACACTTTGAGATCTTCCCACAGATGACCTCACATAACTCTTTCTTGTTTTGTTCTATGAATGGAGTCAATCTTCTAGGAATCCTCCCCACAGATTCCCTCCAGAAAACTTTTGAAGGGGAAGAATGATGTTAAAGTTGCCTGTTCACTTTAACAAGCTTGACTTTAGACTACTAACAGGCACATGGGGTCCTACCCCTATGCAACTTACTTGTACCTTTGAATCAGATAGAACTAAGTCAGTAAACTTATAATGATGTCCTCTGAGATGTGGGTCTGTGCTCAGGTATAAATACTGACTGTGCTCTCTACTCCTGTGGGAGGGGATTACCAGGCTATGAGATAACTAGCAGAAAGGAAATGAAGACTTCCTATTCTGGCTGTCTCTTTGAAGGCACCTTGTTTTACAAGGTCAAGGGTTACAGAACAGAAAACTGGGAAATCTTAACAGATCTTTTTTTAAATTGATTTTTATTGAGCTCTACATTTTCCTCTGCTCTCCTCCCTGCCTCTCTCCTCCTCTTCAACCCTCTCCTAAGGTCCCCATGCTCCCAATTTATTTAAGAAATCTTGTCTTTTTCTACTTCCCATGTAGATTAGATCTATGTATGTCTCTTAGGATCCTCATTGTTGTCTAGGTTCTCTGAGATTGTGGTTTATAGGCTGATTTTCTTCGCTTTATGTTTAAAAACCACCTATGAGTGAGTACATGTGATAATTGTCTTTCTTTGTCTGGGTTACCTCACTCAAAATAATGTTTTCTAGCACCATCAGTTTTCCTGAAAAATTCAAGCTATCATTATTTTTTCCTGCTGTATAGTACTCCATTGTGTAAATGTACTACATTTTCTTTATCCATTCTTTGGTCGAGGGGCATTTAGGTTGTTTCCAGGTTCTGGCTATGACAAACAATGCTGCTATGGACATAGTTGAGCACGATTGAGCATCCTTTGGATATATACCCAAAAGTGGTATTACTAGGTCTTGAGGAAGGTTGTTTCCTAATTTTCTGAGAAATCGCCATACAGACATCCAAAGGGGCTGTACCAGCTTGTGTTCCCACCAGCAATGCAGGCGTATTCCCTTTACCTCACAATCTCTCCAGCATAAGTTGTCATCAGTGTTTTTGATCTTGACCATTCTTACAGGTGTAAGATGGACTCTAAGAGTTGTTTTGATTTGCATTGAATAGCACAGCTATTGTGAATAGTACTGCATTAACCACTGATGAAGACTCTGTCATACAGTTTAGAGTCCCACTGATCCCGTGACAACCATGTATTCACCAAGATGAGTCCCTAACGTGCTCCAGTAGAGCCATTCCTGAATGTATTGAGTCATAATGTCCCTTAGCTATGATAATATTCAGTTATATTTGATATCAATATCTACAATTTTCTCTTTGTCATTGGGATATTTCCTTTTAGGCATTCTGAGTGCCTTCATTTTGTGCTCTTGACTCAACATGTCTATGCCTTACTTACATAGTAAGTAAGTAAGTAAGCTTACTTACATAGTAAGCTTACTTACATAGTAAGCATCCCGGCTCCTCCTGTTAATAATTATACTTCTCTTCCTAAAGTGTGAGGAGGTAAGAAATGGCTGCCTTCATTTATTTCACACACTGAAAAGTCATGATGTGTAATATCTACACAAAGAATCGTGTTATCTGAAGCATCAAACAAAGTGTGCAGAATCAGTAGTTATGTGTTGGTTGTTTGCCTTCGTCCTGGGAATCCACCATTACCCTTAGCAACTGAACCTCTCTTAATCTTCTGCTCTGGGTTTGTTGAATCAATTATCCTCTGACATGAGGGAAGGTATGCATGACATAGATTGATAAAGTAGTGTGTTTAATACTCAAAATAAATGACATTTAAGATTCAGAAAGAAAGTTCATTTGTATGGATTTCTTTTTAAAAGACAGGAATTCTCTGTAGCCTTGGAGCCTGTCTTGGAACTTGCTCTTGTAGACTAGGCAGGCCTTGAACTCACAGAGCTGCACCTGCCTCTGCCTCCCAAGTGCTGGGTTTAAAGGCGTGCACCAGCACCACCTGGTTTGCATTGGCTCTTAAGGGGAATGTAAGCAAGGCAAGTATGGAGGCAAGCATCTTGTCTACAAAGTTTAAAACTGTACATTCAGAGACCCTCTCCTTTTTCCTCTCTGTCTCCTTTTCCATTTCCCTCTCCCTCCCCCTCCCCCTCTTCCTCTCTGTCTCTCCCTTCCCCTCTCTCCCTCTCCCTCTCCCTCTCCCTCTCCCTCTCCCTCTCCCTCTCCCTCTCCCTCTCCCTCTCCCTCTCCCTCTCCCTCTCCCTCTCCCTCTCCCCCTCCCTCTCCCTCTCTCTCTCTCTCTCTCTCTCTCTCTCTCTCTCTCTCCCTCTCCCTCTCCCTCTCCCTCTCCCTCTCTCTCTCCCTATCCCTCTCTCTCTCCCTCTCCCTCTCTGTCTCAGGTTTTCTGTGAAGTCACATACTTTGGATTATTTTCCTGACTCAAATAAACAACTGGACTTTAGATTTCCCAACCGACCTGTCAGCCTTAAAGAATAGAAACCCAGCTAAAATATCTGGGTGTGTTAAACCTCTGTGCATCTTAGAATCTTTGCCTGTAAAGTAGTAGTGATGCCATATAACTCTCAGTATTAATGAGAAAAGTTAATCAGAAATAGCATCATATCATACTAAAACAGCTAGCATGTTAGTTCTGAATTTAAATTCTCTGATTTTTTTCCTCATCCTTCCTTTTGTTTCCTTCCTTCTCTCTTCTTTTCTCTAAAATCAACTCCCTGCTAAGATTTAAATGTGAATATTCCAAAAGGCTGTGTGTATATCTAGCATAGTTCATTATACATTACTCAATATTATTAAATTATAGTTCATTCTAGCATAAATGATGGTAAAAATATTTTACAAAGATTATGGCATAATTACCAATCTATCAGAATAGACACTAAGGTAAGCAATAAATACAGTTAATGAAGTATCTAAAAGCATAGGATTCGTGCAGTCTTAAGTGTTTAACTTTTTTCTCTGACCTATCAAAAGACCAATAATTAGCTATAACTTATTCCTACGGTCATATCAGATGTTAATAACAGGTGTACATTCTGACTGGAATGATTGGAATTATTAAACCTTTTTAATAATATTACTGCTCTTCAGTCATTTGCAGATGTGTTTTAATTGTGCCAGCTTATAAGGATTCTTTAATTAATAATTCTTAAGGTGCATATAGGAACAAGGGTGAAGACTAGGTAATATAATTTCTTTGAAATTACTGGTCATGCATAAAGCTTGACAAAATACCAATTTTTACAAACATCCTACATATACTTTAGAAGAATGTGTGTTCAATCAGATTGAGATTTATTTTTGCTTAAATATTTTATATCATTACAAATCCTTGTTTATTGTCTTCACAGTTGAGACTGTGTAAAGGCTGTTATCTTGCTTCCTTTTTACCTGTTGAAAGTCTTTTGTTAGGAGACCTACCAGTCAGACTTGTACACCTCTTTGATGAAATTCACCGTGTATCATAAGGCAACTATCCCTTTATGAGAAACAGTTTTCATTTGATCTTAATTCATTTGTTAGCCATTAATACAGAAATACTGGTGTTTGAATCATTTGCCTAATATGCATTTTCTGTCTTTTAATTTCAACTTTTTTCTTTATACATCTATATATCTCCTTAAAATGGACAGAGTGCAGTAAGGCAAAGTGTCTTTTTAAAAGTTGCATGCCAAATAACATAGCTCTTTTAATGTACTATTACCTCCAAAAATACGCTTGACCTATGTACCTTGATTATGGTTATACTGTGCATGGAATCTCAACAAAGTGCTTAGTGCAGCATATTTTTATATATTTAATTTTTCTGAACCTTGAATGATTAAGAATAAAGATTATTTTCTCAAGGAATATTTGAATCTATGTTTCGTGAGAACAAAAAAGGGACATTGATCTGAAGTCTTTTTTAAATTTATTTATTTATTTATTTATTTATTTAAAATTTCCACCTCCTCCCCTCCTCCCATTTCCCTCCCACTCCCCCCATTCCCTCTCCCCCTCCCTCTCCAGTCCTAAGAGAAGTCAGGGTGCCCTGCCCTGTGGGAAGTCCAAGGCCCTCCCCTCTCCATCCAGGTCTAGGAAGGTGTGCATCCAAACAGACTAGGCTCCCAAAAAGCCAGTACATGCAGTAGAATCAAAATCCAGTGCCATTGTCCTTGGCTTCTCAGTCAGCCCTCATTGTCAGCCACATTCAGAGAGTCCGGTTTGATCACACGCTCAAACATGGTACAGCTGGATTTGGTGAGCTTCCATTAGAACAGGCACACTGCCTCAGTTGGTGAGCCAACCCCTCGCAGTCCTGACTTCCTTGCTCGCCTCCTCCCTCCTGCCCTTCAACTGGACCTTGGGAGCTCAGTTCTTTGCTCTGATGAGGGTCTCTGTCTCTATCTTCATCCGTAGCCTGAGGAAGATTCTTTGGTGATATTCGAGATAATCATCAGTGTGATAGCGGGGCAAGGACAGTTCAGGCTCCCTCTCCTCTGCTGCCCAAGGACCTAGCTGGGGACATCCCCGTGGACACCTGGGATCCCCTCTAGAGCCAAGTCTCTTGCCAACCCTAAAATGGCTCCCTGAATGTAGATATCTTCTTCCCTGCTCTTATATCCGCCCTTCCTCCATCTCCACCCTCCCACTCCCCCAAGCTCTCCCCAGTCTTTCCCTTCTCCCTTCCCTCTCCCCTCTCCCCTTCCCCCAACCTCACTCCCACCCCTACCCCCATGAGGAGCAGTATTCTTTAGCACTGACTAAGGATGGCTCCCTCGGGGAAAGTGGGGTCTTTATTGATCAGCTGTGTGCTAGTTCACAGGACCCCACTGTCCAACAAATAAGCATAGTTTCCATTTTTGATCACCATATTTATTCCTAATCTCACAAATCGAGTTCATGAAAGAACTTGGCTCAACATCTTTGTCCACCCAAATGGCAAGTTTTCTTGGTTACCAGCTCTGTGTAACTGTGTTGCAGCTTACAACAGAGTGGATGATCTCATGCAGGGCAAGATGAGGTCTTCCTTCCAGCCTGCACTCAGCTCAAAATACAAGAGGTGTGTTCTGCTAGTGTCAGCTAACGTTTAAGAAGCTAAAACACAGGATGCATTATTAGAATTACTTCATCTCTATATTCTTATTATCAATAAGGTCTCAGAAAAACTATCCTTGCTGGAAAGCAAAACCATGCCTCCCCCGAGTGGCAATGAGCATAACAAAGAAAGCAAAACATAATGCCTTAGCTACAAAATAAATGTTTGTGTGAAAAAATCCTAACACATACAATACCTTTAAAATACATAATCTTATCAATATTTAGCATTTATTATATTCCAGACCCTGTTATGAGTTGGGTTATTGTAGATTAAAGAATAGAAAAGTTCTATCATCAGGGAATTTACAGGTATGTTGAATAAAAATAATAAAGAAATGAGCAAATAAAGAGAATGTCTTATATCCTGTACCAATTAATATTAACTATGCCTACTCATCAACACTGTACCTACAATGGACTATAAACTCCCTTAAGGACTTTAAATGAATGTGTTTCTTAAACCATTTTCTAAATTTGAAGAGTTTATTTTTCCTTGCTAGTTGTTCCAAAATGTTTTCAGCGTTCTCGCATTTCTGTAACAGTGTATTTAACAAATGTCAATACGTCTCATTTCTGTATTTATAACAAAGCCTAAATTGTAACAAAAGAAACCAAAATATTTTAATGTCTTTGAATTTTCATGTGGCATTTGATCTTTATGAATTTTGTGTTTATATAAACACAACTTCCAATAGCGAGTCCATGGTCTAAATAAAGAATCATTTATGTTTCATCAGACGATTTCCTCCCAGCATGCTCTGGACAGCAGCCTTCACATCCTTGTTCCTCAGACTGTAGATGAGAGGATTGAGCATGGGGGTCATCACCCCATAGAAAAGGGAGATGAGCGCCTCAGTCACACTTTGATATCCTGTCCCAGCAGTGACTTTAGTCTTGGGCTTTGCATACATGAAGAAAATAGTTCCATAGAATATAATCACCACTGTCAGATGGGCAGAGCATGTGGAGAAAGCCTTCTGTTTTCCTTCGGAGGAAGGGATCCTCAGGATGGTGGCGATGATGAAAACGTAAGAGACAGCAATGACTATCAATGGAACAGCTAGAAAAAGCAGATTTGACCCTGCCATGCTAATCACATTGATTGAAATATCTCCACAAGCCAGTTTCACAATGGCCACAAATTCACAGACAAAGTGTTGAATGATGTTATCAATACAGAATGGTAAATGCACTGCAAGAGATGTCTGCACCAATGAGTCAACAAGCCCAGCAACCCAGCATCCAACCGCCATGGGCACATAGCTACCCTTGCTCATGATGACAGGATATCTCAGTGGGTAGCAGATGGCCAGAAAGCGGTCAAGTGCCATCGTGCCTAGCAGCACACATTCTGTGGCACCCATGGCAAAGGAGAAGAACATTTGGACCATGCACTCAGGGAAGGAAACTCTCTTCCTTCCTTTCAGAAAGCTGCCAAGAATGAGTGGGACAGAAGAGCTTGTGTAGCAGATGTCCAGAAAGGACAGGTTGCAGAGGAAGAAGTACATGGGCGTGTGCAGGTGCACGTCATAGATGACTACTGAAATGAGAACTCCATTCCCAAGCAAGATCAGCAGATACATGCACAAAACCAGCACAAATAAAACTTTCTGGAGCTTTGGGTGGTCAGAAAGCCCCACCAAGACAAATTCTGTTAACATGGAACCATTGGCTCTCTCCATATGAATATGCCCGTCCTCCAGCAGAACTCTGGGTATGATAGAAAGAAATCTATTAACAAGTTTATAAGAGCCACTTCGTAAAATAAAAATATTTTTGTTGTTGCCGATGGCTGTATTTATATATACGGTATGGGGGATACTTCTTCTATTGTGATCAATAATTAAGAATTTTTTATTTTAAAAGATTTTTAATTGAAACAGAATTACATTGTTCCCTAATATCTTTACTTCCTCCAGCCCCTCCCATCTACCCTCCTTTAATTTTTTTCATACCTCCTCACTCTCAAGTTAATCAGCTGTTTTTTAGATTATATGTGATATATTTGTGCGTGTGTATATGCAAATATATGTAAATACTATCTGCTGAGTTGATTTTGTTGCTTATGTGTTAAAGTTTCTCAGCATGAATCAGGGCCTAGCATAAGGAATGCCTACCTGAGTTTTCTCCATTAAGACAGTGAATCTTTAGATCCCAAACAGTTATATTGCTGTGTCTGCAAGTTCTGATATAATAGGTTGGAAATGAGTGTCTAATCGCCTTGATGTGGTGCACAAATGTTGGTAATTAGTTGCCTTTCATACAATGTTTTGTCTCAGTTTGCTGTAGTTAGTAGTGGATATGAACCAAATAAACTAGTGAGTTTCACCGTCACCTTTTCTTTCTTCTCATTATTACTGTCCAGGTTTTTGGCTTTATTGGCTTGTTTGTCACCCGGGATGGAAACCAGGAAGCAGCTTTACAGACTTACTATATGTTCAGGGTCAACATCTTACAGATATACTGAAGTACAGAATCTGAAAAGTGTTCACCAAGTGTTCAAACATGATCATTTAAACAGGCGTATCAAATAAACACAAGTCGGGATCAGGTAGAATACAGCAATTTACTTGAAAGCTTTTTCTGCACTACAATTGGGTGTGGGGGAGGGATGCAGTGAGATGGGCAAATGGTGCCTGCCAACAAATCTGAGGACCTGGGTTCTAGGACCCACAGGATAGAAGTAGTGGACCAGTTCCGGAAAGTGGTCTTCTGACCTCTACGAGGACACCTTGACATGCAGGGTATCTGTGTGTGTACACACTTAAAGAAACACAACAGCAGAAACTGGGTAGAATCTAGTTCCCAGACCTGAGAGCCTATCCTAACTAAGGTTTTTGAAAAATCTGGCTTGAAGGAACTGATCATGACATTACCTCTAGCCAAATGAGGCTAGCAACAGCTCAGATGTTCATGATCTCTGTAACAGCTCTGTCACATGGATCTGTACCGGCAAAAGTGTTAAGATATTGGAAACAAAGGAACCTAGCATCAACAGCAACATAAACAGATTACTGAAAAACTGTCAAAGTGATTTATGATTTATATAACATAATAAAATATAAGAGTTAAAGTAGGATTTTACCATGATCCATGTACTTTTAGAGATAAAAGAGATTTAAAGATATTTAAATTTAAATTTAAAGAGATTGTGAGTTTAAGGAGAAAATATTAATGGAATCAGAGACTCTAAGTAAGGAATGGAGACTTTTAAAAAAAACATGGGAAATCCTTCACAGAGTATAAATAAAAGACAGAGAACAGTTGATAAGAGCACAGATCAAAAAGGCACAGCAGATAAGAGCACATGCAAAAAGTAAAGGAGACATAAAAGGCATCATTTTAAGGAGCAATGATAAAAATGCAGTTTTAGTGGAAGAGACCATTGTAAATATAAAATGGGGGAAGCAACCACTACATCATAAAAACAATAAATAATTGATTGAAATAAAAAAGTATTACAAGAAAAAAAATTAAATCAAAAGTTGTCTAGAAAACATGTTTTTAAAAATACAATTTGGAATCTAGCTAAAGAAAAAGTCATAGAGTGGAGGATTGCTCAGTAATAAGGGAGAATGAAAAGCAGCTCCCAGGATGAGTGGGAGGCAGTGTTTGCCCAAGAGCCTGTGGCCTAATCTGATATAGAAAAATGTGGCTATCTCAGAGTCTCAGAGTCACTAGGCTTCACTTAGTCAGGAGAAGCTTTCTTCTTTTCACTTTGCGCCCCCTGCTGGTGATAAGCTGCCATGCTCATAGGGTATACAAAGAACAGACCCTGAAGAAGAATGAAGGGGTTGTTCCCCAATGATATTTCTGGTTTTTATGTAGAGTATGGCACCCTGTTTTATAGCAAAACTTGTAAGCCATTTTGAATTTTTCTCTTTGGGTGGTCAGAAAGCTCCATCAAGAAATTACAGCTGGGCTGGGCTCTTCTTTCTTCAAAGAATCCATTTGAGCTTGTGGAGAGTTGGAGCACAGTATGGGTGTTGGTAAAAGGACCACAACAATGCTCTATGGTAAAGAACGTTTGTAGGAAACCATTTATTTTCCCCCAGAAAGTCTTTGAATTGCTCAAAGAATAAGCACAGAGAGACTTCAAAGAGTGGGAGGAAGCTCATAGATAAGGGACTATGTCAGGATCTCATCACATGGTCCCCATGAGCTGAGAAGCACAGTCTTAGGCAATTGACTGAGGCTGTTGTGTCCTTAGGGCACATAGAGAAGTGACAAAGGACAGCATTCAGGTGGGTAAGGAAAGGAATGCTGAATTGCACATTTGTGGGGTATATTAAAGATAATGTTAAGGAATTATAATTTGTCCTTTAGGTAATTAAGAGCCACTGAAGTTTGACCAGGGGACATTAAGTATGAAAGCACTAGGAGTAGATTCATTGGGACCTTCTAAAGAACTGTCCCTGTCACATCCACACATGACTGTCAGAATGCACTCTGCTCTTAGTCTTCAGGGCAATCATTTCTCCCTTCTTTGGTGCATAGAAAACAGGACTCACATCCATTTGATTTTCCTAGAGAAAGACACAATCTATCTGTCACCTATGAGTTCTCAGTTCAATTCTATAAATGCGGGCCAAGTGTATCTACCTCATTTCAGCTTGGAGGTCAGGCTAAAGCTTTGCTGGGTTCTTTGCAGCTAGGTCCTGGCTGATACTGAGTTATTAAACTAACTAATGCCGTTCATCACAAAACCTGCCTCATTCTCCCTGGGTTTTCTGGTCTATCCCTGTCTTCTTGCTCAGCTCTAGCTCCACTATCTCATGAGAAGGAGCAAGTCCATCAAGGTACTTCTCAGTGGGTAGAAAAATGTCCTTGGTTCTCATAAAGAGCCTCAGTGTCTACAAGACATCATAAGTTATCACACCTGTGATATCTCTTATCATAGTGTGTATGTGTATAAAAAGACCGTGACCACTGCTGGCAGGACGCTGAATTTCTAGTTTCCTTCAGCTTTGTGTGCTCACATATGGCACTAACAGAGGCTCATTAGCCTGAGCTAAGTTCTGATGTGATCACTTATGCTGAATTTATGGTAGAGTGTAGGAATTTAAAACACATTTGATTCTTCCTTGGGTCATAATTAGTTTCAGCTAAGAGTCTCAGACCCAAAGTAATGTTCCTTTGCAAATAATAAACAAGAATAAAGAAGCTTTAATTACAGTAATTCTGGCTTAGGGAAAGCCAGAAAGTATTTTTAGAAGAGGTAGTTTATGTTTATTCCTATATTCAGAGGATTGTATATAATATGAATCAATTGACATTCAGATATAGGGATCATATTTTGTCATAATTTGAAACAAATAGTCATTGTGATATACATCAATGATATATCTCATCTACTTAAATTATTTTTCAGGCATTGTGGTCAGAGACTTATTCAAATTGTCGTATTGGAGTTTCATAAATTTGGAATAAAAATTTTCTGCAGATTATGCATGTACTAATAGTGTTCAGGTTATTTGGCTACTGAAGAAAGGAATTATTACCAGTTTCACAGTGTTTCTAGGTTCTAGCCAAGGAAGCCCAGGATCTATTCTTATTGCAGGAAAGATGGGGGATAAAGCAAAATGAATGCTTTCATGTAGGCAAAAATCATGCTGGAAATTAAACTTGAGTTTAGAGCAAACAAAGACCTTCTTTGTCTGTCCTCTTTTTTAAATGACACTAATTCTTACCAAAGAGATTTCCTGTGGATGATATCCAGTGTTCCAAAATGCAAATCTCTGTGACACCAAATGAAGGAAGCTCCATATGTGAGGGGAAAAAAATAGATGTCTCCACTTAAAGCATCTTTGCTGATAGCTTATCCACAGCTTCAAACTCAGAATTACAAAACAAAAAGACAGAATATGATGCAATCCTGAGCCTGAAGAGTAGTTTGCTTTCCTGGTTAGAGTCAGGTCTGATCCTTACCAGCCATTTTACATCATGTTCTAAAAGCATCTTTCTTCAATCTTGGCACTGTTGAGATGCAGGGACAAAGGTGAGAACAAGACAGCATGGGATGCTCCCGTTATTTTCTTCAGGTTTCTACTTACCTGTGGTCTATTATCAGGTAAAACCAACAGATGATAGTTCAAAGATTCTGGCTGAATCTTAGAAAACAATATAAAATGGGACAGAGTTTCTTGCGGGTCTTTGTTATTCACTAAATGTTTGTTTACATTTTAAACTTCAGAAGCATCTTCCAAAGGGCCAGACATTAGCACGTAGAGACAATTGAAATCATTATTTGAGTGAGCTAGAGAGTTAGAAACATAAACATGAAGAGCTAAAAAAACTTTCCAAAACTCCAGGGAGAATGTTGCCAGACTCAATTATCTCTTGCAATTAGTATATTCCTGTGATTGGTATTCAAATGCAGAGATACTGTCATTCATAACGCCACAGTATTGGAAGATTTTAAGGCTCATAGACCATAAGCAGAAGAGCTCATGTATTCTTCTAAATGTATCTTTAAAAAAAAATCACACAAGATTTATAGACTTGCTCTACTCATTTACATAGTCAAGCATTTACTAGTGTTCTCAGAACAGTCTGGTGAGTTACAGGATCTTTTCTGAGTTTGGACTGTCTTGCTGATGGTTGTGCAGCAAGTACAGGAAAAGAAGACTTTTAGATTCCGCGACTGTCTGCATGTAGTCGTGAGCTTCACTGCATCATCTCTCACTGAGAATCAGACTACAATGTAAAGCCCACCTCATCCATTACAGACAGAACTCCACAAGCCCAATTTAAAAACCTGAAAAGCAGGAATGACACACTCTAAAGGGATGATTGATACTTATATTTGGAAAGAATTTACCAGGGTTATGTTCCACAACTCATCCTCCAGAACTCATCATGGCATTCAACAAAGGTTGGGCTTTAAAAAGAGAAAAAAAATAGGTGTTCCAATAAGCACTACAAATTTTCCATGTTTTATAAAAAGATCCCAATAATCTATGTTATTCCAATCTGCCCTTTTCTTCACCTGTGTTAAATTTGACCACAGAATGAATTGTGAGAGCTACCACACCAACTTCCTGCTACCTCCACCATTATTATCACCAAATTCAATCAACAGGGGATCCCAATTTTCAAAAGACCTGCTTCTTTGTGTATCAGTTCATATAAGCTGATTTTATATTGTGACACATAACTAATCAATTTACTTGAATTCCTTAGCTGGGTAATAAACATTAAAATTAATATGGCATTTTTGCTATTAGCTTTTATTGATGGTTGTGGGATTTGTTTGGATTGTCAAATATGCAAATTCAAAAAGGGTCTCTCTGCATTATGAGATATTCTTTTCTAACTGGATCAAAGTTTTGAGTCATCGTAATCTTCTTGCCAGTGGTGAGTGTCCCTGGATCCTGTTGAGGTGAACTCTGCTATGGGCCTGTGTTGAGGCAAACATAGGGAATTAGTGCATGGTCCATGACTGCCTTTAGTCTCAGATGTTTATTCTGTTGACAAGAATAATTCTTACATAACATTCTCTATTTCTGAGGAAACAATGGGATACACAATGCTTCATTGCTTGTGTGGCTCCTCATACTCTCTCACGTCTTGTCACAGGCTTGTCACCGACTTCCAAAGAACTAATGAAGAATCCCTCTGTTAATCCCTGACCTTTTCTAAATTCAGAATGTGATTTATCATGAACAGAGTCTTACCCGCTTTAACTGTCCATTCAGGGCATCAAATGTTCTGTGGCTTCTTATCTCATAGATGTATCACTTTTCATCATCCAAGCTTATCTTTCAGACCATATTGCCAGCCATATTGAGTTAGAACTCAAACAGTATGCCATATCACTAGAGTTCTTATCCAGTTTGTCTGAAGATGAGATACAGTTAATTCTCAATGAGCTGATTTATCTTTTGCCTTTTCAAAGTGCAGCTAGCTAATATAGGTTGACTGTCGGGTACCATGAGTAGACACTCAGCTCCTTTTCACAGCATCTTTCCATATCTGGTCATACAGAGGTGCATATGTCTACAGGTGAAGGGTGTCCTCAGATAGATTAATATACAGACCAAAGACACAGTAGGACTTCTCATGTGTGCTGTGGATGTCTCTAGTTGTCTGCAGTTCATAGTTTTCACATTTACCTGGTACCCTATGTGCGCTTCTTTCTCACTAGAATGTTCTTTCCATGTAGCCCATATTACAGTTCACAAAATAGCTTTGCATTCTTCCATTAAAAAGGGAGCTTAAAGTGATGTTCAACTGGCCAACTATTGCTTCCCAAAAGGCATAAAACTGAAGCCTTTTATGGTAACTGTTAGTAGTAATGGCTCTACTAAGGTAGCATTATGGGATTTGTTCAAATGTGCCCATCAGTGTGATTAAATGTTCTTGATAATTCCAATTATACTTGATAATTGGACTTCTATGATATACAGGGTATTGCTATGTCAACACCTTTGGAGATTCTGAAGATTTAATTGTACTTATTTTTATTCAGGGCCCTGCTGACATTCAGCCTCCCCCATTTCTTAGAAGCTTTATAAATACAGAATAATAATATTTCTAGATATGACATTTACCTTCTTCATAAATCAAACAACTCAAAATTTAGTTTTTCTTTGTTTTCATTTTGGAGCACTCAGAACTCTTCTATGTTTCTTTGATGGTTTGGGTATTAAAAAATAGATAAAACAATTTCTAAAAATGTTATTGTATTTATGACTTTCTTGTGTTTAGGCAAGTTTAATCAATCTTTTTCTGGTAGTCCTGTTATTCATAATCATTTTTAATTCAGTATTTTTTAATATTCACATTTATTCTTCAGCATTGCACCATCAGAAGAATTATTACTTGCAATTTTCAATTGTATATACTCTATCACTTTCTCAGACTGTAGCAAAAAAGGATAATTTAAATAGCTTCAAGGACAATATTACAATAATTAATCATCAAACTCCATTTACATGTACTTTGAGTTTCTTCTGAAATAGGGATAGAAAAATGTATTGGTTGAGTAGATAACAAAATACTAGACTCTTTAGCTTTTTGCACATCTTAAATTACAAAGTACTATCACAGTCCTGCCTGGAAATATTGAAGTTCTGCATTATTTGGGCACCAATGCTCAACAGATAACCCCAGAACTTCACCTGACTACAGACCATGCTGTGTAACACAAGAAAATTTTAGCATTCATGCACATAGATTAAATAAAGCAGGAAGTTTTCTATAAATTATGGATACCAAACATTAATCATTGATTGCATTAGGTAGTGAGTGGTAAAGGCTTCTGTGCAGTGTATCCCACAAGAAAGGACAAAGTTTACATGAACTAATTCTTCAGGAAAGGAAGTATCCCCCATTCAGACATTAGATACACTGCAGGAATATTGTGTGGAAGAGGTATGTAAAATACATAGATAACTTTCAGTTTTATTTCTTAATATTTTGCCGCTTTCATTATTAAGCTCATACTGTGAGACTTATTTTTACTTTTAATTTACCTGTAATTGGATTACTCTTCCCCTTTAATTTAATTGTATTGCACTTTAGTTCCTATTGGAGGCTTAGGTGACAGTACATTAAACACTAGAGCCCGCATCCAGGCAGTTTCACAGAGAGAGAAAATAAATTCTGAGTACCTTTGCTTGGATTCCAATAAGAGAAGCTGGTTGATCATAGACTCACTCAGAATCATAATCTCACATTTTATCTTTTATTTCATACTATTGTTTGAGCTACTGGTTCTGAAATAATGGGAGATTTTCTTTTTTGAAACTGTGTTACATTTATTTATGTGTGCACACATGTGTGCAGAAGGGGGGAGAGTACAACTTGTGAGGGACATTGCTCTCCTTTTATCATGTGTGTCAAACATGTCATCAGTATTGGCCTCAAATGTCTTTACCTGATGAACCATCTCTCTGATTAAAAGATTTATTTTTCTATAGATTATCACACCATGTACTAAACTGGTCAAATCTGGGGTAATTCAAGGCAAGGTGTTATAATGATTGCAATCGGAAGTTGTGATGTGGCCACTGTTCCTTCTTTTACTCTATTTCTGTTCAGTATTTTAAATTATTCTGAGATTTTATACATAAGTATCATATTCACATTATTTCTGCCTCTCATTTCTCCCCTCTTCAACTTCTCCCATGTCTCCCCAACCAACCTCACAAATTTACGGTCATACCTTCTATAATTATTATTTTTGCAGACACACACATCTTACAGAGTCCATTTAGTGTGACTTTTATATACTTCTGTTTAGGATAGATCACTTGGTATTCAATAACATATCAAGAGACTCATCTCTGAAGAGCATGGATTCTCCTCTCAGAAGCCACTGATTAGTTCTTCAATTAGGGGTAGGGACTTGTGATAACTAAAATCAAGGAGAAATAAATTACTTAGAGGCTAGAAGAACAATAAGATAAAATACTGAAAGAAGTTGTGATTTGTATTTAGTAATAGTAGTAGGGTGTGTGTGTGTGTGTGTGTGTGTGTGTGTGTGTGTGTGTGTGAAGGCCAGAAGACAACCTTCTGAACTATTGGTTTTTCTCCTTCCACTCTGGGATCCAAGAAATTGAACTCAGGTAATCAGACTTGCACAGCAAGTTCCTTTACCAGCTTAGTCATCTTGAAGGCCTGAAACCATTTGTTTTTTGATTATATAAACTGAAATATCAAAACTTTCTATAAACTGAAAAATATATAAAAGACTAAACTAAGAAATATAAATAAAAATGAATGTTACTTAATTGGTACCACAAAAATACAAATGACAAGATGCTACTATAAACACATCTATGCCACAAATTGGGCAATCCATAAGAAATTAGTAAATCTTTGACAAAACTAAAAAAAAGAGAAGCAGAACATGTGAACAGATCAAGACAGGTAAAGAGAATGAGCCAATAATCACAACAACCTATAAGAGTAAGCCTGAAGCAGAAGGCTCCACCCACCAGTGCATTCTGTGTGGATCTATAGGCAAGTTAATGGCAAACATATTGAAGCTTTCCCTAAACATCAAAGAAGAGGGGTCATTTCCAAGCCCATATTATAGCATCAACATTGCTCTCATTTAATTCCATAGTAACTTATCCATCTGAACACTTTCACTTGCTATAGTTGTCTCAAGGAAATTTTCAGCTGTCTTACTTTAATATTGCTTGTCTTCTGCAGAATCATAAAAATCACGCCATCATTAAATTCCATTTTGTAGAGTTAAGATAGGAGTCTATATACCTTGTTCTTTTTCCTTACTTCTTTCTATGATAAGTGACTCTAAGCAGCTGGAATCTTTTCTTACCTGTGTCAAAGCAAAATGTGCTAGGATTCTTTAGTATCATTACATGTTCACTACAAAGTTCCTTACATTCTCAAACATTATCTTGAAGATAGTAGATACCAGAACTGTTGTTAAAAGCGATTGTGGATTGATTATGGCATGTTTTATGAACTCCAAGACTCTGTTAGGTATTACTACAAAAGAAATAAGGCATATTAAATGAAATACATGTATTGTTTCAGTACCATTATCAGCTGGGGGTCATTTGACTCAGGCAAAGAAAATAAAATATACTTCTTCATCTCTTTTGATTACATGGTGTGTACTCAGCCATAGGTAGATACTAGATGTAAAGTAAAGGATAACCAGACTGAAATCCACAGCCCCAGAGAAACTAAGTAACAAGGAAGACCCTAAGAGGGATACATGGATTGCCCTGAGAAGGGGAATTAATTGAGATCTCCTGGGTAATCTACAAGTGATGGGGTGGTAAAGGGAAGGGGATGGAGAATGAGAACATGAACGAATGAGATGGTTGAGTTGGGGGAGAGATTCAGTGGGAAAGCAATGAAAGAGACACCTTGATAGAGAGAGACATTTTAGGGTTAGGGAGAAACCTTGTGCTACGAGAGTTCCCAGGAACCCACAAGGATGATCCCAGCTAGGACTACTGGAAATAGTGGAGAAGACACCTGAACTGGCCTTCTCCTCTAATCAGATTGATGAATACCCTGTCATGGTAGAACCTTCATTCCATAATTGATGGAAGCATATACAGAGATCCAAAACCAAACACAGGGATAAGCTCTGGAGATTCAGTCAAAGAAGAGGACTATATGAGCAGGAGAAGTTAAGATAATGAAGAGGAAATCTACAGAGACAGCTGAACCAGCTTGTGGGAACTCATGAACTCTAGACTGAGAGATGTGGAGCCTCAGTGGGACTAAACTAGGCCCTCTGCATGTGGAAAACATGTTGGGGGTCCAGCCTTGCTGGGTTTCTTGTCATATTGAAGGCAAATTCCATAATGAGTTTCTCCTATGCTCATCAACCTCCCTGAAGTAATTGGTGCTGCCAGAAGTAGAGATGTCTCACTGTTGAGAAAAGTATGAGCTCTTAAAACCTTTTAAATTCTATATTCTGTATGTCTTTGAAGTGTTGGAGATTATCTATCTAACATATCTCTGTATATCTAGAAAACCTAACATAATTAAAAGTTTGATTATTATAGATGAGTACCTATTAATCTGTATTTCTTAACTATATATTACATTTTTAAATTATAAACATAATACCTTAATAGTAGGAATATACATATAGCAAATTGACCTTAAATTTATATCAATAAACCAAAGTCCATACCAATGTAAAGTATTCATTTCTATATCATATCCTCCCCCTCCCTTTTTTTAAGAAAGAGATTGATTATGACCATTAAACACTTATAATCAACCCACTTTAAATAAAAACAAATGTTTATAAACAATCATTTTGGGGAATTTGGACATGGCTTTCTCCAAACTGCTTCATGCTGTTTGCTGGGCAAAGTAATTTTAGGCTTTACAGAGGTCTTGTTCTATCAAACCACATTATACTAAAAGGAATACATAGGTTCTCATCTTCTGTGGAAACAAAAGCAGAAACTCTTTTCCAAAGTAGTATATACTTAAACTCAAATTTTGATGTCAAGATACCATTAAAATATGTATGTTGGTATAGCTTAATAATCCATACAATCATACAATGAATTGTCTCTTTGTAGTTAGCTCATTCACAGTCAAAAAATTCAAATAAAACACAATTCAAATAAAATACTTAAACTAGAGACTTAGTGTGTTTTCCATTTTATGTAACTTTTAAAACTTTAATTTATTTTTATTTTTTAATTTTTGGTTTTTTGAGATAGTGTTTCTCTGTCTAGCCTTGACTGTCCTGGATCTCACTCTGTAGACTAGGCTGCCCCTGAACTCACAGGTATCTGCATGCCTCTTCCTCCCAAGTGCTAGGATTAAAGGTGTGTGCCATCACACCTGACTACTCTATTTCTTTTTTAAAGGGCTTTCTCTATCTTTTTTCTTTTCTCTCCCAAGCCTATGTATATTTTTAAATATACTGTAAACAGTTTAGAGGGTTTTTTCTGAATATGTCTTTACTGTATATCTCTACCTTTTTCTGAGCACAAGACTTTAATTTGCTAAGCAATACAGCTAGGATTAAAGCTTTGGATTTGACTGCTGTCTCCCTCATTCCTTAGCTTTTTGAGAGTCTAACTTCATGGTAGAGGTATTGGCAGGAGTCACAAACTCTGTGGAATTTCAAAGTCTCATGTAATGTCAGTCCTTCAGGAATCACAACAAAGAACAGATATTGATATTTTGTTATTTCATTTATAGACTTATGAGTGACATCTCATTTCTTAAACAGTCTGTTATTTAGCTGTTAAAATAACACAAAAGGATACTATAGCATTATAGTGTCAATAGCAGAGATGATGTCTAGACTGCTTTAAAGCGAAACATTCCAAAACAGTTATTTCTAGAACACAGAAGAAAAGAAAGTCTATGTGGAAATGTATAAGCATCTGGAAATCTTCAGCAATGATAATGAATAAGAAAGCATTTTTTAAAATGTTCCTTTATGTCTACAGAGACTTCTCCACTGTATTTTAACATTGAAGATACTTTGTAGGTCAAGGTGGGCACATTCAAAATGTCCTGCATGTTACATCTCTTATAAAAATCGAAGGCAGAAGGAACTTGCATGTAAAGTGGAAAAGCACAAAGCTCTCCATTCTTCTTTTTTTAAATTCAGCAATCCCATTGTATTTTAGATGAATTGGTTATCAATCTGTTCATAATTTTTAAGAGAAAAAGAAAAGTGCAACCATGGGAGTGAAGGAGCTGCATCCTGAAAACTATAAACATCAACGAAAGAAGGAAAAAAAGAAAAGGTAAGATACCTCATGCTGGTAGGTCGCAAGAATGAATGTCAACAAACACCTGTGCTACTGTTAACCAGGTACTGAGGCATAGAAACCCTTACTTTAGTTTCCCTTTATTTTAAAAGAAATTGATAAAAGGAAGAAAGAAGAAAGAAATGAAAGAGAGAGAGAGAGAGAAGAGAGGGAGAGACAGAGACAGACAGACAAAGAGAAGAGAAAGAAAGGAAGGAAGGAAGGAAGGAAGGAAGGAAGGAAGGAAGGAAGGAAGGAAGGAAGGAAGGAAGGAAGGTGGATGTGAGCCTAGCCTTCAACGGCTGAGCCATCAGGTCCTTGGCAGCAGAGGAGAGGGTGCCTGAACTGGCCTTATCCCATAGCCACACTGATGACTATCTTGCATAACACCATAGAAGCTTCATCCGGCGGTGGATGGAGATAGAGACAGAGACCCACATCAGAGCAAAGAACTGAGCTCCCAAGGTCCAGATGAAGAGCAGAAGGCAGGAGAACATGAGCAAGGAAGTCAGGACCGCAAGGGGTGTATCCACACACCGAGAGTGACTGATCTAATGGGAACTTACCAAGGCCAGCTCAACTGGGACTGAAGGAGCATGTGATCAGACCGGACTCTGAATGTGGCTGACAATGAGGGCTGACTGAGAAGCCAATGGTAATGGCACTGGGTTTTGATTCTACTGCATGTACTGGCTTTTTGGGAGCCTAGTCTGTTTGGATGCACACCTTCCTAGACCTGGATGAAGCGGGGAGGGCCTCGGACTTCCCACAGGCAGAGACACCTGACTGCTCTAGGACTGGAGAGGAAGAGGGAGCAGGAGTGGGGTAGTGGGGGGGAAATAGGAGGGGAGGAGGTGGAAATTTTTAATAAATAAATAATTTTAAAAAAAAAAAAAGAAAGAAAAGTGGATGCATTTATTTACGGTATGTCCAGAGCTAAGGCAAGAAAAGCACCCAGCTCCTCTTCATAGCCTCTTGTGTGTTTGCAAGCTGTGAACTCTCAGATCCTGAATTTCTTGTAAACAACTTGTTTTCCCCTGATCTGAGTGCCTACAGCTGCTCTGGGCACGAGATCCTCAGGAGTTCCTGATGGCAGGGGAATGGTTTCTAGTGTGTTTGGCTGGGGCGTGGCTATCCCTATATAAGCTGCCCCTGGACCACAATAAAGGGGGCATTCTTGGGTCATTCCTGTTTTCAAGAATGACCCGTGTCTCTGTCTGTGTGTCTTTGTGTGTTTCAATCTCCAGCCCCTTGCCCGGTTCATGAACTGTATGGTGGCGCATAGACCGCAGACGGGGGTCATGTGCTGCACTCGTGTAAGGGTTCTATAAAATCTTACATTTTCATAGGAAAGATGAAACAAAAGCCAAGAAATAAGCACAGTGACTTAGCTGTGAGCTAAGTTGCAAGGACTCCTTAAACCTCTTCCTGGGAAGGAACTGCCTCCTCTTTTGATGCAAAGGTTTCCAGCCAATTTCTTCCTAGTACTGGATTTTAGAGGCAATTTTAATTCTTTAGGGTCTATGTTGTAGGGTTCTTGTTACATTATTCCAATTCTCTGTCTTTGAAATTTAGGATACTGTATAATTCATTGCTGGACTGATGTGAAAATTGTCATAAATATGCCTATAGCTGAAAGAAATATCACAGGCAAAATACAAGTTGGAGCCAAAATTAAGAGAAATTCTGTTAGAGCTGGCTGGAATAAAACATGAGTCACTGTTTCTCAAAACAGATAGCAATAAAGGAGGGAAAGTGGCCAAGATGTTCTATTCAGTGATACTTCAACGGAAATCCCAAAGTCCTCCTAAAATGTTCATGCTCATAGGCATGTGTGCATTTAAATTAAATGCCAAGAGTAATTTGAGTGTGTAAAAGAATTTCTAAATACTAAAAGTGATTATCTGCAGACACACCAGTCAGTTATTTACAGAAATTCTAGTTTTGCTTTGTTCTGTATTAGGATTCCTTGGGTTGGTCATTCATTTTTGTGGCTGAAGCAAGAATCCATGCTAGAGAAATTTGGGTTCAATAAGATGTCCTATTCAGGGGGCTAGAGAGATGGTTCAGTGATTAAGAGTGATTGATGCTCTTGCAGAGGACCTGGGATCAGTTCCCAGAACCCACATGGTGACTCACAACCATCTGTAATTCCAGTTCCAATGGACCTGACACCCTATTTGGACTTCCTTAGGCAATTTACACATAAAGTACACATATATACATGTGTGCAAAACACTCATGCACACAAATAAAAGAAATAAATCTTAAAAATGAAAAAGTTCTGTTTAGCCCTTAATCTTGCTGATTTAAATATGACCTTCTCACATTTCTCGTGTATCTCTGATCCAATGTTTTGACCTTGTCCTGGGACACATTAATCTAGAAACATCAGTAGGTTCCCTCCAGCTCATATTTGTACCTTAGACATGAATATTCTTAGTTTTTAAGCCATCTTGATTGAGGTGAAGTAAAATATCAAAGACGTTTGACTTTGTATTTCCCTGATGGCTAAGGATGTTGACATTTTTAAAGGAAATATATGAGGGTTAATTTAGGTCATTCGATTCTTTCAAAGGATAGTACTTGCTAATTTTCTGGTTATACAACAAAAAGATCCACTGACTATAGCTTTTTTATTATTACAAGAATAATTTTAAAAAAGTTGGACTTTCTTTCTCATAGATCTCCTCTCCTTCTGCTCCTCATCAGGACCTTGGGAGCTCAGTCCGGTGCTCCAATGTGGGGGCTCTATCTCTATCTCCATCCATCGCCAGGTGAGGTTCTATGGTGATATGCAAGATATGCATCAGTATGGCGATAGGATCTGGCCTTTGTCCGACTCCCTCTCCTCAGCTGCCCAGGAAGTATGCTGGGGGGCGTCTCCCTGGATCCTGGGAACCCCTCTAGAGTAAAGTCTCTTGACAACCCTCAGATGGCTCCCTTAATTAGAGATATCTGCTTCCCTGCTCCCATGTCCACCCTTCCTATAATCCCAAGCATCCCCTTCCCCAAGCTCTCCCCATCCTCCCTGAGGGATGCGTTCACCCACTGAGATGGGCGGGGACAGAACTAATGGGAAGGATCACCAAGTCCAGTTGGAATGGGACTGATGGAACATCCGACCAAACCGGACTCTCTGAAAGTGGCTGATGGTGGAAGGCTGAACGGAGAAGCCAAGGACAATGGCGATGGGCTTGGTCTCTACGACAAGGACAGGCCTCTGTGTTGGGGCTTTGTCAGTTTGGTTGCTCACCTTCCTGGACCTGGGGGGAGTGGGGGAGGACCTTGGACTCAACATAGTGTAGAGAACCCTGATGGCTCTTGGGCCGGGAGGGGGGGGGGGGGGGGGTAGGGGGGGGGGGGAGGGGAGGGAGGGGGGAGGAGGAGGGGAGGAGATGGCAATTTTTAATAAAAAACATAAACGGAAAAAATAAAAAAATAAAAAATAAAAAAGTGGAGGCCACTAGAGTCAGAAGGATAGATTGCCTGCCTATCTGCAGAAATCTCCCACTCCCTTGGTGTGGTAAGAACAGCCCAAAACTCAAGCAAAGACCCCTGGTAAATCAGAAACCATGCTAGCCACCAGAAGTCCAGTCTCCAGCTGAGACAGAGACTTCCCTGCTGAACCAGAGGTCGTGCCTGCCACCAGAACTTCAGGCCACAAAAACTAGAAGACCAAAGAGGAAACAGAAATGAAGGAACAAAAACTCCATCCAACAAAGACAAACTCGGAAATGAGCACCTAGAACTATAACCACGCCAAACACAGATGCCTAGACACCAGCTTAAGAACACAATCAACAATCAGCAGCCAGGGCAATATGCCTCCACCAGAGCCCAGCTATCCTACATCAGCAAGCCGTAAATATTGCAACACAGCTGAAACACAAGAAAAAGATCTTAAAACCAACCTAATGGAGATCATAGAGTTCCATAAAGAGGAAATGAATAAATCACTTAAAGAAATCAAGGAAGGATAAGACAAAGAAAAAAATTGGAGGAAATTAATAAATCCAGTAAAGAACGCCAAGATAAAAACAAGTGGACATACACCCCCATCCCTAACCCAGAAGCAATCTCCAATTGATAACCACTTTCAGATGAACATTTAATTTTCTCTAAAGGAATCTCACTGGAGAAACAGGCTGATTACTCTTAAGGGTAGGCACATGCCCACCAGTAAATGGCCAACAGCAAATGAACTCAACAGCTGCTTTGGAGGTTTGTGGTTCATAGTATCAGCTTTGGAGGCTCCTGCATCATCATATCGTGTAAGGACTCTTACGTTTTTTTATTTATATATTTCCCTCTCTCTTTTTAACCTACAGGTCCTTTGCATACATATTTTGACTTTTATTTTGGTGCTTTTATGAAATTTCTGAGTGTGTGAGCAAGTGGGTCCCTGTTTCTTGTGCCTTCTCTTAGGCTCTTTCCCATCTGTTTGGGTGTTTTGTCCAATTCTGAAGTGTTAATTTTTGTTTTTTTCTTATTATTTTATTTCCTAATTATCCCATATAAGCCTACTTATTTTCTAATGAGAGACAGAAGAGGGGGTGGCTGTAGATGGGAAGGAATGTCAGGAGGAACTTGGAGAATAGAATGGAAAACCATAATCAGAATATATTATGTGAGAAAAAAAATCTATTTCAACAAAAAGAACAAAAGAATTGCCAGACAAATCCATCTAAAAGACCAAAGAAGCTTTTCTTTTCCCATAAAACTGCTTAGATTTTCCTGAACCACACAGGGAAACAACACACAGCTCTTAAGGTTCCCACGCAATCCTACTGTGGCTCAGTGGGCCACACAGAAGAGCAGGTGTGAAACTAGGATGGGTACTTTTCCAGGAGGGGAAGGAGCAGGCATGAGATGGTGTCAGTAGGGGCTGAGGAATGTCTGAAAACCCATTAAACACACATGTGAACTGTCAGAGAGATGATAAATAAATAAATCTGCAAAATGTGAATGCACATGCATATAAATGCCTTCGGAACATTTTGAATAAACATACCACTGGCATAAAAGTAGATTATTAAATATAGAATGTTTGAGAAATGTATGAAAGATGTATGCCGGATTGGTACCTCTATAAGTCACCAGATACTATTGCATATAAAAACCACATAATGGTATTTACAGATAATACATACATGTATTATACAAAAGGCCTCTCCATATTTTAATATATACTTTGGCACATTTGGCAGTATTGGGGGTCTTCTTTGCAACGATATCACTGTTAGAATCATATAATGATATGTACAAAAATTAAAGCAGTGATGATACAAAAATAGACATAAATTCTGCAAAGATATCAAATAAGAGCTGGAAATGATCCATTAAATTTGACTTACAAACACTGTCCAGAGCTAGCTTAGGCTGAATTGAAGAGTCACTGAGTTGAACAGGAGGATAGTTATATCTGGTTAAATTTCAAGAAGATTTGGGGTAAAACAATAAGAGGCTAGAATATACTATTGTTTGGTTGACCTTGTCGTTTTTATTATTTTTGGTAAAGAGAAGGGATTGGATTTGTAGACCGAGTGAGTAACAAGTAAAAGATACACACAGCCCTGATTACAATCACTCTGTGAGCATCTTTGCCTGGTGCCTCATTCATTTATTTATGTCTTCTAGTCTTATGCCTACAACATTTGTAAAAGGTACAACTAATTTTACTCCAATTAACTTCTCCACAGATGGTTCGTGTAAAATATTCCAACTCACTTCTTTTGCTCAAGCACTAAACAATTTTCTGATCAAATTACAAAATACTTGGAACATTGTGTTTGTACTGGCCCACACCTGAGCAAGCCTGGTCTCTTATAGAATCATGTCAGGCAATCATTGTTTCCCAAACCCAAGTCAATATTTCAACATCTGGCTCAAGTTTGCACACCATGTCCCATTATAATCCTTCTTAGGTTCCTTCATTTATTCATGACCGTTACCTCGCCTGAAAATGGTTCAAGTTCATAAACCTAACTTGAGTAGTATCTAATCTCACTTAGAAAGTGATTTTTACAAAAGGGTGAAAAATGTGTTCTTTAAATTACAAGATCTACTATAATACTTTATAATATCAAGGATTAAATGTTATTTTCACGCTATAAATGTGAAACACATCCATTTTTGTAAAGCAAATGTTATCTCTATGGAAACAGAAAGAAAAAATCTTCAGGCTTTCATAATGAGTTTTTTCTGAAAAATTAATGTTAATGTCAAATTCATCTTTTATGTACCAATTAACTTGAGCTCTTTTTCTGGTTTAGAGCTCTTCTATGAACAGTGATTAGGCATCGTTTTGGACCAACATCAGTCATATTAGCCATGCTACTAAGACACACTGCTAAGAGACAGCACGACTAGAAACCTGAAGTGGCAGTGCCATGCACTAAACAAAGACTAGCTGTACACACTCTCTCTGAAAAATAAAAATACCTGGCATTCTGTACCAGCTCATCTGACTATGCTCCCAAGTTAGGAAGAAGCATTGCTAAAAATGCAACCAAAGAATTCTCAATGAGACTTTAAAACAAATCTTAATGAAAAGCCCTTTGAAGACTCAAAGGCTGTATTTATGGTATTAAAGTAAACTAGAATTATAATCACACATGCCCAGCAATTCTGAACACATGAACATGTTAGAGTGACAGCCATTCTTCAAAGACACCTTGATCTTTACAACTCGGGGGGAAAAAAGAACTTCCTGGTCTCCTATTCTGAAGGGTAAAATTGGTGCTTTAATGTATTCTTCTCTTCAATTAATGTGATAGTTAAAAGCTATATATCGTCATCCCAGAAAGCTTAGCGGAAGTAGCTGGATTTAAGCCATGTAAGTGGTTTGGCTTAATGCCTGGGTATCAAGGCTAGGCCTGTGGTGGGACACAGAAGTGCCTAATTTGTAGAATTCGTAGGGTGATGGAATATTAGGGATTGATGTATAGGAACTAAGTTTATTATATATAGCCTGCTGTGTTGGGTTGTGGAATTGACACTTTGATAGTATCTGCCCTTGCCAGCAGATTTAATAACGATTTAAATAACGATAATAATGGAATCAGGAAGTATTAAATGTAAGCCATGAGTACTTCATGGCCCTTCCTCTAAAATTGAAAGGGAAACTTAAAAATATTAAATGAATATTATGTACAACCCAGAGATTCTACATTTATCCAATGTTTATCTTAAAAAATGTTTTGCCCAAAGTCCTTGAATTTACTGTGCCATCAAGATACAATGTATTTTCTAAAGTGGACGTTCTAGAGTATGGCACATTACTGAACAGACTCCGTCATTCATCTTGGGTGGTAAATTAGAAGTGTTCCTCAAATAAAGTCAAAACTTGAGGGTAAAGTCAAAGAAACACAAGCTGTCACCTATCTAAAAACCTTTGAGCCTCTGCTTCCTTGGCTTGTGGGGGACACAAAATTCTCTACTTCAAGAGACAAGTCATAAATTCTGGCATTCTTATTAAGAATAAAGAGCCTGCATAGCCGTCTAAGACTTGGGAAAGTACTGCCCTTTCCTCAGAGCCGAAAAGAAATCTGGCTTCTTAGAAATGGGAATGCTGTCACCCTGTGTCCAATGAAATATATAAACGTTCATATGTGAACAAGTGAGCCTATTTTTAAGTTTCTAATCATCATGATAATTATTTGTGTATGTGCATGATGAGAGGTCACCCACACCATGGCATACATGCGGAGGTCAGGCGGCAATTTTGTGTAATCTCTGTTTCCATCTTTTGTGGATCTGGGGATCACACTCAGGTTGCCAGGTCTGCGAGACAAGTGCTTTTACCCACTGGATCATCTCCTGGCCTTAATAAGCTAATTTTAAACCCATGTTTTTCTTTTGTACATGTGTTATGTTAAAGCTAATGTATAAAGCTGAAAGAAATGACTTGTTAAAAACATTCATTGATTGTATGGACCATACCCATAAATCCTATTTACCTGCTTCCTTTACAATTCCAACTCTCAGCATCCTTAGAACACTGCAGGGAAAAACTAAAAGCTATGAAAAGATATAACATTTTGTGACTTTAAAAAATTTGAGATTAATATACTGCAACAGAGAACTCTGCAAGGCAAAAGGTTGATAAAGTACTTTCAGATATTTGTTTCACATTTTTAACAGCACAGACTTGTTTATGTTGAAGAATTTGAAGAGCAATTGCTTATAAAATAAAGTTAGGTTTGTAAAAATGCCATATCTACTCAGTTCTAAGATAGTAAAAAAATACAGAATTAAGAAGATGCTTCCCAAAATGTTAAAAAGTAATTATTTCTCAATGTTATCTTTGGTTTTTTTTCTTATTCTTTCCAGACCCTTGACCATTCTCAGTGAGCATGCAATAATTTTGAAATGCTGTCTCTTGGCATAAAAACATTAACGCAATGCATAAAAGGGCAAAGGAGAAAGAAAAGCCACGAAAATTCCAATCTTGAGACTCCCACGGTGTCCAACACGTTGACCATTCATTTGCCTAAAAACCGCCTCTTCAGATTTTTTATGGCCTCCTTCACGTCTTTGTTTCTGAGGCTGTAGATTAAAGGGTTCATCAAGGGAGTCACAACCCCATAGAACATGGATATAAGTTTGTCTGTAGAATCCAAGTCATCTACCTTGAGTGTGTCCTTAGACTTGGGTTTCATGTACATGAAGAGGATTGTTCCATAGAATATTGTCACCACAGTCAAGTGGGCTGAGCAGGTAGAAAAGGCTCTGCTTCTCCCCTCAGCTGAGCGAATTTTGAGAATGCTAGAAATGATTAATGAGTACGAGACGACAATGAGGAGCAGTGGCATCAAAGTGAACAAAGTCGTGGCCACGACCATGAGGAATTCATTGCGCGAGATGTCAGTACAAGCCATCTTCATGACAGCCAGAATTTCACAGAGAAAATGATTGATGACATTTCCACAGAAAGGCAATCGCATCACAAGTGCAGTTTGTACTGCAGAGTTGGCAACCCCTGAAAACCAGGACCCAGTTGCCATGGTCACATAGGAACTCTTGCTCATGATGATAGGGTACCTCAGAGGGTTGCAGATGGCCACATAGCGATCAAAAGCCATCATACCCAGGAGCACACACTCTGTTGTCCCCATGGCTAAACCAAGAAACATCTGCACCGCACAGCCAAGGAGTGAAATGGTCTTTCTTTCTGAGAGAAAGCGTACCAGGATGAAGGGAATAGAGGAGGTCGTGAAGCAGATGTCCAAGAAGGACAGATTTCCCAGGAAGAAGTACATAGGGATGTGAAGGTGGGAGTCCAAAATGCTCAGGATAATAAGAGTGCCATTGCCCACGAGGATGACTGCATACATTATTAAGATGAGCACGAAAAAGAGATGCTCAAGCCTTGGGTAACCAGAAAGCCCCTTCAGAAAAAAATCCTCCATAAGAGTTCGGTTTTCCCATTCCATTATATTGCCTCCTTTTTACCTGTAAGAATTAAAAACAATTAAATGTCATATTCTTTGCTAAAGCATGTCCAAGTATATCACTGAAAAAGTATAAAATATTGTATTAGACTCAATGAAAGAGAGAGAATGTGTTAGACAAAAAAAGATAGAAAGGCTGAAAGGAGAAAGAAATAAAAAAAGGAAGCAATGTAGGGAGAGAGCTGTGAGAGATAAATTATCATATTGGTCATCGGTGATGAGCTAAGGACTCTGCAGCTTGTGTTTAATAAACTGTGTGACTTAAATTTCAGAACATTGCCATTTAAAGTCAATAGAGCTACAGCAGTATATGTCAAAACCTAGGCTCAAACTCAAGACTCTCTTCCTGTGACCCATGTTTAATCGAGACTTTTGTGTGCGTGAACATAACGGTAATATAGAATTGTTATATCACAGATGTGGTTTATTATTTGAAAAAAAGCAGATTAGGTTCGATCAGAAGAGCTCAACAGTAAACCCTATGTATAAAAATATCAAAAGAAGCACAAGACTTTGCAAGGTCGAAACCAGAAATGAATATGACTGCACAGAGTGCCCAGTTACCCAAAACCAGGTCCATTTCATGGCAACCTCATAATAGGAAATTATGTCAAAATGAAAATGACTCAGGGGGAGGCACTAGAGAGATAGAATCATTCTTTTCATTTTAGACGCATACATACACTTGCACGTCATACAAAAAAAATCGACCTTTTAATCTTTTAATGTTCAATTACGAATGATAAAGCATTTATAGATGCATGTAATTGCCACCATGACCGAGTTACAGATCCATAACCTGTCCCCTTCTATACAAATCCATTTTTAGTAGCCTCTTCTGCCTATTCTAAAACCTGTCAAGCATGGATGTGTTTTCTGTCCCTAAGGTTTCAGTTTCTCAGAATCTCGTAAAATAAAACTATGTTGGGCTTCTGTTGTTTATCAAATTCCTTTAAGATTCATTCAAGCTGTAAATACTTGGTAGCTTCTTGTTGCCTGGAGGTACTAATTATCTACCCATTTGTCCTTGGAAGGGTATTTGAGTTGTCTCTTTGGGGCAGTAATGAATAAAGAAGCCATAAATATCCGAGCCTTGGGTTTTGTGTGCTAAGTTTCCAGGTTTCTAGGGTAGAGATCCACTATTAGGATTACAATCTCACAGCAAATACGTAGCACAGTTCTAGAAAAACTATATCATGTGCATCTTCCAAGCAGCAGCGTGTAAGAGTCTCAGGTGCTCTGATCTTTATCAACATTAGGAATTGCCAGCTGTGACTTCTAATTCATTTCAATTGGTATATAGAGATATCTCATTAAAGATTTTACTTATATTTCCCCAGTGAGCACTGATGTTCTGAAGTTGAACATCTTTCCTTATTCTTTTTTGCCCTGTTTATATTCATTTTTAGTAAAAAAAAAATGTTTGTATCTTTTGCCTATTTCAAATATTTTGCTGTTGGGTTTTCATAGTTCTTTATACACACACACACATATAACATACACACACACACACACACACACACACACACACACACACATATATATATATATATATATAATAGGCAGTTATGTGGAGGGGTGAGAGAAACAGAGACAGAGAGAGAGGAAGGAAGGGAGAGAGAGAAAGAGAGAGAATGTTGATGAGACGTCTGTCATAATGTGATTTCTATATATTGCTTTCTAGTCTCTGGTTTATTGTCTCATTTTGTAAAGCATCTTTTAACTGGTCCCCAGTTCTACACTAAAGGGATCCAGATGAAAGCCTGTGATGACAGAGACATCCACCAACGTGAAAGCTCCATTCCCTTTCTCCTTTCTCACTGAGTGATTCATCAGAAAGACATACACTGCACGCACCCAAAAATCAGGAACAGTGACTAGTGCCACCAAAGTCCTTCAGGATGTCATCAACCAGCTCTGTTTCTTAACCTTTAGAGACATACTACTCCCTCCTGTCTCCCTCAGATGTTAACACACACACAGATACACACACCCACAAAATCCAGTGATATTTTTGTACATTAACAGAGACTCCTTTGGCAGAATTCCAACTAATCCATGAGATAAAAAAATTAATTTCTGGAAACGAGCAGTTCATAACAGACTGCTTCTCCTTATTCACAAAACTACACAAGTTCAAGATCTGAATTGAATCTTTGAGCCCATTTTAATCACCTTTTAACTACTTCTAATGGCTTCTGGCCACAATCAGGGTATTTTTTTTTCTGTTTTGTCCTTACCTCAATCTTACCCTTTATACTTTGAGATTCTCTTATAAGCTAAATGTGCATGTTTCTTTTGTATCTAAATTCCAGATGCTTTTGAAGCTGTGTTATAAACAAAGTCTCCCAAATCTCAATTCCCTAGTACATGATATCTTAAAAGTAATCTCACTGTGAGAGTCATTCTTCTACCCACTGCCACCATTCAGTTTGTTATTATAAAGTCAAGTCGATTTTGTCTACATAAAAGAACATGCATCTACGTGCTAACTTGGCAGTTTCTGAGCTCTGTGACTTTGGATAATTTTCTTCCCTTCGTTTCAATGTCCTCATCTATGGCATGGGAATTTTAATAGCCTTATTATTTGAGAAAATAAGCAAAACAATACGCATATAGAGCCTGCAGCATATGGTAAGAATTATTTTGGTTTCCTTCATTTTCAGTCAACATTTTATTCTTACAGAGTTATTATACACTTCCTAATATAACCCTATACTAAAAGAGCATCTTCAAAGTTTTATCTATCATTGGTCTTGTTCCTTCTTAATGTAATAAACCTATATCACATCTATGAGTTAAGATATATACAGTCTACCAAAGTCCATTTACTCCACAGTGAATAGTTATACAAGTATTACATAATCCCACATTTTAAAATATGAAGCTTACAGGCTGACATTTCTTACTGAAAGCTACTTCAGTTCATTCATTTAAAATCCAACCTAAGATGTGACAAGAAACAGTACATCGCTAGCCACCACAGAAATGCCTTGCCAACAACAAAAGGGAAATCTTAAATATTTAATATCTTTCCTCCAGCACTCATGTAAAAATGAGTCAAATTTTTCCTTTTAGTTACTGACTCAGTGTTCCATTTCTCCTCCTGTCACTCTAAAATGAAAAGATGTACTGAAGAGCAAACTTAAGCATCTTTAGTAGCCTTCCCAGATAAATGACCCAGACCAGGAACCAAGGTAAAATGCTGCCCATTCTTTGTTGACACAACACTCTGTTTCCAACCTGAACCAAACAAAACTGAATATTTTTGCTGTGAAGTAAATCACTTCACTGAACTTAATACAACACCTCACTCTACAATCTGATCAAGAGGACAAATCCAATGGCAAAAGTGCAATGATTTCATTGGGATAAAAAGAGATGGTTTTCTTAGATGTGTAGACATTCTATGTTCTGATCAAGAGAACAAATCCAATGGCAAATATGCAATGATTTCATTGGAACAAAAGGAGATGGTTCTTTTAGATGTGTAGACATTCTATATTCTGATCAAGAGAACAAATCCAATGGCAATGTGCAATGATTTTATTGGAACAAAAAGAGATGGTTATCTTAGAAGTATATAGACACTTGTAATGAAGTAAGAACCAGTTAGCTGTATTTTTACCAAAGGGATTCCCATTCACAGTTAGAAATTATAGACGCAAATATTTATTTGACTCCAATGTTCAAACGATAGGGTTTTGGGATAGTGAAACTATTTCTCAATTTTAACTACTTTCAAGAAAGTTCTCCTGAAGATTTTATTCCTATTTAACAGACAGTCTCCCGAATAAAGAAAATGTCCCATCCCCAAAGCATGAGATTTATATCAACTCAGTTCATTAAGACACAGCTTGCTTGTTGATAATGATTGGCATGTTCTGGAGAAAGAGACAGCTTACCTCCCAGCTTGCAACATACAGTAGACTTTTTTCCCATCTTTCATTCTGTTCTACGAAGTTGCCCATGAATTTGATGACTTCCTAAAGAAGCAGTTACCACTGGGGGAGCTTTGATGCAATGAGACAAAGTACCTGGAAAACATTGACACGGATAATTTACAAAAGACATTTCTAAATTACTTCAAACCTTTCTAGGGCATATGTTTCCAACAGGAACACAGTTGCTGTTGCTACTTCCAGCTCAAATGGTGAACATTAAATATTGAGCAGTTTTGTCCAAGAATACAGCACATTTCACACTGCTCTGTGTGAGATCCAGGAAATTCTCCAAAGAATTGTCTTAAGGCTCAGTGAAGTAATTTAAAGACTTCTCGCTCTTGGGGAATTTTGAAGTTTTTTAAGTCATAATTTTAAATTGCTCCAAAAGTTTTGGAGCTTCAAGAATACCCTAAAGACTTAATTAGATTAGACCAAATTAGCTGTGTCTTTAACAACCAATCAAAAGATTTCAAGACCCATCTTATCCTACCTCTATTATAAGGCACTTATTTCAACCGTATTCTAAGGACTTTATCTGGGTCTTTGTTTAGCCTATAGTATCTTAATAGTAAATAGAAAGAATTTATTAAGTCTTATTATTTCTTGGTTATTTGCAACAATAGTAGTGCAAGCATTTCCTGACATTGTTATAAAACTTTCATACATATTAAGTCATTTAATTCGTAATTGTTAAATTAGATTCAATGTATGAGTAACCTAAAAATGATTTGCCTCTATAACTTGGAATTCCTAGGCTATTGTAAATGTTGGTTGTAATCCAAAACTCAAATCTGGAAAACATTAACTTGCTCAGTAAAAACTAGAAGCTATGCAGCAATTCAGTTTTTCAGTAATTTTACAGGAAATTTGTAATCCATACTGTTCCATACTATCAGAATACCCAAAGAGTTCATCTGAACAGAAGCATCCCACTGAGATCAGTGGGGGTCAAAGCATCTCTCATTCACACTCCAGGAGATGCCTACATGTCTGTGTGCTCCAGGGGTCCACAGTTCCACCCTCCAGTCACCATTGCCCTACATAGTGTCCACTTTGACTTGAGCTGCTTCAACCCAAATAATAAGCACCATATGGTGATGGGTACTACAGACAAAGCCAGGTCAAACAGACTTAACCAAAGCTTTGTGGAATTAGAGAAAAACGTCAGCTCTTAGGAGGGAACAATCAAAACTGAGTGTCCCTTACTGCTAGTAAGGGTCAAGGGCCATTTTGTTCACAAGAAATAGATACTCAGCCACTACGTCATTCCAGCAACACACGGCTGAAGAAGGACACTTCAAAGAAATCCCACACTAGCTCAGAATTGAGATAATAGAGAGTTATTTATTTAGGGGTAGACTCACAAACCACAATCCTCTGCTGGAACGTAGAACAGCAACTGATCCCGCAGCCGAAAGAAGCCAGACACATAGCGCTTTGCATCGCATAAATAATACTAGAGGCCACGCCCAAGTGTGTGTATGTGTGGGGGGGTAACCCAAAGGCTACTGGCTGTAGAATTCTACAGCACATGACTAATCTTGCCTCTAATGGTGCAGAGCTGGTGCTGCTCATTCAGAATTCTGTTCCTCACACCATCCGTGTCACGTGGCTCAAACTACAGCTCCAGGGGTCTGACGCCTTTTTCCGTTTCTCTACAGGCACTTGCATATACATGTTTCTCTTCTTTGAATTATGCTTCTGTTTATCCATATGAATTCATATTTGCATGAAACTTTGGAACTTAAAACAGATTTTGTGGCTAATTTTTCAATAATTTTCTGCATAAGTCCTTCTGGTTTGGGTTTTAATTTATAAATAGTGTTGAACATAGTTTCTATTTTTCTTTTACTTAATTATATTAACATGAAAATTGTTATATAAATTAAAATTCTTCAAAATAATATAGTTTTAAGTAACCATTAAAGGATGTAGTATAAACAGTTAATCTAAATCATTGAAACTCATAAGTATTGATAAAGTACTGCTTTAAAAGATAATGTGTAAATTATCCATTACATCAAGTCAAGTCCTACAGGAAATAATTAGGTATGGACGATAATTAGGTTAGGATTCATAGTCCAAAACCTTTCCTTCTGTTCACTGAGACAAGCAGTGAGACTTACCTTAGAGAAGAAAGCATGCATACAAGACAACTTTCCAGCATAATGGTACTCAACACCGTGTACTTCTGAAGGGTCAAACATTAAGTATCACTTCCCTTAAAGGAATTTTTCTCACGTCAAAAAATACAAATAATGGCCTCAGTGTATATCGCCTTTATTCTGAGGTAACAGATCCCATAAAAAACGTTTGAGAGTAAAATTGTTTGACAGCAATCACCTCAAGAATGTTGGGAGTCCAATGTACAACCTTAACATATGTGTAAACTAGCTGTTTTCTGAAAACAGTTCTAAACAGAAACAAACCTTTCAGAGAAATTATGAAAGAAACCCTACTGGATTCCTATCTTCCTGGATACCTTCCCTACCAACACCAGACCACTGAGGCTCATGGACAGCCTTGACCAGAGATTTTCTGGTCAACTAAGAATCAAATGGCCATGCTCTATATTCAGCCAAATTCTAGGTAAAACCCTACCAATAGTTGTGTGTTTTGGTCTGTCCACCCTTCATGACTCGATTTAGAAGTCTCTACAGCTTAGTGAAACTTGAATTTGATGAGAGTCCTTTCTGGAATCGATCACTAGAAACACATTTTGTGTGTATGAAAGGCTAATTAAGAAGCAGGGTCGTCTGCTAACACGTAACTGGCCAGAGAAATCCACGCCATCATCCAAACTGTTGTTTGGAAGCAAAACGTGAGTCATAAATCATCCATTCAAACAGCTAATTTATTTATCTGGAGTTGGATTTGACAGCTGAGGTAGAATACCACAGAGTTACGAAGCTATTTTTAAATGTTAATCTTGTGGCTCGTACACACTGTAAGACAGGAAGATCGCTCAAAAATGTTCAATATGTGTAGCGGCGGTCGGAGGAATTTGGAAATAACCGAAAATAGTCCTTTTAGAATAAATCAGTTTTAATAAAAGGAGAATAAGGGAACTTACAAAGCCAAGGTTCCAGCGAGGCAGAGAGTGACGTGGGGGGGGGGAGAGAAACAGGGGCGTCCCTCCCGGACCCGGTTCTTTTTAAAGGTACCTTTCTCCCCTGGGGCAGCCACGCCCCTGAACGCAGGGATTGGGCCAGCTGCCCCAACAAATATGTTTTAACGGAAGTCATCTTGTCTGTGATCTTTCCTACATAACTCGGGTAGGCTAAAATCAAATGCCTTTCTTAGGAAAATGACACTCCTGACAGCTGATTTGACAAGTGAAAAAAAAGTGGACTTTCACAGATGAAATAGAGGATGGAGGGGCTCCTCTGTGACCGCTCCCATGCCTAAAATCTAAACAAAAAAAGAAAATCATCCACCACAATAGTCTTCCTTTCAAGGGACATTTTCATGTTGGTAGTGATGGCTAGTGATGCTGAAACCCAACAGCAAATCTCTGAAAATCCAGCAATCTCTTGAGCAATGAAAAATTCCGCCACCAAGCCCATGTGAGAGCAAGAAAACCCAATTCACATAGGCAAGTTAACATCCACACACACAGCATCAAAAGGGCTAGTGGACTTTCCATGGGGTACAGCAGGACTTGCCCAAGTCTATCATCTCTAGCCTGAAGACTGAGGAGGTGCGTGGGTACCAAAATGAAGGCAGCACTATATGAGCACCGTTGACGTTAATGACAATGACTTTAAAATGTACTACCTGACAGCTAGCACATCTTAAAGTATAGTCTGCATCGCAGAAGTAAGATTACCTTGCGCATCAGTTGCCTTCCCTCGGTGTGCTCTGATCTGTAAATAAGAGTCTTTCACAGGGATTTGTGCTCTGATTCTTGTAAATAAGAGTCTTTCACGGGATTCTTGGACCTGTGTCTGAATGAGGACAATAAGGAAATCATATTTTATACTGGTCAACAAACTTTAATCACTTACAAGGGGGATTTAGAAGGTAACACATCATATGTATATGTACCCAGTACTCTAATATGCATTATTATTTAAATGTATGCATAGCCTTAGTCATCCACAAGACTCTGATTTCGGACCACCCCACCTCTGAACAGATAATCAAAGAACGTCAATCCATCATGGACTGATGTCGTATTTGCATTAACCGCCTCTAATGAATTTTAATCACCTCTAAATTGGTTATACACTTAATGCAATGCAAATTTTTATAAATGGGTTATTATAGTGTAGTTAGTTTATACAAAATGACAAGACTGCCTTGTACATGAGGCAGTCCAGATGCATACTGTAGAACCACAGGGTGGTTGAATCAGTGTATCTATTGGATATGGCCAATATGGACAGCCAACTGTGGCTGTTTTCATTTCCTCTCTACTCTCTTCCTTGTTTGCTTTTAGGATTCTTGAGCATAAGATATTAATTATAGGTTCTGGTGTCTGAATAAAAGACAGGGCAGAGAGTGCACAGCAGAAAGTCATCCAAGGATGCCTGAAGGAAAGAAACTGAAAGGCATCCTTCATTTTTCTGGTCAGGGAAGGAATGGACCAAGAGAGACAGAGACTAAAGAACCAGACTGTGGTGGAAGGAGAAATAAAAACGTTACAAGACTCTCCTATGAGCTATCTGCTTTCATAAAAATGCCTCACTTAACATTCCTGGGATAAAAAGATGTTCACACAACAACTACTGGATTTAATCTGGTATTATTTAACCCTTATGGTATGTTCAATTCGGCCCCTGGGAAGATTTTAAGCCGTAGTAATCATAACATATGCTCCATTCCAAGTAAGAGCCAGTTTATTGTCTTTTTGAGGGGCATTGTTTGTTGAGAGAAGATCTGACAATGTAGGCCCCTCTAGCCACCCACTCAGTCCATCATGCTTTAGTTTTAGGTGGGGGTTGTGGCTTTCAGCACAACTTTTTGTTTTTGCTTTTGTTTAGGCTTATTAAGAAACAGTATTATTATGCTTATACTGAATAAAGAAGGAGGCCATCACAGGTAAAGGAAGGAGCTAAGACACAAATATGAAGAGGGCACTTCTAATTCCTGCTTCGTCCACCGATCTAAGTGAATTCGTACTAGACTCACAACTCAGATGACAAACGTGAGCTTCATGCCAAGAAAAAAAGTGTTTTGGAATATTAATTTAAGAGTGTTTACATTTGTTCATGCTGTGAAATATTTGTTAAGCATGCAAAGATACGTTACATTGTTTGATTAAATAAAATTAACCTGCAATCAAGATACTAAGTCAGCAACTTGCTGACAGGAGCGGCAGGGGAGGAACCATTTGTAGCCCAGGGTTTCTTATGTGGGAGCAGAGCAGAAGCAGTGCTAATTGGGGGAGACACAAGCTAGGAGAGGAGGTTAGCTACTTGCTATTCAGCAATCTCTGAACGAGCAGAATGTCACCTCAGCCTTTGAATCCTGAGTTCGATAGAGGGGTTAGAGATCAAGGTAAGAGAATAAACTCGATGTCCTTTATTTATGGCCAGACAAACAATTATGAGTGAGTACATCCATTGTTCAATCTTTTTGGGCCTGGGTTACCTCACTCAGGATGGTGTTTTCTATTTCCATCCATTTGCATTGCAAAATTCAAGATGTCATTGTTTTTACCGCGAGTAGTACTCTAACGTGTATATATTCCACACTTTTCTTCATCCATTCTTCCACTGAAGGGCTCTAGGTTGTTCCAGGTTCTGGCTATAACAAATAATTCTGCTATAGAGAAAGTGTGGAAGTGGAGGATGGGGAGAGCTTGGAGGAATAGGATGGTGGGATAGGAAGGGTGGATATGGGGGATAAAGAGAATAGAATTCCTTCCGGGCTGCAGCCAGTGCAACTGAACCACTACTAGGAGCTTCCGAGTGGGCACCTGCCAATTATCACAGCAGCTGCTTAAGGGGCAGCTACTGAACTCAATGAAAAACAACAGGAAAGAGGTTTAGAGTCATTCATTTGGATGCCAGGGCATGGTGGTGCACTCCTGTCATCTCAGAGCTTGGGAAGGTGGCGGGAAAAGGTGCAGACATTCAAGATCAGCCTCTGTTACAACAGAAGCTTCAAGACCAGGCCTAAGGCAACGTGGGATATCAGCCAGCAACCTAGCAGAAGACTGACTACATTAGACCACTTACTCCACAGAGAGGAGAACACTTTGTCCTTACTGGAGAAGAGAGTTATTCTGGTTATGGATTTCACTTTTCTGCATGAAATGCTTCTGCCAAAACCTCCTTCCATAGACTTACAGAATGCCTTATCGTCGTCATGATATTTCATACTGTTCTGCTTCTGAACAAGGAACTCACTTCTCAGTCGGAAAAGTACAGTACTGGGCCCATGACCATGGAATTCAGTAGCCTTACCATGTTTTCTCCTTCTTGAACCAGCTGGCCTGATAGAAAGATGGAATGGGCCGGGCGGTGGTGGTGCATGCCCACCTATAATCCTAGCACTAGGGAAGCTGAGGCCAGCAGACCCAAAAAGAAAAAAAAGAAAGAGAGAGGGGGGAGGGAGGGAGGGAGGAAGGAAGGAAGGAAGGAAGGAAGGAAGGAAGGAAGGAAGGAAGAAAGGGACACCACTTAGGTGGCAACAGCCTGAAGGATGGAACAGGCTTCTCCAGAAGGGGATATATGCTTTGAATCAGCATCCCATATATGCTATGATTTCTCAGATAGCTCGCATCCACAGGTCTAGGAATCAGGGGATAGATAGTTCTGCTCACTATTAACCCTTAATGAAATTTTTTTGCTTCCTACTCCCACAACCTTAGGTTCTGCTGGACCAGAAGTGAACCAAAGTGGCAAGTACTCCTGCCAGAAGCCACAGCGAACATTCCAGGGAACTGAAAGCTCAGGTGCCCCTGGCCCCTCTGGGCTTCTGATGCCCTAAGACAACAGGCTAAGAAACAAATAATCTTGTTAGGAGGGGTGATCATTCCAGATTGCTATGGGGAAATTAGGTTACCTCTCGCACAAGGAGTAAGAAAGATTATGTCTGGAGTTCAGGAGCTCCTCTAGGGTGTCTCTTGGTGCTACCATGTCCTGTGATTAAAGTCAAGGGGAAACTGCAGCACCTCAATCCAAAAAGAATGACAAAATACACAGACCCTTCAGGAATGAAGGCACGGGTCACTCCTCCAGGAAAAGAGCCAAGACATGCTGAGGTTCTTGTTGAAGGTAGAGGAGGTCCAAAATAAGTAGTAGAGAAAGGGAGTTATGAATACTAGCCGAGGCATTGTGACCAGTTACAGAAATGACGATTATAATTGATATAAGTTTTGTAATATAATATCATTAAGTCTAACAGTAGTTAATCAATTTAACTTTGAGATACTAAAAGAGTGTCCATCAAGGGACATTGCCACCTATTCTAAAAGTTATGTGTTTACAGTTGCATGAGGGATAGTTATGTTTGACTTAAATGTCATCTGGTTAATACATAATGTATTTGGCAGTTGTACATGGGATAGTTATACCATGTTAGGTGTTATTATAAACTGATCATTGTTTTCATTTGGAAATTAATCATGGCATAAGGAGATATGGTATGTGTCAAGTTGACAAGGGTTGAACTTGTGATGGCTATTCTGGTTGTTCAACTTGACTGCTTTCAGAATTACCTAAACCCAAGTTTCTGGGTACAGCTGTGAGGGATTATTTTCTTAATTAAACATATGGTAAAACTTAATTGATGTGGCAGACTCCACTTTTCATCCAGGTCTTTTGAGATGGCAAGTTATACCTTTAATCCAGGTCTTTTGAGGTTGGAAGGTCCATCTTCAATCTGAACTACCCCTTCTGCTGTCAGTATATAAAAAGAACAGTTCTCTTTGCCTGGTTGCTCTCGCTCTTGCTGGCAAGTCCATTTCTTTACTGGCATTAGAGCCTACTTCTTCAGATTCTGGCACATACTGAAGACCAGCTGAGACAACTGGCCTCATGTACTGAACAGCTATTTGATTCTTGAACCTTCCATCGATAGGCAACCATTGTTGCACTAGCTGGACCACAGCCTGAATGCTGATTATCCCCTTTCTGTAGGAATCTTAGAAATGAAAAAAATAAAACAAAGAGAAAAAAAAGTATGGGTTCTGCTCAGTCAGTACCATGCTTTGTGTGTCAGCATGAGAGCCTTTGTTCTGTTCCCCAGCACTCAGATGAACAACTGGCTTGAAAGTAATAAAAATGCATGTCTTGAAAAAAAGAAAGAAGAAAGGTGAGGAGATATTTAAGACTCTCTGGCCACCCAGGCTAAACAAATCAGTGAGTTTCAGGCTCAGTGAGAGACCCTCTCTCAGAAGATAAGATGGAGTCTGACAGAGGAGGACACCTGACATCAATCTTTGGCCTCAGCAACCCTACACCAATATTACCCCCACAAAAAGTCAACCTTGTTTTAAAAAAGGTTTCAAGAATATTGAAACTTTCTGTAATCCTCACCTATGTAGGTGTAGGAAGTCCTGCCATGATGATAAGGGATCTCAGACGGTACAAATAACCCATAGTGGTTCGATGCCATTGTGCTTAAAAAACTAGCACACTATGTGGCTCCCTAGCAAAGAAGAGAAACCTTCACATTCCATATCCAAGAGAAGGAAATGGATTTCATTAGTGCTAGAATCATCTCAGCAAGTGGAAAAATTTTTTTAATTATGTAATAGATACAAAAAATAAGTTACTGGGGGGGGGGCTTACTTATGGCAGTGCACCATAGAAGTTCTAGACACTGAAGGAAGTGACGACTTTATTCTCACCAGATCTATGCATTGAATCGGGACAAGGTAAATGCCTCAGAATCTGGGTGTCCGGAAAGCTGGAGCAGGACATGTTCTCTCAAAGGTGACTAATCAGACTTTCCCCATAGGTGATGATCTACATTGTCTACTTAACAGGATCTAGAATCACCTAGGAGCCACGCCTCTGGGCCTGTCTATGAGGATGTCCCTAAGTTGGAGTTAACTTAAAGAGGTAGACCCACCCTAAATGTGAGCAGTGCCGGTCCCTGAACTAGTGACTGTGGTCTACATGAAAATGAAAAAGGACAGCTGAAAGCAGGCGTGTCGCAATCTTCTTGTTTCCTGACGGCAGCAACAGGAGAAGCTGCCCAATGCCCTCCTCCGCCACCATGATGGACTCAATCTTCAAACTCTGAGCCTAAGTAAACCATTTCTTGATGTTTTTGTTAATATCTTACCACAGCAAGGAGGAACATTGCTAGAACACCATGCTAATGTTTTATTTCCAGAACAGGAAGCTCTGCAGTGGTTTCCATGCATGAGGTTCTGTAATGGCTGTGTCTATAGGAATTGAGGTGCACTCTTAAGTGGCTTCCCTTATGGCTAAAAAGGTCTATAACTGGATACATAAATAAAAGAAAACTATGTTCCAGTCCTTTAAGTTAAGATTAGTTAGATTTTCTGATCTCATGATGGCTCCTTTATCCTCTAAAATATATGTCCTTGTTAGAGAGTTGATTAAGAATACATGTAGCTGGGTTAGAATTATGTATCTCATTTGCATTATGAATTTGGGATTATTTTAACACAATGTTGTTACGATATTTCAAGTAAATGGTATATGAACAAGCATGAAGTATATAAATAATATTGGCTAATAGGTATTTAATCATTTCAAGCATCATATGCTATCATACCTAATTTTTTCTCCTAAAACTAATGTGCTATCCTTAACAAATATCACCATTCTTCAGTTGCTCAAATAAAATGTAGTATACATAAATCCTGTTACAATGGGAACTTAACCATAGTTTTCAGAAGACTTCTATAAAGGATGAATAGAAAAAATGTATTAAAAAGAAGTATGTGTTTGGATGTTTTCAATATGGGCCAAAAGAGTGCATATGCAATATCATAAGAATATCAAACTAGTGGCATTTGTAAAAGGGAAAAGGAACCATGTTAGGTAAGAAGGGTCTTCATCTTTTTAATGCAATTTAGCAAGTGTCTCTGGGCTACTCTGCTGTCCTGCCTGACACATATAACAGACAAGAGCTGCTACAAGCACAATCACAAATAAAGTACGGATCACAAAATGTTCAGCAACTAGACACTTACATGTGTAAGGAAATACAGGACACCCTCCCTTTCACGGGCCCCGACGAGCTCCATTTGCCCAGGGGTTGCTGCTCACCCTCATTGCGTATTCAGAACTCTCCACGAGAAACGGGATAAGTCACTCAGATTTCTTAACTGCAGCAACATGCTACCCCACTTCATATCCCCACTGCACTGAATACAGAGTGTTCTGGCATTAAAACACTAGAACCGGAGATCCTACCCGTTTTTGATGTTGGCTATTTCATAAATTTCATCTCCATAATTTCATTAAGGTAAGTAAAAGACACACTCTTCTCCATTCTCATAAAAGTCAAGGAGCTGCCAGAAAAAAACAATCATTGATGATAAAGTAAACAGAACGTCCAGTTATTGCCAAGGCTGGGTTTGTCTCAAATCCCATCAATTTTTTTTATAAGGGAAGCTTTAAAAGCACCAGCTAATGGATCACCGAAGAAACTCACAGTGTTTGTGCCACTTGGAGACTGATGCAATCTTCTAAGCGATTTTAAGGCTACAATGCAAATGAAGCACAACTTAGAAACATTTTAATAATTGTAAGACAGATGCTCCAGAAGCAATTAAAACAAAAATGTTAATTCAACCTAACTATATGGCTCACAAAATAGCTTACTTTCCCCGAAATTTACACTCCCGGAAAAGCAAGTTTCAGACGGCTACTCGTGCGAAATGGTAGAGGAGTGGAAATAAAAGATTGACATCTCTGATAGAGGTATATGGTAGAAATCTAGGACTGTTAGAAATGATACTTTGTTCTTAATATATTAACTGAAAGTCGCATTTATTTTTATGTTTAATCATGGAGGATAAGAGTCCACCAGCATCATTTTGGTCTTCTTAGCCTCTTCAAACAATATAGCCATATGCACAGTTATTTCTGTTCTGTTTATGCATGTCTCTGTCCAGCCTCATCTAGAATGTCTTTCAATCTCTGTTGAGTGTTTTTCAGAAGATATAAAAGAAATGTTTGCCTCCAAGTTGGAATGAGACCAACAGCCCAAAGAATGACACACCAAAGCCATCCTGATATGCAAAATGAATTTTTAACAGGTGCTACGTCGTCACTGAGGGTTACACTCACCCGAAGTCACCAAAGATACTACCACCCTACCTATACCTTGTGCCTTAGGTCAGTCCATGGCAAAAATCCAGGCGTACAGTGCCACCTACTGTCAGGACATCAGAAGTGACTGTCAAGAGTCACTTGTGCAGCCAAAAACCAGAAGCACACTCCATCTTCCCACTCTCAGGGATCCTGCTCATCTTAGCAAACACCGACTGTGAGGAATGGCTCTATTTCCTGGAGCCTACCTTGTAAATGGCAGCTTCCTGTCAACAGCACTCCCTGGGCTGGACTTCAGAGAAGAGCAGCCATGCACACACTAGCACAGCCCAAGTGTCAGATAATGCAACTGTCTCCACGCCTGAGCAAACCAGGCTTGCTTTTGGACAGGAAAACAAATTCTGACTTGAAATAGTTATTACATTTGTGGTGACAACCTGTTGAATGAATATCAACAAATAAAGAATTTAACTTTTTAAATTATTTTTATTTTTTTAAGATTGTGATATAATGACATCATTCCCCCTTCCTTTCAATTTTTAACATAAATGTCATATATTCATCCACCATGGAAACAAGTGGGTCCAATTGCTAGAGTATTAAGACCAAGGAAATACAACGTGACGTCAAGAGCTCATTTTTGTCAGTGGACAATATTTCTCATTCAGCAAGAGCTGCAATGTACAGAAAGCAATGTGCAAGTGAAAGATGGTGTTATTGTTTCAAAAGATCAACCCTAAGAAGGAATGCTCATTGTTACTTCATGTGAGGACAGATGTGCTGTGTTATATCACAACGTAAATGTTCAGGGGACAAAAGATATTAAGTAAGTTAGATGTAGTCACTATAGAAGCTATGCTTCACAATAAATGAAAGATACAGGGAAAAAACGAAGATTTTTAAAAACAAATATGAAAAAGAAAGACCTACTAAGTAAGTCAAACAAATATAGTAATACAATTAAAGAGAATGATATAGTATAATTTATTTCAGACAAATTTAAATGTAAGATATGAGTATTATCTAGAAATAAGTAAATTTAACTGAGTATGAATGGTGTGTCTTGGTTATTTTTCTATTGCTGTGATAAGACACCGTGACCAAGACAAATTATAGAAGAAAGAGTTTATTGGACACTTACAATTTCTGTGGGTTAGAGTCCGTGACCATCATGGCCAAAAACACCATGCAGGCAGGGTGCTGGAGCAGTAGCTAAGAGCTTGCATCTTGATCCATAAGCACAAGACAGAGGGAGGGCATCTCAGGGATTCAGAACCTCAAGCCTGCCCCAAGGAGACACCTCCAAGGAGCCCTCTCCTTATCTTCCCCACACAGGTATACAAATTGGGGACTGACTTAAAATTCAAATGAATGAGCCCGGCGGGGGCAAGGGGAGGGGACAATTCTCATTGAAGCCACCATAGTATGTTTTGGTTCAACTAATAACCTAACTTCCTATTTGCTAAACCATAACCCTAACCAATACTCTCATGGAATTCACCCCAGCCTAATTTGTCCCACCCAGCTTCTTCATCAGCTCCATCTACCTCTATGTACTGGAAAGAGTTTGGAGCCCAGGTCACTGGGAGGTGCTACTCATAACAATATAGCCAGAGAGTACTTCCTCAGAAACTGCAAATGAGAAAGAGATGACATTCACTTTCTTGTACACATGGGCTACTATAACAAAATACTTACAACATTGAGTAGTTCATAAATGGTAGAAATTAATTTCTTCAGATTCTGAAAGCTGGAGAGGCCAATATGAAGATATTGGTAGATTTAATGATAATTGATAAATGCCCACTTCCTCACAGGCCTCTTCTCACAACTGTCTCACATGGAAGAAGATTGGAGACTCTTTCTGGGATCTCTATGGTAAAGGCACCAATCCCATTCTTAAGGGCTCCATCTTTATGATCCAGTCACTTCCTAAAGACCCTGCTTCCTATTTTCTTTTTGTTGTTGTTGTTGTTTTTGTTTTTTGGTTTTTTTTAATTTTTGTTAAAAATTTCCGCCTCTCCCCGCCTCCTCCCCGCCTCCCATTTGCCCCCTATCCCCTCCACTCCCCCTCCCTCTCCTGTCCAAAGAGCAGTAAGGGTTCCCTGCCCTGTGGGAAGTCCAAGTTCTTCCCCACTCCATCCAGGTCCAGGAAGGTGAGCATCCAAACAGGCTAGGCTCCCCCAAAGCCAGTATGCACAGTAGGATCCAAATCCAGTGTCATTGTCCTTGCCTTCTCAGCAGCCCTCATTGTCCGCCATGTTCAGGGAGTCCGGTTTTATCCCATGCTTTTTCAGTCCCAGTCCAGCTGGCCTTGGTAAGCTCCAAATAGATCAGCCCCACCATCTCAGTGGATGGGAGCACCCCTCGCAGTCCAGACTTCCTTGCTCATGTTCTCCCTCCTTCTGCTCCTCATTTGGGCCTTGGGAGCTCAGTCTGGTGCACCAATGTGTGGCTCTGTCTCTATCTCCATCCATCGCCAGATGAAGGTTCCGTCACGGTCCTGACTTTCTTTCTCATGTTCTCCCTCCTTCTGCTCCTCATCAGGACCTTGAAAACTCAGTCCGGTGCTCCAATGTGGGGCTCTGTCTCTATCTCCATCCATCGCCAGGTGAAGGTTCTATGGTGATATGCAAGATATTCCTTAGTATGGCTATAGGATCTGGCCTTTTCCGGCTCCCTCTCCTCAGCTGCCCACAGAACTAGCTGGGGGCATCTCCCTGGATACCTGGGAACCCCTCTAGAGTCAAGTCTCTTAACAACCCTAAGATGGATCCCTTAATTAGGATATATGCTTCCCTGCTCCCATGTCCACCCTTCCTATATACCAAGCATCCCATTCCCCCAAGCTCTCCCCATCCTCCCCTTCACGCTTTTCTCTCCCCATCTCCCCTTGCCCCCATCCCACCCCACCCCCAAGTTCCCAATCTTGTCTACTTCCAATATCCAGGAGGATAACTATATGTTTTTCTTTGGGTTCACCTTCTTATTATCTTCTCAAGGATCACAAATTATAGGCTCGATGTCCTTTATTTATGGCTAGAAACCAATTATGAGTGAGTACATCCCATGTTCATCTTTTTGGGTCTGGGTTACCTCACTCAGAATAGTGTTTTCTATTTCCATCCATTTACATGCAAAATTCGAGATGTCATTGGTTTTTATTCCTGAGTAGTATTCTAATATGTATATATTCCACAGTTTCTTCATCCATTCTTCCACTGAAGGGCATCTAGGTTGTTTCCAGGTTCTGGCTATTACAAATAATGCTGCTATGAACATAGTTGAACAAATGCTTTTGTAGTATGATTGGGCATCTCTTGGGTATATTCCCAAGAGTGGAATTGCTGGGTCCTGGGGTAGGTTGATCCCGAATTTCCTGAGAAACCGCCACACTGCTTTCCAAAGTGGTTGCACAAGTGTGCATTCCCACCACCTGCTTCCTATTTTCAATAAAAGGAAAAAATATTGTACAATGATAGATTGCTTCCCACACATCCAGGTAAATGGTTTTTTTTTTTTTTTTGAACTTTGCCCAAGGAAATCTTGCTATCTTGCTGCAGGTTCAAATATCAGTAATGGTGTTGATGCTTCGCTGCTTGGATTTATCACATTTTTAAAAAATCTTTCCTTCTACAGCCATCACTCTGTGGTTAAGATTTCAAAGTAGGGATTTGGAGGAGACTTCTTCATTTCAGTTCATTGAGCAATGTGTTTTCCTAAACTGCTCTGCTAAATACAGAGTTAGAATTTTGTCTGAAACGTACCTGGTCATCACATAAACATCACATGCAGCTGTGATCTTCCAGCCCTTTAGAAAATGGCAAGGTGAAACAATTAAGATGACTTTGATTAACAATCAAACGCAAGCCTTCAGTGTTTCCAAGTTCTAATCCACCATCTCATCTTCTCCCTTTCTGGTCTCATTAACTAGCGGAGGGCACTGTTTTCCCAGGACCAATTCCCGTTTCTCCCATAGACCCCAGGATTTACTTTAGCCCTCTTTCAGGGATTACAGCCTATTGTTAAAATAGTACAGCAATGTCTAGGGTTTTAATGTCTGAGGCCACCTCTGCCAGCGTCAACTCCGTACGACAGAGCTTGCCCTGGCTTCTCCTTTTGTGTCACCATGCCTCAGACTGAGCTCACACACATCTGTGCATGATTCTCACTGGAGAAATGTGCACACACTGCTCCAATTTCCTAACTCCTAGGCCCTGCTCTCTCTGTCTTAGATAAATGTCATTCAAATACCATTTTCTTATCCTTCTACCAGGAAATGTGTGTTCCTGTCGATTCTGATCCTTCTAAAGACAGGCTTATGATAAGTACAACACACTTAACTTGGCTCAAGCTTCTTCTGTTCCCTAAAATGATTCCCTACAATAAAATACAGCTATTTTTACTCTGAATTATTAGTTTTATGATGAGCTTAGAAAAACTTTTTTATCACCTTGAAATCACATATGGGTTTCTTTTACTATCATTGAAAAGAAATAGATGCTCATCTGTCTATTCAGGCTAAGGTTATAAATGTGGTAACTGTGGTTACATAATATAGCTACAATCATCAATGTGCCCATTGTTGTCCTAAGTATCTCCCACCACCTCAGCAACACTTGTTTCTTGCTTGTATCCTGTTTCTCTAACAAACAGATTTTGTATGGATTAAAGGGATAGCACATAAATGTAAAAGTCATGATATAATGAATAGAACAGAGACATGAAATTGGGATCAGAGCCAGCAAAATGAATCGGTCGGTAAAGGTGTTTGCCACCAAGCCTGATGACCTAAGTTCTATTCCCCAAACACATGGATTGATAGGGAAAGAACTGGCGATCACAAGTTGTCCCCTGACCTCCACAGATACCCGTGGCCTTTGTATGGGCACAGATTTAAGATCTCTCTCTCTCTCTCTCTCTCTCTCTCTCTCTCTCTCTCTCTCTCTCTCTCTCTGAGCATCTGTGTTCTGCTATTTGTTTCCCATCATGATACTATGAAGTCATTGGACCCAGGGCCCAAGGTTTGAGGTCCTTTATAAAAACTCTAAAACAGGGCTGGAGAGATGGCTCAGAGGTTAAGAGCATTGCCTGCTTTTCCAAAGGTCCTGAGTTCAATTCCCAGCAACCACATGGTGGCTCACAACCATCTGTAATGGGGTCTGGTGCCCTCTTTTGGCCTGCAGGCATACACACAGACAGAATATTGTATACATAATAAATAAATAAATAAATATTTTTAAAAAAAACTCTAAAACACTGAGCCATGGTAAGTCTTCCCTCTTTTACAATGATTTTCCCCCCTTGATTTTGTCTTAGCAATGGGAAGCCAGTGCTACATAAAGATACTCACGAAAATGAAAATCTACCAAAATATCAATAGTTTTATCGGAATTATAGAACACTTTCATCTACACCTTTGTCCTTTCCTGGGTGTTGAAATACTAGATAATAGAATATATTATCTCTATAATCAGGAAAAAAAAACATTGAAAGAAGATAGAAAAATTGCTATTTAATGAGGTAAATAAATTAGGTCTTTTAGACATTGCCCGTAATGTCCTAAAAGTTGTTACCTGTAGGAAGATTTAAATACTCAACTTTAAATCACTTGTGGGATTATAGGATCTCTTAGAAGAAAACAAAGATGCATTTAAATTGGCTTCCAGAGGCACTGTGAGGTCCCCTGGAAATACTTAGTGCCCAGAGGTTAGTGAGTAGAGAGGTGGCAGATTGAAATATTGACTCAAACTTTGAATAGGATTTTTTTTCTGGAGTTAGGAGCTTTATTTTGGTATCCCACCCCCCTACACACACACCTACCAGCCATTTAGAATTATAGATTACTTATGTCAGGGTTCTACCAACCAACTGTAGAGAGAAGGGAGCCCTAGTTCAAGCTATGGGACGAGGAACAGTCACCATGATCTCATACTTGTTCCCATGCCTCAGTATGCAGCCACATGTTGTCGTACTTCAGGGTGTAAAGGGCATTTTAGCGATGCACTAGAGAAAGTGCACATTGTACAGAATGTCTGTGCTTTTATCTATGAGGTCTTCCTTAATTGAGGTTTGTGGTCCCAATCAATGATGTAATCTATTATATGTGGATAATCTGAGAACCCTACATTGATACTTAAGTTATGTAGGTTAGAACAGAGTTCTAAAAAGTTATTTTCACAACGTAAAGATGATATAGGGAAACATAATATAGAATAATTTGTTTTATTTAAAAATGTTTATGAAATAGGAAATTATTTCTTGAAGGAAATAACCTTGTTACTTATGAATACAATTTTAAATTGACTTCTACTTACTTTAGAAGATGAAAGGATGGTAGCTTAGGAATTGAACATACTATATTATTATGCACTCCCTCTGCTAAGATCTTTTGGGTATTGTGTTAATCTTCATGATAACCCTACAATTTAGACACTGTTATTCTATGTGATGCTTGAGTTAAGTGTAATCTGTGCAAGGTTTATACAACTGAGAAATCACAGAGACAACTCTGAATAAAGTCTCTTGTTCCAAAACAGCTCCTCTTGAGCAACACAGTACTCCATAAAAACGCCTTACGGACAGAACAGAAGGTGAGAGGACCAGTCACAGTAAGCTGCTATGGCTGCAGACCAGAAGTAATTGAATGGAACGCTTCTTCTAATCAATCCTACAACTAAGCCCTTGCTCAGAGGAAGATTCCATAAGGTAAGTAGATTAAGCTTCCACTGCATTCTGAGCAATGAAAGAATTCACTCTGTAGCCACATGTAGAATAATTCTGAGGAAGGAAGGAAGGAAGGAAGGAAGGAAGGAAGGAAGGAAGGAAGGAAGGAAGGAAGGAAGGAAGGAAGGACATGTAATCATTTAGTTTTACCTTCCCCAAAGCTGTTTCGTATCAACTCCTTTTAGAGCTCCTAGGATTCATTTGTTTAGACAAACATCTTTTTTTTTTGTCAAGAAGGAAAGAACTTCTAAACAGTTAGAAATCTGGAGGAAGAAGGGTACAAATGGCATCATTAATGCAGAATATGTTCTCCTAAAGAAACCTCCCAGGGCGAGTGAATGGCAAACTGTTCAGTGATTCCTTGGGCTACAGTCAGAACCGGAGTAAACAACACTCTTTACAAACAATGCACTGCTCTTTCTTGGTAAAAAAGGCAGGGGGCTGCTTCTTAATCCACATTTGGTTTCCCTTCCTTTGCTGATGCACAATAAAAAGAATCAATCTCCCACTAAGTCTATAGAGGCAGAGCAACACAGCCAGAAGGACCAGGAAGTGAAACGTTACCTACAACAGAAAGAAGAGCAAAAAGAGCAGAGGTAACAGAGCCCTGGGTGTTGCCACACACTCCCTTCTAACCCACAAATCTCCCCTCTTTGTATGCGTGTATGTGCGAGCATACGTGTGTGTGTGTGTGTGTGTGTGTGTGTGTGTGTGTGTGTGTGTGTATGCCACTGCTAGGTAGTTACAGTGTAGCCTTACTGCACTGCTAAGCTTGAGCACATTCTAACCAATGAGTTACAGAATTATTTTTCCATGATTGAATCCGTATAAACCTGGCTGCTGATAGGGGTATCTGTATGAATTTTGCTAGCCAAAATCAGAGCATCAAAGGCATTGCATCCACCTACAGTACAAGAAGTAGCATAAAGCCTTTCTCCAGTCCTGCCCATTATGGCTTTAGAGAAAATTCACATCAAAGTTCTGGAGGTTCCTCTGAGGAAAACTGAAAATGTCCTTTCTGATATTTATAATAGTAAAATAAGGTTAGCTAAAATTTATTTGGAAAATAGTGTTTCATTATTAACACCTCGAGTCCTACATTAGAGATAAAAATCTCAACTTCTTTAGTCACGTATATGAAATCATCATCATTTATAGTATCAGAAAGTTTAATTATTTTCCATGTGCTATGAGCATTGTCCTCCGTTGTCCTTAACTCTGCTCGAAGACTACACCTTTCATGGGTGTTGTATGTGACACTAGGTCGTTTTGCTTGTCACACCATGGTCTTCATGTGAAAGATCTCTGATTCCTGAAGGAAAATTATAACAGCTACTAAAACATAATTTGACTTAAAATAATAATAGCACATGCATGGTTATTTATTTTTGTTTATTCTATTATTAGATGCTTTGGTGGAAATGTTAATTAATAATAAATTTGCAATGAATCTTAGGGATACCCAACATCTCATCATTTGCGATGTGGTGACTAATAATTTGACAAAGGTCATTTTTAGCATCTAATGATCATCTTCCTTTGTCTAGATTACCAAATGTTTGCATCAAGAAAGGATGCTGTAGGCCATCCAATACTCTTTTTATATTCAGTTAGATAGCAATCTATTGAAGGTTTTTAGCTATTTGTTTCATATCTTATAATAAATTTGGAATTCTGTGCATTAATAAAAATAAATGACATCATTTTAACATATGGTTTAATGTTCCCTGTATTCTTTGTATGTGTGTCTACAAATTAAATTGTCTCTGCTCTGACAGATTTAGGTAAAGGCTATTTTAGCTTAATAAGTTATACTGTTTTCATTTGAATATGTGGTAGGTAGCACGTAAATTACTTTTTTCATAAACGGTAATAAATACCTACCATATGCATTTTGAACCCTGTGTCCATTTTGAAAGTCAAATACTGACAATAGAACCCTATTGAGAATCCTACTGCACATGGCATAGTCTGTGTTGAGTAAGAGAGCACAATAGCAAGGGCATGATGAGGATGCTCTTAGAAAACAGCTGGGGCTGAAAGTTCTCTATCTTAGTAAAATAGCATGTGCATGTGCACGAAGAAAAGTTAGTAGTTCAAAATCCAAAGACAAGAGAGAACGCAGTCAGTGCAAAGCACTGGGAAGAGCAGTCATGATTTCAATTTCTCATTTCAAGGGATGCAAGACGGGTTTGATTGGTGCCTGGGCTAAAGACCACCTTGAAATTGCATAACGTAGCATATACATTGTGTTTCTGCCGGGCAGTGGTGGTGCACACCTTTAATCCCAGCACTTGGGAGGAAGAGGCAGGTAGGTCTCTGTGAGTTCAACAAGGTCAGCCTGTTCTAAAAAGCGAGTTCCGGGACAGCCAGGAAAAGTTTATTTCTACTTCTATTGGTGTTTTTTGGAGAAACTGATGCAAGCCACTGGAGGGGAAACAACATGAACTCCTTCCTTGGCTCCATCACAGCAGAACGAAATGACAGAAGAGAGAGAGGAGAGGACAGTGAGGAACCAAAAACGGCTTTTGTGTGCTTTGGGTGAACTTTTAATTCGTTCTGTGTGATTACCGACTTTCATTTCTCTACCTTATCCTTTACCTAAAAACAGTATCTTGTCTTGCCTGGATTCATTTTTGAACAGAGAAAGATGCCACAACCCCTTCACCCTTTTCCCCTCAATAGCCCCGCTGCCATGGTACACGTGTTCTGTTCGCATGCTTTCAGCAGAGTGTAAGTATTCAGTCTTTCTTTATTCTTTCTTTTATTTTCACTTTCTCTTCTTACTTCACAATTATATTCTAAAAATTAAAAATTCTTCCTGGACTTGTTCCTTTGTGGGAGGCAGTCCTTGTGGTCAGTGTGTCTTGATAGCAAAGTTAAGTACAGGGAGGGAAAAAAGTGCTTCCTAATGTGTTAAAATATGGTTGCCATCGCTTCTGTGTTAACCTTTGCCAGAAGCACTGTCCAGGTGGTGTTCTCAGGAGGAAAGGAACTGACATGAAGCGGAACGCGTCAGATGCGGGGAGGGGGAAGCGAATCAAAGAATCCCACACTAGCTCCAAATAGGGTATATACTAAGGTGTTCTTTATTAAAAGGGAACTGACGGACCACAACTAGGAAACAGGAAAGGCTCGAACATCCAGGTGTGGCAAGCAGGGAGCGAGCAAGAAGGCGGTCCCATGGGCTTCTTGGTACCCAAAACCACGCCCCGCCTGGTCCAGCCTCTCAAAGGCCTTTGGCTGAAGGAGGCTCCCCATCACTGACATGGAAAGGAAATGGAGAAAGAACATTTGTCCTGTCCTGTTCCACAAAAGATGAGAGCGCCCTCACATTTGACCAGCCTTGCAGTGAGCCCTTCACCCATGTCTTTAACCTCTTTTGATACAAGGGCGTCAAGGAAAACGTATAATATGGATACAGATACGATCAGATGAAGAAGAAAAATCTCCATTCCTCTACAACCCAGAAAACAGGAGCTATGATAGTGAAGACAAGATTTAGGGTATAATCCCTTATATAACTAGTCTGTAATCGTGTTTAGACACCCTAGGAAATAAATACGGGGGAAATGGAACAAGGGTGGTTTTAAGGATGTAGAGCTACAGCTATAGGACAGAACAGAACAGAACAGAACAGAAAGATAAGTCACGTGGAGATGGAAGAAAAGGCAACAGCTAGGCCACTTAAGACTCGAAAGTGTGTATGGATTTGCAGCATAAACAACAGAGGCTGGAGGATTCCAGGTGCGTGGTTGATAGAGGGAAGTGAGATGCGGAGGATTCTCACATCATTGTTCTTGATGATGCTCATCATTCCAGTAACTGCGAAACTTCCAGAAGGAGGCTATGATCCAGCCTTCAGAGTTTCCGTCTGTATCACACTTATGATTCAAAGTAAAACAAGTGAAGCTTGCTATTAAGTTTAACACAGCAAGAAGGAACTTCTTCCTAATAGTTGTCTCTTGCTGAGAATTCGTGTAGGAGGCTGAGAAAAATGGTCTGGTTTACTGGTTCAGACGGCTGACTCTATAGTTGGACTTAATGAGTTAAGACATTCAATTAGGTTGCAAAAGTATAATTAGGTAACAACGAAGTGCTCAAAAATTAGCCATTAGTTTCATCACATACAAAAGCCTGGTAGCCCAAAACAAAACTACTATGGACTATCTTGGGCTATCATTTAAAGCACAAAATATAAAAACTGAAATAAAAAATATGTATTACTAAGTACTTATAAAGCTATATTGTCTTATCTTGCAAAAATGAAATTTGAAAATTTAAAACTCCTAGATAGGAGATAAATGGCAGAGAAAATAGAGAATTTAAGGCACTTAAAAGTTGTAAAAGAAAGAAATATAATTCTTGGTGATTTCAATTTAAGGAGAGTGGATTCCATGCTGAGCAAAGCTATACAGGACAGGATCCAAGCATCCTCAGAGCTTGGACGTTCCTGTGGACCAAGCTTCATGGTCTCCAGATTCCTCACTGTTCCGATGCTCCAAGGAAAAATGTTCCTATTATACCTTAGTTCCTTTAACATCAGTGTTTTTGAGATAGGATCTCACTATGTGGCTCTGACTGGTCCGGAAATTGCTATGTGGTCCAGGCTGGCCTCAAACTCACAGAAATTCACCACCTCTGACTATCAAGCGCTGAGATTAAATGTGTGTGCCACCGCATACAGGCCCTTTAACATTTTAAATTAAATCATCTTTTTCCTTTTTAGTCAACTAGACTTGGAAAACATAATTTATTAAATATGAACATATATTTTAAAGTATTGTTTTATTATGTATTTTCTATACTATGTCCATTTATAGTAAAAATATTGCAACTACCTATTATGCAATCAAGTAGGTTCCACCTAATTTAATTCACAAAGTGAATGACCAAAACAGTATTGTTTTAGTCATTTCTCTAGCTGACACTAGCCTACCTAGCCACAATGCTAAAAAGTTAAGTAATTTAAATGGGCAATAGTCTAAATTGGTGGCAAGGTACAAATCTAAATGATACCTTTAGACCCAGCTTTAATAGGATACAGCTTAGCTGGTTGTGGATTAGCTTTAATCCCAGCACTCAGGAGGCAGAGACAGGGAGATCTCTGGGAGTTCAAGCCTGTTCTACAGAACAAGTTCAAGGACAGTCGGGGATATACAGAGAAATGGTGTCTCAAAAAAGAAGGAGGAGGAGGAGGAGGAGGAGGAGGAGGAGCAGGAGAAGGAGGAAGAAAAAGAAGAAGAACAAAAAGAAGAAAAAGAAGAAGAAGAAGAAGAAGAAGAAGAAGAAGAAGAAGAAGAAGCAGAAGAAGATACAGCTTTATTCACTAATAAAATACTAATGTGACCACACTTGAAAGAAGTTGACCTGAGATTGCCTTCAATTAGGGACTTAATTGCTAGCACAGGTCCAGGCCTCTGCTGCCATTTGATGCAAAGCAATATTACCTGTCTGTGTCTTTCATTATTAGTGGAAAATATCATAACCCTGCCATTGTCGCTTCTAGGTAAACATCCTAAGTATAATAATACATGTGAAAGTTACATTATGGATCTCTATCAAAATCCTAAGTTTCCTTGAGTCACGTCTATGTGTCTATATGTGAATTCTGCAGGTGAGGGACATATGTGGAGATGGGAAATTATTCTGCAGTGACAGAATTCTTCCTCGTGGGCCTATCTCAGTATCCAGAACTCCAGCTTTTCCTGTCTGAGCTCTGTCTCATCATGTACTTGATAATCCTTCTGGGAAACAGTCTCCTCATTGTCATTAGTATCCTGGACTCTCGACTCCACACCCCCATGTACTTCTTTCTTGGGAACCTCTCCTTTTTGGACATCTGTTACACATCCTCATCCATTCCTCAAATGCTTATCATGTTTATGTCAGAGAGAAAATCCATCACCTTCCTTGGCTGTGCTCTGCAAATGGTTATCTCCCTTGGCTTGGGCTCCACAGAGTGTGTCCTCCTGGCTGTGATGGCCTACGATAGGTATGTAGCCATCTGCAATCCACTGAGGTATCCTGTAATCATGAACAAGGTGTTATATGTGCACATGGCTGTGTGGTCCTGGGTCATAGGCTGTCTGAACTCTCTAGTGCAAACAGTCTCGACAATGGTGTTGCCTTTCTGTGGTCATAATATCATTGATCACCTTACCTGTGAGATCCTGGCTCTTCTTAAACTTGTATGCTCGGATATCACCATCAATGTACTTATCATGACAGTGGCCAGTATTGTTTTGCTAATAGTCCCTCTGCTGTTAATTTTTGTGTCCTATATTTTTATTCTTTCCTCCATCCTGAGAATTAATTCTGCCGAAGGAAGGAAGAAAGCCTTTTCTACCTGCTCAGCCCACTTAACTGTGGTCATCTTATTCTATGGTTCGGCCCTCTTTATGTATATGAAACCCAAGTCAAAGCACACCAACGCATCTGATGAAATCATTGGGCTGTCTTATGGTGTGTTGACTCCAATGTTGAATCCCATCATCTACAGTTTGAGGAATAAGGAGGTAAAAGAAGCTGTGAAGAAAATTTTGAGTAAATATTTGTATCTACGGAAAATATAAAAGGCCTTGAGGCACCTGTTACTCAGCCTGGGAGCAAATGAGATGCTGTGTTTCCAAAGTCTGCTTGAAAGACCAAGGATGAAATGCCAATTTGTTCCAACATGTGTCATGTAAACCTTCTGAATATCATAGTGCTTGCAGACTCTCTAGTTGTATGCAGTTCTTCTAATAAATTCCTTGTGGTTCTTCATCAAATCAACCTTTCTTGTGTCTTCGATCTCCATTTTACCCTCTATTTCTTTATTCCTTATTTTCGTCTTCCCCTTCACTCTGCCACTATTCTTGTGCTTCCCTTTATTCATCCATCATCTACTTCTTTTTATTAAGTTTCCTTTTTATTCATTCTAGATTCAATACCTATTTTTCTATGGTCTAGTATCCCCTCTAATGATAAAGAAAATATCCTTTCATTTTACAACTTCCTAGTCTTTCCTTTGAGTCCATGTGGTGCTGAGAAAAGCTAACCCTACTTCCTGGAAATAGTGGTAAGCACTGAGCATAGGCCTAGCCAATTAAAAGACCCCTTTTGCTCCAGGGATTAATTCCACACAGCAAGTCAGTCAAGTCAGGCTAATTACACTAGTCCCAACTTCTGCTCCAGTTTGAGAAAAGTAGCATTCTTCCTGCTAAGGTTGATGAAGAACCAGAATCTGAGGACAGTTCTCTGCTAGAACCCAGAAAAAGCTTACATGAAAGGCAAGGTGGGCGACCGAGGACGAGAGACGGCGTCTGAGGGGTGCTTGTGTTAGAAAAGTGTGTGAAACCGTACACTTGGGACTTGTGCTCATTCAATACAAAGCCAAATAAAGAAAGAACACAACCCATCGTCTGCCTCTTTTTATGGGTATTGGAATTGCATCACAACCCTTATAAAACCAGCATCAACACGGTTCCTTCTTACCAAAGAAAGAACCATGATTAGAATCAAGCAAAGCACTTTTAGCATCCGTACTTGAGCGTCTTTAAAACTGCTGAACCACAGCAGAACTAAAATCCCCATTGCTTTCAGTTCACAGCTGCTTCAGAACATCTTTCCCAAGATTGCTTGTCGCCCAGTCACCCTATGGTTTTCAACCTCTCCTCTGCTCCTTCCTTAATCATAATCATCTTTTTCCTGCAAAGCAAGCCATCCTGCTAAAGCAAGGAATTTAGAGAAAGATGGATTTTAAAGAAGTTGAAAAGTCTGGATCCGTTATGAAAGACGGGCAGTGAAAACTCTCAAGTTAAGCATTTTTTTTTTTTTACCCTACCACAGTTCAGTAGATGAGCTTGCTGTATGTTCACAAGGACTGGAGTTCAGATGCCAGCACCCATTCGAAAAGCTAGACATGACCTCACAAGAACCTGTAACCCACATGCTGTGGAGACAGGAGGATTGCTAGGGTTTGCTAGCTTCCGGCCTGGTTCTAGGTTCCATGAGATGTCCTGTCTCAAGTGAATAAGATAAAGAGAGACAGAACAGGCCACCTCATGTCCTCCTGTGGCCTCCACATGTACCCTGGAAAATGCATGCACACACACACACACACACACACACACACACACACACACACACCATGTGTCTACAGCTCATTCATATACACAAGGAATTTTTGTCTTCCAATATTATTCATCAAAGCAAATCTTAACTTCAAGGTCATTTTGCACTACCTGTCACAAAACTTAAATAAAAACAAACTAATCATTAATATCCAGCACGGAGGAAATCACCACACATGTCTAGGAAACTGTTGTGAACTGTGATCGTACCTTTCCCTGGGCTGCACTGGAAGGAGAAAGTGAACTAAGAATTCACATTCATCTGTGTGACTGAGGGCAATGGTTAATTAGATCCCATTAGCTCCTGTTATCATTACTTCCCATGATGGGTTATACCCTAGAATGGTGAGCCATAATGTGCCCTTTCTACCCTTTAAAAAAAGTGTGTTGTTGTGGAATATTGGTAGAAGATGTGTTAATTCATTTATGCTGTGTAATATTTGTTTAATACAAAGATCAGTTGCATTCTTTTATGTTGTATTTGTTTAACTCTGTGAGGCTGTGTTACTTTGCCTGTTTAAAACACATGATTGGGCTACTAAAGAGATGAACAACCAATAGCTAAGCAGGAGAAAGGATAGGCAGGACTGCCAGGCAGAGAGAATAAAAGGAAGAAGAAAGGGATAGTGAGGGAGAAAAGGAGGAGAGGAGGATACCAGGGGTCAGCCACACAGCTAGCAACAGAGTTAAAAGTAAAGAAAGACATATAGAATAAAGGACAAAGCCCAGAGGCAAATGGTAGATGAAGTAATAATTTAAGAAAAGCTGGCTAGAAATAAACCAAGCTAACACTGAGCATTCATAAGTAAGAATAAGTCTCTGTGTACTTATTTGGGAGCTGGGTGGAGAGCACCCAAAGAGCAGAGTTACAAAAGAAAAACAAAACAAACAAAAAACACACTGTGTGCTGAATAAGTGAGTGAACCAATGTATTCACAAAGTCAATATGTTGGTTCTCTTGTAGTAAAGAAAAATAAGTTTTTTTCTTTTTTTTCATTGCCTGAGCAACCCTTACAGCTGTCATTATAAAACTCCCTCACTCTAGCCTTTACTACAAGTTCACCGTGTCTCTCAAAGTGCCCCCTCTGAACTCAGGTGCTGTCATCCCTCTATCTTAGTTCCCTTTACTTAAACTCCTGCAGCAGTGCAGTTAAGCTGAAGTTCTGTGTACAGATCTGTGTTCTCTTTATCTGCACATGCAGCTATTGGTTTATCAAAAGTTCATTATGGGAATTATCTGGCCTTGGAATCCCACAGATTATAACAAAGTGGGCTTATATCAGATGATTCATTGAATCATTTACTTTTTGAACGGTATATTTTTCTTTTTTTAACTTTTCTTTTTTTATTAAATTATATAATTTTACAAATTTTCACCTCCTCCCCTCCTCCCATTTCCCTTCACCTTCCCCCATGCCCCTCCCCCTCCCTCTCCAGTCCAAAGAGCAGTCAGGGTTCCCTGCGCTGTGGGAAGTCCAAGTTTTTTCCCCCTCCATCCAGGCCTAGGAAAGTGAGGGTCCAAACAGACTAGGCTCCCACAAAGCCAGTACATACAGTAGAATCAAAACCCAGTGCCATTGTCCTTGGCTTCTCAGTCAGCCCTCCTTGTCAGCCATGTTCATAGAGTCCGGTTTGATCACATGCTCCATCAGTCCCAGTCCAGTTGGCCTTGGTGAGCTCCCATTAGATCAGTCCCATTGTTTCAGTGAATGGACGCACCCCTCACGGTCCTGACTTCCTTGCTCATGTTCTCCCTCCTTCTGCTCCTCATTTGGGACAGTTGGGATGGAGGAGGAGTAGATATGGGAGCAGGGAAGTATATATCTTAATTAAGGGAGCCATTTGAAGGTAGGCAAGAGATTGGACTCTAAAGGGGTTCTCAGGTGTCCAAGGAGATGTCCCCAGCTTGCTCCTTGAGCAGCGGAGGAGAGGGGGGCCTTTACTATAGCCACACTGATGAATATCTTGCATATCACCATAGAACCTTCATCTGACGTTGGATGGAGATAGAGACAGAGACCCACACTGGAGCACTGGACTGAGCTCCCAAGGTATATTTTTCTTTTTAAGAAATAAGTTTATGACATTTATTTATTTGTGTGTGTTATGTGTGTGCTCACAGGACAACACAGGAATGGTGGTCAGTAGATAACTTTCATGAGTCAGTTCTCTCCTTCCTAGGTGTGGAACTCAAGTTATCAGTGTTTGTGGCAAGCATATTTACTCACTAAGCCATCCTACTGGCACCTATTTGTCTTTCAAGAGAATTTTTTAAGTGTGCACAGTGTCATTGTAACATATGCAATACATGCAACTACTGTAGCAATATCATGAGTTAAAATAATATTCCCTCAGGTTTTATATAAGGTCTTCTTCATTCTGGACATTGGAAGATTCTAACAGATTGATAGAGTCTACCCAGTCCAGTTACACATAGATGTAATCCCTGAACTAGCTTACTGAAACTGTAACTTAAAAATGATCAAAATTAAAAGATTAATATATACAACAGTGACTTCTATATGTATCACTATCCCTGAGACCCACTTTAACAGCCTTGTAAGGGCATGTCCAAAATAGAAACTTTAATGTCCTATCTTCAAACTCCTTTCCTTTGAGTCTTTTCTGAAGTCTGAGGTTTTCTGTCCCACCGGATCCCACAGCCGTTTAGCCCCCAAGAAATGCACAGAGGTCTATATTAGTTATAAACTGATTGGCCCATTAGCTCAGGCTTCTTATTAACTTTTATAACTTATACTTCTGCAGCACCAAGTCTGACTGCACAATGCCATGTCCCACCATGATGATAATGAACTGAACCTCTGAACTGTAAGTGAGTCACCCCAATTAAATGTTTTCCTTTATAAGAGCTGCTGTGGTCATGGTGTCTCTTCACAGCAATAGAAATCCTGGCTAAGTACCAGGCTATGTAATGACTTTTCACATCACACCCTGATTCTACCTATATCACCTTACAACCATGCTCTGGAATACAGCCAAAATAATTTTGATCAGTTTTGTATTTGTGTATATTTTAGGATTGAGGACACCAAGGAAACAAAGCCTTCTAAATACAGCACATATGAACTCATAGAGACTGTGGCAGCATGCATAGGGCCTGTATGGGTCTGTATCAGATGGGGTCCTAGACCTAAAAAGAAAATGGACACATGCTCCATCCCTAATCCAGAAGCAATACCCAACTGACAGCCACTTACAAAAAATGAAAAGTTTGGTTTTTTCCAAGGGAGTCTCACTGGTGTGGGGGAGGAGGGGGGGACGACACTCTTTAGGGTAGGCTGTATGCCCTAAATGTGTTAGCAGCAGTTGGCCAACACAAAAAGAACAAACTCTTTGAAAGTTCTTTGTCTCACAATGTTTGTCGGGGCTTTTTTTTTTTTTTTTTTTGACATTACCTGTCCTATGTGTATATATTATGGTTTCTGGTTTTGTATTTTTGTGGGATTCTCGTGGGTGTGAATGTGTGTCTCAGCTTCTAATATGCATTTCTTGTGCCTTTTCTTTGGCTTTTTTGTTTTCTAAGGAGAAACAGAAAGGGCCTGGATCTGGATGCAAGAGGAGGTAAGGAGTAGGGGGAGGGGAAAGTGTAATCAAAATATATTGTATGAAAAAAATCTATTTTCAATAAAAATAAGATTTATAATTATACCACTTAGGATTCAAATACTGCCTTTCCCTCAATCACAGGTAAGTTCTTCCAAGGACCATAGACGTCACAAATTTTATGTATTTCTCCAATGAGAGCATGTGCATTCTAAATCTTTCCCACATAAAGGGGATCAGAGAAAAACTAATGGTGAGTATCATGAACCTGCCAACCAGCTTCTGCCTTTCATAGTTTTCTAGATTTATTTAGGGTGATGAGTCTGTTCTCTGTTCCTATTTTGATAGATTTTAAAGGAATCTGTAGATGTCATTACATTTTTTTCTCATAAGTAGTTCATCATGTCATTTCTTACAGTTAAATATTATGGTTTTCATTTCAATTAGAGATTTACAGGAATGTGGATATGGTTTCCCAGCTCTAACCAGGAAGGAACCTACTATGGACAACTGCTTGTAAAAGAAAAATTGGTTTTCTTCAATGGACTTCCACTGACTCTATAAGCCACACTTAAGGACAGTCCCCGTGCCCAGTATTAAATGGTCAACACAAAACAAACTCAATGGTGTTTTGTAATTTGTGTGTGTGCGCAATATTGATTTGTTTGGATTTTTTTATCTTACTGCTATTATGCCTGTACATTATGAGTTTTGATTTTGTGTTTTTATAGCTGTGTGTGTTTGTGTATGTATGTGTGTGTGTTTGTGTATGTATGTATGTATGTATGTCTGTATGTATGTATGTATGTATATGTGTGTATGTGTCTATGTTTGTATGTATGTGTATGTGTGTGGGGGGGGGTGAATCTGTGTCTCTTATGCTTTTTTGTTTCAGAAATTTTGGGGGTTTTTGGCCTGTTTTCTAAGGAAAGAGAGAAAAGGTGTGGAGTTGGATAGGTGGGAATGTAGAGAGTGAGGATCTGGGAGGAGATGAGGAGGGGAAACTGTTCAGAATATATTGTATAAATTTTCAATAAAAATTTGCATGCTATAAATTTACTTTAATGTCATATTCAGTTTTGAAAAATGCATGCCTATGCTATTTGAATCCTTATACAAATACAGAGCAATAACTTCAAAAAAGTTCCCTCTTGTCCCATCTCAGTTAATACCTGAGTTACTCTGCCTCAACAGAGGCATCCACTGTTCTGATTTTCTTTAAAAATTACTTAATTTTGTGTGTTCTATAGCTTCAATATGCACTCTTTAAAACAGACTTGTGTTCATGGTGTCAGAAGGTACTTTGAACACTAACAAAGGAGAAAGGTCAACAACAACCCAGCTACAAATCCTTCAATCTGAAATGGTGACCTGTCTGCAAGATGTGCTGGTGCAATAGTGGCACAAGGTCTGTGGGAGCAACCAACCAATATCTGATTTGAACAAAGACCCACTCCATGAGATGGAAACCATACTGCTTGGCTGGCCAGGAGCCTGAGACTATATAGGCCAGGGGCCTAGGAGAAAATCAAATACTACTGTTCTGCCAAAGGAACACAGCAATAAAATGACTCCTAAGGACATCCCACTATAAGACAGTGTCTTCCTCAGCTATCATCAGAGAAGCTTCATCCTGCAACAGAGCCCGGATATCCTTAAACTTAACTTAGGAAAAAGTTTTTTCTTTCAACAGTCAAAAATTTTTAATTAGGCTATTGACAATTCCTACCAGAGAAAATCTTAAAATAAATTTAATAGTTCCTGTGAAAACTTTATTGCAAACTCTCTCAGCTTAAAAATAAAAGTTCTATTGTTTTAAAAGCAAAAGTTAATAGGTACTTACAAATCTTGCAAGTGAGAAATTAAAAATAAAGTTTAATGGTCCCTGTGAAACCTTAATTTACTATGCACAGACTTGACAGGGTTTCAATTGCTATTCCAAGGGGATTAGAACAGGGGAGAAAAAGAAAGGGAAGAAATACACCAGATTTCTCAGAATTAAGCTGGCATGATGCACTGTTTTCAGCATTCGTTCTCATGGTCTTGGCTATTTCTAATGAGGCTACTACTTTCCCAGGCATGTCAGGTTCTGTGAACTTTAACAAACAAAAGAGAGATGGTTTTTCTTA